>NC_090921.1:1155158052-1155780084 GCF_040938575.1 Ambystoma mexicanum | reverse complement strand
GATCTAAGGAGGGTTTTTTTTAGAAGCGGGAGTACCCATGCATCTTTCAGGTTATTGGGTAATATGCTCGATTTGAATGAGGCATTAATGACAGTTGTGATAAAGGGGGCCACCTCCTTTGCGGCCTCCTTGATAAGAGTAGCGGGGCAGGTGTCACCCTGACAGTTTGACGGTTTCAGTTTTAGGATGATGGTTTCAACCTCTTTGATAGAGAGGGAGTGGAGTTAAATTGGGGCTGGATGTTTCTAGTAGAGGATGCTTGGTGCTGCATAGGATCAGTGTTAGTAATAAGAGTTTTCTTTTCTTGATCTCTATTTTGCTTTAGAGCAAGGCAATTTTGTCTTGGAATGCATTTTGTATGTTGGTACACCACAGAGTATTTTTGATGCAGATATCTGGGCGAGGGGCCGTTGATTCCAACTATTTCAAGATGTTAAAGAGCTCCTTAGTGTTGGACTTAGCTTTGGTTATCCGGTCATTATAGTTTCTATTTTTAGCTTGGACAATGTCTACCTTATAGTTGAATGAGGCTGCAATGAAGTTGTCCTTATTTGCTACAGATGGGGTGCACTTCCTTAGAGTCTCGGAGGTTCTCTTCAGTTTCCTTAGAGACTTGAGGTGAGGGTTGTACCAATTGTTGAGGTGAGCTCGGGGTTTAGATTTACGTAGTTTGAGTGACACTTTTGTTTTGATGGCCTTGAGGATAGTGTGATTGTACAAGTCTGAGAGATTAATTGTGGGGTTGATGAATGGTAATAATTTCTCAACAGTCATATTGCGTTTATTTCTAGTCATCATGGCTCATGCTTGGTTTTGTGGGGTGGGTGGTGCTGATTCTTTTATAGTGAACGAGATTAAGTGGTGGTCAAACCAGGCACAAGGAATGTTGGATAGGATGTTTATATTGCAATTTAGGTCAGCTAACCAGTCAATGGTTCTACCTTTGATGTGGGTAGGTTCTGTTATACAGTGAATTAATCCTATTTCCGTTATAGTGTCCTGAAGGGTGCTGGCTTTGGAGTCTTTGGGGTCTTGGAAGCCTAGATTGAAGTCATCCAGGATGATGACTTGGGAGTTATTGTTAGTTTGGGTAGATAGCAGGTATGAGATATCATTTCTGAAGGATGTAGTCAGTCCTGGTGGACGGTAAATTAAGTGGATAGTGATTGTTGATGTGAATGAGGTGGTTAGTTTGATAGATAGTAGTTCTGCTGACGGTAGACGTTGGTTGTTAATGTTTCTTAGGTCTAGTGATGTCTTATATATGAATGCAATGCCTCCTCCTTTAGATATATTAGCATCTCTGTCCGCTCGGATGATAGAGTAGTCACCCGGTATGGCCAGGGCTGGGGATAGGCTGGAGGCTGTGTGTAACCAGGTCTCTGTGATGGTGATAAAGTCAAGGTCATGTAGTGTTATGTAGTCAGCGATGTCTAATGCGTGTGCAGGTAAAGATTTTGCGTTGATAAGGCTAGCTTTGATAGGGGGTGATGTGTTGTTCTTTTTGCCAGTAGATGATCTCTGGCTGTGTTATGGGGCAATGGGTGAGCTAACTGGGTTAGCTTGGCTAGCTGGGGTAGATGTTCGGGGCGTGGCGCCTTTGTGGAAGGTGGCATTGTGTTGCCTGGGGAATATTGAACTGAGTCTGTGATTTCTGTGTAGCGTAAGGGAAGGTGAAGTGGACAGTAGTGTCTGTGTGGTGAGTTAAGGTGTCTGGTTATTAGTGAGGCAGAGATGGGTGTTTCCACGTGTAGGGGCTGTGGTGTCATGGGGGGATTCTTTATTCAAGTATAGGGCATTGGGTTCAAGGCGAGTACCTGGGAGTGGTGAACTTGGTATGCATGTATTTTTGATAGGAAAACAAGGTGGTAGGTATCTGGTTGGTGTTATAAGGGCTGAAGGCGGTGGGCTTTGCGCCATGGTCAATCGGGTAAAGGGCGCTCTGGTGTTGGTTTGTGGATTCATCATGAGTCTTGTGGGAGAGCTGAGCGAGGTCGGTACTAGAATAGACAAGACCAGGTAAGTGATGCAGTTTATCATGTGAGATAAGTGCATGGCTAGATTCAATTTGAATAGTATTGTCGGTTTTGAACAACAGATAGTTCTGGTACAGTGCAGTACAGAGGGCCTAGCTCAGTAGATAGGTTGGGGCAGAGTTGTGTAGGGAGCCAGAGGACATGAGTCAGGAGGACGGCTAGGTCAGTACAGTATAATTAATACAACACAATAAAGGGACCAGGGGTGTAAAAACTGTAGGTATGCTGGTACGTTCATTGGTCAAATCAGATCAGAGCAGTTAGGCCAATGCAATCTGGTATGACTTGCGAGGAGCATTACAAATCAAGTCAGAACAGTTAGGCAGATGCAATCTAGTATGACCTACGAGGTGCAATACAAATCAAATCAGAGCAATTAGGCAAATGCAATCTAGTATGACCTACGAGGTGCAATACAAATCAAATCAGAACAACTAGCCAAATGCAATCTAGTATGACCTACGAGGTGCAATACAAATCAAATCAGAGCAATTAGGCAAATGCAATCTAGTATGACCTACGAGGTGCAATACAAATCAAGTCAGAACAGTTAGGCAGATGCAATCTAGTATGACCTACGAGGTGCAATACAAATCAAATCAGAGCAATTAGGCAAATGCAATCTAGTATGACCTACGAGGTGCAATACAAATCAAATCAGAACAATTAAGCAAATGCAATCTAGTATGACCTACGAGGTGCAGTACAAATCAAAACAGATCACATCGAGGACCTCTCTCGTCATCAATGTCTGCACATGCATCTACTGGTTCTAATATGGGCACCCTCCTGTTATCGTCATAAGCTCTAGACAATTGTCCTCTGGAGCAAGCTATAGATGTCTACCTCCTCCTTTGCCCTGAGAGATCCCTCAGTCTGTTAACATATGTGTTCTGTGTGGTGCAGAAGTTGTTCGTCTGCTGTGCCTGCTAATCTAAATTGACCCCTCCTTCTCCTTGTCTGTGGCTCCTAAATTCCCATGACGCCCACTTGTCTGTCCCCATGGACTGTGACCGGTCCTGCTCCCCCTTCTCGTCCCCGCTGTGTTTGTCGTCATTGTCGGATCCTGTGCCCATGTTACTACAACAATCATCAGCAAAACTTAATCTCCTCGATTTCAAGTCTGTGTTAGTTTTCATGCTAAGATCGTTTTCTACTAAATCATACTTGCTACCTCCTACCCAGGCCCCTGAGCCTGCTCCTCCTCCTTCTGTTGTGCTCCTGCCTCATGAGTTTGTGCTATCTGGCTCAGCATGTCTTTCCTCCTCGCATCTATTGTTTTCCCTATCAAGCGCTGCCTGCGTCCTCACTGCCCTTATTGCCCGCTCATCCTCCTCTCTGCACGCTTGTTCTCTTGCCAGCCTGTCCAACTGCAACTTCCTCTGTTCCCTCTCTGCTAACTTACGTTTTTCTTGCTCTGCTAACTCTCTCCATCTCTCTGCCTCCTCCAGTTCTCTCACCCTTTTCTCCCTCATCTCCCTTTCCACTCTCTTCCTTTCCTTGAGATCCCTCTCTATTCTTTCTTCCCACTCCCTTTCCAAGTGTTCTTTCTTTTCTTCCCTTCTTCGTTCTCTCTGTTTTCCCATTACAGTTTCTCTTCTCTCCTCCTCTCGCTGTCCTCATGCTCTAATCTCACTTCCCTACCCTTCTCCCTTCTATCCTCCTCATCCATCAATTCTGCCCAGTCCATCGTGTCACTGTCCCTCTTCAGGCTTTCTATTGCCTCGTCGTCCCTTCTGCCTCTACATTGGTCTTCCCTTGAAGCTTTAAAAGTACCTGTGCTACTATCCATTTGTTAGTGCTTATGCCTTCAAACTCCTCTTTCACTCATTGTTGCACCTCACTGCTCACTCCTGCATCACTAGCTGGCTGTCCTGCACCTTTCTACTTACCCTCTTCTGTGTATGGCGGTGGCTTATATGTCGGGATTGAGTACCCCTCTGCTGCCCTTAGTTCCCTCATTGGATACATTCCCTGTTCATCGTCTGTATCATCAGATACTACACTTGGAGGGGCAGGGGGGATGCGGACGGATGGCCCCTCGGTCCTTCACCTCCTGCTGGCTTAGAATCCACGGTATCCCCCTCTCCCTCTTGAAACATGCGCCACAACTCAAATATGGCCATGTGTTTGGTCAATTTCTTCCCATTGTAGGCACCCTGTAGATGTGTCCATAGCAATTGCTATACGTGTTTGGAGAAACTTCCACAAGGTGGCCATGGTTTGGTTAATTTACCTTCTGTACTTTTGGACCCCTCTATGCTATATT
The DNA here is from genome assembly GCF_040938575.1 of Ambystoma mexicanum. Classification (NCBI taxonomy): domain Eukaryota; kingdom Metazoa; phylum Chordata; class Amphibia; order Caudata; family Ambystomatidae; genus Ambystoma; species Ambystoma mexicanum. The sequence goes on along the minus strand of NC_090921.1, from coordinate 1,155,775,779 downwards.
TGCATATTGTTTCCTTATAGGGTGGAAGTGTCTTACACAAGTGTTGAATGGGAGTAGTCCCCCACTGTTACCGTGATACATTTCAATACCTTTTCCCTGACCTCAAGTCGAGGGTTTCGATAATCTGCTGTTTAGGGATAAAAGTCACAATGCAATGACAATACTTTCCAGTTTCTACAAGCCTCTCTGGCTCTACAACTTATCAGGCGTGCTTTGCGTACCGCCCCTCTTTCACAATAGCTGCCTCCTCAGGCAAACAACCACAATCCTGTGCATGCACCTTCTGCGCACCACCACTGGTTCACCTCGTCTGTCAATCCCAAATTCTCAATACTATCTCCGCACCGTCTCAAACTCTCTGTATCCTATATGCAAACCTAAGGGTGACGTCACCAAGCTACCAAAACGACATAGGAAAATCAAATATTGCACGCACACTATAATAGCCCATTACTCCCGAATCCACACGAAACCCCACAGCTGTCTTCCAGCTCTCCAGGCAGAGTATACCAATATTCTCTTGTGATCGAACTGCACCCTTTGTGTCGCCTAACGTGTGAAATGCCTCTCTCCAGGAGACTTAACCAGCCGACTCACCTGCCACAATCGAGGCTGGCGCCCTTGCTAACTCTCACAGAGATACCATCATCTATGACCTGAGCTAAAATGCCCAACCCACAGGAATACCTTATTTACATAACTTTTGTCATCCAAGCCCTTGAGTAAATAGTCTACGTTATTCACCAGAACCTTTCTTTTACTTCTAAGACCGAATGTGCCCTAAACATAGAAAAGGGACTTCTACCTTCACTCCTGTCCCTGCTCACTACAAAAATACAGGACAATTCTTCAACACTACTAGACAATACTTCACCAATGCTTGACAATAGTAAACAATACTCCACAATAACCACAGTTGCCATTGGTCTGGGTCAATACTTACGTTCGAAGTTATGCTAGCGCCTGTCGGCTGCTGGCTCCCCGTCAAGGCGCTTGCCTCCCGTCCTGGTCTGCCTGGACAACTCGCTGACCTCGGCAGGATTATTTCGAAGGGGCTCCTGACAACCTTTAAACGGGCATGTGTTTTTCTGTCTTCTCAAAATATGCAAAGGAGTCGACCTGGTGCTGGGCTGGCACACCCAACCATCTTCTGTGCTACCAACTTGTTGGGACAAACTCCCAGGTAATCCAGAGGGCCACTAGGAGTTTGCAAACTCTCGGAAGTCCCAACACCTTCCACCAAAAGGAACATAAGACTCAATAAAATGGCAAGTTCAAACTGCGCTTTATTACAGCACAATCCAACAGGGATCAGTACAGGGACATAAGAAATCCGTGAACATCTCAACATCTCCTGGCTCGCAGCCCAGTTTTGACCTAACATTACGTCAGAGTGACATCACAACCTGGGCCCCTCTACAGAAAACCTATCGGGCTTCTGGATTGGTCGTTAAGAGCATAATAACCTATACAATGACCTATATGTGTTATACAATAACCTATATATAACTAAATAGGTATGTGGGTTTTCCCTCTCGCTACTTTAGCCAACCTAATATTATAAACAGTTATGGGGGAGTTCATCATTCACGCGTATTCGTAAGATTCCCGTATATTTGTAAGTAGCGACTGAGCAATGGTATAACAATACTATAGTAGAGGAGCATAAGTAGAATGCTACAAAACATTGAGTTGTATCCTCAGACAAGTTCTCACCAAAATTATATAGCTCAGATCTTACCAATAATATACTTGATTGGGGGCAATGATCTAAATTGCAATTTTAAAACACCAAACATGAACTCATATATCATATGCATTCTGCATTCTCCAGTTATCCTACCAATCCTAAAATACCCATCAGGCAACCAGAGTCATAACCAAGTCACAAGAACATTGCTAGGATAAGTCGACTCAGTTTTAAATTATACTATTCAATAATAAGTGCTCACTAACAGATCTGGATTAGTCCAGATATGAGACAAATGTACACAATATATTGTTGCAGTTCACAGATTAAGACAACAGCAAATATTTTGCACACCAATGCCGCATCCAAGTGGTAGCAGGCATATAACACTAGGTAAATTTTCACTGGCACAATTTCTCAGATTGGGGTGAGATGTTTTGATGGAATTAAGGGTGACCATATCAATTTCACAAAAACCCATACTTATTCTCTTCCAGTTCAATCCAAATGTCAACAATTGGTGATTCTCTTGGCCCGCCATTACCCCAATACTTATGGAGGGGGTACTTACAGGATGAAAACACAACAATATAGGTACAAGTTATTTTGTTGAACATGGTGAGACCACAAACAATTTAGTAGTAATCAACTCAAGGATAATTTGGAGTACTTGCATGGGTGCATTACTAGAACTCTCAACATTAGTGTATTTTGGGTGCTTCATTGAATCCACACTTTTAGTAATTATGACCATCTATTATCAGGTCCTACACATAGACAGGACACCAGTAGATGTACTCATTACATTGTATCTTAAGCAAAGCTTTAATTTTAATTTACTTACGTATTTTTTGTTTGTTTGATTGTTGACTGTCTCCCCACTGTAAGATATTTTGTCTTATTGGGGTAAATTTGGGATTTGGTGGTATTTTCTTACCGTAAAAATATTGGCAGTAATTTGGTGGTAAATTAGTCTTGCATTTAGATTGGGTTTGGCATTACATTATTTTAGTGACCATACCTTGTTAGCTTATATTGGTGGTAATTTTAGTGGTATTTTGTTTTGCAGTATTTATTCCTGTGGTATAGTGATGAGCATGGTTTTCTTCCTTATACTATAACCCCATTATAAAACAAAACTTTCCTTTCTATTAGAATACCTCCTAGTTGTCTGTAGAGAGCTCCAGACCTATGCACTTTATAAGAACCCAATAAATTTATTTAGAGCGCCACCTTTAGTTTGTGGCTGGTATCACTGGCTTATATACATCCAGTAATCTATGTGTAATAAAGTATCACTGGCTTATTTACATCTAGTAATCTATGTATCAGATCCTTTCCCATCAGCATGCAAGGAAAGAAACATTCACCATACCGCCCACAACCTCTGCCTTTTAACTGTTTATTACTAGTTTTCTCTGGTTTGCTATTTTTCCTGCATTAGTAAATTGGCAAATGCACTACTGAACAGATATGAACGTCCCCTGTATACTTCACTTATATATAAATGAGTTCGCAGATGCAAAAATGACACCAAAATCCCATTTGTTTTCATATACACTCATTATATTATACACAAATCTTATTCACACGTCATTAATTCTTACCATGGGTACATTGCATCGTAATCTGTTATACAAAAAGAAAACAAAACAGAACAAGCAGGTCTTTTGAAACATGGGTTAATGTTCCCACATTCTGAACATGACGAAAAGTAAACATGCAGTGACTCCCTGCCCTGTAATAAACCTCAGTCACTCATACAGCCCTCACTTGGCACATCTCTTACCAAGATTATTATTTCTTTGAAGTTCCCAGCACAACCTTGCTATTTTCGCAAATGCATCCCAGTGTCAGCGCGAAATGCTTCTATAATCTTGTGTGGGGAGCACTAGCGAGATATCTCTCACAGCCAACGCTCTGACACTTTTGAACTCTGTCCGGCTTTTCAGCCCAGCCTGAACTAACTCCTCTCCACAATTTATGTCATCAAGAAAGCTTGGATGCTTCCCTTTTGACATGGCATGTCTTCCTATAATTTCCCCCAATCAGGTTAACAAGAATGTGTTCTGTATCAACCCTCATGTTCAGAACAATGAGAGCTTTAGGCCTCCCTGTATTAATGTTTCATTCTGTTTCCTGCTGCAGCATTCATTCTGCTCTCCACAAGCTGAAGTAAACCCCAGTGTGTATTTAAAAATGAATTTCAGTATTGCCACTAAAACATGGTTTTTCACCTCATTTTGCATATGAGACTGCAATATCATGTTAAAGAGGTTAGAATTAGTATTTTAACAGTGTTAATTATGCTAGTCAGTTATATAATTTAATGTAGTCTGCATGTATGAGGCATCCAAAAAAAGAAAATGGTGCGCTTCATTATTTGCCCTGGCAACACTAAGCTTTTCTATGCATGCATTTCATTATCTGCAGTTTCAAGTTGGGCTTGGCTGTGTTGTAGATTCCTACTTTGCATACTGCCAATGAGGATATTTTATACTGGCTAAAAAAATGCTACATTACTGCTGGCAACAAAAATGCCACTACATTTTGCAAAAAAAAAAATGTCATTACATTTGGTAAAATAATAATTATGTCCTTATATATACCCTCCTTTTCCGACAATTCTGGCTACCCAAATCCAAAATTGGAGGAAACCCAAATTGTTCTTCTCTTTTTTTTATTACCTTAGAATGTATGTGCATTGGGATATCTTTCATTTCCCATTGTTGCCAATTTCATAAGTAACATCTTCATCTTTATAGACAAAATAATCAACCATCCTCCCATCGCTAACACTACTACTGCTAAACCCACTATAGTGTGATCCACCCAGGTTCCCCAATTAAACACATCCACCTCCATTACACCCAGGCTACTAACTGTAATGTTGTTCTTTCTCAGATTCATCTTAATAGTATGCTTTTCCTTATGACTCAATTAAAATTCTACATCCGGGTCTATCGGAAATGTATCCCTTTGAAAAAACGCAATATTTTCCATTTGGCTTTCCCAAATATCATTTGTAATATGGAATAATGTTAGACCCCCAACTGAGACAACTGTATCCTTTGGAACCTGCAAGTAAAATACATTATATTTCAATTGCTTGACAACAAATGTTCCCTGATTTAGATGCGTGATAGTAACATTCTTCATAAAGGTGCTGACCAACCATCTATTTTTAACCATTTTGGATTGTGCTAACTCCTCACCACCCGAATTACTAATGACCACTTCACATCCTCCTGATACACCTGGGTCAGATTTTAAACCACAAATAGCATCTGTAGCATCAGGAACACATGGTTTACCTGGACACATGTAATTTTGTTCTTTAAACTTTATACATGTCTCCAGGTTTGGACTCAAGTAAACCTCAGGCTCCCATGACTGAAATGCCACCACCTCTGGAGTTTTAATTTTTATATATTTCCATTCTTGCCAAAATCCCACGTTATGTACGCACTTAGTTTGGTAAATAAATTCAGGAGCTATATATGGGATGCACAGCAAAAACCCTATTTCCATTCTTTCTAAATTCACATACAGTGGCATTGCACTGCCCATTTCAAATGCAACTTTCACCTGCATTATTTCAATTTCCCTTTTCGTGACCCTCTCCATCATTTGATGAACAATATCTTGCGAAACAAAATATAACGGTATATGTCCTTGAATTAATTGGGAAATTGCAGTTTGGACCTCCCTCATGTAATTTTTCAACAATCTATCAACAGGATTTATTACATTCATAATCTCATTCAATATTCGGTCATGCTTAATTATCACTTTGGTACTATGTTGTAGAATTTCAGCCTGTTCATTTAGTAACACCACAGTTTCATTAATAAATTTCACTTGTTCATTCAATACACCCCTAATTCCATCCAAGGTCTTTTGGATCACTTCCAGATCATAATTCAATTGTTGTTCTTTGGCACTCAATGTCCCTACTGAAATAGCATTAGCTGTTGACATCGTAGTACCTATTACAGCTCCAATAATACACATTACCAAGGAGACCACAAGCATTACTGCCCCTCTCTTTCCCCTCCTTTTCTTTATATGCGCTGAATTCATAAATGTCTTTTCTAATTGCATTAACATATCTCTTATTGTCTGCTTAGCGTCCTCTTTTCTCAATTCTAGCCAATCTTTAGTCTGGTCGGTTACGATCCCAGTTTTGTTAATACATTTTTCAATCAAATTATCAGGACTCATGGGTATACATATATTCTGGAAAATCATTCTTCTATTGCCCATAATAAACCCAGGCGCTTCCTCCACTGCAATACCAGATGCTGGTCCGGGCTCAATGATAACCTGTGCTTCCATGGCTTTAAGATTCCCTGCAACCATAATAATCGTCAACCATGTTGCTGGCGCCATCATCAATGTCATCCGTCCTGCAGACTTGGTCTTCGCCCTCGCCCAGGTTTTTGTTGGAATTTACTCCCGCGGACTCCAGTACTCCGTCATCTCTCGTGTCCTCCGGTCCTGCGACCTCCGACCCCAATCAAAGATCAATTATTTTTTCTAAATCAAATAGAAAAGAGACAGATTAAGTACATAGCACAATACCAATTTTACCCTTTCTACCACACAAAATCAAAATGTAGTCCAAAACATTCCGCTTGAGTCTTCTAATTGCTGAAACTATCACATGTTAGAGAGAAACAATAACAAATATATCACATCATCATACATCAAAACAATTTTCATGTAGAACATTTCAGCATTGTACCATAGTAATTCAACCTGATTCAGTACCTTAGATCAATGTTTATCACCTATGGTATTTTCATCTACATTTATCTCTACAATAAACATTATATCAATATTTGTTTTATGGCATGGGACACTATGAAGACAGCCACCGTGTCTTTCTCTACATGTACTGAGGACACTTAAGCTGTCTCGACTTGCTCAAGTCTCCTGATTTCATGTTTGGGTTGACAGGGCTTAATTTGGTTAACATGAACAAACTGCTCTGTCACCATTTCACCTTCTGTCTTCAATAATTTGTAAACTACTGGGGACACCTTATCCACTATTCGAAATGGCCATTGCCAGGCTGCAAGAAATTTTGAATTTTTATGTTTACCTTTTCCAAAATGGAATTTATATACTTGATCCCCTACATTATTGTCTTTTAGAGACATATTTCTATCATAATAGGACTTTACACTGTCAGCAGCTCTCTCCAAATTTCGCCGCACAAATGCAAATGCATGTTGTAAATGCTTCCTCAGTTCTTCCACATATTCATGAACTGTAGAAGCACTCAAAAGTGTTTGCTCATGTGTCCTGTATAATAAATGTTGTGGCAGTACCATTTTCCTTCCTGTTAACACCTCATGAGGACTGATACCTGTTGCTTTGGCAGGAGTCGATCTGATTGCCATCAATACCAGAGGTAATCGTAAATCCCAACTGGAACCTGCCTCCGCTACAAACCTCTTTAATATCTCCACAACAGACCTGTTGCAACGTTCAATATTCCCAGAAGAGGCGGGTCGGTACGCAATATGCAGTTTCCTTTTCACCCCCAATATCTGCCACACCCTACTCATCAAGGTGCTTGTGAAATGACTTCCTCTGTCCGACTCTATTCTTTGTGGTAATCCAAATCTTGAAAATATATGATTTACCAGTAATGCAACTGCTGTTTGCGCACTACAATCTGGTGCAGGAATACACTGTACCCATTTCGACATCAAACAAACCACAGTCAAAAGATAACGGTTCCCCCTACTCGACCTTTTTACAGGCCCTACATAGTCAATTTGCAAATCTGACCATGGAAGGGTTAATCCTCTTTTCATTAGTGGAGCTCTATGCATTGGTGAAGCGGGTTTAAATTGGGCACATACCAGAAAACCCCTTTTGTATAATTCCACATCTTGGGTCATATGTGGCCAATAAGCATAATCTTTCAGTATTTCTAAAGTCTTTTGTGAACCTCTGTGTCCTGCAGTTATTGCATCGTGTGCATGGTGTAGCATTAGCCTTCTATATGAAATGGGTACCACCCACTGTTTCTGTCCTGTGATGGATTCCCTGAGTAAAAGTCCATCCTGTAGACTAATTCGTTTTTTATTCTTTAATAACACTCTCAACTCTTCTTTCCCTGTACAATCATTTTCAGTTAAAGAATTTTGTTCAGGGTCCATCAAATGATGATAATAGATCCCTAATATTGGATCCTCTTTTGGCGCTTTAATCAGATCTTGATCTGGTGTATCATAACTCCATTGCACTACTGGTTGTTCTACCTCTTTTGGAGCCTTAGAGCGTATAACTGCATCTATTTGTATTTTACCAATTAAGTGGTCAATGGGTAACAACTCTCCCATAAAATCCCCAATCTTGGCTAAGTGGTCTGCTTTATCATTTCCCTCCTTATCTTCTCCTGGAGTTTTTAAATGTCCACAAATGTTTCTCAATATATTGTTAAATCATTCTCTGACGCTAATTTGTCTATAGCCTGTATCATTTTTCCATACTTGAGGGGCTTTTTATTATATGTGATCATGCCTCTTGCTTTCCAGCCAGGCAAATATTCTACAAAACTATTTCGTGCATAATCAGAATCAGTCACCAGGACAATTTCACTGAATTTATTATCAACTGCAGTAGTAATTGCTTTATAAATGGCCGCGAATTCTGCTACCTGGCTACTCCTAGCCCCAATTCTCATCCCTATACTAGGAATGTCCTCACATTTCAACCATACATTTCCTATCCCTGATACCAACTGTTTATTGCTGTCATTTCCAATATAAAAGGCACATCCGTCAACATATACAGTTGGTAAATTCTTCATCAAAAGCTTTGTGTGGTGATTGTTCAATTCCTGCAAGCTATATTCCACCTCTACTTCGTCTGATACACATTCAGCTGCACAGTCATGTAAATCTGCTAATCCTTGAGCAACTGGGCTCTTTTTATTCTGGCCATACCTCACTTCTACAGGAAAGCCTTGCAATGCCAATGTCCATGAAGTAATTCTGGACTGTGCTAGGTTGCCTGACCTAATCCTTTTACTCTGCAAAAACTGCAATGGTTGATGATGTGTCTCAATGATTACCTTTTCTCCCTGAACAATGGGGCGGAAATGCTGCAACGCCCACACAGTGGTCAAAAGGGCCTTTTCACATTCACTGAATTTGGTCTCAACCTGGGAAAATGCCTTACTTGCATAGGCAATGGTTTTGTGGTTCAAATCATGTTTTTGAGATAACACTGCTGACATACAATGTTCAGTCAAACCTATTTCTATAAAGAAATCTCTGTTTTGTATGGGATACGCTAAACATGGTGCCTTTATGAGACATTCCTTAAATTTAGCAACTGCCTCAGATTGCTCCTCTTCCCATTTCCAGGGTGTATTCAGCTTCAATAGTTTAGTCAATGGTTGAGTAATTTCAGCATAATTTTCAATAAATGTTCTGTTATATCCTGTCATTCCTAATAAACTTTTTAAACCTTTCACATTTCTAGGATCTTTCAATTTCTGTGTGGCCTCCATCTTTTTCTTTTGTGTATTTAGCCCATTTTGAGTTACCTCATGGCCTAGGAAATTCACCTTTTTCTTGCACCATTGGGCTTTCTGCAAAGATACTTTGGCACCTGCCTTTTGCAATTGGTCAAGTACATACTAATTTCATCAAAAAGGCTTTTCACGTTTTCATTTTTTATCAAGACATCATCCAGATAAACTATAGTTCCTCTTTCTGCTGCATCAGGCATAGCCTTTCTCAAAAATATGCCAAATTCGCTCCCACTATTGACATACCCGAATGGTGTTCTTGCCCATGCGTATTGCGTTTTATCAAATGAAAATGAAAATAAATTCTGAATATCCTCTGCCAGTGGCAGGCACCAATATCCAGATGTGAGATCTAATGTGGTAAACACCTTTGACCCATGCACTTGAGCAAGGCCTTGATCAATGAATGGCAGTGGCCATCTAGACACTGGCACTCTTTTATCTAACTCCTTCAACTCTGCACACATATGCCATTGACCATTTGGCTTTAACACACCCAAAATAGGAGTGTTGGAGGTACTATGAATGGGCCTGATAATTCCCCTAGACTTCAAGTTTTTAATTATCTCTGCCAATGACTCTAAGCATGCCAGTGGCAATCGATATTGGCGCACAAATACTGGATTCCTACCACACCCCTCCGGTAATGTGGCAACATGTAAATTAGTTAGGCAGCAGTCATATGCATCTTTGGCAAAAACATCTTTAAATTCCATAAATATTTTTCTCAATTCATTCTTATCCTCTTCGCTATCACATGCATTTGCTAACAGAATCTGCTCCTCTACCATTTTTGAAAATTCAGGGAAATCCTCCAGTGGAGGAACCTCTGTGCTTTCTTCCAACTGTGTGGCTGTATCTCTCTGTAAAGCTGCCACTTTTAAATATGTTGGCATATCAGCTTCCATTTCAATGCACTGATTTTCTGTTTCATTTTCATTCAACTTAAATAATATACAATTCTCCTGGTGACAGCACACTGTCTCATTGGAATCATAAGGGTACACAGATTGAATTCTGAAGATCCCTTTGGGATGAGAATACAGATACTCTGGCAACACACCCTGTGCATCTACATATCTCTCAGGGATATTTCCAATCACCATGTTATTGAAATCTGCAGTATAATGTGATTTTTTTATGTCCATTCCTAATAAAGAATTCTCTTCTAAATGAATATCCTGACATCCTTTATTATTCACCATAATTTTGACAGACCCTTCTCCAACATCTATCAATGGGGTGTATTCATAATCCAGACTTTGCTGTTTCATGGATTCATTCAAGCACACAAATGCATCAGAATCTTTCATTTGTTGTCCATTCTTGCACTTTAGTGTTATAGCAACCTGCTTGGTGAATGCAGGAATAGTAATATCCTTCTTCACCTGTAAGTCAATTGCATACGGTACCAATTGTGCACAATGATAAGCCTTTCTCTTATCTTCAAATTCAGCTGCAGGCCCACCTAGCTGGGACCATACTTTTTGGTTAAGGAAATCTAGCACCACACACATTCTGTGCATGATATCATTGCCCATGTAAAAATCATTTTGTGTTCCACTCACTAACCACACATTGGGGTAGATGGTTTTTTGTCCAATGTTAATCTTTAGCATGCACCTTCCTGCAATTCGATTTTCAAAATCTGGATTGTCCAAACCAGAGACATATTGGTTTCTAATTCAAAATTTTGGGATCTCCTCCCCTTCCATTATTCTCTGCAGTAATTTCTCATTAATAAAACTCCTTTCCTGTTCAAGCGCCAAAGTAGCTTTTATCACTTTAGAATGGTCATTTATAACAATGTGAATCCATGGCTGTTCATCTTCCATGTGTATTACAACAAGGGTGGTGTTGTGTTTTTCTGTGTCTGCTATAGGAATAGTGTTCTGTTTGCATTTCTTCCCTTTTAAATAGAAGCGCAATGTGTGTTCATCTATTTCAGTTTGCCATTTCTTCCTAGGATCCAAATAAATCTGCACAGATTGTTTTTCTTTTTCACTTTGCATTTTATCCTGACACATCAAAATGAAAGTGACACTAGGCACACAGCTATTCTCTAGGTATACCTCCACTGCATCATTGGTTTTGGCAACAGTATGGCATTCACTTACATTGCTGTTTTGGTACTTTATTTTCTTAGCTCTTAATGGTTTTTTGGTTAAGGACCACAGTACCCCATTTACCCCATCTATGAGAGGTGACAATCCTTTCAGGCAATCTGTTCCCATTAGGAATGGAATTTCACAAATAGATGTGATCAACACTTCCTGTTTCATTCTGTGTTTTCCTATCTTTATGTCAACCTCGGTAACACCCATGATAGGCACCTCCTCACCGTTAAAGTTATGCACTGGGCCTTCACTCTGTCTCACTGTGATTTGATTCTGTGGAGATCCCCCTTCATTCATACTTTTTACCAATTCTTTGGACATAATTGTGGCTTGTGCGCCTGTGTCAATCATGGCAAATGTATTGCATTTTTCTTCCACAGTAATGGGAGCATAACATCTGTCTTCAACTGTCTAACACACACAAAAAATGCGAATTCTTACTGATTTCAGGATTCACTTTTCTCAGACCTTTTCACTTTTGGCTAAGCACATTGGTAAATTAAAGGACATTTTTCCCTCCTTTCTGTCCCTTTTCGTTTGAGAAATCTTACTCATTTCCCCATATTCAGGGGTCCATTGGAGTGTGGCCACTGTTCGCCCTTCCATCCGGGGATCATCAGAGTTCACACTACGATCCTCCAACTGAATGCGCGTAGAAACATTACTTGATAATTTGTCACTTTCTAATTCTGGGCATTTGTGGGTATTTGGCATGATACCAATCTTTTTAACTTCCTCAAAAATCTGTAGCTCAAAGAACTCTTCAGGTGACTGATCTGTACCCTCCTTTTGAGTACTTATTCTTCCTGCCTGTATTTTGTTAGTGTTTTGATTGTCTAGGGAGAGCGTTCTAACATCCCCGCTTACTCCCTGATCAATTGTATTACCCATGTATGAGTTGTCTTTCTTAAATCTGTGTCCTTGTTCTTTTGGAATTTGATGTTTTCCTTTTTCATTTGTGCAAATCTCCAACGTTTGATTTAACTCCAGGTTAAACCGAACTTCTTTTTAGATGTATTTGCAATTTCTGTCACATGTTCACTTGCCGGTATTTTCATTTTTAAATCATTAAGCATCTCAGAGTCATTATGCAAAACCAGATCAGGGCAATCTGTCTTTTTAGCATTGCAGGTATCATGAATATTTAGTCACTTAATTTCAGAAACTGCCCGGTCATTGCTATGGCCTTCTGCCCCCTCCTTTGATGACTGTTTTTGAACCGTACATAGTTTTCATATTTGTTCAGCCAACATTTTCACTTGGGCCTCGAGACACTGGAATCTTTCCATCTCTCTAGAATCTTCTCTCTGCGGCCTAGGTCGATATTGGTTGTTTTCCCCCTGATTGAATCTATTCTGATATCTCTCAGGAGAGTGATTTCTATTGGGGTTGTTTCTGAACTCTTGATTCATGTGGGGCGGGGAGCGGGGTGCACCTATCCTTTGGCTGTGTCCTCTGGTGGCGGTGATTGATTGTATTGACGTGGGGCATAATTCATATTCTGGCTCATGTCCTGTCTCTCATTTTGTGAGTATTGTCCCCAATGCTGATTCCCATTTTCAGTAAATCGATCCACATACCGGGGTCTGTCCTGATTACCATATATCATGGTGTTGGGGTCAAATCTGCTCTGTGTCCGGTAGGGACCATTATTTCTTTGATTCTGGCTTTGACTCTGATTATTGTTCATACCTGACATATCCGACCGATATCCTGCCCGGGGCTTGTCTCCTAAGTACCTAGGGCTAATATAGCTCTCCCTATTACTAGGATCATGTGATTGAAACATCAGTGCAGGGAGCGATAACCTCTGTTGATTATCCCTCTGTTCGGGTATCACATTATTTTTACCTGGACTTTGAGCGGACTCAAGTGACATTTTAGCTGACCTGATCTTTATTACTGTTGCTGAGGATTCTTTAGATTTTGGTCTAGTATCTTTCATTTTATCATTCTCTCTACCTTCACAATATAGCACTTCATATAGTTTTGTACTTTGGTGCACAATCCACTCAAGGGACTTGTCACAATCAAATTTGCGGACTATCTGTGATAAATGTCTTTCTGCAACCCATAGAAATAGGCAGTTTTAAATTCATTGGAATTGGGATCAAAAGATACATCAAAGCGAGAGAAAGCTCTTTTTAAGTTTTGTAAAAACTGGCGAGGGGACGTATTTGGCCCAGCCGTAATCGTGTATGCAACTTTTTTTGCCTCCTGTAATGACTGGAATGGAGACAAATGACGTCTAATCTCTTTTTCAAACTCTGCCCATGTCATGTTCTGCTGTTCATTTAATCCTGTAATGATACTGGCTTTGGGACCGTCCAGAGTTAAATGAAAGTATTGTCTGTATTGTTCCTTGGGTATCTTGAGGGCTTTAAATATATCGTGGACCGCTTCTAAGTGGTCTTCTATGCAGCACTCCCCTCCTTTTTTGAATGGTTTGATTAGGGCCTTGATTGATTTCATTATTTTAATAAGGCTACTTATTACGATACGTGGGATTGCACTACTTTGTGATTCAACCCTTGTTTCAGGTGTATGGGATTGGTTGCGGCCCCCAATCGGTGTGTCAAATCCCCCAAGAGCGCTACAACCAAGTTCAGACACCGGCACAGCCACTGGGGCACTATCTCTCCGTGTAGAAATAGAATTCACCTCAACTCCATTGAATGTGGTGCCTTGTCGTTTGTCCTGGGACCTGGAAATGCATATTTGCTGTTCCAAATCCTTGCACTTTTTAAGGAGTTGATCTGCCTCCTTACGCAAGTAATTGTTTTCATCACCCATCTTATTAATCACATTTTGCATATCGCTCATTTGCATTTGGCATTCATTGAATTCTTTGTCTCTCTTGTCTCTTTTTTGAAACATTTTAACTATCTCTTGTTCAGCATTTTGAAGATCACTTTCTTTCTCAAAATGTTCTTTTTGTAAAATCGGCATTTCCAAAATAACCTCATCTTTATCTTGTCTAATATGATCTACCAACCCTTTCAAGTGTTTTAATTCTTGCTCACTATCCTCAAACTGTTTCTTTCTTTGGGACAATTGAGTGTCGAGATCTTTACATTTTGACTGCATGTCCTTTTGACATACCTCCAGTTCTGCTCTTAACTTTTCCTCTTGTTCACTAGCTCCATCCAGGTCAACTTTTAATCTGCTAATCAGCTTGGCATCATTTTCTTGTATTCGCAGAGACCTATTTAAAATGAACCATGTCTTGGCACATAGCCGTATCAGACAATCTTTCTCTGCATGTTTATCAGCAGCATTCAATAATCTCAAAAGACAGACCTGGATTATGCTACCTTCTGCAAAAACATTGTCCAATGGTTCTTTCTGCACTTCACCATAGATACGGTCATGCCAATCTGTGGCGTTATTTGATGCCCATGTTCCATGTGCATATAACTTTGCCTTCAGATTTTGCACTAACTCTGGTAATGTGGCCTCCATTTGAGACATTCTGAAATTCAATTCTAGTGTCACACTGCTCTCATAAAATGGGCTCCCTTTAATGCATGTATGGTAGTGTTCGACACACTTGCCACGCCCAGTAGGTGCTCTACAGTCACTTTCCCGGCCAACGCACCATTATTTGTAAGATATTTTGTCTTATTGGGGTAAATTTGGGATTTGGCGGGATTTTCTTACCATAAAAATATTGACGGTAATTTGGTGGTAAATTAGTCTTGCCTTTAGACTGGGTTTGGCATCACATTATTTTAGTGACCATACCTTGTTAGATTATATTGGTGGTAATTTTAGTGGTATTTTGTTTTGCAGTATTTATTCCTGTGGTATAGTGATGAGCATGGTTTTCTTCCTTATACTATAACCCCATCATAAAACAAAACTTTCCTTTCTATTAGAATACCTCCTAGTTGTCTGTAGAGAGCTCCAGACCTATGCACTTTATAAGAACCCAATACATTTATTTAGAGCGCCACCTATAGTTTGTGGCTGGTATCACTGGCTTTGTGTCATAAAGTATCAATGGCTTATTTACATCCAGTAATCTATGTATCAGATCCTTTCCCATCAGCATGCAAGGAAAGAAACATTCACCATACTGCACACAACCTCTGCCTTATAACTGTTTATTACTAGTTTTCTTTGGTTTGTTATTTTTCCAGCATTAGTAAATTGGCAAATGCACTACTGAACAGATATGGACCTCCCCTGTATACTTCACTTATATATAAATGAGTTCACAGATGCAAAAACGACACCAAAGTCCCAATTGTTTTCATATGCACTGTCAGGAATAAGGGCTGGGGCCGAAAGGGAGTGACAAGGTTTGTTTCTTAAGTGTGCTCCTAAGCCTGCAGGTTGCGCCAATGTAGGGAAAAGACTACAACTCCCAGCAGTCTGTGGGAGGAAATGTAGTCATACGCAAGTGCATTGCCAGCTGCAGTTGATTATTGGCAGCATAAAGTAAGCAGCAGCAGCGCGCACGCAGGTGTGGCTTATTATCTTTGGGTGCGGTGAGAGCTGGACGCGGACCGAATCTTCCACGATCATGGATGGCTGAAAGACTCATTTGTATGCGGACTCTGGGGGCGAGGAAGGAGCGGGCATGCCAGCAGGCTGACGGGCAGTGTACGGTGTTCTACTTTTCCTCCGAGAGGTCTCGTGGGGCCTCTTGGAGATCAGATAAGTCCCATCAGTACTAAATCTTATCACTGTGAACTCTGAAAACTGCTTACGGTATCACGGGGGCATTTGCTAAGCGCTCCGGTTACCATCAGCTGTGTGGCAATCCAAACAAACAATATGTTTGCATAAATCTCTGACAAAACATGAGTGCTGTTAACTCATCAGGCAGGAGGGGGAGGAGAATTATGTCAGAGGTTCCTCAATAGGAGCAGTTGTTTAACACACGCTACAAGTGTTCACATTGCAGGGGCACTGGATCCTATTGTCAAGTATGTTATGTGTTGCTTCAGCTTGCCCAATGGGCCATGTGTTTTGTGTTTCACATATGGAATATAAGTCCTTTGTTTTGTGTTCATCCTTGCTTGCTATATGTTTAGCTCTGCTGCATGTTCACACGTATTAAGGTGTGTTTAGGTATTTTTGGAAGTAGGTCAGGAGTCAGGGTTGAAAGTGTGTTGCAGAAATTTTCATATCAGTCATTTACCAGGTTCTAGATAGGGAGGGTTTTTTCCCTGTGCTTCCCCTTTTCCCTATCCAACGTAGGAGTTCCCTAAGCCTCTATCCGGTGTCCCTAACTTTCCCACCCCATCCACAACCTCTCCGTAACTCCTCTTCCCCCCATTGGCTGCCACGTGGTGTCCTGTGTACTCATATCAGGCGCCTGTGCCAACCACGGTGGGAGGGTTGAATTCATTCAGCTTCTGTGGTTCAGGGGAGAATGTCGATTTCGCTCCTCCATTATTGTGTGCATTGTGACATACACTCATTATATTATACACAAATCTTATTCACACGTCATTAATTCTTACCATAGGTACATTGCATCATCATCTGGAATACAAAAAGAAAACAAAACAGAACAAACAGGTCTTTTGAAACATGGGTTAATGTTCCCACATTCTGAACATGACGAAAAATAAACATGCAGTGACTTCCTGCCCTGTAATAAACCTCAGTCACTCATACAGCCCTCACTTGGGACATTTCTTAGCAAGATTATTATTTCTTTGAAGTTCCCAGCACAACCTTGCTATTTTCGCAAATGCAGGCCCAGTGTCAGCGCGAAATGCTTCTGTAATCTTGTGTGGGGAGCACTAGCGAGATATCTCTCATAGCCAGCGCTCTGACCCTTTTGAACTCTGTCCGTCTTTT
This sequence comes from Ambystoma mexicanum, assembly GCF_040938575.1. Lineage (NCBI taxonomy): Eukaryota > Metazoa > Chordata > Amphibia > Caudata > Ambystomatidae > Ambystoma > Ambystoma mexicanum. Next base: position 1,155,758,600 of record NC_090921.1, on the reverse strand, counting down.
CAGCCCAGCCTGAACTAACTCCTCTCCACAATTTTTGTCATCAAGAAAGCTCGGATCCTTCACCTTTTGACATGGCATGTCTGCCTATAATTTCCCCAAATCAGGTTAACAAGAATGTGTTCTGTATCAACCCTCATGTTCAGAACAATGAGAGCTTTACGGCCTCCCTGTATTAATGTTTCATTCTGTTTCCTGCTGCAGCATTATTTCTGCTCTCCACAAGCTGAAGTAAACCCCAGTGCGTATTTAAAAATGAATTTCAGTAGTGCCACTAAAACATGGATTTTCACCTCACTTTGCATATGAGACTGCAATATCATGTTAAAGAGGTTAGAATTAGTATTTTAACAGTGTTAATTATGTTAGTCAGTTATATAATTTAATGTAGTCTCCATGTATGAGGCATCCAAAAAAAAAATGGTGCACTTCATTATTTGCCCTGGCAGCACTAAGCTTTTCTATGCATGCATTTCATTATCTGCAGTTTCAAGTTGGGCTTGGCTGTGTTGTAGATTCCTACTTTGCATACTGCCAATGAGGATATATTATACTGGATAAAAAAAATGCTATATTACTGCTGGCAACAAAAATGGCACTACATTTTGCAATAAAAAAATGTCATTACATTTGGTAAAATAATAATTATGTCCTTACACCACCTTGACCTTGGTATGTATATATTTGACTCTTTATAACATATTGTAAGATGCATTTGATATTGATTACCAGCCTCAAGGCCTCAAGAAAGACCATTGGTCGAAACACGTGTCGGCTGGACTGTGGCTATGACAATAAAAACTCACCTTTATGAGATCTAATATTATATTCCATTATTGTGGACATATATTGTATTATGAAATAACTAATGGCACACTCAACACTGAATGCGAATATCTGAATCCCACCAGTGGGACATTATTTAAATACTTTCAAAAACAAAAAATCCTTTGGTGAGCGCAGACAGTTGGTTTAACCAAATTCTACGTTCTTAGGATACGCCACTGTCTTTTGCACATTATGTAAACTGAGCCTGCGGGGCAGTCCAGATTGTAGTTTCTTTATAGATGGCTATATTCTACTGCCCATATATTTGTATCCAATATAAAACACTTCAATTGCAAAAACCTGATGATACAGACAAGAGGCAAGACAAGAGACAATAGGTCATGCATTGAATGAATCTATGACATATCGGACAAGTGTATATGTAATGTACATGTGACTGCATGTTATTCAGTGTGCATGTGTTCTGATTACAGCTGCTCTGGTGGTTCATAGACTACTTTATAATGCTCAATTTACCTTTAGCGCTGCAGCCCATAGAATACAGAGTCCCATGAAAAATGCAATCTAGCTGTCAAATACTCAGTGACATAGCAGTCGTCTCTGTGTCTGAACACAATGCTTTGCATGGTTTTTATAACGATTAAACTAGTCAGCTCTACCAGTAATTGAATAATAACCTAATTTCTAATTACTATTTGCATGCAATGCAATGCTCTTTTGTTTTCATGTTGGCATAAAGTATGGTCTTCCAAAAAGCCTTCCACCCCACGGTGTTGAGGCCATAACAATGGCAATAGGCACTATACAAATATCAAATGGCATAACATAAACTAACATTAAGGTAACCCGTTAAGATGCTGGTTTGCTTTAAAGAAAGCATTGGTTCTGGTAATATGAGGTTTGAATAATTCATGTTAAATCGTACAGTAGAATGAGCACCGAATAATGCAGTTAAATGGGGCCATGGGAAATATATTGCAAGAAATTAATTTGCAACCTTTTTCCAATTTAAAAAACAGATACAGAAATAAATTCAGTGTGAAAATGGAAAATGTGAGTTGCATGAATATTAAAAGGATATATTAAAAGGTATGTGTTATTTAACTCTGTAAATCATTCAGTTAGAGAAACCTAAGGTATATGATATGATATGATAGGTTATTTATAACGCGCTTAATACCCAGAGGTTTCTAAGCGGGGATCGAACCTGTGTTGGTCCGTGTCGTCTTGCTTCTAAGGTGAGCACATTGCCCTGAGCTATCCTCCAGAGGAGGATGTCTTTGAATTCAGAATAGTATTGCAAATCTGAATATTTTATTATTGATAACATCACATGTCCCTCCTGGGAACTATAAGAAAGTTGACAATTTCAGTCGAACTTGATAATTTCTGAGAGCAAGGCTAACACATAGCTAAAACATCCCCTTATGACACAGATAATGCAATGTGCCAATGTTAGTAAAGTGGAGGATCCTAGAGAGTATGAGTAAGTGAAGGAAACCTATGATACACTCCTTACAATTAAAAAATGATGCGTCAAATGATGCTGCACAGATGGCGGTTGGCGGGTATTTAAACTTAAACAAATAGGAAGAATGAAGAATTTTGGCGAAGGCAGAAAAGCAAGAGCGCAGGAGAAAAGAGGATTATCAGGAGTAGCTGATGATAATTTTCTTAAGAAGGCCTTTTTTAGATGGGATTGAATGTAGAGGACTTTCCCAAGATAGAACCAGATTACCGGAGAGTGATTTTGGGATTGCACTTGTAAGAAATAGCCTATTTGGAAGTGATGCCTGAAAAGCCAGTTGATGCCCTTAACTGTCCTGGTCCTTTGACAGACAAACCAACAAAGAGTACAAAACTTCCAGAGAATTTGTACAAATGTCTCAAGAATTAATTAAATCCCAGATAGCAATAAAAAAGTATTTTGGGGGGATCCCGGTTTACATGTTAACACTGAAAGGGGAACTATAGTACAAGGAATATGTGCTTTGGACTGATAATTTAAGGTAAACTTCTAAGTAGTTTTACCTTAATAAGGCTTTTCTCCCCCAATTTGGGATTTCTGCAGGCCTTATAGATCCTTAATTGAAATGTGGAATGACAATCCTTTGTGATGTTTGACTTCCATAGTCAATAAAGTAATTGAAATCTATTTCTTAATGAGCGCATTGCATTGGGGTGTTGAGAGGGTGAAACTGATTCCTAGAGAATAGTGAAGGAATAAGGCACTATTGTTCCAGAATTCCAAAACGAGTTAAAAAAAAATCCTGAACCCAAGGCACTAGCAAAAACGGAGGAGGTGATGGATATTGGCTTGGGAGTTGTGAGCAAAGGTTGGAGGATAGATAGAAGGTTGCGGGGGATGGGGGCAATTGCGAGAAGGAGATTATGTTTGTGAAGTAGGAGGATTTGGCAGAGTCCAGTGCAGAGGTGGGAGCAGCAAATAATTATTTGTAGGTTAGGAGTAGGGTGGATATCCATATTTGCGCCAGCATCATAGGTCTTGGCACATGTTTGTTTTGAGTGTCTGAATCTCCAGGGTGATTCAGATCTGAGCGTCAGAGTATTTCTTGAGCCACCTCTGACAATACATATTCATCAGACACAACCTGTGCCCATTTGGAATTCTATAGGCACCATAGAACAAGGTTATTAGAAGAAATTGTGCGTGTAAGAAACATTCTGCAAAGACATAAGTAATGCCAATGTATACGTGCGAAAACACCACAAGCAATATAGAACAATAAAGAATATAGCAGAACATGTCTGCATCGGGTACATTAATGAGTTGTGGGTTGTTTGTCTTGTAAGTTAACTTTACATTTAGAATTTCACTGGTATAAGTCTCTGAGTATGAAATAACTATCTCCTGTATCTGTTATTGTAGCTTCCTTTATTGTTAATAAAATCTGAGCTTGAAGATAGGTTTTGTGTCATCTGGACACCTGGTTCAGTGGATGTTGAAGAAGATGAGACTGTCCCAGACAGTGAGCAGGACATAAAGCCTCGCTTCCACAAGTCTCGCACAGTCACCTTGCAGCACGAGGAGGATCGGGCAGCGGATGATGAAGACGGGCATGATGAAGACGATGATGACGACACACTGCCTGACTGGAACCTGAGTAGGTGCCGAGGAGGCGCAAGGTGGCTGGGCTTAAATGTTTCATGGGGGAAGCATGTGGAGATGTGTTGGTGGCCAGTGCTTGCTATTTGTCAATAATATCATCCTGTGCTACAGCCGAATAAGAAAGTATGAATAATATCTTCCTGTGGTTCAGCTGAAATTAGAAAGCGTGAATAATATCATCCTGTGGTATAGTTGACCCTGGAAAGTATGAATCATATCTTCATATGGCACAATTGAACCAATATCTTCCTGTGGCTCAGTTGAAATTAGAAAGCGTGAATAAAATCATCCTGTGGTATAGTTGATCCTTGATAGTGTGAATAATATCTTCATATTGTACAATTGAACCTAGAAAGTGTGAATAATATCTTCCTGTGGTTCTGGGAAACTTAGAAAGTGTCCCTAACTGTAGTATTGGTAAAACCCAGAAAGTCTGAATAATAACATATAGGTAAAGGTAAAACTTAGAAAGTCTGAAAAATAACATCCTGTGGTATAGTAGAACTTGGAAAGTCTGATCAAAATCATCCCATGCCAACTGTAGCATAGTTCAAACTTAGCCAGGCCATGGGTCCACCTGGCCGGCCAGGGTCCGCGAAAGAGACCCTCTCACGCCCGCCTCCCTTCCCCCTCACCCCACTCCCCTTCCCATACTTTCCAAACACCAAGCCAGAGGAGCCCGATGGAAAGCCGACCATCTTAAAACCACCCCCCACTCACCCGCCAACTATCATCATGCCCGCACCCCCGTCCCCTCCAACTAACGGCCCACCCAGCCTCCCAGGCACACCCAACCCTGCCAACAACCCCTCCCCCTTCCTCTCATCAACTCCCCCAAACATCCTCCACCGACCCCACTCCTTCCCCTGTCTAAAAACTGCACGTCTCACCCTGGCAAGGACAGTAGCCACATCCCCTTCACCCACCAACCCACCTACCCTCTCCCACACACCAACTGCAACAAAAACCCTGAAAAGAAAACGTATCTGGTCTCCCTCACTCTCTCATTACTCCTCTCCGCTCCTGTCTCGACCCACCACCTCAATCTCCCAATCTCGAGCATCACCGCCCTCCCCCCTTCCTCACCCTGCTTTAAACCCCTCCCCTTGAATTCTCACAAACCACAACTGGAACTTCTAACCCCCTTCACCCCACCTTCGAGTCCCACCTCCCTATTCCAACCATCCTCACACACCAATCCGACCCCACCGCCCGCCTACTCTTCCCATCGACGATCGACCATCCGCCCTCTCTCACCCCGCAGCTTCCACTCTCTACCCTCACCCCCCTCCATGCACCCCCTTCATCACCGCCCGACCCACTCCCCCACGCCTCCCAACCTCCACCTCTGCAACCTCCACATCATCCTCCTGTCCCGAAGTAAGATGCATCCTTTTTAATGCCCGATCTGTAGCAAAAAACAGACACAGCATCTTTGACCTCCTCGCCTCAGACAAACCAGACCTAGTCTTTTTCACGGAAACTTTGTTCTCTAACGACTTTGACCCTATCGCCAATGAAGCCTTCCCCCGACTAATCCCTCATCCCACTCAACCGACCCTCTAGAGGAGGAGGAGTAGCAATCGCCTTCAAGTCACACTTCTCCGCCTCAATCATCGACACCCAGCCAACCATCCCTTCCTGCAAATCGCTTCTTGTCAAACTATCTCTCCCCCCAATGTTCTACCACAGCTTCCTAATCATCTACAGACCTCCTGGCTACGACAGACAATTCTCGAGCAACCTCTGCGATTTGTTAGCCCCCATCCAATTAAACCATCCCACCCTCACTCTACTAGGAGACTTCAACATCTGACTTGACATCCCCACCAACCCTATGACCCACTCTCTGGTCGACTGCCTAGACGCGATTAACCTCTATATCCACATAAACGGCCTGACTCACTATAAAGGACACACCCTTGATGCCATCTTCAGCACCCCTGACCAGATACATCTAAATCCCCCACCCCTATCATCTGGTCCGACCACTTCATTGTCCCTTTCAACATTCGCTCAGCCGCCCCCCTCCCAGAGCCCAAACTGGAACCTCCAAATCTACGCAAATGCTGGAAGAAACAAAAAATCCATCCCAACCTAGCCAACGCGCTCTTTCAGTCTCCTCCCCCTACCTCCGCGCTCAACAACCAATTAACCACCAATACCTTTGACTCTTGGCTCAACACCTCATTAATTCTGCTCACCCTCACTTGCCAATCGTCCACTCGCCACGGCCCTTTTCCAAGATGGTTTACTCCAGAACTGAAGACTGCAAAACAACTATATAAATCCCTCGAACACAAATGGCAGAAAGATAAAACCACCCTGAGCAGATCCACCTTGGCCCGGCACCATCGCCACTACAAAGCCGAAATCCGAAAAGCAAAAAAAGCCATTACAACTCTCGAATCCTCAACTGTGCAAACCCAAGCAAGGAACTCCACAAAATCATCTCTAAATTCACCAAACCATCATGTTCCACCACCCAATCGACCCCCTCTCAGTCACTCTGCGACTCACTCTCCATTTCTACTCCACTGCTCTCGAAAGAACACATTCTCTAATCAACAAACTAGCCATCTTGCACCCACCACACAATCCACCCACCCTACCTGCCAACCCACCTCCTGCAACCCACCCGACTTCCGACTCGTTCACACCAATATCGACTGACCAATTTCTAAAACTTCTCTCCGCCCAGAAACCATCCGGCCCGCCCCACTCCCCAGTACCCTGGCGAGCCTCAACCCTCAAAGAAATATTTGCATCTACCTGCGCAAGAGAATACGCGAGAACCATCATAAACGACTCCCTTTCCTCAGGAATCTTTCCTGACGCATTCAAAACTGCTCATGTCGAGCCTCTTCTAAAAAAAACTTCCCTCGACCCTCTGGATCCCAAAAACTACCGCCCCATCTCAAACACCAGGTTCCTTGCTAAACTCATTGATCCAACCGCTTACTCCTAAATAAATGCCTTTGTCGAAGCCAACAATCTCCTAGACCCCGCCCAATCAGGTTTCAGACCCCCGACACGGAACCGAAACCACCCTGACCTCAATATCGGATGACCTTAAAAACACTGCAGACTCTGCGGGATGCGCTGCACTAATCCTTCTTCACCTATACGCCACCTTCAACACAAGCAACCACTCAAATCTCCTCGACTGCCTACAGTCCCTAGGAATCCGTGGAAACGCTCTCAAGTGGATAGCATTCTTCCTCAACAATATGAACCAAATAACCCTCCTCTCCTCCTTTGCTTCCGCCCCCCCGACCAGTCAATACCGGAGTTCCACAAGGAGCGTGCCTATCAGCCCTCCTATTCAACCTCTATATGTCCACACTCCCACAAATAATCCGCTCGCACAATATCAATGTACAACTACGCCGATGACACCCAACTAATCCTAAAACTCGTTAACTCAAATCCCAGTTCCCAGCCCGACCTCGCTGCCTGCCTCCTTGACATTGATCACTGGATGACCACAAACCACCTGCTTTTAAACCCCACCAAAACTGAAATCATGGTGTGTGGCAACACCTAACTTCTTCTGCACCCTCTACCTTGGCCATCATCAATGGGCAACCCCCCAACAAGCTCACCCTCAGTTAAAAACCTTGGATGCACACTCGACTCCGACCTAACCCTCTCGCGCCAAGTCAACAACGTCTCTAAGTCCTGCCACTACCACCTCAAATTCCTAAGGTACATTTTTCCATACCTCTCCTTTCCCAACAGACTAGCAGCAGTCCAATCAATTGTAATCTCAAGACTGGACTATGCTAACTCCCTCTACCTCAGAGTCCAAGCATACCACCTGATCAAACTACAAAGAGCACAAAATGCTGCAGCAAAACTGCTACTAGCACTTGGCCCAAGAGATGACACCTCCCCAGCTCTCAAAACCCTCCATTGGCTCCCAGTCGGACGAAAGGTGACCTTCAAAACCTTATGCATCTCTCACTGAGCAATGCATAAAACCGGACCCCAATACCTTCAGGACAAGCTAAAACCCTACCATCCAACGCGCACTCTAAGATCAAGCTCTGCCCGCCTCCTAGTGATTCCAAACACCAACTCAGTCAGGTTAGGTGGATCTTCATTCTCAGCCTTGGCCCCCACTCTGTGGAACTCACTTCCACCCCACATTCGACTCACCGAAGACCTCATGTCTTTCCGCAAATTACTAAAAACGTGGCTCTTCCCTTAAAAACCGACTCTTAGCACAAACAGAACAATCAACCACAATAAACAGAAACCCAAGGTTGGTGGATGAAACGGATGAAACGGATGTAGTGGATGAAACGGATGAAGCGGATGAAACGGATGAATTGGATGGAACGGATGAAGCGGATGGAACGGATGAAGTGGATGAAATGGATGAAGCGGATGGAACGGATGAAGCGGATGGAACGGATGAAGCGGATGGAACGTATGAAGTGGATGGAGCGGATGAAGTGGATGAGCGGATGAAGTGGATGGAGCGGATGGAGAAGATGAAGCGCATGAAGTGGATGGAACGGATGGAGTGATGGCGTGGATGAAGCAGCTAGAGCGGATGAGGCAGATAGAACGGATGAAGCGGATAAAACGGATGAAGCAGATTGAACGGATGAAGCGGATTGAACGGATGAAGCGGATTGAACGGATGAAGCGGATGGAACGGATGAAGCGGATGGAACGGATGAAGTGGAAGAATCGGATGAAGTGGATGGAGCGGATGAAGTGGATGAGCGGATAAAGTGGATGAAGTGGATGGAGCGGATGGAGCGGATGAAGCGGATGAAGTGGATGGAACGGATGGAACGGATGGAGTGATGGAGTGGATGAAGCAGTTAGAGCGGATGAGGCAGATAGAACGGATAAAATGAATGAAGCGGATAAAACGGATGAAGCGGATTGAACGGATGAAGCGGATTGAACGGATGAAGTGGATGGAATAGAAGAAGTGGATGGAACGGAAGGAATGGATGGAACGGAAGGGGCGGATGGAACGGAAGGAGTGGATGGAACAGAAAGAACAGACAGAGTAAATGATAGGGATGGAACGGATAGAACGGATAAGTGGATTGAACGGATGAGACGAATTAGCAGATTGAACGATGGAAAGGATGAGTAGTTTTAACGAATGGGACAGATGGAAAGGATGAAATAGATCGAACAAATAGAGCGGATGGAATAGATGAGGTGGATGGAACAGATGGAGTAGATGGAACAGATGGAATGGATGGAACGGATGGAGTAGATGGAACGGATGGAGTAGATGGAACGGATTGAGTTGATGGAACAGATGGAGTGGATGGAACAGATGGAGTGGATGAAACAGATGGTATGAATGGAACAGTTAGAGCGGATGGAGCAGATAGAGCAGATGGAATGAATAGAGCGCATAGAACAGGCGGAGTGGATGGAACAGATGGAGTGGATGGAACAGATGGAGTGGATGGAACAGATGATATGAATGGAACAGTTAGAGCGAATGGAACGGATATAGCAGATGGAACGAATAGAGCGCATGGAACAGACGGAGTGGATGGAACAGATGGAGTGGATGGAACAGATGGAGTGGATGGAACAGATGGGGTGGATGGAACAGATGGGGTGGATGGAACAGATGGAGTGGATGGAACAGATGGGGTGGATGGAACAGATGGGGTGGATGGAACAGATGGGGTGGATGGAACAGACGGAGTGGATGGAACAGATGGAGTGGACGGAACAGAGGGAGTGGACAAAACGGATGGAGTGGATCGAGTCGATGGAACGGATGGAGTGGATGGAATGGATGGAGTGGATGGAACAGATGGAACAGATGGAGTGGATGGAACAGATGGCGTGGATGGAACCGATGGTATGGATGGAACAGTTACAGCGGTTGGAACTAATAGAGCGGATGGAACAGACGGAGTGGATGGAACAGATGGAGCGGATGGAACAGTTAGAGCAGATGTAACGGATGGAGCGGATGGAACGGATGGAGCGATGGAACAGACGGAGCGGATGGAACGGATGGAGCGGATGGAACAGACGGAGCGGATGGAACAGATGGAGCGGATGGAACAGACGGAGCGGATGGAACAGATGGAGCGGATAAACAGATGGAGCGGATGGAACAGATGGAGCGGATGGAACAGAAGGAGTGGATGGAACAGATGGAGTGGATGGAACAGACAGAGTGGATGGAACAGACAGAGTGGATGGAACAGATGGACCGAATGGAACAGACGGAGTGGATAGAACACATCTAATGGATGAAACAGTTGGAGTGGATAGATCGGATAGAACCGATAGAACCAATTGAGTGGATGGAACTGATGGAGCCGATTGAATAAATATGAAGGAAGGAATGGATAGAACACATTAAACGGATGGGAACGATGGAATGGGTCTACGGAATGGATGAAGTAGATCATGTAAATGAAGGACTGGATGGAATAGATGGAAAGACTAGTAGATTAAATCGATGAAACAGACGAAATGGATGAACAGACGGAGTGGAATGAACGGACAGAATAAATAAAACAGATAGAACAGATTGTACAGATGGAGTGCTCGATCTCAAGCGCATTACTGATAACCAACATATCACACTACCACCACGCTTACTCTCTCCTATACACCACCACTCAACTAGAACACAGCGATACTATGTCACATTCGGTATAGCTGTTCTCATACTAACACCCGGCACAATCGCCTCATCATCCTGATTAAACTCAGCTAGCTGAGCACATACCGCCATCTTAAGTGTCTCCTCAGGCCTAACGCAGCCAGAAATCAGTCTGGATGTCAACCCTCCAGAATGAACACATATACCTGACCTCCCAACCACCACACCTACCGCTAAGAAAGCAGCTACCATGCAATTGCCACACCGGCTACACACATATCCGTTGCACCCACGCACCTTATGGCTCTCTCTCACACTACTGACTTGAACTACGGTTCCCCTGGGCGTTCAACGTACCAGCGCTTTGAGATCATACCAATGATACATAAGGCGCTATATAAATGCCAAGTAACATAACATAACATGACATATAGCGCTCCAGGACCGAAGGTAAAGACATAGGTATATGATCGTGTTCTTGATGGATGTGTCTGTGTTATAATGCTACATATCTGATAGCACTATGTCTAATATAAGGCCCTGAGTCAGGACTGATTGCACATATGCAAGGCTACTGGATAAAAGTGAATTTCCTTAAAAATGTTCTGGGCTTGAATCACGTTTTGGTAAAGTAATTATTATGCCTCATGGTACTTCCCAATGTAGCCCATGGGTTTTAAAGGAGAGTTCCGGGACTTTTTTTTTATTGTCCCTACGGGTCGGCCATGTGTTTGTAAGCATAAATCGGTAGATCGTAGGAAACTTTCCTATGGACCTTACCCGACTTTTCGCCCCTTATCGCACTCGAAATCAGCCTCCATTTTGTGATAATCCTATCATTCCGCCGCATCGACCTGGCTCACCTGCCTTTGCGGCACTAAATCAAATCCCCCGCCCCTGAGCCTGACATCAGCAGACGCGTACTGCCCATTTCAAGCACGTCTCGTGTCAACAATCGCTGCGCCTCAGCTATTGACGTGTTGCCATGGAAATGGCAGGACGCCTCTTTCCCCAATAAGTATAAACAGACCGTTTCACAACATACAGCAGCAGATTTTCGATTCCATTCCTCTCTCTGTGTTACTTTGAGTATTCTGTGACTCGTTTCAGTGCTCTGGTCAGCTACCTTCGCCGCTTGTAGCCCGTGTGAACAGATACCAGTACCACCGCTATAAATTATTTTACTATCTTTACCGCACAATGGCCACAATAATGCCGTATATGTACGAGCCCGAGTACACCGAGGAAGAACTACTGGAAAGGCAAGCACGCGAAAACGATGGGGATTCGGACGGCAGTTGGGAGGACCAGTCAACGGATGAAGAGCCTGGACCATGTCGCATGGACGGCGTCTCCACCTGGTGCACGTGCAATCGGTGCGAGCTAATGCCAACTGAGGAGGAGAACTGCTGCTGCCGTGAAAATTCCGGGTGCTTGGCCTACATTTCGGAAAGCGAGCAAAGTCAGCAGGAAGGCGAGCAAAGTCCGCAATGCATCACCGAGCTGCCAGAGTTCAGGGAAGCCTGCCTCTCACGGACAGTGTTGAGGATGATGATGGTGCTTATGCACGAACTTCGTGGCACTGTTCGTCCGCGTAATCCGAGTAACGAGTAAGTATACTCTGTTTGTGATGTCAGTGATGCCACCACTATTTCATGGTCGTCTCCCACATATAAAATTACATTTACATATCATTGGAACGCATGTAAATTGGTTCCATATAGTGCATTTTCTAGATATAATTTTTTTCTAAGAAAAATGACATGTGTTACCTGAATCGACATTGATAAGAAAGTTTGGTCAGTTTAATACAGTTTGCATCTTTTTTTTTCACAGGTGGTACAGGCTGGTGGCCTATCGTTGCTTCACTTGGTGGCTTCACGGGAGGCTCGGACACCGCGTTCGGAGAGTAATACCTGCCTGTGCGGTACTTGCCATTAGACAACATTTCCCCAGTGACAGTGGACAATACCGCGGATTTTCCCTCGATGTGCTGCAACCTCAACTTTACAATGTGTAATGTTTATTATTTATGTTTAATTAAAATCTAAAATAAAGCCCAACATATATTTTAACAATGGTTGTTTTGATTTTTTAAATGAATCTAGTGTATATTCTCCTGGGAGGGTGAGGTATTTATAAACTCACCCCCCTGCCTTCCATGTAGTAGATCCTGCAGCCATCCTCTTACATTCAGTTAGATGGCCTCTCCTTGGTGAGGCCCTGCGGCAAACGGGTCTTGTCTGCACGACCACCGCCCCGATCCACCCCCCGCCCTATCAAAGGCAGTTCGCACCGGGGTACTTGAGCTGCTGGCAAGTGGAGCTGTCAGGGAGCGATAAAGGCCAAGAGGTGCCAAAGACCATGTACACTTCAAAGTGGTCTATAGAGCATGGGTTTGTTGTTCCCATGTCTACCTCCAGACCCCGTGTCTCCTGCCAAGCATCCCCCTCACGCTGGACGGCCCCCTGCAATCCACATAAGTGTGTCTCCATTCACGAGTCTTCCTGTGTCTTGTCTGCACGACCACCGCCCCGATCCACCCCCCGCCCTATCAAAGGCAGTTCGCACCGGGGTACTTGAGCTGCTGGCAAGTGGAGCTGTCAGGGAGCGATAAAGGCCAAGAGGTGCCAAAGACCATGTACACTTCAAAGTGGTCTATAGAGCATGGGTTTGTTGTTCCCATGTCTACCTCCAGACCCCGTGTCTCCTGCCAAGCATCCCCCTCACGCTGGACGGCCCCCTGCAATCCACATAAGTGTGTCTCCATTCACGAGTCTTCCTGTGTCTTGTCTGCACGACCACCGCCCCGATCCACCCCCCGCCCTATCAAAGGCAGTTCGCACCGGGGTACTTGAGCTGCTGGCAAGTGGAGCTGTCAGGGAGCGATAAAGGCCAAGAGGTGCCAAAGACCATGTACACTTCAAAGTGGTCTATAGAGCATGGGTTTGTTGTTCCCATGTCTACCTCCAGACCCCGTGTCTCCTGCCAAGCATCCCCCTCACGCTGGACGGCCCCCTGCAATCCACATAATGCCACGACATATACACGTCATTCATTCACAAACACACCCCTGGTTCGAATTCTTTATAACCCACCTCATATTTCTAATGAGAACTTCTTTGCGCTTTGCTAGTCAACCCGTGAAGGTGCTGGTTATCTGCTCTTCGTCTCTGTGAACTTCCGTGACCACTTTGAGCAAACTCGTCAGTTTGCAACCTGTGAACTGCTCCCTGTTCTACGACAAGAAACTACTCTGATCCCTGCATCTAACTGTTTGTTCGTCAAGGTAAGTCCATGTACCATAATCATTTTGCGTCCAATTTTTTAATTTATATCTATTTGCTAGTAGTCATCAAATTGCATCCATGTTTTCTTTTCGTTCACGACAGTACATGCAAGGAACTAGTCACATGTTCTGAGTTTAGTCAAATTACTTTTTCTATTTTTTGAAAGTTATTGAAATACTTATCCGCATGTGAATAACGTGTATAGTTCCAAGAACCAAAACGGACCTTGCATTGAACCTTTTATGTGTCATTTACTGTTTTAACACATTGGTATTCATAGAGAATTGTTGATCTTTACTTTTCAGAACTTTCCATAATGCCTGCCTGTTCCATTGGCGGTTGCCCTTCGAAGACCCATAACAAATCTGAAGGTACTATAATGCATGTTTTCCCTAAGACAATAGATCAGATAAGAGGATGGGTCCGATATTGCGGATATCCAGCCTCTGAGCTAGAAAGTAGAGTCCTAGAAGTCTTTGCGGACAAGAGGGGTGATCGATACCGCATCTGCAGCAGGCACTTTAGCCCAGACATGTACTCCACATCATTGCTAATAAAGAAGAAAACACCGCGAGCGAGGCGAAAATTGCTCTCAACCGCTATTCCCACTCTATTCGTCCACATGCCTCCACTGGTGAGTCAAGTTTACGGATCTAGTTCTCGGCCTTGCGGTAGTGTGTAGCAGTAGCTAACAATAATTTCCCCATTTATGTATCCACTCAATATGAAGGCGGAAGATTCTCCATCCGTGTCGTTATTGCAGTCATCAGCCACTTCAAGCGCCTATCGGGTAATCTTACTTAGCTATTCTGACACTGACTTGTTTTAGGCATGTAAATCAATAGTTTTAATTGATCGTGTAATTATTTTACCTAATGGTACACCCTTGTACTCGTCCTCTAGTCTTTGTTTTCAGTTATAATTATTGTTATCCAAAATAATGCAAGTACTGTCTTTCAGGGAGATGCTGAGGAGTCCAACGCATTGACGACAACCGTAGATGTCACTCAGATGCTCGAGGTACGTTTCTTTCGTTTTTAGCCATTGATATGTCCTTCTGTCGTCGCCCTCCTATTTGTCTTCTTTTTTCAATATTGTGTTCATTACTAATGAAAGTCCTATGTTTCAGGGAGTCGATGGAGCATTAGTCCAAGTAGAAGGGGGAGCATGCAGTTACGGGTCGGCGCAACAGCTTGCAGAAGTGTGCACCGCAGTTACATCGTCCCTTGATGTTCTTATGCATTTCGAGGTATGGATACTGACAGTTCGATCAAGCGAAATCATATGACGTGATTACATCCGCTATACTTCCTTCTTTATTAACGCAAGTACTATGTTTCAGGGAGATGACGGAGCTTCTTCTACAAGAACATCACCCCTAGTAGTTGATGCAGATCTCTGGGTGGTGACACTTCCAACGATCGAGCAAATCGAATCATATTTACATATCCATTATTTATTTTAGACAACTGATCATTTGTGCAGGTCTATTTAGATGAGCCGTTGACGCCTGCTCAAAGTTTATGTTCTTTTTAACAAAATAGAAAAGCATACTAATGCAATTACTGTGTTTCAGGGAGTTGCTGAAGCGTCATCTTCAATAATATCATCAATGGAAGTCTATGCGGAGCCCGAGGTATGGATCTTGACAGTTCAATCTAACTAGATCAACAATGCGTGAACTATTGTCGTTTGAATGTTCTACACAATGCGTTCATTCGTGTTTTGCTATTGAGATGTACGTATGGGTATTGGTCCCCAAGTACATTTTGTGTTTTCAATATTATTATACATACTAATGAAAGTTCTATGTTTCAGGGAGTCGATGGAGCCTCAGTGAGTGATGGATGTGCTTATCATGAAAATATAGTCGTTGCAGCGCGAGAGGAAGTGGAGACATGCACACACGAGTCGGAGCAACAGCGTCCAGATGTTGAAGTTCGAGGCAAGAAAGTTTCAAAGAAAAGAAAGCAAAAGAAGGTTAGTGTCCTGTTCACTATATTATGTTGTCTTTCACTGTCAATAGTTCAATACTGTAAGTTGTGTTTAAACTGAACATCCCTTTTCTAATCTGTCCTCTAGTTGCGAGTGGGTGTAAGAACTAAATCTACACAGACAGTGAAGCGAACGAGAGATGTTGCTTGTCAAACCTTTTGGCAGGGACTTGAGACTGGAGATGCATCGTGCCAATGGGAAGAATATGAAGTGATTGACAACGGAGCTATACCACCACCAGCCATTGATAGTGAATGTCCTCCTGGTAGTTTGGATGCAGTCGGAGATCAATTCACAGAATCCACACCCGCAAAAAATAAGAGCGCGCGAAAGTTGAAGACATTGTTTTTTTCTCCCATCTCCGGACAAGGAACAGATGTTGCAATGGAAGAGAATGACGTGGACGACAATGAAACACCATCAATATCACTCAGCATAGCGGAAGACGATATCAGAGATTGTACCTTTCATGCGAGTGACATGTCCTCAACGTTACAGGCCGAACCAGCTGGGATGCAGAGTGAAAGTATAAGGAAAGAGGCCAAATTCATTGTATTCGATAGCTGTTTGATGGATATTATTATGATGATGAAATGTGGGCATTCGGTTGGTGGGGAAGTATGTGGGGAGCCATTGATTAATGTGACTCGTGCAATTCGAGGCACTAACCTTAAAATACATGCCACCTGTACACAATATCATCCGTTCGCATGGTCTGCACAACCCATGCTGGGGCAACTGCCAGCAGGCAATCTACTTTGTGCAGCGGCCGCACTTTTTAGTGGTTCAAGTTTTAAAAAGTTACAGTATTTCTTTCAGTTTGTGGGAATCCATTTCATTGCGAAAAGTCAGTTCTACAAATACCAAACCGATTATCTATTTCCAGCCATCAGCGAAGCTTGGAGAATGGAAAAAATGTCAATGGAAAGTACATTCGCGGGCAAACGCTTCAGGCTAGCCGGTGATGGACAGTGCGACAGCCCAGGATTTTCAGCCAAGTACTGCACCTACCACTTTCAGGACATGGAAAGTAAGAAAATTGTGAGTTCGGTGGTCGTGCAGGTGTCACAAAGTACATCCTCAGTGGCCATGGAGAAAGTTGGCTTTGTAGCATCATTGCAAGAACTACAATCGCGGGGAATGGTGATCGACCTGATAGCCACGGACAGACACGTTTCAATTGCCAAGACAATGAGAGAACAGTACAAAAATATAAATCACCAATTTGACGTTTGGCATCTTGCAAAATCAATCAATAAAAAATTGTCTGCTGCAGGTAAAAAAAAAGAATTGCAAGGTATTTCACAGTGGTCCAAGTCAATCAGCAACCATCTTTGGTGGAGCTCAAAAACATGTGAAGGGTCGTTGGAAATTCTACTGGAAAAATGGCGGTCAGTAATGTTGCACTGTAGCAACGTACATCGATGGTCGACAAATGAGCATTTCCACAAATGTGAACATGGCCATTTGTCCACAGAGGAGGCACGGAAGAAGAAGTGGTTGATTCCTTCATCACCCACTCACAAAGCCATTGAAAAGATTGTATTTGATAAAACTATAACAAAAGCTTTGAGGGGACTCACGGAATTCTGCCACACAGGAGATTTGGAGGTGTTCCACAATATGTGCCTCAAGTACAGGCCCAAAAGATTGCATTTTGGCATGGAAGGCATGATAAATCGGACTCTTTTAGCGGTCTTGGCACATAACCATAATGTTGGCCGTCAACAAAGTAGGACGACCGGAACTTTAGGGACGCTTCGCTACAATAAGGCCTTCACTAAAAGAAGTAAACAATGGGTGATCAAACCAGTGTTTGAGGATATGCAATATGAGTTTATTGAGAGACTTATCGTAGATGTCCTCGATAGGCACATACATGGAGTGGTGAACGAACCTATGCAGGGGACAACTGCATTGCCACCCAACATTGCCTCTGTTCCATGTCCACCTAAAGCAGAGCTCATTGAGAAATACACATCACGGTTTAAATGATTGTAATTTGATTGTCTGTTCTCTCGAGTCTCCTCATGTTGCAGGCCCATTGCAATTAAACCAAACAGTAATATAAATCATTTTTACAAAAATTATAGAATGTTTCCGTATTGCAAAAACATGGCCGACCCATAGGGACAATAAAAAAAAAGGCACGCAGACAAGATGTCCCTAAAACTAACTGCAGCTAACTAGAAATGTGTGCTCGCTCAAAGTGAAGGTCAGCTGCTTTGATGTTTTGCTCGGGTGGCGGAACGGCCCACGACCCAATATAAGGTTCTATTGTGATTTGACCTTGACAGGCCGGGACCATCCTGAAAGACTAAGAAAAGATAATGAATAAAATTTCAGAAACGAAACGATGAGCCACGTTCATTAGAAGAAGTAACGTCGGCAAAGAAGGAGTGGTGTTTCGGGTCTGCCCTACACAGAGACACAATGGAAAATGCAAATATAATGTAAGTAACTTTTGATGAGTTTATACCGCAATTTCATTACTATACAGTGGCTTTAAAGACGGGTTCAGTTGTACTTGTTCGTTCTATGTGGCATATTGTTTTCTACCGCGCACTATCTTGAGGAGAAACATCTGCTTTTACTGAAGCACCTCAAAACCTTCCTCTTTGCTTCTGCTTTCTCTCTCCCTCTCCCCTGCTACAACTGGTCCACTGTCTGCGACCTCAGTCCTGGGCCCTTCCACTCTCCACCTGCACTCCCCCCCCCCCTCCATGCCTCGCCACGCCTTTAAACACTTGTGTACACCCAGTAGCGCTGTCCTCGCTATGAAATGAATAATTTTAATAAGGATCTGATGGTGAGACTAATTTCATTTTTTATGTTTTTAGGTACATCATTCACTACTGTCTGTGTCACGAGTACCAGACACCGGCGGACGGCTTCTACAGCCGCCAGTTGCTTCTCCGCGTGAACAACGTTACCACCCTGACCATTTTATGGGACGATCGCCAAGTACAAGTATGCCCTTACGCGGTACTAACGGTTAGATGCAACATACCTACCATTGTGGTGGCCTAGCGCCTCGTTGTTGGAACAGCCATGCGATTATCAGTGCGACAGAAGAGCTTATTTTTATCGTAAACCAACACCCTGTGTACTGCACACGAACATCGCTTCCCTCAAGACGAACTAATTTGGATCGAGAGCAAAGAAAAATGCAAATCGCTGAATATTCTCTAAACATTTGATGTCCAATAAACGTACTTTGCCAAATGTACAATCTTGCCGTTTGCTTTTAAACCACGGTTTCACATTCCGAATTGTGGTGCTGTATTGTGAGATGCTCTAAGACCCTGTGTACAGCAAAGGACCATCGCGTTCCTCAATACGAACTTTTTGGAACATGAGCAAATAAAAATGCAAATCGCTGAATATTCTCTAAACATTTGATGTCAAATAAATGTACTTTACCACATTTACAATCTTGCGGTTTGATTTCAAAGTACAGTTTCATATTCCGAATTGTGGTGCGCTGTATTGTGAGCTGATCTGTGTTGATTTCCGGGGTCTGTGTGGAGTCGCGTAGAAGACGCCTGGGCGCGTTTGCCTACGCAGCACAGTCACGTCACGGATAGAGGCGGGGAATATGAATGTTTTGATAAAGTCTGTTTCAGGGGCGGGGGATTTGATTTAGTGCCGCAAAGGCAGGTGAGCCAGGTCGATGCGGCGGAATGATAGGATTATCACAAAATGGAGGCTGATTTCGAGTGCGATAAGGGGCGAAAAGTCGGGTAAGGTCCATAGGAAAGTTTCCTACGATCTACCGATTTATGCTTACAAACACATGGCCGACCCGTAGGGACAATAAAAAAAAAGTCCCGGAACTCTCCTTTAAGTAGATTTCTCTGATAAAAGGCTCTGAACGTGACGCTTTGTGATGCAAGGTACTATGTCTGATGGTGTAATACACTGTCTGGGCTTGAGGTACTGCATTGGATAGGCGATAGAGGGCACCGTGCCAGAGTGCTTTGATGCACTGTGTAACATTCAGAACCTGCTTGTGCTGGCTGTGAACTCAGAGGCATGTTCCAGCTGGTTTGTGAACCTAGGGGATTTGATGAGAGGCGGTTTGAAGCAGGCAGCGGATCACAGACAGGGCCCTTTTCTTCTATGAATATAGACTTACCTTTACTCACCAAAACCTCAGAGTCCTTACACAAATGGGCGACAAGGTGGTGAATCCTTATTAAGGGCCAAGCAAGACATATTCTCATTGTATGTTCAGCTAAGCTGCCCGAGGTACCGGGTCTTGCCAGTGATTTGAGACGGACGCAGTTGCAGTGTGTGACCAGAATCGCACTGCCCCGAATCACTGAGACGTGCCGGTGAACAGGCAGAGCATTTCAGGAGCATAGCCAGTGAGTGTGAGCTTATCATAAATGATGTAAGTTGCACATGAAAGATTATACATTTCTATGAGGTTACTGCCTTAGAGGAAGCTACCACCAAACATAAGGTGCTAAGCCTGCAGTTACAGTTGCAAGGCTATAAGGAAGCACATTTCTGCCTTGTAGCATGCACATGCAGGACCTCTCTTCTCTCTTTCCCCTATTCATGCCTCTTCCATTGCCCAAGCTTTTCTGACTTTCACTATGCAAATATGACTCGCACATTCACACCTTCCCATCCCTGTCCTCAGCCTGGGATCACCTCTGAAATTCAGGCCCTCAAAATGAACATGTGCTGTGACCTATGGCGCTGGTGCAAATTACGGACACCTACTCTACAAAACTCCCCTCGCTACCCTAACCTCTGCACTGGTCTCTGCAAAATCCTCCTACTTCACAAACCTGATTTCCTCCCTTCCTAATCATCCCCACAATCTTTCATCTACCTTCCAATATTTGCTCATGCCTCCAAAGCCAATACCCATCACCTCCTTCCTTTCTGCTGACTTTGCTCACTACTTTTCCTCTAAAATCACTCAATTCATGACTGTCTTGTAGAGGAACAGCTGCATACCTCTGCAGGAAATCCCGCCCCCCTACCTCCTATATTTTGGAGGCCTTAGATTTTGCCATGTTTGACACCAGCAGTTCTGCCAATACCACAGTGAATATTTGAAAAAAGGTATCCACTGAGAAAACCCTATCGAATGTATCCCCGAATAGACGACAATCTGAGGGAGCAACTCCCTGAAGGAATATGAAAAAGAGCAAAAGCGAGAAGCTAGTGATGTCCCAAGACACGACCGTGATGCCCTGAGAATACTGGCTGAAGAGAATGCATGGATCTTACAGAAACTAATGATGAAGTTAAAAAATCAAGTAAACATTTGTATGCGGAAAAAAGATTGCACATGTGCGAAGTGCTACAGAAAATCAGCCGTTGAACAATTGTACGGACGCTGAAACGCAAGT
This sequence comes from Ambystoma mexicanum, assembly GCF_040938575.1. NCBI lineage: Eukaryota > Metazoa > Chordata > Amphibia > Caudata > Ambystomatidae > Ambystoma > Ambystoma mexicanum. The sequence continues at coordinate 1,155,737,414 of NC_090921.1, read as the reverse complement.
AGACCAAGTTATCATAGAAGCAGGCTATACGTAGTGAATAGAATACAGGCAAAGCCACCATTGTATAGGAGCTGGATGTGGGTGTCATGAATTTAGTGAGCCAGGACCCATGGAGAGAAAAGGCAAGAATTGTGTTGCAGCAAGAATAAGCTGTGATCGTGGAAGCGCCTGGCGAGGCTGACAGGCCTGGTATAAAAACTGAAGCAGCCAAGGTTGGTTATCTATTCTTGAAAGCACTGAATACTCGAAGGATGAATCATCCCTAAGGGGAAAAGAAAGAACACCAAGAGTGCCAAGTTTTATTCATTTAAGACATTTAAATGCTGCAAAATGGACCAAATTGTGGTCTCCTGTCACGTGAGCCAAGGATGGAAATAGAGTTGAACTTAGAGTCCTAGAACAATGATAGTGAGAGCCTGAACTCCCATTTATTCCCACAGACAAGGATACTTTGCAAGGCCAAGTTCAAAGACAATCTTCATGGCAGAAGGCATGGGCGATGAGAGATATTGTGCTAATTGGGTGGGGAGTTAAAGTCAAGTCCTCCTCCTGGCACCTGGGTCTGAGCTTACATGCTGCTAAGTGAACTGAATGTTCCAAACATGGCACGAGCATTCCAACCAATTGTAGAGGGCCGTATAATGAAGGGCATCATAGTTTGAGAACCAATGATAAACCGTGTACTTAATAGTGTTGGAGATGACATGTTTTAGAGGTAGGTATAAATTGTCCACCTGACAGTAGGGCAGCCAAACCCAATCCTAGTCCCTATAGAGGGCCTGATTCATGGAAGTGTTTTATAATGGCGTAATCCCATAGGAAAACGTTCCATGAATCAGGCCCAGAAAGTATACGTAGATGTTCCTGTTGAACCAATTATAATCGCTTGCAGGTTTTTCTTATTTGCCACATAGTATGACATCACCTCTGACATATTTTTAGTATAAAGTCAATGTTTAATGAGAAAATTGTGAGTGCTGAGCAAACGTCTGTTGATGTTTGTTGTAACCTCCCTGTTTTAGATAATTGTTAATAAAACAGCAACCTTTGCCATCTTCCTGAGTTGGTTCGATTATTTGGACTCTGAGTTATTCTGTGAACCCATCCATTGAATGCATGTTACTAAAGCCCTCTTCTCTCTCCCTTCCCAACCATCCTTCAAACTACCACCTCTCACCCTGCCACTTGTACTCCCAACTGCTTCTCTCCTACCTCTCCTATTGAATTAGCACCAATCCTTCACACAGCCAGAGCGGTAATGCAGAGTTAATAGCGTTACCGCTGCATTTGTATAATTCAGCCGAAACCCTGATGAGGCCCTTAGTCTCAATAAATTGCACTTATCTCTCTGAGCTCTTTAACCTCTCTCTCCGCTGGACTCTTCCCTGCCTCCTCCAAATCTGAAATTGTCTTCCCCATTGAAGAAATCCTTTGCTGACCCAAACGTCCCAGCAAACTTTCTCCCAGTTTTTCTTCTTCCCCATTATTCAGAAGTCCTTGAGTGGGTGCTCTTTGACCAGGTCACTGAGTACCCTGAGCATGCAGTATCTACATGCAGGGCAGCAAAGAAACTGGCATCCATGGGCCAGACATGAGTGAAGAAGAGTTTGAAGAAATCATGAGTCAGAACCTTGCCATCTCAAGTAGCTCCTTCTCAAAAGCTGTCTCAGGAGCCAGTTCAGGTGACCGCGGCTCATGGCCATGGTGGTTTTGTTAGCGTTGCCACAATATCCCCCCTATATCTACAACTGCCTATATCTACACCATCTTTTTCTTAATGCATGTCAACTAAAAACCTGTCCCCCTTTCTTGATCTCAAATGTACATTTGAACTTATTTCACAACTTTGTTTTGCTCCCATTCCCCAATTAATTGTCCTATCCCCTTAGAGGTTTGCTCTGGAGGGCCTTGCCTCACTCCTACCCCTAGCTTAGTGATAGGTTAATCTTTTAACCTTTTTTAGGGTCCCTGCGGTATTCAACTACACAGTGGGTTTGTTTGTTTTTGACCTTGACGCAAAGTTTGATTTGGCCCGCATCCTAGGGCTGGTGGCATGACATATCAACCTTTTCAATCAAAATGGCCCCAAATAAGTGTTGTGTTCCCTCTGACTGACAGACTTATTAACATTAAGTGGTCATTTAGGAATTTTACTCTCCACATGGCAGCCTACCTTTGTTCTGTGCAAAGGGCAACAAAAAGGGCCTAGATGATCTGCATGGCAGTATGCAGTCATTTTACCGAATTTAAAATAACAAATAATGTTTTTATCTAAACATTGTTGCCAAACAAAAAACAGATTTCTTTTCTATATATATATATATATATATATATATATATATATATATATAATATATATCCAGTGAAAAAACTTTGTTAAAGGGACGTTATGGTTAAGTTGCGCTACTAAAAACCTATGAAATTCAGTGAAACAACTTTGTTAAAGGGACATTATGGTTCCAAGTAAAACCGAAAAACCCTTGAAATTCGCCAGTTATGATAAGCTAAGCAACCATAACTCGCGCCACCACCGTGCACTGCTAAGACTAACACCCAGGACATCAAAGATGACATCACAAATGTCATTGATGACATCACTGATGACATCACATGTCTGGCTCACTCTTTTTTCTTTTGCTGACATATCTAGGCCACATGGTTTTCTTCAGTAACAGTCAGAAACTAAAAATGTTATTTTATTTGTAGACGTATCCTTCAAGTAGGTTCTTACAGTAATTCCCTTAGAGTCTAGTCACATCATATGAAACATATACATAGGGGAAGACACAAACTTGAAAGACAGCAATCCTTTTTGTGCATAAAAGATAATCAATAGACTTATCAGCACTTTCTGATAGTTCTGTTGTTTTTTTTATGGCTGTACTTTCCCTGTATATGGTCATATTTGTTTACATTGTACTCACACTACTTTCCTTAGGGTCCAATCACATCAAGTGATACATATACATAGGGTAAATAGCAGCTTTGAAACAGCAATCATTTATTTGCATAAAAATAATCAGTTAGGTTATGAATTTTTTCTGCTACTATTTGTGCTTTTTTGCTAACTTCACTTTCCCTGTATATACCCATATTGGTATGTGTTCTTGTCTCTTTGTGTTTTGTCTATAGTATAGCAATTATGTAATACGTGGGTTTTATTAGCTACTTATTACATATTTCACAGTAAACAAAAATCTATTAAGAAAGCAATTATCATTTCATTACTCAACCTATTAACATTACTAATATTATACCTTCATCTTGTACGCTGCACACAATGCTATGTTTCTGCACGAGTAGCTTAGTATACTGGATAGAACCCCATAATAGAATGCTATTTATATCAATGCATCGTTCAATGCACTAATTAGGGTATGATATTTATTGCAATGATCCTTGACACTTTTTTCGCAACATTATAATAAGAATCCCTTGTACACATATTTCATGAAAAGTACATACACATGTGATGTCATCAGTGATGTCATCAATGACATTTGTGATGTCATCTTTGATGTCCTGAGTGTTAGTCTTAGCAGTGCACAGTGGTGGCGCGAGTTATGGTTGCTTAGCTTATCATAACTGGCGAATTTCAAGGGTTTTTCGGTTTTACTTGGAACCATAATGTCCCTTTAACAAAGTTTTTTCACTGAATTTCATAGGTTTTTAGTAGCGCAACTTAACCATAACGTCCCTTTAACAAAGTTTTTCACTGAATTTCATAGGCTTTTAGTAGCGCAACTTAACCATAACGTCCCTTTAACAAAGTTTTTTCATTGAATTTCGTAGGTTTTTAGTAGTGCAACTTAACAATAATGACTTTCACTTTATATACATATCATATGGAACGGACTGAATCTCTTCTACTGTACTTGATGTCCGCGAACTCATTTAATGTTCGCGGACATGTTCGAAGAACAGTACCACTACCTAAAAAACTCTGGGGGGGTATTTTTGATTGTTTTATCATAACATAGGAACATTTAACAAATTCAAAAAAAGCACACAAACACATTATATGTACTAATACATAAGAAATGTAACCCATATATACAACACACTAACCATTCATTTAAATGCACTATGTTCTAAAATGGAATATACCACAAGAAAATAAATTGGCTTCCAATATAATTACCTGACAAACACAACAGAACTGAGAACAAGAGCAGACCCACTGAGTACATAGGACATATCTTACCTGAAATAGTAGGTGTACTTAATTTTATTCATATATTTATAAACTTTCTGTATTAGATAAAAAAATATATTATCTTTTTTTTTCTCTCACAGAAATTTCTAGTACTCTGGAATGGCTAGAGGAACATTTCCCACATGAAGAAATGTCACAAGATAGTGAAACTAATGGTAAACACTTTATAATATAAACCATTTAATTATTATTATTTTGTATACATTTAACATATATATATATTTTTCACAGAAAAACCTGTTATGGATAACACTTTTCACAGTATAGAAGAAAAAATGGATTTATTGTTGACTAATTTTAATAATTTGAAAACTTTTGTGGAAGATCATTTTAAACCAAAAACCTCGTACCATTGCCCCACATGTACTTGTCTCTCCTCACCATATCCCAGTCAATTATCCCCAAACCCTCTCCATAACCCAAAACTTTTGATGAGACTTCCATCCCTTCTTCACCTAATAACAATCATGATGAAACCCCTAATTCTCCTGTTTTTGTTTCTGTTTCTGCCTCATCTTCTCTTTCATAAATTATGAATATAGGTTAAATAAAGTTTAATTTTTATATTGTGTAGTGAATAGTTTCGTTTTTTTAAAAAAAAAAAACAATGTAGGTGTCCGCGGACAGTGCAGGTGTTCTGAAATGTTCGTAAATAAACGAAAATGGAGGTGTCTTAAAGAACACCATATCTGTCCGTAGTGTTCACTAGCAAGTTGAAAATGTTCTAAGAACACAATTGGTGTCCTGAAATGTTCGTACATAAACGAAATTGAACGTGTCCTGAAGAACACTATATCTGTCCTTACTGTTCGCTAGCAAATTTAAACTGTTCTAAGAACACACACAGTGTCCTGAAATGTTCGCTTCACGTGTGACGCAATTTTAATTAGTTCAGGACCCGAACAGTGTCCGTAGAACATCAACGCGCATGCGCTAGCCAATCTCCGTGCATTTGGTGTCCTGCGGACATGCGCTTCCTTCGCGGACTTGTTCGCGAACGGATCGTATGACTGCGCCCACGCTGATCATGTGTTCTGAATGCGGACACTGTTCGGGTCCCCGAACAAATTAAAAGTACATTTTAAATTAATCCATAATATTTTTCAATAAAATCTCACCATGGCACAAGTCCCACATAGTAATCCTGAGTTTCTACAGACCTTTTGAAACTTCTCAAACTTTTTTTTGTGTTCGATCTGTCTGCGGACAGCACGCATGTCCGCGAACCGCACACAAGCACCCCTATAAAAGACCACGCCCTAGAGCTTATTCTCATTGTGTTTCTGGCTATTCTTCAGAGCACAGCTATTTCTCCAGCAACTTGCTGATTACACCATCGAGATGGCATCCCTGGCTGCAGAACTGCCACATGGTGCTGCACCTGCTTCAGCACTACCCCCATCCCCTCCACCACCACCACCTCCCCAAGGGCCTGAAGAGGGGAACAGGAGTGAGGGTGCAGAGGAGGAAGAAGATGATGAGAATGAGGTAGAGGAATACCCTACTACCCGCACTAAGCGTGAGTCTTGGGTGTGGCGGTTATTTACCATTCATGGTAATGTTCCTAAGGCTCATGCGAACCGTGTTACCTGCAATGAGTGCAAAATGATACTCAGTCACGGGAAGCACGGTAAGTACAGCTTTGGGACCACTACTATGAAGCGACACCTGAGATCATTTCACTATGGGGCTATTTGCAGGGTTGTACCTTGCGAAGAACGTAGCAGGTTGATTTCCTCTACTTCATCCTCTGTTTCTGATCCTGTCACCACAAGGACCACCTCTGTGGGACAGCGTCTTCCTCAAGCTGCCTCACAGGCCATACAGAATGCTGATGACCCTTACCTTTCGAGGGTCACAGTTGTATGTATGTACTGTGACACAGTACTCTGCAGGGGGGAGCGACTTCGTAGTGCTTTTGAGACTATCGTCTCAGAGCACGAGAAGATCTGCTCACTACCCAAATAAAACCCACTCTACATCTTCCTCTCTCAGCTCGCCCTTTCTTATCCCTGTGGTTGGTGTCCCCCCCTTTACCTTCCTTTCCCCTCCTCTCCTAGTGTGTCGTGTATATAAAACCAAAAAAAATACAAAATATCAAAAATCAAAAAAGAAATAAGGCTCTTTTCAGAGCCGCCTTTCACAGTTAAAAATAGAAGTGAAAATAAATGAAGCAGGGCCCTTTGTATTTTTTTAGAAGTCCACGGACAGTTCGCAAACATTTAAAAAATTGGGTTGCTACCCCATCACAAACATTGCAATTTTCTCTGGGAAGAAGTGGTGGCTCTGAAAATAGCCTTTGGATGGTGTATGTAAGTCAAAAATTATAAATGCTTAACACCTACTTCAAAATGGTTGTTGTAATTCCAAAAAAGGTCGCAATGCATTTTGTACATTTCTCAGAAAAATCTGATTGCCAGCATAAGTAAGATGGACTCCATCTCTGCGAAAAATGTATGTACTACGAAACATAATATTTTCATTGTGAAAAGAGGACATGCCAAAATCTCTTAGAAAGGCACACACAGCCTTATTAACATTGCGCCTTGCTTTTTCCATTTGTGGACCAAATGAAGAAGAACAAAGCCACATTTGTCTCTGCGCAATCCGTGAAAATATCACTTGAGAATTAGGAAACATGTCCATAACCTTCCCAAGTCCTTCTTTCATAGCAAATTGCAAAAAAATTCCAGTCACATGTCCTAAACTGTTCCCTCCACAATGAATTACAATTATGTCTGGATGTTGCTCTGTCTCCTAAGTAGCACAGAGAGGTAGCAAGTCCAACCACTTCATTCCACGTACTCCATGCCAGTGTACTTCCACATGTGGGAATCCAAGATCTACAGCTACTCCACAGCTTTCTGCATGCACCTTCAACCAATGTATCCACGAATCTCCCAAAATCCAAACAATCTGTTTTCTGAAACACACAGCCATAGCTATCTTTTGTTCTCTCAGCAAAAAGAGTATCTGAGAAACTCTCTCCTGGCACAACACACCCACTAAACTTTTCTGACCAATCCCTTTCAGTGCTTATTCTCATTTGCATGACTTCTGAACCCAAAAATCCCCGGATGTAACTCCCGATGTCCGCGAACTACTGCCATTTCCGCGGACATATCGTAACATGAACAGCCCTTCTACCATTTCCACTTCACTCTCTCTGCCATTCCCTCATTGGATGTAGCTAAAAAATCACATAACCATGCACCATTCACATTCAATACCTCTAGATCTAACTGCATCATCATAGATCAGCACTGCAAATGTACTGTGAATCTCTCTGAGTACAAGTGTCATATCATTGGCAAGCACCATCTACCAGAAATACTATACAAGTCTCCAAGATTTCTACTTGCAGCTCCATGCATATCCATATGCATGAACACAAACTTCAGGTATGCATATTTTCTGTACAGTAGATGAACACATTTTCAAACAGACTTTTTAGCTTGTGTAATCTGTAAAAGGAATTTACTGTATTTTTTTCAATTTCCTAAAATCAACTATCACTTATAAACCTTTATACTATTTACTTTCTTTATACACACACACTCAAATCATGTTAAACTAACATTTTTTAAATGAAATATATAGACTACATATATTCAAACAAAATTGCATGCAAGCACAATCTATGTTTAAATCTTTAAAAAAATACTTATACAATTTCATACTTTTTTGTTTTTATTTATTTATTTATTTACTTAATTACTTTAATTTAGACATGACATTGAGGCGCTATTACCTAGAACAGCTTCTTACAGAAATAGTGGTATTCACTGGTATATTATAAATTTCACAAGACATAGTAAAGATATTTTTTTTTTGCTACAGTTAGTCATTCAATACGATTTGTTCATTAAGAACATATCATATGTACTGAACTGATGCAATGTATCTTATGTAAATAAATTAGTTTAATGGTTTTAAAGAAGGCACCGAGGATTTCAATTAAAAAAATCAATATCTGAATTAAAAACAGCGCTATATACAAACAAGGTTACTAATTTGAAGTTTTTACAATTGCAGTGAAGACCAGTCTCCTGAAAAGAAGCAGCCGAATTCGAAGAACAAAGAAGAACTAAGAAGTTACCTGTTAATTTAAGAAAAAAAGTAAGTAGAATATCACCATAATATTTGTATTATTAATCAAACATACTATAACGTTAATACAAGCTATTTTGATAACTAAAAATAGAGATTGTTTACCATTTTGTCCAAAAATCTCCATGTCTCAAACAGCGATTTACAGCCAGAATGGCCCACAAATTCCTATTTTTGGACACACAAATTACCCAACTGAACCGCTACAATTTTCATATTATAGAACAAACAACTGTTTTAATTGTATACATTAGATTTACTATTTCTACTTTTCCACACCTCAAGCTTACTTTTTTTTTGTCATCTGAACCCCAGTTTAGTAACACATAAATTCAAGAATACCTATCCCTACTAGTTGTAGTTCCCAATGCACAATCACACACCATTACATACATCTTTATCATCTTACTCAAACACTCATGCAGACAGCACACATACATTCCAAAAACACCCCAACCCATATCTTCTTTATTTTTTTCAACAGACCCTAAAGAATGCCTACCAAAAGTCAAGTCCGTAGAAAGCAACGCAAAAGTAGAGCAAATGAAAATAAAAGTGTCCAACATAAGCATCCATCTCTAGCAGAATTTGTGAAAAAAGTTGAAACAAAACAGCTAATACAGTCATTTAGTGAAACACAAGAAGTTTCAAGTACAAAAACTTTGCCTCCTCTATCAAAATGTAAAACAAACTAAAAAACAATTAACAGAAAATCAGCTATCACTACAGATAAAACTACTTCTTCAAATTTTAATATAGTGCAAAGTAAGCATACCAAGAAAAGTATTTTAGCCAAAATGTACCATCACAAAGTCCTTCAAAATCTTATAAAAACAGGAGAGAAATGAGGTTCAATGCTTAAAACCAATCGTAGGAAATTAATCTTAGAAGCGTTGATGGACAGTGCAATTCTTCTGAAAAGAAAGTTATTTATTTTACTGTTAAACAAAATGAAACCACTAACAAAACTAATAACTAAATTACAAAAAAGACTTCACAATAAGCGAAATGTCAACAGAAAGAACTTCTTAAGTATCTGCGGAGGTGAATGGAATCACACTATGATCACAGAACCATATTTTAATGAAGAAGCGTACAAAGAAAAGCAAACAAATACAATTGCCATACATAGCAGTGGTCGAGGTTATGAAAAAGTGAATAATACCCTAATGGAACAAGAAGTACTCCTTATAAAAACATGCCCTGAAAACTTAGAATTACCCCTCCATTCAACTGAATCAGAACGTCTAGTGTACAAATGGCCATGCACATCAATGTGTAATATTCCCAAACAATGTTTCAAATCTTTACACCAATTCCTCAATAAATATGTAAAAAGCAAAGACAAAATCAAAATGAAATTACTGCAAAATATGGATACCTGCCCAGTGCGCAAGTACACAGGACTACAAGGAAATTCATTGGCCTGCAATACAGGACCTACTTGTAAAACCACTTTCCATGATATCAAAAGGATATCAACACATCATTCAACTATAAGAAATCTAGTCTATAAACTGTTCTATGCTAGAAGTCCTGCTTTAGCACTAGCAAAGTTAAATAACATCCTTCTACATGGTACAGCAAAAGACCTACTTGAAGAAATTCACTATATCCAGAAAAAATATTTTGGAAGTGAAAGCCATTTACAGAATGAAATGGCTTTAAACCAATTAAGCAACAATTCTACATATGGCAACCTTTTGCTAAACACATACAAAAAAGAAATACTAAAATTTAAAAGTACATCAGCTGAAGTACCAAACCATGTATGTGTATGTTGCCGTAGAACTTTTTATAAAAGTATCACAAAAACTGTAGACCTATCATACAAAATAGAAGACAATGAAGATTCTAAATGGTTTGAATTAGCTCTCTACCTTGTAGCAGAAAACAAATATGAAATAACTGAGCCCTTAATACTTTGCAGTTACTGCACTACAAAACTTGACAACAACCAAACTCCTTCACGTGCTATCACAAATAATTTGGAATTATACCCAGTACTAAAACCCCTACAACAACTTAATTTATATGAGAGCATCATAATTCAAACAGTACACCCATTTCAAGCAATAATACGCCTTCAACCAAAAACAGCAAAATTACCTCCCTCTGAATTGGTAAAAGGCATTCGTGGAAAAGTAGATTATTTACCATTAGGTCTAAAAGAAAATGTGCATACTCTAGGAGTGCAACGTCCAATGCAGCAATCGTTAATTATCTTAGTAAATGGAGTACCTACAAAAGACAAAAAAATATGGCAACAGCTGGTAGATTTATATAAAGTTAGACAAGCCTTCCAATATCTTAAAGAGAATAATGAATATTACAAATAAATTAATATTGAAGAAAACTTGAAAGATACAACTGAAATAATTCAAGACACGCAAGAAGCTGGTCAATTTGAGCTACTAGATCCTGCTACAATATCAAATACTTTAGACCATTATACAATTCATCCTTTGCACTATAATGACACTGTAGAAGATGTACTGGAAACTTACCAAATGCAGCAAACAAAAGGATCGCCAATCAGCATATGGGAAAAAAGTATAGAAGCACATGCTTTTCCTCTACTCTTTCCTACTGGCAAAGGAGGAAGATATGATGATAGACCTATTCAAATATAAGCTTCAGAATACCGCTTATTACGGATGTATTCTGAAGATCCTAGATTTAGACAAAATGTGTAATACATATTCCACCTACTCTTTGAAAGTGAACTAGCAACTTTATGTTATGGAGTTGCACACATATTAAAATCAGGATCACACTTTAAAAATATGACAGCTACACAATTATTAGAAAAAGTGCAACAAAAGGATGATGTTTTACAATCAAATATTACAAATCTATTAGCAAATATGCGTGGTACTAAAGAGTACTGGTTTCGACGTCATGGAGAAGTACGTTGTATGATCAGAAACCTTGGCCCACCCACTTGGTTTGTTACATTAAGTTGTGCAGAATATGCATGGGAAGATTTACATGATTTCCTACGCATATCAAATAAAAACAAAACAAACATAGATATACTAACACCTGGAGAACTTTGTTCTTTGGATCCTGTTAATGTTTCAAGATATTTTCAGCATCGCTTCATTGCTATGCTACATTTTATTTGTAATAAAACTGTTCCTCCCCTTGGAGAAGTGCAACACTTCTTTTGGAGAAAAGAATACCAAGCCAGAGGAGCACCACATATCCACATGCTTTTATGGATTAAAGATGCTCCTAAATTTGGTCAAGACAGTGATGCCACTGTTTTACAGTTTATTGAAAAATATGTCACTTGTGAAATTCCATCAGAAGCCACAAATAGTGATCATCATGCACAAATTTTACAATTTCAAAGACACAAATGTGGAAAATATTGTCGTCGCAAATACAAAAACAAAGGGAAATACTACACCAGATGCCGATTTGGTTTCCCTAGACCAGTTAGAAATACAGGTCAAGTGAACAACCTCATGTCTTCAGTTAGACATAGTGTTAAAGGTAAATCACCTAAAAATACATATTACATAAAAAGAAAAGAAGAAGAAAAATATATCCATGATTATAATGCAGTCATTGCCCACTTATGGAATGCAAACATAGATGTGCAGTACATTGCAGACAATTCTACTGCAGTTGCACGATATGTCACAGCATACTTAACTAAAGCAGAAAAGACAGAGCTCCAAGACCTCTGGAATGACCTGTCATCAGATAAAACAGTATCTCAGAAATTATACAGCTTGGGCATAAAAATGCTCACCCATAGAGAATGTGGATCATATGAAGCAGCTGATTGTTTAACTGGTACTGCATTGTATGGTAAATTTGAAAATATAGTATGGCTAAGTCTTGGTCCAGCTAAATCTAGAAAAAGAGTTCTAAAATCATATGAAGATATAGAAACAATAGCCAAACATGATCCCAACAGCCAAGACATTTTAAAAAACAATTTATTGGACACATACTACCCAAACAGAAGTAATACTTTGTAAAACATGTGTCTATACCACATAGCCCAAAATTACACATACAAAAATAATATGAAACCTGATGAAAAAAAAGGTAAACAGAGTGACAAACTGTGAAGGCAGCTTAGTTAATTAATCATATCAAATTGTCATTAAAGACTCCTCAAGATAAAGAAGTATATTACATGTCCCTGCTACAACTCTTCAAACCATGGAGAAAAGAAGAACAATTACTAGATAACTATGACTCATATGAGGATGCTTTCAAAGCAAATGAAAGCACTATAACTGATGTAAACTTTACACAGTACAAAACAATGTTGCACAATGAACAGCAACACGAAGAAGAACTCCAGGCCCAACTAGATAAGGACACTCCTGACAGTAGTCAACCTTCTGTAACAGGAAGCCAAGAACCACTGGGAGAACCACTAATAATAAATGAGGCAGAATTAGCTATGATAGAAGTAGAAAACACCATGTGTCAGTATGAAGATAAGGAAGACTTAACTATACTACAATCAAAACTAAACAATGAGCAAAGTAGCATTTTTCAAGAAGTAACAAAACAAATTGCACATGGTGTAAAACATTAAAATAAAGAATGTTCCTGCCATAATTATAAACCTATACTACTGTACGTCAGTGGTGAAGCTGGTTCTGGCAAAACATTCCTAATCAAAATCATTAGTAAGTTCCTTCAACAATTGACAAACAGCAAACTGTCAGCTGTTGTCACTGTCCACACAGGTTTAGCTGCCTACAACATAGGTGGTGTTACATTACACCGATTACTACTATTACCAGTAGAACACCAGAACAAATTAGACTATTACAAATTTTCTGCAGAAGCTGCAATGGAATTACGCAGATTATTGAAACAAATGAAAATGCTACTAATAGATGAAGTGAGCATGGTCTCCAACCTGATGTTAGCTTTGATTCACCTCAGATTACAAGAAGTATCCAAAACAGACTATGAAGAGCTCTTTGCAGGAAAACACATTATTGTTTTTGGAGATCTGCTTCAATTAACACCAGTAAAAGGTGAGCCTATTTTTAAAACATTAGGACACAAACTCTGCCGTAAAACTGTTGGCAGCATTGGAAATGTCAACCTTTGGCAACATTTCCAATTCAGAGAATTAACAGAAAACATGCGGCAATCTGCAGATCTCACTTATGCCAACATTTTAAAAAGTATCAGAGTTGGTATACTTTCTAAAGAAGCAGAAGCAATATTGAAAACCCGGCACATTAATGCACTTTATGGTGATAATGCATGTGCTACAGGTGTTATGGAAAAGTTAGCCCACAAAAATGTCAATTGTATGGCCTTAATGCCAACTCTTGCAAGCTGTTTCAAATTCAATGAAATCATGCTAAGTAAAGAAATGCAACCAATCATGGAAATTAGCGCCACAGACAAACTAGATGTACATGGTATGACACTACCCATGTGTGACCAAGCCACAACAAGACTAAATGGTTTAGAAAAATCAATCTCAAACACTGCAGGCTTAGAAAAGATATAAAAATTATCCTTAAATTGCAGAGTAATGCTTAAACGTAACCTTGACGTGGACCAAGGACTAGTTAATGGAGCACTGGGTACAGTTGTTGGCTTTCAAACATACCCGCGCGACAACAAAATTCAGCTTGTCAATATACTCTTTGACAAACGTTCAGAAGTAAAAAGGATAGGACGCTCAACAGCTAGATTCCTTCTCTTCAAAGATATGTATGTACGCAGAGAACAATTTTCTCTAACTCTTGCATACGCAGTCACGATTCATACATCACAAGGTCTTACCCTAGACAAAGCAATGATAGATATTGGTAACGCAGTCTTTAAAGAAGGCATGAGCTATGTAGCACTATCACGCTTACGTACACTTGACGGTCTATTTCTAATCAACTTTGATGCAAGTAAAATGAACGCTGATATTCCTTGCATTTTAGAATACAATAGACTTTGCTCACTATACACCCCCCACCTAAACACATATTCTGTTCCACAAAAAGTAAAACGTTATAAAAGAAAAATAAATCAAACAGAAATGCAACAGGATGTCACTGCAAATCCTCCAAAGAGAGTAAAAGAAACTAATACTTCATCAGGTACCACAAGCAAAAAAGAATCAATTAGGGAAAGTAAACCAAGTACTTCTTTAAAGAAGGAAGACAAACTCCAAAAAAAGCAGTTAGATACAGAACTACCTGGACCATTTAAATTCTCAAATATAGTTGGTGTAAGTTGCTACACAAATGTAGCAATGAATATTCTATTTCAATTACCACCAATTGTTGACAACATTTACTTACACAGTACAGACCCATTGTGTTTGCAAATGTTAGTACTTCACAGAAATGCAGCAAACAATCCTGACAACACGTATAGTGTTTTTGGAATAAGACAACAATTGGACTACTGTGCTGGAATGGTGAAATTCACTATAAATTCACAGGAAGATCCACATGAATTTCTAATGTACTTACTACAAGTACTGGAAAACAAAAACATACCTATAAATGAAATCTTTTAGATTTCATACATGTGGAAACATACATGCACTCTCTGCAACAATGTGACACAAGAAGAAATTCGCAATGAACGCTTCATATATATATCAATACCAAATGGTGAATCCATTCCATTTCAGCGACTTGTACAAAATGCAAACCATGGTAGATTATGCTCTACCTGCAATTCAGATAATCGCTCCACGTTAGTAATACAAACACATAGTAAATACATAATACTAATGCTTCTACGTTACAATGCAGATGGTACCAAAAACAACTGCAAGCTGACTGGATTCACACCTGGTCAAATATCACTTGGTAAGAAAACCTTCACAACAATAGTTATAATCTACCACGCAGGAGCCACAACCAATTCAGGGCACTACACTGCATATATAAAAAAGAAATGTGGATGGTTTGAATGTAATGATAGTACCATTACTCTAAAGCAGAGATTACCAGGAAATCTTACAAACGCTTATTTGATGTTCTTAAAACCAAAATTTGATAACTAAACTGTATTTAAACCCTAAGTAAACTTGTGTTAAAAAAAATATAAACTGTTAGAATACTCCAAAAGCTATCTAACTGCTCAAAGATTCTACAACAACTAATCAGAGAAATGAATACCACTAAATTAGACCAAAAAATACACAGTTAGAATATGCCAATTGGTATCTAACTGTCCCAAAATTTAACAATATCCAAATAGATAAATCAATACCACTAAAATATATCAAAAAATAGACAGTTAGAATATGCCAATTGGTATCAAACTGCTCCAAAATTTTATAATAGCAAAACAAATAAATAATATGTTACTGCTCCAAAAAATACAACAAGCTAAAGTAAAAAGCATTAGCCAGAAACAACAAGTGAACACTGAAAACAAACAAACAAATAAACTGTAGCATTACAGAAAAAGTTTTTTTTTAATCCAACATGGATTTTTTTTTCTCCCACAGACCCAATGATTTTAGCAACAAATACAGAAACTGAGCAAATTGCACAGTACTCTGATTTGTAATCTACTAAATATGAGGGTCCAAAAAAAAAAGTATATTGATTATACAATGTAATAAGTCATTACAAAATACTAATACTAACATGCCATTTTCTTTTATCACAGAAATGAACAAGAAAAACATGGACTCCCGTAACTAGACCAAACAGTAAGTATACAATAATAAGGAGAACCATAGCAGCATATCACATCCATAGTATCTAATACCTTTGTTCCTTATACATTTGCTTTTCACCCAAAGTTATAAGCAAATATTAATGTGATATGCTGCGTTGGTTGTTGCCAGGGCATAGAGTCTTGGGTGCATGGCCAAATGGCCATGCACCCAAGACTCTATGCCCTGGCAACAACCAACGCAGCATATCACATCCATAGAGTCAAACATTTCAACTATGGTCTATGGAAACTTTTAATGTCCGCGGACATTATGAGTGTTCTTAGAACACTTTCAACTTGCCAGTGAACAATACGGACAGCGTTTTCAGGATACCCACTACGAACATTTCAGAACAACGCAATAGTTCTTAGAACACTTTCAACTTGACAACGAACAATACGGACAGTGTCCTCAGGACACCCCATTTTGTTTATTTGCGCACATTTCAGGACACTGCGAGTGTTCTTAGAACACATTCAACTTGCCAGCGAACAATACGGACTACGCCTTCAGGACACCCCCTTCGAACATTCCAGGACACCGCGAGTGGTCTTAGAAACGTCTTCAGAACACCCCCATTTTGTTTATTTGCGAACATTTCAGGACACCGCGAGTGTTCTCAGAACACATTCAACTTGACAATGAACAATACGGACAGTGTCCTCAGAACACCCCCATTTCGTTTATTTGCGAACATTTCAGGACACCATGAGTGTTCTAAGAACACATCCAACTTGATAGAGAACAATACGGACAGCGTCTTCAGGACACCCCCATTTTGTTTATTTGCGAACATTTCAGGACACTGCGAGTGTTCTTAGAACACATTCAACTTGCCAGCGAACAATACGGACTACGCCTTCAGGACACCCCCTGTGAACATTCCAGGACACCGGGAGTGTTCTTAGAAACGTCTTCAGAACACCCCCATTTTGTTTATTTGCGAACATTTCAGGACACTGCGAGTGTTCTTAGAACAGTTTCAGTTTGCTTTCTGGTGTCGTAGATCGTCGCCTTGCAAAAGAATGTGAGAGGAAAACGACTACTGTGCCGCCAACGCATACTTTCTGTGTGGGTAAACAACAACGTGCCTACTACCATTAACTTTTTCAATAACATGCCATCCTTTCTGATAGACTACATCACAGCGATTGATGTCATCTTGCCAATAAATGTGAGAGGAAAACGAGCACTGTGCCGACAACACATACTTTCTGTGTGGGAAAACAACAACGTGACCATCACCATTAAAATTTTCATTGTCCAGCACAGGCACAGACGTTCGATTTCTGCGAAAATGGGAATAGAGCAATGATTTTGCGCAGTGTATTGTGAAATAAAAGTACGTTACTAATTCTTACATGTTAGTGTTTATTCTAAAATGTACTCTTCTACTTCAAAATGTGGCATGCTACGTTGCAGATCGCAGCATGTTCTGTAGACATTTCCTTACGCTGGCCAAGTACGTTACCGAGAACGGTATTGCATACCACTTGGTTTGGGTACGTAAGGTTCAGGCCCATCTAATATGCTTTCATGACGTCAGGCTAATTTCTGTCACCCAGATGCCCCAATGACCAAGATCAGTACAGACTGAAAACGCTATGTTGTCAGATTTGGTATCTTCCTAAAAGAGGAAAAATGAGGTAAGTTGCACTGAAAGTGTTTGCTGCACAGAATTGTTTGTACAATAATACATGCTTACACCCTCCCACTGCACATATCTGCACACCTTTCGACCTGTGACATTTACAAAATTATGTGTCGAAAGGTGCGTGGTAATGATGTTGCTTGCACTATTTCTGACGTGATTTCGCTTGACTTCACAGACTTTGTTGGTATTTTGTCCAGACGTAAGAAGACTACTACTTTGCCTTCTCTACGCTAATTTTTGCCAAAAATATTTACTGCATGTACAACACATTTATGTATAGTTCATTGCGAACACCCGAAAAGCTTTGTGTTGTACATGTGGTAGTCTTTTCATATTTGACAAGGGTTTATAGTGATAATGTAGAAAAAAAAAATGTCGACTTACAAAAATGTAGAAAAAAAAATGTAGAAAACAATAATGTCGAAAACATATACATATAATTAAAAGAGTAAATTTTTCGAAAATAAAATGTCGAAAAAAAAGGTCAATTAGCAATATCAATAAATAAATAAACAAGAAGAGTATCATTTACTAGGGGGGTCCCCCCCAGCCCCCTCACCCAACACCCTATGGCCACCCCCGACCCCCCCACCACCCTCTCACCCCTCATACGCAACACATTTATATTACTTCTGTTACATAATGCTAATTTCGAAAAAATATAGAAAAAATTTGACATTATTGGTTTTGGACATTATTTTTTTCTAAAATAATTTTTCGACATTTTGACTTTATAAATTATTGCATTCTAAAATATGACTGACCACCTTTGACAAGTGTCGTCATGTACATACAACATCAACGGTACAGCTTTCGTCTCTGAGGGGTAGGCTCCAGGTATGGTTATTGCCCACAATGTCAGAGATGTGGGTACTGGCCATTACTGGAAGGGACAAAACATAGCATTGAAGTTGCCATGTCCACCAGTGGTAAAGGTCTTGCTGATAACGACACACTTCACAACGAAGAAAAATATCCTCCTACCATTACGGTCACACGTTTTCATTTTTGCTTTCTGCCAGCTGTAATGGAAAGCGAAAAAGGCTTTCTTTGCAACATCCGCCTTCCCTTTCCATGGTGGCCATCTTAGAAAAGGATTTTTCAGAGGCGTTCCGGTTGAAGACAACAAATCCTCTATTTTGTTACCACCGCTTACTGCCGTAAAATCTATAATGCTAATGGCATTCAGCCCCCTTTTCTTGGGGTGGAATGGGGGTTAATCATCCAGAGACCTCGGTATGTACTCTTACTTCTATTGTGCTGCACACTTGCCCTGTTAAGTTGTGCACGGGAAGTGTTGCAGTTACAAGTTCGTACAACACTATAAAATGTGCTTCCGCCCTAGCAACGATACACACAAGTTATTGTGAACTGTGTATGAGTTTTCCAACACGTCACCATGCTGTGCGCCAGCATATGATTATGTGGAATTCTTTCGAAGGTGGCTAGTGAAGTCAACTGTTCCTTTACAGTATGGTTATGTGTTACTATTAGAATCCTGATAAATGCACTATAACAATTTTGGTAAAGTAATGTTATCATTCACTTACAGTACTGCAAACCTATGGAAATCAGTGAAAAAAAGTTTGTCCCTGGAACATTATGGTTATGTTGTCCTACTAAAAACCTGCAAAATTCACTACAAAAAAAACTTTATTAAGGGGACGTTATGGTTAAGTTGCAATACAACCCCTTGTATGAAAAGTAAATACACATGTAATGTCATCAGTGATGTCATCAATGATATTTGTGATGTCATCTTTGATGTCCTGGGTGTTAGTCTGAGCAGTGCACGGTGGTGGCGCGAGTTATGGTTGCTCAGCTTACCATAAACGGCAAATTTCAGGGGTTTTTCGATTTTACTTGTAACCATAACGGCCTTTTAACAACGTTTTTAACTGAATTTCATAGGTTTTTATTAGTGCAACTTAACCATAAAGTCCCTTTAACAAAGTTTTTTCATTGAATTTCATAGGTTTTTATTAGTCCAACTTAACTATAACGTCCCTTTAACAACGTTTTTTCATTGACTTTCATAGGTTTTTATTAGTCCAACTTAACCATAATGCCCCTTTAACAAAGTTTTTTTAGTTAATTTCTTAGGTTTTCATTAGTGCAACTTAACCATAACGTCCCTTTAACAACATTTTTTCATTGAATTTCATAGGTTTTTATTAGTCCAACTTAACCATAACGTCCCTTTAACAACGTTTTTTCAGTGAATTTCATGGGGTTTTACCAGTGCATGCTATTTTCCTACAACTTACTAATATCATACTTACCAAATATAACAATATTTGTGTCCAATATACAAAGTGTCACCTTAAAACCATGCCATTTCCCACCTTCTAGAATCATTTTTAACACTTCTATACACTTTTTGCAACTATTTCAACTAGTTTTGCATCCGTAGACATCTACGAAGATCTGACATCTGACTTCATTGCGGACCTTCTGGACAGTGCCACATGACCATACGCTGGCGCGCGGCATGATGACGTGTCCGAGAACCCGTCCGCACTGCAGATCCGTCCTTCACGGACAGTTCGGAACTGCATTTTCTAATGATCTAGGGACTTTCAACTTCAAAATTTCCCTAGCACACCGCCTACACCTTTTCGTATTCATTATCGATTACCAATCTAGTACACAGTACATACTTGGAAGAATTTTATCAAAACTGCTATTTATCTTAAAAATGGTATCAATTATTGCCATCCCTCCTCCCCAAGAGCCACCACCACCACCGGCTGGAGGACCTACACATCAAAAAAATGTGCAGTACTTTCAAAGACAATGAAGAGGACGAGGTAGAGGAAGTGCCTACTTCTAGCACAAGATCGAATCATGGGTGTGCCAGTTCTTTGCTACTGTTGGGAGTGTACTAAAGGCCAAATCTACCAAAGTGAAATGCACTGAGTGCAATTTTGTACTCAGTCACAGACTACCTGGACACTACTCCTACGGGACCACCTCCATGCGCCGCCACACCAAATCCAATGACTGCAATGCTCTCAGAAAGGTTATTCCTTTCTCAGCAAGTGGTAAGCTGTCTTCCTCCACTCATCTTCCTCAACAAATACTGTAACTACACAGCCTGATGTCTACGGGCATTGGTGCGTTATAAATAAATAATAAATAAATAAATAAGGAGGGTTACGGACCATTATCGTCCATTGCAGCCCCTGAAATGGGGAATAAAGGCCATTAGCACCCCTGGTTCCCAAAGCGGGAACCCAGGGTGCTAAAACATAGATTTCTCTTCCTATAGCGGAAGGAAGGATTATTCTTCCTACACCTGGACGCATACGGCGTCCCACTGTAGGAAGGATAATCCTTTTCCAAGACAGCCAACATGGAAAGAGAAGGCGGGGCTCCGTACACAGCCCCTCTTCCCTTGCCATGGCAGCCTGCAAAACCCTATGAACATATTACCACAAGCACTTTTTTTTCCCTTTCAAAGCTATCCTACCTTCGAATAACTTTACCACATAGCCGGTCCCAGATAGACATAGCCACTTTAACACCATTTTTCGTCCCTAGCGGTCATGACCAGTAGCCAGATTGTCCGTGTCATAACCTTATGCCATGACCCAGACAATCTGGCTACTGCCCACGGCCACAGGCTATACCTCAGTCACCAAAGGTATATGACTATTTTTTGTACCTTCATTATTACACTTGTAAAAAAATAAAACACAGGCACATTTGCAAAACCATGCTTTAATGTCCTTGCCAATGCTCCTCACGAGTTTGCTCGAAATCCCGCCATGTTTTATTTTTTACCAAGTGTCAAAATGTATGTACATACAATAGTCATATAACTTACCCCCCCTTGACAAAATCCATTCAGTCTTTACACAAACATTGAAGGTTGGGTCTATAATCTTTCTCAAAATCTTTGTCCACATTCGTCAAATAGCAACAAAGTTATAAGACATCAAAAAATGTTGAGACCCCCCCTCTAATTTCGCCCCCTCTTGAGAAAATCCCACCAAACTTTAGAAAACCATTTATATCTAGATCCAAATCGTTTTGCCAAATGTTGTGCAGATTCGTCAAATGATACCACATTTATATGCCTTTACAATATTTTGGGACCCCCCCTCTAATTGTGCCCCCTCTTGACAGAATCCTGAGAAATTTTGCAAAACCATTCAGGATTAGTTCTAGAATAACATTGCAAAATTACATGTAGTTTCATTGAGTGGCGCAAAAGTTATAAGCCATCCAAAAACTGCTTTTCCCCAACCCAGTAATGCAGAAATAGGTACAGATGTCCTACGACATCTGAAGTGTCCGCGAACACCACAGGACTGACCCTGGACATCTGGAGTGTTCGCAGACTTTCAGGGGGTGAAACAACCCGTTTTTTGGCGTTTTATGGCCATATCCTATCCAATCCTCATCCCCCCCACATCCCCAGAGATTGTTTGTCGAGTTTGACAAGTGAAATGCTGCTTGAACAAACCAACAGGAAGGCGGCCCTATCTACAAAAAAAATTGGCCCTACAAAGTTGAAGTGAATAAAGGCCTAAATAGACTGAGATTGGTGCCAAAAATGACACCTACTCCTACAAAAGCAATAGAGTGCTGGCAATCAGCCACGAATACAGGTGTTGAATACAAAGCCTGTCTATCCTGTCTATCCGTCTTTAGAGAAAAACAAGGTCACAACTCAAAGCCTTAAACAGCCCGACAACATAAATACAACTCTGAAATAGCAGAAAAAAAAAATCTGAACTCAGAATGAAACTCAGAGTACTAATGAAACAGAATACTCAGTGTGCACTCGTCGAAAGAGCTTCACTAAAAAAGGCTTACCGAAACTGGGCAAAATCTCACTGAGCTCAATTGTTCCAAAGAGACTCTGAACAAATGTACAGTGACGGCATGCATGAAGAAGACCAAATCCAAGAAAACCCTGATAAGACCGCATGGAACATACCTTTTGAGAAATCTGAAATCACCACCTTAATTAAAAAAGCCAGCAGCTCCCGGGCACCTGGGCCGGATGGTTTGTCAAACGCCATCCTGAAACAAGCCCCAGAAGTATGGGCCGACATGTGCTACACTTTATTCACAAGAATCATTAACCACAAACAAGTACCAGAAACATGGACAAAAGCCATAATAATTCCTATACACAAAAAGGGCGATAGAGCCAAGCCTGAGAACTATCGCCCAATATCCTTGTCAGATGTAATAAGTAAAATCGTCGGTGGCATCCTCCTAAAGAGACTAAAAGAATGGATTGAACAGTCAGGAAATTACAATCCCCGGCAAGCAGGGATTGTCGAGAAAGTTGATTTTGGCCTAAATCTACTCATACTTAACTTACTGAAGGCGAAAACCATTTGTGAAAACCAGAAGCTCTATCTTGCATGTATAGACATGGCAGCCGCCTTTGATAGAGTAGAAAAACTCTGTGGGCCAAGATGGAACAGAAAGGATGCCCGAAAGATCTAGTTGCCGCAATTAAAGCCCTGCATACCGGCACCTCCATACAAGTTCGGTTAAACCAAAAAGGGACCCTAACTAAGGCAATTCCAACAAAAAGAGGCCTAAAACAAGGGTGCCCCTTGGCAGCCATCCTTTATAATTTCTATATCTTGGAAATAAAGGACCGACTCGAACCATTGAGAGCATGCTCTCCTAAAAGAGGTACCACACAAATAGGCCACTTACTGTATGCAGACGATCTGATCATCTTGGATAAGACCCCTATTGGTCTGCAGAAAAAACATGAAGCCCTGGATGCCTTTGTTAAAGAAAGCAAACAAAATTAACCCTGACAAATCGGAAATTCTAATAATAAAAAAAGCGAGAGCAAGAGTGAAAAAGCCTTTTAAATGGTATGTTGACAACGAACCCATTCCGATAACAACAAGCTCAAAATATCTGGGAGCCATAATAAGCGCCGATTGGAACGGCCAACCATGGATAGATTATCTACAACATAAAATGGGCCAGTTAATGGCCCAAGCACTAATCTTGAAACGAAGATGCGGCAAGTTTTCAATTCAACCAACAGTAGATTTCTATAATGCAAAAGTAGTCCCATCAATAGCTTACGCTGGTTACACTGCTCTCAGAATATTGTGGGAAACCTGGGAAAAGGTCGAAGCCAGATTTTGGGGAAAATTGTTGAGGCTACCGCAATGTGTTCCAATGAACATAATTCGCCACGAACTGGGACTCCATTCCATACAGGCCTCAATCATATGGAAGGCACTGTCAACCTTTAGGAAGACATTAATAAAAGACTGTCCACCACAATACGCAATCCTAAAGGAAGAAAACGAAAAAGCTCCATTCTGGCCTCTAACTGCGTGGAAAGAAAAATGTAAGGAGATACTACAGAACCTGCACATAACAGAAGACACCCTATGCAACAATCCTAAG
The DNA here is from genome assembly GCF_040938575.1 of Ambystoma mexicanum. Taxonomy (NCBI): domain Eukaryota; kingdom Metazoa; phylum Chordata; class Amphibia; order Caudata; family Ambystomatidae; genus Ambystoma; species Ambystoma mexicanum. Next base: position 1,155,713,351 of record NC_090921.1, on the reverse strand, counting down.
AGGGTGAAGTCTCTGTTACTGTCAGTCGACTGGGCGCAAACAAAAAGGGCCCGTGGCAGTTCCAAATTTCACACCCTTTCAAAAAGCCTCAGTTCAGTACCAAAAATCTTGCCCGGCTACCTGAAAAAGAGTGCGAACCCTACTCACAGAGATCTAATCTTACGATTCAGATTGAACATTATAAGAACAAAAATAAATCTGAAGAAATATGGCACCGTAAGTGATACCACATGTAGGCTCTGTGAGCAGGAGGAAGAATCCTTACAACATTTGGTAAGGTTCTGTCCTGAGTTAAGATCGACAAGAGACCAACTGCTACATCCAGTACTAACTCCAACTTGTGAGCTGGATTCAGACTTGTGGTGGTTGGCTTTGTATGATAACCCGAATCAAAAAGCTACAAGAGCACTCGGCATATTACTACAAATGATGTTGATTAAACTAGAAAATAAATAAGTGACTCGTCAAACAAATAGAAACAATGCCGTGATGGCGGAAGAAACATGACCCAATGAATGTGTCGAAATCGAGGCCAAACCAAGGAGGGAAAAAGAAAACCAACAAGAGAGAAACAGCGAAAGAACTGAAATCCAGGGACTGATATACCATGAGAATAAAAGGAAAAATCCATGGAGCTGGTTTGGCCTTGTAATTGAGATGTAAAAAAAAAAAAGTTCTTCCTTTTTTTTTTTTTTAACTTGTTTATTTTCGGTTGGCATACAGGAGAACAGTTTAACATGTCTAATCAACACTTTATCACAGCATAAATATCACATCGTCTATCCCCCGGCACCCAAACCCACTTCCTAGACTCAACAGTTCACAGTGGATTGTCTCTTTCCCCCCCCCCCCCTCAGGTCCGATTCAGGGCTCATCCGCTCCTGTCTCCTCCTACCTCGGTTCGACATCTCCACTCTTCTCCAGGCTTACGTCTCCAAGTCCTGTAACTGGCTATCCTCCAGGGCCTGCTCCTCGCTCGTCTGAGACTGGTCTCTATCCGCAGCTCGTTGGGCCTGTTGCACTAGGCGCGGCTTGTATGTAAGCGCCGGGAAGCGAAGGTCATAGTCTATCACCGGCGACCAAATGTTCGTGAAACGATGTAGGTGGCCTCTGTTTGCTGCCATAACTTTCTCAGCAATGAAGATGTCCCAAATTTTTAGCCACCACAACACTGTTAGGGGACCCTCTGGGGCCTTCCATGCCCGGGCTATTGTGATTTTAGCGGCTAGGAGTAATTGAGTGATGAGAGCTGCAGATGTCCCCGACCTCGGGTAGGTGTCCGGTATCGGGGTCCCCAGCAGCAGCGATTCTGGTTCCAGTGGTAGCGGGATCTGGGTTATGTCTGTGATGGCCGCTATACATTGGGTCCAAAAGGCCTTCACCACCGGGCATGACCACCACATATGTAGATAGGAGCCTGGCAGGCCACATCGACGCCAACACTGTGGGTCTAGCGACTGATTGAAGTGGTGTAGTTGCAGGGGCGGGTAGTACCATCTCATGAGTAGTTTATGTGCGCATTCTCGGTTGGTGATGCAGAAGGAGGATGAGTGCGTGCGGGACCAGATATCAGTCCAGTCTTGATCCTGGATTGGATGCCCCAGGTCCTTTTCCCACCGGGCCATGTAAGTCGCTCTATTTGTCAGGAGGTCCTCCTGGAATAATCGATATAGTGTCGAGATCCTCCCTCGGGCTGGAGGGTCCGTCACCGTCAATTCCAAGGCGTCCTGGGCCCGAGTGGCCGCCTCCCGTGTTTGGGGTTGTGTGCACCAGTGTCTGATTTGGCAGTATGAGAACCTGTCCGACTCCGCTAGATTAAACGCTCTTTTGCATTGGGCGAATGTCAGCGGCTGTGTTCCCTCAAATAGTTGGCTTAGGGAGCTGAGGCCTCCCGCGATCCAATTTTTAAAGTTCGAGGGGTGAGCTCCCGGCGAGAACGCTGGATTGTGGAAGACTGGGGCCGAGGGGCCCAGGGTTCTCGGAATACCTCTGAGTTTGCGGGCCCAATCCCATGCCTTCAGCGTGTGCCTGGTTGAAGATAGGATGGCTGGCCATGTCCGGCGCAGCGCAGATGGGAGGTGTAACAGGAAGCGCAGTGGGAGGGGCAGTCTGGATTGCTCTATGTCCATCCATTTGGGGCGTCCCGACGTCATAGTCCACGCCCGGGTGTGGGCTATCTGCGCCGCCATTTGATATTTTTGAAGGTCCGGGACCCCTAGGCCCCCCCGGCCCGGAGCGCAGAGCATGGTCCTCCGTGGAATGCGGGCCTTTTTCCTCCTCCATATGAATTCCAGTATCTTTCTCTGCAGTCTCTGTAGTTGTGGGCGGGGGACAATGACGGGGAGGGCTGAGCATGCGTATAGGAATCGTGGCAACAGATTCATCTTACAGGCCGTGATGCGGCCTATTAGGGATATTTCCTGCTTGTGCCAGGTGTCTAGGTCTTTTTCCAACGTTTTCATCAGAGGCGGGAAGTTTGTCCGGTAGATGTCTCCCGGGTCAGCGGGGATCTGCACCCCGAGGTAGGGGATGGAGGTGTCATTTAGTGGGATTGCGCATTGGGCGCTGAAGGATGCCTTGTCCCTTTGGTCTAAGCCTATCCCCATTGCTGCCGATTTCATCAGGTTAATGGCGAATCCGGACACCCTTCCGAATCGATGGATTTCCGCTAGGGCGGCTCTTAAGGAATGTGAGGTGTCTGTGATGGATAGCATCACGTCATCAGCGTAGAGCGCAATCTTGTGCTGGGTGGTGCCAACTTGGGGGCCTTTGATTCTGGAGTTGAGGCGGATCCGCTGGGCCAATGATTCCATAACCATAGCGAATAGCAAGGGAGAGAGGGGGCACCCCTGTCTGGTGCCGCAGGTTAGGGAGATCGGGTTAGACAGGAGGCCGTTCATTCGGAGGAGGGTGGTCGGGGATTGGTAATTCGCTAAGGTGAGCTTTAAGAAGGTGGGCCCAAGACCAAACGCTTCCAGGGTGAAGCGGAGGAACGACCAATCCACTTTGTCGAAAGCCTTGGTCGCGTCCAAGGCTAGGAGAGTGAGTTTCTTTGAGCTCTGTTTGGCTATCTCGATTAAGTTGAGGACTCTGCGTGTATTATCTGTGGTGGCTCTGTTTAGGATAAATCCAGTCTGGTCTGGGTCTATGATGTCTGGAAGCAACTTCGCTAATCGGTTCGCCAAGACCTTCGAATAGATATTCGCATCCAGGTTTAACAAGGAGATGGGTCGGTAAGCTGCAACGTCGCTGGGGTCTTTTCCTGGTTTCAACGCTAATACCGTTATTGACTCTTTCATTGATGGAGTTGTTGATCCAGATGCGGCGAAGGAGTTGAAGAGTGTCATCATCGGAGCTAGTAGCTGGGGCCGGAAGAGTTTGTAGAATCGGGATGAGAAACCATCTGGGCCCGGGGCTCTAGTTCGTAAGCTTTTAATGGCCTCATCGATCTCTTCACTGGTGATCGAGGCCTCCAACTCTTCTCTACTCGTGTCCGAGAGCTTCGGTAAGGCGGCTTCCCGTAGGTAGGATTGCTGTTCTTCGCAGGGTCTTTGGGTAGCTGACATAGTTTCTGTTATGTGGGCTTCTGCGATTCTTAGCTTCTCCTGGTCAGCGACTTGGACTATACCCTGAGGGTCCCGGAGGCTTAATACCGTGTTCCTTCTCTTGGTTCTTGCCAGTTTTTCCACCAGGAATTTATTTGCTTTGTTTCCTCTGGCGTAGTAGCCCTGCTTCGTTTTGGTTAGCAGCTGGGCTGTATCCTCTGCGTAGTGGGCCTCTAGCTTCTTCCTGGCCATCTGTAAGGCTCGGTAAGTTCTTGGGGACCAATTTTTAGCCTTGCACGCCGTCTCTGCCTCCAGGACCTTGTCCTCTAGCGTGCGTCGGGCCTGTTGTTTTTGCTTATGGTAGGCTGCTCCCCGGGAAATCAGAACTCCTCGCACCACGGCCTTCATTGCGTCCCATGTGGTCGCTGGGGAGGTGTCTTCGTTTTTGTTGTCCTCGAAGAACTGTTTGATTGTTTTGGCTATCACGTCTCTCGTGGCCATGTCATTTAGGATCGGGTCGTAAAGGGACCATCTGCGTCTTGGGGGTGGGTCCGGGTTGTAGGCTCTTAGCGTTAGCGTTACGGGTGCATGGTCTGAGTGAAATCTGGGGCCTATGAGGACGTCGTCTGTGTATGCTAGGATCTGTGGGGATGCTAGCAGGAGGTCAATGCGTGAATAAGTTCTATGCACGTAAGAGAAGCATGAGTAGTCTCGCTCTTCTGGGTGGAGGATCCTCCAGGTGTCCACCACTTCAAAGGTTCGGAACAATCTCAGCAGAGCGATCGCCAAGCCGAAGTCTCCGCGTGCGGGGGTGTGTGATCTGTCTACTAGTGGGTTGGGGACTCCGTTGAAGTCTCCCCCGATGATGGTCTGACCCTCAGCAAATGGTAGGAGGGAGCTTTCCAGAGCTGAGTAGAATGCTGCCTGTTCTTGATTCGGAGCATATATTGAGATCAGCGTATATAGTTGGCCGAGCATCCGGCATTTCACCGCCACGAAGCGGCCCTCGGGGTCCTGCTTAGAGTCTAGTATTTGCGGCCTCAAACCTTTGGCGATTAGGATAGCCGTGCCACCCTTCTTCGTTCCATTCGATGCTAGGAACTGTGTTGGGAATTGCCGATCTCTGAGTCTTGTGAAGTCCGCTGGGATCAGGTGTGTCTCCTGTAAGAAGACAACCGAGGCCTTGTCATTCTGGAGGCGTTGTAGGATCGCTTTCCGTTTCTGTGGGGCGTTTAGGCCTCTTACATTCAACGTTAGGAACTTTAGTTTCTGGATCGGTAGGGGGGCCTCCTGGGTGTCTTCCGGGGTGGGGTACTGATCCTCGTGGGAGGGCTGGGGGTATTCAGTCTTCATTTTGTGATTCCGGGTTAGCCAGGTCCTCCTGCAGCCAAATTTTTTGCATCCTCCAACGGGAGGGTAGCTTTTTATCTGAGTGGGCCAACCAACGGGCAGGCGAATTTAAACGGGTGGGAGAACTCCCAACTGTGTGGGGGGCCGAAGTTTTCAGCGCAGCCTCCACCACGGCCAACAGGGCCCAAACAGTTTTCCTCGCCAACGGGGCGGGGGTCGAACCATCGAGATCGGTTCGGCTCCAAGGGTGGGGAGATGACATACTCCTTGGAGAGGGGACTGGGCCGTTCGGGGCCCGCGGCACTGCCTTGCTTCCTTTTGGCTCCAGGGTTGGTCCCTGCGCTATGGGAATCATTTTGCCTTACGGCGTCTCTGTGCCGTCGACCAGGGTTGCTGCCGTCTCTTGGGTGATTGATCCGGTTCCTCTGGCGGGAGGTGTGGACTGGGGGTGGGTGAGGTCCCCGGGGAGCTCGGGGGTACGATTGACTTCGCGTCCTCCGGGTGGCTAATTTTACGTAGAGTACCTTGGTACGAGAATTGCAGTGTGGCTGGGAAGAGCCAACGGTAGCGGATCTGCTGACTCTGGAGGAACTGGGTCAAAGGCTTGAGAGCTCTCCTTTTCTGTATGGTGATCGGGGAGAGATCTTGGAATATTTGCAGGGGGGTGCCCATGAATGACAGTTCATCTTTGGTGCGGCTTATCGCCGAGATGGCCTCCTTGGTAGCGTAGAAGTGTACTCTGGTAATGACATCCGGGGGGCCGTCTGAGTCTGCTCCCCGTCTCGGGCGTAATCTATGAGTTCTGTCCAGAACGAGTTGGGGTTTGTCCATGAGCGGGAGGAGAGCTTGGAAAAAGTTGCCTATATATTCCGGGAGCTCTTTATCTTGGACCGTTGTCGGGACTCCACGGATGCGCAGGTTATTCCGTCGGGCTCTGTTTTCTAAGTCCTCTTGCTTATATGTGAGGATCTCATTGCTGGATTGAAGAGCTCGGATCTCGCGTTGCATTCCTATTATTGTTGCATCATGGTTCTGGGTTAAATCTTCAACCTCACCTATTCTCTGTTCCGCTTCTGTGAGTCGTTGATCTGTCTGCTCTAGTCGAGTGGTAAGCTCCGTCATGCAGGACCGGATCTCGGTTTTAATGTCCCGCATGAAGGCCATCAAGTCATCTCTGGTAGCGAGATTACCCTGTTCTTTTGGGGGCTTTTGCGGGGTGAGTTTGGGCGTGGAGTCCGGTTTCCGTGTCTTGTCTGTTGTCATGAGCATGGTGGAGATGTCTGCAGTTTTGGCAGGTCTGGTGAGTCTCGACATTTTGCTCAAGCTGAGAGCCCTTGGAAGGGCGCTTCGGGGGGGATGGTTAGGCTCCAAGGTAGCTGCGTGGCCCCCTTCCTCCGCCGGCTAGGTCTTTGGTGGGCAGGGGCGCCCCAGGAAGTCGGAAGGGGGTCTGTATCCGGAGCGGGGGACCTCCACTCCCGGGGCCCAAGGTGGAGTGTTGGGAGGCCGGTAGAAGACTCCGGTCGTCGTCTCGCCGGTTCCCCCCAGCTGATCGTTGCCAGTGATGGAGGTGGGGGGGGGGTCTAGGAGTTGGAGGGCTCCGGGGACTCGGTAGTCTCTCCAGGGAGCCGGCGGCCCTCCGAAGAAAAAAGCAAGCTGGGAGCGACCCCGGCCTCCGCCCCAGCGAGCTCCGGCGGGGGAGGGGCGGGCCAATGGGGGGGCCCGGAGTCGAGCCCGGGGGGGTAGAATGGAGCCGTCGACTCCTCAGCAGTCCCCGGACACGGGGCTCAGGATCGGGGCGGCGGGAGAGAGCCGGAGGTGTTATGGGCGTCTCATCGCTGGATGCCGGGGACGATGATGCGGGATCCGGGTCGCGGCCGCCATCTTGGCCCGTTGTCGTGAAGATCCGCGCCAAGTTCCTCGACCTCGTTCTCGGCGCTCCTGGTACGATTCTCTTCAAACTTGGAGCGGAGGGTGCGGGAGAGATTCCGCCAGCTTCTCCTGTCAGAGGGACGGCAGCAGCGTTGCTGGAGCCGGCTCAATCTTAGTTGAGGCCGCGGGTCCCTACGGAGGCCATCAGCAGAGCAGCCTCATCCGTGGCGCTCCAGGCCACGCCCCTAAAGTTCTTCCTTTTAAAGCAAAAGTTTGTAATTACTTAGGCTATATGCTTAATAAAATGTATAAAATTTAAAAAATGCTGCTTTTTTTCCTTAAGTTTTCACCGCGCTGTTCGCGGACCTCAAAAAGTCCACAAATCCAAGATGGCAATTTTTCTGGCCAATAGGGGGCCAGTCCGCAGACAGCGCAGCCAATCAGAGGCCAGTCCGCAGACCGAACAGGGAAGTGAGTCCGCGGACCGGACATAGATATCACTAATTATTTTTTTGCCTTACGTTTTGGTCGATTAAAAAAAGACTACTGGACAGATTTACACCAAATTTACAAAAGCACGCTTTCGGGACCAAGCCGCCGCTCCTGCCGCAAATTTGGTGAAAATCCGTCCAGCGGTTTGGGCTGTAGGTGTGAGCAAAGTTTTTTCCCATTATGTCTGGGAAAAAAATACATTTTGGGACCCCCCGTATAACTCCCCCCCCCCCCCCTTGACCAATCATGAGTGGGCCATATACTTTTTTTGCAGAGTTTGCTGAGGATTCGTCCAGGGGGAGCAAAGTTATAAGCTGCCCAAAAAGTGCTCTTCCTATGGGATTAGCAACTTAACCATAACTACACAGCCACTACAGTGGCTGTGTGATATATATATATATATATATCACTACAAAAAAAACTTTGTTTAGGGGACGTTAAGCTTAAGTTGCCGTACCAAAAACCTGTGCACTTCACTAAAAAAAACTTTTTACAAATGCCATTACGGTTCACATTGCAACCTAAAAACCCCTGAAATTCGGCAGTTATGGTAGGGTAACCTCCGATTTCGGCCATCAGCACTCTCCACTGCTACGACTACCACCCCGGACATGAAAGCTCCCATCACAAATGTCATTGATGCCATCACTGACGCCATCACATATTTAGCCCCTTTGTTTTTCTTCACTGCCACATATACATATGTATATTCACTAAAAAACTTTGTTAAAGGGACATTATACTTCACAGTCAAAAAGAAAAATACTTGACATATCCTACATATGGTACGCTAAACAACCATAACTCCCGCCACCTACATGCATTGCTAAGACTAACACCCAGAACATGAAAGATGACATCACAAATGTCATTGATGACATCACAGATGACATCACATGTGCATTTACTTTTCATGAAATGTCTGTACAAGGGATTCTTATTATAATGTTGAAAAAAAAGTGTCAAAGATCATTGGAATAAATATCAAGAGCTAATTAGTGCATTAAGCAATGCATTGATATGAATAGCATTCTATTATGAAGTTCTATCCAGTATACTAAGCTACTCATGCAGAAACATAGGCATTGTATGCAGCATAAATGATGAAGGTATAATATTCAAAATGTTGATATGTTGTATAATGAAATGTTAACTGTTTTCTTATTAGAGTTTTGTGTACTGTGAAATAGGTAATAAGTAGCTAATAAAACCCACGTATTATATAATTGAATTATTACAGACAAAACACAAACACACAATAACACATACAAATATGGGTATATACAGGGAAAGTGAAGAAAGCAAAAAAAGCAGAAGTAGCAGAAAGAATTCATAACCTAACTGATTATCTTTATGCAAATAAATGATTGCTCTATTTCAAAGTTGCTATTTACCTTAAGTATATGTATCACATGATGTGACTGGACCCTAAGGTAAGTAGTGTGAATACAATGTGTACAAATATGAGCATATACAGAGAAAGTACAGTAATAAAAAAACAACAGAACTATCAGAAAGTGCTTATAACTCTACTGATTATGTTCATGCACAGAAAGGATTGCTGTCTTTCAAGCCGGTGTCTTCCCTTATGTATATGTTTCATATGATATGTCTGGACTCTAATAGAATTTCTGTAAAAACATACTTGAGGGATAACTGTACAAATATAGTACCTTTTCAATTGTTATTTGCTGCCTGCTACTGAATGGCCTAGATATGTCAGTAAAGGAAAAAAGGGGGCGCCAGACCTGTGATGTCATCAGTGATGTAATCAATGACATTTGTGATGTCATCTTTGATGTCGTGGGTGTTAGTCTTAGCAGTGCACGGTGGTGGCGCGATTTATGGTTGCTTAGCTTACCATAACTGGCGAATTTCAGGTTTTTTTTCGGATTTACTTCGAACCATAACGTCCCTTCAACAAAGTTTTTTCACTGATTATATATATATTCAGTAAAAAAAACTTTGTTAAAGGGACGTTATGGTTAAGTTGCGCTACTAAAAACGTATGAAATTCAGTGAAAAAACTTTGAAAAAAGTGTCAAGGATCATTGGAATAAATATCAAGGGCTAATTAGTCCATCCAGTATACTAAGGTGCTCATGTAGAAACATAGGCATTGTGTACAGCATACATGATGGAGGTGCAATATTCATAAACTTGCCATGTTGAATAGTGAAATGATAACTGTTTTCTTATTAGACTTTTGCATACTGTGAAACATGTAATAAGTAGATAATAAAACCCACTTACTACATAATTGCCTTATTATAGACAAAACACAAAGAGACAACACCACATACAAATATGAGTATATACAAGGAAATTGAAGTAAGAAAAAAAACAGCAGTAGTATCAAAAAGTGTTCATAACCTAACTGATTACCTTTATGCAGAGAAATGATTGCTCTGTTTCAAAGCTGCTACTTACCCTAAGTATATATATCGCATGATGTGACTGGACCCTAAGGAAAGTAGTGTGAATACAAGATATAAAAATAGGAGCATATAAAGGGAAAGTACAGTAATAAAAAAACAACAGAACTATCAGAAAGTGCTGATTATTGTAGTGCACAGAAAAGATTGCTGTCTTTCAAGCTTGTGTCTTCCCCTATGTGTATGTTTCATATGACTGGACCCTAAGGGAATTATTGTAAGAACATACTTGAAGGATAAGTTTACAAATATACTACCTTTTCCACTTTTAATTCCTGACTGTTACTGAAGAAAACCATGTGGCCTAGATATGTCAGTAAAGGAAAAAAGGGGGAGCCATACATGTGATGTCATCAGTGATGTCATCAATGACATTTGTGATGTCATCTTTGATGTCCTGGGTGTTAGTCTTAGCAGTGCACGGTGGTGGCGCGAGTTATGGTTGCTTAGCTTACCATAACTGGCGAATTTCATGGGTTTTTCGGTTTTACTTGGAACCATAATGTCCCTTTAACAAAGTTTTTTTTACTGAATTTCATAGGTTTTTAGTAGCGCAACTTAACCATAACGTCCCTTTAACAAAGTTTTTTTACTGAATTTCATAGGTTTTTAGTAGCGCAACTTAACCATAACGTCCCTTTAACAAAGTTTTTTTTACTGAATTTCATAGGTTTTTAGTAGCGCAACTTAACCATAACGTCCCTTTAACAAAGTTTTTTCACTGAATTTCATAGCTTTTTAGTAGCACAACTTAACTATAATAACTTTGACTTTATGTACATGTAATATGGAACATACTGAACCTCTTCTACTGAACTTGATGTCCACGAACTCGTTTAATGTCCGCGGACATGTTCGGAGAACAGTAGCACTACCTAAAAACTCTGGGGGGGTATGTTTGATTGTTATATCATAACATAGGAACATTGAACAAATTCAAAAAGCAGCACACATACACATTATATGTAGTAATACATAAGAAATGTAACCCATATATGTAACACTAACCATTCATTTAAATACAATATGTTCTAAAATGGAATATACCAAAAGAAGATAGATTGGCTTCCAACATAATTACCTCACAGACACTACAGAACTAAGAACAAGACCAGACCTACACAGTACATAGAACATATCTTACCTGAAATAGTAAGTGTACTTCATTTTACTCATATATTTATAAACTTTCTGTATTAGATAAAACAAAATATATTATCTTTTTTTTTCCTCACAGAAATGTCTAGTACTCTGGAATGGCTAGAGGAGCATTTCCCACATGAGGAAATGTCACAAGATAGTGAAACTAATGGTAAACGCTTTACAATATAAACCATTTAATTATTATTATTTTATATACATTTAACATATATATATATTTTTGTACAGAGCATACCAAAATAGAAAAAACCTCTGAAGAAACTGTTATGGACAACAAGCTTGACAGCATAAAAGAAAAAATGGATTTATTGTTGACCAATTTTAATAATTTGAAAAATTTTGTTGAAGATCATTTTAAAACAAAAACCTCATACCATTGTCCCACATGTTCCTGTCCCCCCTCACCATATCCCAGTCAATTATCCCTAAACCCTCTCCATGTCCCAAAACGTTTTGATGAGACTTCCATCCCTTCTTCACCTGATACCAATCATGTTAAAACCCCTAATTCTCCTGTTTTTGTTTCCGTTTCTGCCTCACCTTCTCTGTCATAAATTATTAATATATGTTAAAAAAAGTTACATTTTTGTATTGTGTTGTACTTAGTTTCCGTTCTTTTTTAAAAAACAATGTAGACGTCAGTGGACAGCGCGGGTGTTCTGAAATGTTCGTAAATAAACGAAAATGGAGGTGTCCTGGAGAACACTATACCTGTCTGTGGTGTTCGCTAGCAAGTTAAACTGTTCTAAGAACACAATTGGTGTTCTGCTATGTTCGTAATTAAACAAAATGGAGGTGTCCTAAAGAACACTATACCTGTCTGTATTGTTCGTTAGAAAGTTGAATCTGTTCTAAGAACACAATTGCTGTTCTGAAATGTTCGTAAATAAACGAAAATGGAGGTGTCCTGGAGAACACTATACCTGTCCGTGGTGTTCGCTAGCAAGTTAAAACTGTTCTAAGAACACAATTGGTGTTCTGATATGTTCGTAATTAAACAAAATGGAGGTGTCCTAAAGAACACTATACCTGTCCGTATTGTTCGCTAGAAAGTTGAATCTGTTCTAAGAACACAATTGCTGTCCTGAAATGTTCGTAAATAAACGAAAATGGAGGTGTCCTAAAGAACGCTATACCTGTCTGTGGTGTTCGCTAGCAAGTTAAAACTGTTCTAAGAACACATTTGCTGTTCTGAAATGTTCGTAAATAAACGAAAATGGAGATGTCCTAAAGAACACTAGACCTGTCTGGATTGTTCGCTAGCAAGTTGAATCTGTTCTAAGAACACAATTGGTGTTCTGATATGTTCGTAATTAAACAAAATGGAGGTGTCCTAACACTATACCTGTCCGTATTGTTCGCTAGCAAGTTGAATCTGTTCTAAGAACACAATTGCTGTTCTGAAATGTTCGTAAATAAACGAAAATGGAGGTGTCCTAAAGAACACTCTACCTGTCCGTACTGTTCGCTAGCAAGTTGAATCTGTTCTAAGAACACAAGCAGTGTCCTGAAATATTCGTTTTCCGTGTGACACACTTTTAATTACTTCAGGACCGGAACAGTGTCCGTAGAACATCAACGCGCATGCGCAGACCAATGTCCGTGCATTTGGTGTCCTGCGGACAGGTGCCTCCTTCACGGACAAGTTCGCGAAGGGATCATGTGACCGCGCCCATGCTGATCGTGTGTTCTGAATGCGGACACTGTTCGTGTCCTCGAACAATTAAAAAGTACATTTTCAAGTAATCCACAATATGTTTCCATAAAAACTCACCATAGCACAAGTCCCACATACTAATCATGAGTTTCTACATACTTTTTGAAACTTTTTGAACTTTTTTTTGTGTTCGATCTGTCCGCAGACAGCGCGCATGTCTGCGGACCGCGTACAAGCACCCCTATAAAAGACCACACCCTAGAGCTTATTCTCATTGTGTTTCTGACTATTCTTCAGAGCACTGCGATTTTTCCTGCCACTTGCAGACATCGATCAAGAACCTGATGGCAACCATGGCTCCACTGCTGCCACCTGGTGCTGTATCTGCCTCAGCACCACCCCCACTCCCCCCCACCACCATCACCTTCCCAAGGGCATGAAGAGGGGAACAGGAGTGAGGATGCAGAGGAGGAAGAAGAGGATGACGAGGATGAGGTAGAGGAAATCCCTACTACCCGCACTAGGCGTGAGTCTTGGGTGTGGCGGTTGTGTACCATTCATAGGAATGGTCCTCCATCGGGAGTTACATCTGGGGATTTTTGGGTTCAGAAGTCATGCAAATGAGAATGAGCACTGACTTCTGTTTGTTACAGTTACTCATTGCAATACAATTTGTTCATTAAGAACATATCATATGTATTGAACTGGTGCAAAGTATCTTATGTGAATAAGATCGTTTTAATGGTTTTGAGGAAGGCGCTGAGGATTTCAATTAAAAAAATCAATATCTGAATTAAAAACAATGCTATATACAAACAAAATTACTAATTTGTTTCTTTTACAATTGCAGTGAAGACCATTCTCCTGAAAAGAAACAGCCGAATTTGAAGAACAAAGAAGAACTAAGAATTAACCTGTTCATTTTAGAAAAAAAAGTAAGTAGAATATCACCATGATATGTGTATTATTACTCAAACATACTGTAAAGTTAATTCATGCTATTTCTGTGCCCAAACACAGAGATTGTGCACCATTCTGTCCAAAAATCCCCATGTCTTAAACAGCGATTTACAGCCAGAATGACGCACAAATTCCTACTTTTGGACACACAAATTACCCAACTCAACCGCTAGAATTTTCATGTTATAGAACAAACAACTGTTTTAATTGTATACATTAGATTTACTATTTGTACTTCTCCACACCACTGGTGCAAAGTATCTTATGTGAATAAGATAGTTTTAATGGTTTTGAGGAAGGCGCTGAGGATTTCAATTAAAAAAATCAATATCTGAATTAAAAACAATGCTATATACAAACAAAATTACTAATTTGTTTCTTTTACAATTGCAGTGAAGACCATTCTCCTGAAAAGAAACAGCCGAATTTGAAGAACAAAGAAGAACTAAGAATTAACCTGTTCATTTTAGAAAAAAAAGTAAGTAGAATATCACCATGATATGTGTATTATTACTCAAACATACTGTAAAGTTAATTCATGCTATTTCTGTGCCCAAACACAGAGATTGTGCACCATTCTGTCCAAAAATCCCCATGTCTTAAACAGCGATTTACAGCCAGAATGACGCACAAATTCCTACTTTTGGACACACAAATTACCCAACTCAACCGCTAGAATTTTCATGTTATAGAACAAACAACTGTTTTAATTGTATACATTAGATTTACTATTTGTACTTCTCCACACCACTAGCTTATTTTTTTCTGTCATCTGAACCTGAGTTTAGTAAGATATTAATTGAAGAATATAAATCCCTACTAGTTGTAGTTCCCAATGCACAATCAGACACAATTACATACATCATCTTACTCAAACACTCATGCACACAACACACATACATTGCAGAACACCCAACCCATACCTTCTTTATTTTTTTCAACAGACCCTAAAGAATGCCTTTCAAAAATCAAGTCCGTAGAAAGCAACGCAGAAGTAGAGCAAATGAAAATAGAAGTGTCCAACATAAGCATCCATCTCTAGCAGAATTTGTAAAAAAAAAGTAAAAATAAAACAGCTAATACAGTCATTTAGCAAAACAAAACAAGCTTCAAGTACAGAAACTTTGCCTCCTCTATCAAAATGTAAAACGAACCAGAAAACAATTAACAGAAAATCAACTACCATTACAGATAAAACTGCTTTTATAAAGCTTGATATAGTGCAAAGTAAGCATACCAAAAAAAGTATTTTAGCAAAAATGTTCTGTCACAGAGTCCTTCAAAATCTTATAAAAACAGGAGAGAAATCAGGTTCAATGCTTAAAACCTATCGCAGGAAATAAATTTTAGAAGCGTTGATAGATAGTTCAAATCTTCTCAAAAGAAAGTTATTTATTTTAGTGTTAAACAAAATGAAACCACTAACAAAACTAATAACTAAATTACAAAAAAGACTTTGCAATAAACGAAATGTCAACACAAAGAACTTCTTAAGTATCTGCGGAGGTCAATGGAATCACACTACGAGCACAGAACTATACTTTAATGAAGAAGCTACAAACAAAACCAAACAAATACAATAGCCATACATAGCAGTGGTCGAGGTTATGAAAAAGTTAATAATACCATAATGGAACAAGAAGTACTCCTTACAAAGATATGCCCTGAAAACTTAGAATTACCCCTCCATTCAACTGAATCAGAATGTCTAGTGTACAAAGGGACATGCACGTCAATATGTAACATTCCCAAACAATTTTTCAAGTCTTTACACCAATTCCTCAATCAATATGTAAAAAGCAAAGACAAAATCAAAATTAAACTACTGCAAAATATGGATACCTGTCCAGTGCGCAAATACACAGGACTACAAGGACATTCATTGACCTGCATTCCAGGACCTACTTGTAAAACCACCTTCCATGATATCAAAAGAATATCAACACATCATTCAACTATAAGAAATCTAGTCTATAAACTGTACTATGCTAAAAGTCCTGCTTTAGCACTAGCAAATTTAAATAACATTCTTCTACATGGTACAGTGAAAGACCTACTTCAAGAAATTGACTATATCCAGACAAAATATTTTGGAAGTGAAAGCCATTTACAGAATGAAATAGCTTTAAACCAAATTAGCAACAATTCCACACATGGCAACCTTTTTCTAAACACATACAAAAAGTAATACTAAAATTTAAAATTACATCAGCTGAAGTACCAAACCATGTATGTGCATGTTGCCGCCGAAATTTTTATAAACGTAACAAAAAAACTGTAGACCTATCATATAAAATAGAAGACAATGAAGATTCTAAATGGTTTGAATTAGCTCTCTACCTTGTAGTAGAAAACAAATACGAAATAAGTGACCCCTTAATACTTTGCAGTTACAGCACTACAAAACTTGACAACAACCAAACTCCTTCACATGCTATCACAAATAATTTGGAATTATACCCACTACCAAAACCCCTAAAACAACTTAATGTATATGAGAGCATCATAATTCAAACAGTACACCCATTTCAAGCAATAATACGCCTTCAACCAAAAACAGCAAAATTACCTCCCTCTGAATTGGTAAAAGGCATTCGTGGAAAAGTAGATTATTTACCATTAGATCTAAAAGAAAATGTGCATACTCTAGGAGTGCAACATCCAATGCAGCAATCTTTAATTATCTTAGTTAATGGAGTACCTACAAAAGACAAAAAAATATGGCAACAGCTGGTAGACAAGCCTTACAATATCTTAAAGAGAATAATGAATATTACAAAGAAATTAATATTGAAGAAAACTTGAAAGATACAACTGAAATAATTCAAGAAACACAAGAAGCTGGTCAATTTGAGCTACTAGATCCTGCTACAATATCAATTTCTTTAGACCATTATACAATTCATCCTTTGCACTCTAATGACACCATAGAAGATGCACTGGAAACATACGAAATGCGTCAAACAAAAGGATCACCAATCAGCATATGGGAAAAAAGTATAGAAGCATGTGCTTTTCCTCTACTCTTTCCTACTGGCAAAAGAGGAAGGTATGATGATAGACCTATTCAAATATCAGCTTCAGAATACCGCTCATTACGGATGTATTCTGAAGATCCAAGATTTAGACAAAATGTGGAATACATATACCACCTACTCTTTGAAAGTGAACTAGCAACTTTATCTTACTGAGTTGCACACATATTAAAATCAGGATCACACTTTCAAAATATGACAGCTACACAATTATTACAAAAAAGCCAACAAAAGGATGAGGTTTTACAACCAAATATTACAAATCTATTAGCAAATATGCGTGGTACTAAAGAATACTGGTTTCGACGTCATGGAGATGTACATTGTATGATCAGAAACCTTGGCCCACCCACTTGGTTTGTTACATTAAGTTGTGCAGAATATGCATGGGAAGATTTACATGATTTCCTACGCATATCAAATAAAAACAAAACAAACATAGATATACTAATACCAGGAGAACTTTGTTCTTTGGATCCGGTTAATGTTTCAAGATATTTTCACCATCGCTTCATTGGTATGCTACATTTTATTTGTAATAAAACTGTTCCTCCGCTTGGAGAAGTGCAACACTTCTTTTGGAGAAAAGAATACCAAGCCAGAGGAGCACCACATATCCACATGCTTTTATGGATTAAAGATGCTCCTAAATTTGGTCGAGACAGTGATGCCACTGTTTTACAGTTTATTGAAAAATATGTCACTTGTGAAATTCCATCAGAATCCACAAATAGTGATCTTCATGCAAACATTTTACAATTTCAAAGACATAATTGTGGCAAATATTGTCGTCGCAAATAAAAAAACAAAGGGAAATACTACACCAAATGCCGATTTGGTTTCCCTAGACCAGTTACAAATACAGGTCAAGTGAACAACCTCATGTCTTCAGTTAGACATAGTGTTAAAGGTAAGTCACCTAAAAATACATATTACATAAAAAGAAAAGAAGAAGAAAAATATATCAATGATTATAATGCAATCATTGGCCACTTATGGAATGCAAACATAGATGTGCAGTACATTGCAGACAATTCTACTGCAGTTGCACGATATGTCACAGCATACTTATCCAAAGCAGAAAAAACAGAGCTCCAAGACCTCTGGAATGACCTGTCATCAGATAAAACAGTGTCTCAGAAATTATACAGCTTGGGCATAAAAATGCTCTCCCATAAAGAATGTGGATCATATGAAGCAGCTGATTGTTTAACTGGTACTGCATTGTATGGTAAATCTGAAAATATAGTATGGCTAAGTCTTGGTCCAGCTAAATCTAGAAAAAGAGTTCTAAAAACATACGAAGATATAGAAACAATAGCCAAACATGATCTCAACAGCCAAGACATTTCAAAAAACAATTTATTGGACACATACTACCCAAACAGAAGTAATACTTTGGAAACCATGTGTCTATACCACAGAGCCCAAAACTACACATACAAAAATAATATAAAACCTGATGAAAAAAAAGGTAAATACAGAGTGACAAACTGTGAAGGCAGCTTAGTTAAACTCACTAAACCAAATTTAATGAATCATATCAAATTGTCATTGAAGACTCCTCAACATAAAGAATTATATTACATGTCCCTGCTACAACTCTTTAAACCATGGAGAAAAGAAGAAGAAATACTAGAAAACTATGACTCATATGAGGATGCTTTCAAAGCAAATGAAAGCACTATAACTGATGTAAACTTTACACAATACAAAACAATGTTGCACAATGAACAGCAACACGTAGAAGAACTCCAGGCCCAACTAGATAAAGACACTCCTGACAGTAGTCAACCTTCTGTAACAGGAAGCCAAGAACCACTGGGAGAACCATTAATAATAATTGAGGCAGAATTAGCTATGATAGAAGTAGAAAACACCATGTGTCAGTATAAAGATTAAGAAGACTTAACTATACTACAACCAAAACTAAACAACGAACGTAGCATTTTTGAAGAAGTAACAAAACAAAGTACACATGGTGTACAACATGAAAATAAAGAATGTTCCTGCCATAATTATAAACCTATACTACTGTACGTCAGTGGTGAAGCTGGTTCTGACAAAACATTCCTAATCAAAATCATCAGTAAGTTCCTTCAACAATTGACAAACAACAAACTGTCAGCTGTTGTCACTGCCCCCACAGGTTTAGCTGCCTACAACATAGGTGGTGTCACTTTACACCGATTACTACTATTACCAGTAGAACACCAGAACAAATTAGACTATTACAAACTTTCTGCAGAAGCTGCAATGGAACTACACAGATTATTGAAACAAATGAAAATGCTACTAATAGATGAAGTGAGCATGAAGAGCTCTTTGCAGGAAAACACATTATTGTTTTCGGAGATCTTCTTCAATTGACACCAGTAAAAGGTGAGCCTATTTTTAAAACATTAGGACACAAACTCTGCCTTGAAACTGTTGGCAGCATTGGAAATGTCAACCTTTGGCAACATTTCCAATACAGAAAATTAACAGAAAACATGTGGCAATCTGCAGATCTCACTTATGCCAACATTTTAAAAAGTATCAGAGTTGATATACTCTCTAAAGAAGCAGAAGCAATATTGAAAAACCGGCAAATTAATGCACATTATGGCGATAATGCATCTGCTACAGATGTCATGGAACAATTAGCCCACAAAAATGTTAATTGTATGGCCTTAATGCCAACTCTTGCAAGCTGTTTCAAATTCAATGAAATAATGTTAAGTAAAGAAATGCAACCATTAATGGAAATTAGCGCCACAGACAAACTAGATATACATGGTATGACACTACCTATGTGTGACCAAGCCACAACAAGACTAAATAGTTTAGAAAAATCAATCTCAAACACAGCAGGTTTAGAAAAGATATTAAAATTATCCTTGAATTGCAGAGTAATGCTTAAACGTAACCTTGACGTGGACCAAGGACTAGTTAATGGAGCACTGGGTACAGTTGTTGGCTTTCAAACATACCCACGTGACAACAAAATTCAATTTGTCAATATACTATTTGACAAACTTTCAGAAGTAAAAAGGATAGGACGCTCAACAGCTCGATTCCTTCTCTTCAAAGACATGTATGTACGCAGAGAACAATTTTCTCTAACTCTTGCATGCGCAGTCACCATTCATAAATCACAAGGTCTTACCCTAGACAAAGCAATGATAGACATTGGTAACACAGTCTTTAAAGAAGGCATGAGCTACGTAGCACTATCACACTTATGTACACTTGACGGTCTATTTCTAATCAACTTTGATGCAAGTAAAATAAACGCTGATATTCCTTGCATTTTAGAATACAATAGACTTCGTTCACTATACACCCCCATCTAGAAACATATCCTGTTCCACAAAAAGGAAAATGTTCTAAAAGAAAACTAAATCAAACAGAAATGCAACAGGATGTCACTGCAAATCCTCCAAAGAGAGTAAAAGAAACTAAAACTTCATCAAGTACCACAAGCAAAAAAGAACCAATTAAGGGAAAGTAAAGCAAATACTTTGTCAAAGAAGGAAGACAAACTAAAAAAAAATCACTCAGATACAGAACTACCTGGTCCATTTAAACTTAGAAATGAAATTGGTGTAAGTTGCTACGCAAATGTAGCAATGAATATTCTATTTCAATTACCACCAATTATTGAGAACATTTACTTACACAGTACAGACCAATTGTGTTTGCAAATGTTAGTACTTCATAGAAACGCAACAAACAATCCTGACAACACGTATAGTGTTCATGGAATAAGACAAGAATTAGACTACTGTGCTGGAATGGTGAAATTCACTATAAACTCACAGGAAGATCCACAAGAATTTCTAATGTACTTACTATTAGTACTGGAAAACAAAAACATACCTATAAATGTAATCTTCCAGATTTCATACATATGGAAACATACATGCACTCTCTGCAACAATGTGACACAAGAACAAATCCCCAATGAGCGCGTTGTGTATATATCAATACCTAATTGTGAATCCGTTCCATTTCAGCAACGTGTACAAAATGCAAACCATGGTAGATTATGTTTTACCTGCAATTCAGATAATCGCTCCACGTTAGTAATACAAACACATAGTAAATACGTAATACTAATGCTTCTACGTTACAATGCAGATGGTACCAAAAACAACTGCAAGCTCACTGGATTCACACCTGGTCAAATATCACTTGGTAAGAAAACCTTCACAACAATAGGTATAATCTACCACGCAGGAGCCAAAACCAATTCAGGGCACTGCACTGCATATATAAAAAAGAAATGTGGATGGTTTGAATGTAATGATAGTACCATTACTCTAAAGCAGAGATTACCAGCAAATCTTACAAACGCTTATTTAATGTTCTTAAAACCAAAATTTGATAACTAAACTGTACTTAAACCTCAAGTAAATTTGTAGTAAAAAATATAAACTGTTAGAATATTCCAAAAGCTATCTTACTGCCCAAAGATTCTACAACAACTAATCAGATAAATGAATACCACTAAATTAGAGCAAAAAATAGACAGTTAGAATACACCAATTGGTATCTGTCCCAAAATTTAACAATATCCAAACAGATAAATCAATACCACTAAAATATATAAAAAAATAGACAGTTAAAATACGCCTCCTGGTATCTAACTGCTCCAAAATTTCATAATATCCAAACAAATAAATAATATGTTACTGCTCCAAAAACAATGCAACACCCCAATGTATAAAGCATTATCCAGAAACAACAAATGAACACTGAAAACAAACAAACAAATAAACTGTAGCATAACAGAAAAAGTTTTTTTTTAATCCAACGTGGATTTTCATTTCTCCCACAGACCCAATGATTTTAGCAACAAACACAGCAACTGAGCAAATTGCACAGTACTCTGGTTTGTAATCTACTAAATATGAGGGTCCAAAAAAAAAATGTTGATTATACAATGTAATAAGTCATTACAAAATACTAATACTAACATGCTATTTTCTTTTATCACAGAAATTAACAAGAAATACATGTACTCCAGTTACTAAAACAAACAGTAAGTATATTATACACTCTATGCCATGGCCACAACCATCGCAGCATATCACACCCATAATATCTTATAACTTTATTCCTTATAAAATTGTTTTTTACCCAAAGTTATAAGCAACTATAAGTGTGATATGCTGCGGTGGTTGTGGCCAGGGCATAGAGTGTTGGGTGCATGACCAAAGGGTCATGCACCCAACACTCTATGCCCTGGCCACAACCACCGCAGCATATCACACCCATAGAGTCAAACATTTCAACTATGGCCTATGGAAACTTTTAATGTCCGCGGACATCATCAGTGTTCTTAGAACATTTTCAACTTGACAGCGAACAATACGGACAGCATCTTCAGAAAACCCCCTATGAACATTTCAGGACAACGCAAGAGGTCTTAGAACACTTTCAACTCGACAACGAACAATACAGACAGCGTCCTCAGGACACCCCCTACGAACATTGCAGGACAACGCGTGTGTTCTTAGAACACACCCCCATTTTGTTTATTTGCGAACATTTCAGGACACCGAGACAGTTCTTAGAACACTTTCAACTTGCCATCGAACAATACGGACAGCGTCTTCAGGACACCCGTGCGAACATTTGAGGACACAGCGAGAGTTCTTAGAACACTTTCAACTCGACAACGAACAATACGGACAGCATCCTCAGGACACCCCCTATGAACATTTCAGGAAAACGCGTGTGTTCTTAGAACACACCCCCATTTTGTTTATTTGCGAACATTTCAGGACACCGAGACAGTTCTTAGAACACTTTCAACTTGCCATCGAACAATACGGACAGCGTCTTCAGGACACCCCCTACGAACATTTCAGGACACCCCGAGTGTTCTTAGAACACATTCAACTTGCCACAGAACAATAAAGACAGCGTCCCCAGAACAGACATTGGTTTGTGCATGCGCGTTGATGTTCTACGGACACTGTTTCGGTCCTGAAGTAATTAAAAGTGCGTCACACAGCAAACGAACATTTCAGGACACTGCTTGTGTTCTTAGAACAGATTCAACTTGCTAGCGAACAGTACGGACAGGTAGAGTGTTCTTTAGGACACCTCCATTTTCGTTTATTTATGAACATTTCAGAACATCAATTGTGTTCTTAGAACAGTTTTAACTTGCTAGCGAACACCAGAGACAGGTATAGTGTTCTTCATGACACCTCAATTTTCGCTTATTTACGAACATTTCAGGAAAGCAATTGTGTTCTTAGAACAGATTCAACTTGCTAGCGAACAATACAGACAGGTATAGTGTTCTTTAGGACACCTCCATTTTGTTTAATTACGAACATATTAGAACACCAATTGTGTTCTTAGAACAGATTCAACTTGCTAGCGAACAATACGGACATATATTGAGTCCTCAGAACACCCCCCATTGAGTTTATTTAGAACATTTCAGAACACCCGTGATGTCCACAGACAAATCGAACACAAAAAAACGTCTACCACATAAAAAAGCACAACATTTAACCTATCTCATATCCTTCCATCCTCCCCAAACACTTCTACACACCAACACACTCTACTAAATACACATTTTGACCAAACTTTCACAGCGCTGTCCGCGGACGTCCGCGAATCCAAGATGGCGGGCGCTACCGAAAATCTGACGCGCTTCATGCTTCACACCGTCCAATCAGCGAACACGCCGCATGTCCGCGGACATGACGTAAGCCGCTCGGCCAATCAGGACACTGTCCGCGGAGCGAACAGGGAAGTCCGTCCGTGGACCAAACACAGATATCACTAATTTTTTTTTACCTACTTTTTGGTAATTTTTAAAAAAAACTTCTGGATGGATTTTCACCAAATTTGCAAAAGCACGCTTTCGGGACTAAGCCGCTGCTCCTGGTCCAAAGGTTTGGTGAAAATCCGTCCAGCGGTTTGGGTTGTAGGCACGAGCAAAAACCTTTTCCCATTCAGTCTATGGGAAAAAAATACATTTTGGGACCCCCCTATAACTTTTCCCCCCCTGGACGACTCCTCACCAAACTTTGCAAAATAATTCAGAGTGGGCCATATACTTTTTTTTTGCAAAGTTTGGTGAGGATTCGTCCAGGGGGGAGCGAAGTTATAAGCCGCCCAAAAAGTGCTCTTCCTATGGAAACAGCAACTTATCCATAACTACATGGCCACTACCGTGGCCATGTAATATATATATATATATATATATGTTGAAAAAAAGAGGAGAGGGGCGCACTCCAGTTCCCTGCACAGTAAACCTTCCCAGCCACAGGTGTTCTCCTCCGACCGGTTTCTGTGCCAATACACGTCATCAGGGAGGCTGTCTTAACTTGCAGCTCACAGCAAGTGCAGGTGTTACCACTTAGTGAGGATTCTGCTGCAAGGACTTCTGGTAGCTGTAGTCATCAGGTTAGCAAGGAACAGACTCACACCCAATCCCACAGTGGGGAAAGGGGGGGAGTAGCCTACAGTGAGGCACTCCAAAGTTGGGCATAAATTACCCCGGTGCAGCACCCTATTAGATTTCTGAAGATTCCACCCTTCAGAAAACTTACAAATGTGTTGAAAAAAAGAGGAGAGGGGCGCACTCCAGTTCCCTGCACAGTAAACCTTCCCAGCCACAGGTGTTCTCCTCCGACCGGTTTCTGTGCCAATACACGTCATCAGGGAGGCTGTCTTAACTTGCAGCTCACAGCAAGTGCAGGTGTTACCACTTAGTGAGGATTCTGCTGCAAGGACTTCTGGTAGCTGTAGTCATCAGGTTAGCAAGGAACAGACTCACACCCAATCCCACAGTGGGGAAAGGGGGGGGAGTAGCCTACAGTGAGGCACTCCAAAGTTGGGCATAAATTACCCCGGTGCAGCACCCTATTAGATTTCTGAAGATTCCACCCTTCAGAAAACTTACAAATGTGTTGAAAAAAAGAGGAGAGGGGCGCACTCCAGTTCCCTGCACAGTAAACCTTCCCAGCCACAGGTGTTCTCCTCCGACCGGTTTCTGTGCCAATACACGTCATCAGGGAGGCTGTCTTAACTTGCAGCTCACAGCAAGTGCAGGTGTTACCACTTAGTGAGGATTCTGCTGCAAGGACTTCTGGTAGCTGTAGTCATCAGGTTAGCAAGGAACAGACTCACACCCAATCCCACAGTGGGGAAAGGGGGGGAGTAGCCTACAGTGAGGCACTCCAAAGTTGGGCATAAATTACCCCGGTGCAGCACCCTATTAGATTTCTGAAGATTCCACCCTTCAGAAAACTTACAAATGTGTTGAAAAAAAGAGGAGAGGGGCGCACTCCAGTTCCCTGCACAGTAAACCTTCCCAGCCACAGGTGTTCTCCTCCGACCGGTTTCTGTGCCAATACACGTCATCAGGGAGGCTGTCTTAACTTGCAGCTCACAGCAAGTGCAGGTGTTACCACTTAGTGAGGATTCTGCTGCAAGGACTTCTGGTAGCTGTAGTCATCAGGTTAGCAAGGAACAGACTCTAACCCAATCCCACAGTGGGGAAAGGGGGGGGAGTAGCCTACAGTGAGGCACTCCAAAGTTGGGCATAAATTACCCCGGTGCAGCACCCTATTAGATTTCTGAAGATTCCACCCTTCAGAAAACTTACAAATGTGTTGAAAAAAAGAGGAGAGGGGCGCACTCCAGTTCCCTGCACAGTAAACCTTCCCAGCCACAGGTGTTCTCCTCCGACCGGTTTCTGTGCCAATACATGTCATCAGGGAGGCTGTCTTAACTTGCAGCTCACAGCAAGTGCAGGTGTTACCACTTAGTGAGGATTCTGCTGCAAGGACTTCTGGTAGCTGTAGTCATCAGGTTAGCAAGGAACAGACTCACACCCAATCCCACAGTGGGGAAAGGGGGGGAGTAGCCTACAGTGAGGCACTCCAAAGTTGGGCATAAATTACCCCGGTGCAGCACCCTATTAGATTTCTGAAGATTCCACCCTTCAGAAAACTTACAAATGTGTTGAAAAAAAGAGGAGAGGGGCGCACTCCAGTTCCCTGCACAGTAAACCTTCCCAGCCACAGGTGTTCTCCTCCGACCGGTTTCTGTGCCAATACACGTCATCAGGGAGGCTGTCTTAACTTGCAGCTCACAGCAAGTGCAGGTGTTACCACTTAGTGAGGATTCTGCTGCAAGGACTTCTGGTAGCTGTAGTCATCAGGTTAGCAAGGAACAGACTCACACCCAATCCCACAGTGGGGAAAGGGGGGGGGGAGTAGCCTACAGTGAGGCACTCCAAAGTTGGGCATAAATTACCCCGGTGCAGCACCCTATTAGATTTCTGAAGATTCCACCCTTCAGAAAACTTACAAATGTGTTGAAAAAAAGAGGAGAGGGGCGCACTCCAGTTCCCTGCACAGTAAACCTTCCCAGCCACTGGTGTTCTCCTCCGACCGGTTTCTGTGCCAATACACGTCATCAGGGAGGCTGTCTTAACTTGCAGCTCACAGCAAGTGCAGGTGTTACCACTTAGTGAGGATTCTGCTGCAAGGACTTCTGGTAGCTGTAGTCATCAGGTTAGCAAGGAACAGACTCACACCCAATCCCACAGTGGGGAAAGGGGGGGGGAGTAGCCTACAGTGAGGCACTCCAAAGTTGGGCATAAATTACCCCGGTGCAGCACCCTATTAGATTTCTGAAGATTCCACCCTTCAGAAAACTTACAAATGTGTTGAAAAAAAGAGGAGAGGGGCGCACTCCAGTTCCCTGCACAGTAAACCTTCCCAGCCACAGGTGTTCTCCTCCGACCGGTTTCTGTGCCAATACACGTCATCAGGGAGGCTGTCTTAACTTGCAGCTCACAGCAAGTGCAGGTGTTACCACTTAGTGAGGATTCTGCTGCAAGGACTTCTGGTAGCTGTAGTCATCAGGTTAGCAAGGAACAGACTCACACCCAATCCCACAGTGGGGAAAGGGGGGGAGTAGCCTACAGTGAGGCACTCCAAAGTTGGGCATAAATTACCCCGGTGCAGCACCCTATTAGATTTCTGAAGATTCCACCCTTCAGAAAACTTACAAATGTGTTGAAAAAAAGAGGAGAGGGGCGCACTCCAGTTCCCTGCACAGTAAACCTTCCCAGCCACAGGTGTTCTCCTCCGACCGGTTTCTGTGCCAATACACGTCATCAGGGAGGCTGTCTTAACTTGCAGCTCACAGCAAGTGCAGGTGTTACCACTTAGTGAGGATTCTGCTGCAAGGACTTCTGGTAGCTGTAGTCATCAGGTTAGCAAGGAACAGACTCACACCCAATCCCACAGTGGGGAAAGGGGGGGAGTAGCCTACAGTGAGGCACTCCAAAGTTGGGCATAAATTACCCCGGTGCAGCACCCTATTAGATTTCTGAAGATTCCACCCTTCAGAAAACTTACAAATGTGTTGAAAAAAAGAGGAGAGGGGCGCACTCCAGTTCCCTGCACAGTAAACCTTCCCAGCCACAGGTGTTCTCCTCCGACCGGTTTCTGTGCCAATACACGTCATCAGGGAGGCTGTCTTAACTTGCAGCTCACAGCAAGTGCAGGTGTTACCACTTAATGAGGATTCTGCTGCAAGGACTTCTGGTAGCTGTAGTCATCAGGTTAGCAAGGAACAGACTCACACCCAATCCCGAAGTGGGGAAAGGGGGGGGAGTAGCCTACAGTGAGGCACTCCAAAGTTGGGCATAAATTACCCCGGTGCAGCACCCTATTAGATTTCTGAAGATTCCACCCTTCAGAAAACTTACAAATGTGTTGAAAAAAAGAGGAGAGGGGCGCACTCCAGTTCCCTGCACAGTAAACCTTCCCAGCCACAGGTGTTCTCCTCCGACCGGTTTCTGTGCCAATACACGTCATCAGGGAGGCTGTCTTAACTTGCAGCTCACAGCAAGTGCAGGTGTTACCACTTAGTGAGGATTCTGCTGCAAGGACTTCTGGTAGCTGTAGTCATCAGGTTAGCAAGGAACAGACTCACACCCAATCCCACAGTGGGGAAAGGGGGGGAGTAGCCTACAGTGAGGCACTCCAAAGTTGGGCATAAATTACCCCGGTGCAGCACCCTATTAGATTTCTGAAGATTCCACCCTTCAGAAAACTTACAAATGTGTTGAAAAAAAGAGGAGAGGGGCGCACTCCAGTTCCCTGCACAGTAAACCTTCCCAGCCACAGGTGTTCTCCTCCGACCGGTTTCTGTGCCAATACACGTCATCAGGGAGGCTGTCTTAACTTGCAGCTCACAGCAAGTGCAGGTGTTACCACTTAGTGAGGATTCTGCTGCAAGGACTTCTGGTAGCTGTAGTCATCAGGTTAGCAAGGAACAGACTCACACCCAATCCCACAGTGGGGAAAGGGGGGGAGTAGCCTACAGTGAGGCACTCCAAAGTTGGGCATAAATTACCCCGGTGCAGCACCCTATTAGATTTCTGAAGATTCCACCCTTCAGAAAACTTACAAATGTGTTGAAAAAAAGAGGAGAGGGGCGCACTCCAGTTCCCTGCACAGTAAACCTTCCCAGCCACAGGTGTTCTCCTCCGACCGGTTTCTGTGCCAATACACGTCATCAGGGAGGCTGTCTTAACTTGCAGCTCACAGCAAGTGCAGGTGTTACCACTTAGTGAGGATTCTGCTGCAAGGACTTCTGGTAGCTGTAGTCATCAGGTTAGCAAGGAACAGACTCACACCCAATCCCACAGTGGGGAAAGGGGGGGAGTAGCCTACAGTGAGGCACTCCAAAGTTGGGCATAAATTACCCCGGTGCAGCACCCTATTAGATTTCTGAAGATTCCACCCTTCAGAAAACTTACAAATGTGTTGAAAAAAAGAGGAGAGGGGCGCACTCCAGTTCCCTGCACAGTAAACCTTCCCAGCCACAGGTGTTCTCCTCCGACCGGTTTCTGTGCCAATACACGTCATCAGGGAGGCTGTCTTAACTTGCAGCTCACAGCAAGTGCAGGTGTTACCACTTAGTGACTGATGACTACAGCTACCAGAAGTCCTTGCAGCAGAATCCTCACTAAGTGGTAACATCTGCACTTGCTGTGAGCTGCAAGTTAAGACAGCCTCCCTGATGACGTGTATTGGCACAGAAACCGGTCGGAGGAGAACACCTGTGGCTGGGAAGGTTTACTGTGCAGGGAACTGGAGTGCGCCCCTCTCCTCTTTTTTTCAACACATTTGTAAGTTTTCTGAAGGGTGGAATCTTCAGAAATCTAATAGGGTGCTGCACCGGGGTAATTTATGCCCAACTTTGGAGTGCCTCACTGTAGGCTACTCCCCCCCTTTCCCCACTGTGGGATTGGGTGTGAGTCTGTTCCTTGCTAACCTGATGACTACAGCTACCAGAAGTCCTTGCAGCAGAATCCTCACTAAGTGGTAACATCTGCACTTGCTGTGAGCTGCAAGTTAAGACAGCCTCCCTGATGACGTGTATTGGCACAGAAACCGGTCGGAGGAGAACACCTGTGGCTGGGAAGGTTTACTGTGCAGGGAACTGGAGTGCGCCCCTCTCCTCTTTTTTTCAACACATTTGTAAGTTTTCTGAAGGGTGGAATCTTCAGAAATCTAATAGGGTGCTGCACCGGGGTAATTTATGCCCAACTTTGGAGTGCCTCACTGTAGGCTACTCCCCCCCTTTCCCCACTGTGGGATTGGGTGTGAGTCTGTTCCTTGCTAACCTGATGACTACAGCTACCAGAAGTCCTTGCAGCAGAATCCTCACTAAGTGGTAACATCTGCACTTGCTGTGAGCTGCAAGTTAAGACAGCCTCCCTGATGACGTGTATTGGCACAGAAACCGGTCGGAGGAGAACACCTGTGGCTGGGAAGGTTTACTGTGCAGGGAACTGGAGTGCGCCCCTCTCCTCTTTTTTTCAACACATTTGTAAGTTTTCTGAAGGGTGGAATCTTCAGAAATCTAATAGGGTGCTGCACCGGGGTAATTTATGCCCAACTTTGGAGTGCCTCACTGTAGGCTACTCCCCCCCTTTCCCCACTGTGGGATTGGGTGTGAGTCTGTTCCTTGCTAACCTGATGACTACAGCTACCAGAAGTCCTTGCAGCAGAATCCTCACTAAGTGGTAACATCTGCACTTGCTGTGAGCTGCAAGTTAAGACAGCCTCCCTGATGACGTGTATTGGCACAGAAACCGGTCGGAGGAGAACACCTGTGGCTGGGAAGGTTTACTGTGCAGGGAACTGGAGTGCGCCCCTCTCCTCTTTTTTTCAACACATTTGTAAGTTTTCTGAAGGGTGGAATCTTCAGAAATCTAATAGGGTGCTGCACCGGGGTAATTTATGCCCAACTTTGGAGTGCCTCACTGTAGGCTACTCCCCCCCTTTCCCCACTGTGGGATTGGGTGTGAGTCTGTTCCTTGCTAACCTGATGACTACAGCTACCAGAAGTCCTTGCAGCAGAATCCTCACTAAGTGGTAACATCTGCACTTGCTGTGAGCTGCAAGTTAAGACAGCCTCCCTGATGACGTGTATTGGCACAGAAACCGGTCGGAGGAGAACACCTGTGGCTGGGAAGGTTTACCGTGCAGGGAACTGGAGTGCGCCCCTCTCCTCTTTTTTTCAACACATTTGTAAGTTTTCTGAAGGGTGGAATCTTCAGAAATCTAATAGGGTGCTGCACCGGGGTAATTTATGCCCAACTTTGGAGTGCCTCACTGTAGGCTACTCCCCCCCCTTTCCCCACTGTGGGATTGGGTGTGAGTCTGTTCCTTGCTAACCTGATGACTACAGCTACCAGAAGTCCTTGCAGCAGAATCCTCACTAAGTGGTAACATCTGCACTTGCTGTGAGCTGCAAGTTAAGACAGCCTCCCTGATGACGTGTATTGGCACAGAAACCGGTCGGAGGAGAACACCTGTGGCTGGGAAGGTTTACTGTGCAGGGAACTGGAGTGCGCCCCTCTCCTCTTTTTTTCAACACATTTGTAAGTTTTCTGAAGGGTGGAATCTTCAGAAATCTAATAGGGTGCTGCACCGGGGTAATTTATGCCCAACTTTGGAGTGCCTCACTGTAGGCTACTCCCCCCCTTTCCCCACTGTGGGATTTGGTGTGAGTCTGTTCCTTGCTAACCTGATGACTACAGCTACCAGAAGTCCTTGCAGCAGAATCCTCACTAAGTGGTAACATCTGCACTTGCTGTGAGCTGCAAGTTAAGACAGCCTCCCTGATGACGTGTATTGGCACAGAAACCGGTCGGAGGAGAACACCTGTGGCTGGGAAGGTTTACTGTGCAGGGAACTGGAGTGCGCCCCTCTCCTCTTTTTTTCAACACATTTGTAAGTTTTCTGAAGGGTGGAATCTTCAGAAATCTAATAGGGTGCTGCACCGGGGTAATTTATGCCCAACTTTGGAGTGCCTCACTGTAGGCTACTCCCCCCCTTTCCCCACTGTGGGATTGGGTGTGAGTCTGTTCCTTGCTAACCTGATGACTACAGCTACCAGAAGTCCTTGCAGCAGAATCCTCACTAAGTGGTAACATCTGCACTTGCTGTGAGCTGCAAGTTAAGACAGCCTCCCTGATGACGTGTATTGGCACAGAAACCGGTCGGAGGAGAACACCTGTGGCTGGGAAGGTTTACTGTGCAGGGAACTGGAGTGCGCCCCGCTCCTCTTTTTTTCAACATATATATATATATATATATATATATATATATATATATATATATATATATATATATATATATATATATATATATATATATATATATATATAGGGGTGAGGTAAGGGGTTAGCATGGGTGGGGAGGGGGTTGGGGTGAGAATATAAACAAAAGGAAACAGGACTTGGGGGCGACCCCTCCAAATTAAAATAAAGAAATTGGTAGTTGATTCGGTAAAAATCTTTAGATACAAAAGTTTATTTTTTAATTCAGTACAATCACATGTAACCCTGCATGCCATATGCATTGCTTTAGGTTTGACTTTGACACAGAATCAAGACATAAGCTGTGGATATGCACTTACTCTCTGAGAAAGCATTGCTCTTTATAACCAGGTTGCAAAATGTGTTCAATAATTGGGCTTGTTTTTCCCTGCTGTCAGCCCTGTTGTGCAGCATTCAATGTGCTTAAAGATTAATGAAGTCCAGTGTGTTGCTAGTGTTTTGCAACTTGTTGGGAAAGAGGTTTCTCCTGACACCTTTCCCTCCATATTCTATGGACTCCCACACTTTGCTTTTGTTTTTGAACCTGTCCTAACTTTTTACAGGGAAGCAAAGCCTCCAGCTGAACTCCCCTGGCCTTTTCGCTCATTTTGTTATGGGGAAACTGAGCCTTTCAGAATCCTTTTGTCTTTTTCCTTTTTACCTGTTTGGTAACTTTTTGACAGTGCATGCATCCTCTTACAATGCAGTGGGGATACTATTTGTTTCCCCCTAGTCTTTTACACTTGAGAGTTTTGGCTACTTTTATATGTGCCCAAAGTCAAGCTGGTGGCACCATTTACATTTTTACAATGTTTGCATTCATTTTGGTGTGCACATTCAGGTTTACTGCATCTGGTTACTAAAAGTGGCTATTGCCCTAAAATGGTTGTACCACAAGATTTCCGCTTGTTCTTTGACCATATTGTTGTTTTGCCTTTTTCCTGCCTTCTCAGGTCAGGAAATCCTTATATGGCCATGCATTCGCTTGGGAAAGTTGCTGTTTTCGTGGGCTACTACTGGCCTGGTGTGTGTAGACGCATGATGTGGGTTGGACTGTCTGATCCCACTCCGCATCAGTGGTGCCAGAGGGTCTAGGTGTGGGGCATGAGTGAAACCCTCAGTGGTCCCTGACTGTACCACTGATAGCTGGTTGAAACATTGTTAGCTGGTTGAAACATTGCTAGCTGGTTGAAATCGTACAGATGCTTACCATTGGTGGTCTTGGATTTCCTTCTTGCTGGGATTTAGGATAAGAGGATTCCTCCTGCAGCCGTTTCTTCAGATCTGCTTTGGAGTGATGAATCCCTCATAGACGAAGATCCAAGGAGACTCTTGAAGATGCCTGACATCCCTTCCTCTGTCTGGCCTGGTGATGCCTGGTTAGACTACCTGATCTTTGAAGAAGCATTGCTTCAGCCCTTGAACTAGTGGCATCAACTTGTCTCTGTGCCTTGACGAGGATACAGCTGTCCTGAGCCTTTTGAAGTGTCCCTGGACCAACCTGTGGATGGACCAGTCTCTTGGGCTTATCTCGTCATAAGTTGCACCATTCCACGGTTGCACCCAGAACTTTGGTGGTTGCCAGCTTCCAGTAAAAGTCTCCTACCCTGTGAATTTGTGTGTCTGCCTCAAGTGATGCTGTCCAAGAGAAGCTTGTTCAACTGCAACTGGAAGGACGCCTGCTGTCTGTGTGCAGTGGCCGTCGCTGAAACTCTCCTTCCCCATCCTGTGAAGTGTCCAAAAGAGGACTGCATCAGTATATATTGCATTTCTTCTTTGCCAGGGGTTACATCTTGCATCTAGACTTGATGTTAAAATGGATTTCTACAATCTGGCCTCTTGGACAGATTATAGAAGGCCACTCTAGTTCTGGAGAACGGGTATGTTTTGAGGTTTTCCAAACCCATTCAAGCTAAGAGTGGTCACGGCTTAGTCTCACGAGAAAGTGAGTGGGGTCAGGGGTCCACAATGAGTCCACACAGTGAAGCAAACTAATTCGATCTACACAGGAAAGTATTAGGACGGTTATTCTAAAATCCACCCAGGGGCTTTAAAAAAAACGATACCTTGGGCAATACAGAAACTCCAACTGTGATAATGGTAGCAATGAAAGAGCAGGCAGGCTTATCTAAGACAGGAGAGAGCGTTGTAGATGGGCACACAGAACTTGTAGCATACATATGGTCCAAAGAAAAACTGATGTATTGAAAAAAGAATGGTTTATTTTATATATATAAACAGGCAGAGAATTCTTTAGAATCGTAAGTACTATTATCATTCATAAACACAATTATAAAAACCAACACAATTCTTATGGTGTGCAAACCAAAATATAAACTTTATTTAGAATAGCAGTATGCAGTTGCAGGTGAGTAAAACCTAGTGGTACACATTTAGAATGGCAGAATGCTATTCATGGGGAGTAAAACCACATTATTAACCACATTATTAAACTTTTAGAATGACAGGATGTCATTCAAGGTAAGCGGACCCTATTGGTAATAACCTAGAGTGTTATTCTGTTTCAGGAATACTATAGTGATTTCAACACTGTTACAAGTGATCCTGGTCACTGTATATATTATTCTGTTTCAGGAATAATAAGACTTGCACTACAAAACAGGTAAGCACTTGGCAACATATGTAACGTGGTCTTCTCTCAGGAATGGGTACAGTTACACTTGTAATACTTTTCAGAATATTGGAACACAATTCTTTGTATTCTTTTCAGAGGGGCAGAATGCAACTCTAGGATAAGTGAGAACTATGCAAGACGGTTTTAGAAAGGCAATAGGTTTTAGAAAGGCAATAAGCAGTTCATGGTAGGCAAACCCCACTGTTACACATCTAGAATGCCAGCAGCTATTCAAGGTGAGTAAACCCTATTGGTAGACTTACAATTATTCAGTTTCAGGAATAATAAAGAAATATGTCGTGGTTACTTTTTAGAAGAGTGGAAAAAAATTCAAAAGTAAGTGAATAACTTTGTATGCTTTTCTGACAGGCAATAAGTAACTCAAAGGTAAGTAAGAACTTAGTGACACTTTATAATTTATTCTGTTTCAGGAATCAAAGTTACACACTAACACCTTTACAAGTAAGTACTTTGCAACATTTGTTATATTTTCTAGTCAGAGGCCTTATACTTAAGAGTCCTTTCCTATTTTAAGGCATGAGTGAACTAAGAGGTAGAAAAGGGATCCTGGTGGTCCAAGAGCCAATAGTATGCAGGGTAGGATAGGGCTCGGATGCAGGAACGTCAGAGTTCCAGGATTTTTCATCAAACATGTTAATACAGACTTTAGAGTTAGTAGATGTTAGGCAGAATCATATGCAGTACCCTTTGGGAACACCACACACAATTAAGACTACAAGTGACAGTACAAATTCACCTTTGGTACAAGCCTGTACTACACAGTAAAGTAGTAGCGATGGCTGAGCAGCCAGACTTATCTCAAGAGTAAAGTGAGCAGTATCAATAGTTACACAAAGGACAACAATTACTATGGTTCAAACAAACACTGACTCAAGGTTTCTGGGAAAAGGAATATACATTTATTTACACATCAGTTGTAAAACAATTCACTAAGTGAAGCAGCAAAAAAATCACACTCTTAATATACTACACAACACATGATGAATTCTGGACAAGTTAAGCTCAAAATGAAGTGTGAGCAAAATGGCACTCCAGCAATTTAAAAAGGAGGGAAAGACAAGGTTATACAAAATTAAGCAGCACCAACAAGTAAGTAGGCAGGCCAATCTAGAAAAGGCTTGCTACAATGAGGATTCAAATCAATAGGCCTGGGCCAATGTTAATGGTACAGAGTCTTTGCAGAGGATCACACAGTTCAGAGTAGTTTGCGGTTAAGTCTTTGCCAAGAGTTCGAAACGAAGTTGGTCAAAAGAAAGGTTACTTAAAAGAGTAGCGAAGGACAAGCCCTCCGATTGGCGAAAGATTTCAAACACTTTCACTGCGGTCGGACGGAACGAACAGCTGGGTTTGAACAGTACCTTAAATGAAAAAGAAGGCTGTAGCTGAGGCCGAAGTCCCTTGCAGGTCCTGCAGGCTCACGGTTCCTGAAGCGACTGTCGGACTGACATGAAGTAGGAAGACTGGAGGGTCCTGCACTGCCCAGGGAAGAAACCAGCAGCAGAGAAAATCAACAAATAAAAGGTGCGCTCCTTAAAACCCAAACAGGGTCCGGTCCTCCTGGCTATCTGGTTCACTGCAGCTGTGCACATCAAATTGGACCAGGGGAAGGAGGCCTTGCTTGGTGTTTGGCGAACTGGTTGGTCCCACCAGCTCAAGGGAAGAAGATTCCTTGCAGATCTTCTCTGTCGTCGAAGTTTGGAGATTCGGACCCACAGCAGGGCTTCACCGTGAGGTTCAGTCGTGGTAGTGGTCCTCTTCTTTCAGCTTCTCTTTGATTCTCTCGATCCAGTGGCAACTCTGCCTTTCAAGCCTCAGAGACCTGCTTTTTATGAAGTTTTCCCCCATTCACACAGCCTGGCTGTCAATCAGGCAGCAGGGTGGCTGTCCTGGCGGGACAGTCACCACAGCCAATCATACAGAGTGTGACATGGGTCTCCAAGGAGACCCTGTGCAGGGAATCTCAGACCCCTCCCTCACATCCTGTCCTCCTCAGACATTGAGGCACCTAAGGAGGGCTTCTGTGCAGAAGCCTGCCAAAGGACGGTGAAGAAAGGAACCAAACCTGGTTTGGTGCGCAGAGTAAAACACGAGAAATACCGTTACAAAAAGAAATGGCGACTAAACCCTGCCGAACCAAATAAAAGTAAATGGGGACCAGTGGATTTAAGTTCGAGGCAACTAACTTAGCCTAAAACAGTACCAAGGCTAATTAAATAGACCGCGGTAGGAAAAATAGAGTAGATACCACTGCCACCAGCCAAATCTTAATAAAAGGGGAACTAAATAATGTTCCATGAGAGACAGACAAAAAGGGATAACTATTAACCCTTTCCAGTACTCTATGGAAGATAGTTTGTACTGGGTCTGTAAATGTAAAAAGACTAATAAAGTCAATGGCAACTTTACATGTTCTGGGAGACAGTAGTCAGTCCCAGAATATGGAGTTTAAAGAAGGAAGTCTGAAAAAGACAACCCTGTGTCACTGCACTAAAGGTGCTGTGTGACACACAGTAAGAAGATGATGCCTATGGAGTAGGTGAGGCTCCACAGTCTATGAACACAAAAATGTTAAACACACACAGCAAAACACATGTAAGAGTGGGAAAAAAGGCTCACACTCTTAGCAGGTTAAAAAAATACATCCTAGAAATCCAGCAAAGCTGCTGAGGGACTCAGTAGGTAAGGGAAATTAGCCATTCTGGAGAATTCTCCCTAACACTCGCCTGCCCCAGACTAAGGGACAGGAGGATTTAATCCACTCCTGGATAAATCTCTTCACTCTAGTCGGTTATAAACCTCCTAGAGAGACCATCAGCATTTTGGTGGTGACTCCTGACCTGTGCTCAATGGTGAAATCAAACCCTTGCAGGCAGATTGACCATTTTAGACGTTTTGGGTTCTCCACTTTCATTTGCATTAAGCATCTCAAGGGTTGGTGGTCTGTCTGAATCACAAAAGTAGATCCATACAAGTATGGTCTAAACTTCTTCAGAGACCACACAATGGCAAAACACTCACGCTCTATGGTTGCCCACCTTGTTTCTGGTTCCTTCAGTTTCCTACTGATTAAGCAAATGGGGTGCTCCCTACCTTTCTCATCCAGGTGACTAAGGACTGCACCTATACCTGTATTGGATGCATCTGTCTGCACAATGAAGGGTTGGTGGTAAGCAGGAACTCTTAGGACTGGAGCTTGACAAAGGGCTTTCTTCAGGTTTTCAAAGGTTTGAGTGCACTCCTCATTACATCAAACCTTTTTAGGGAATTTTGGAGAGGAGATTACATTCAAAGGAGAAGCTATGGACCCATAATTCTCAATGAAATTCCTGTAGTACCCAGCGAGACCTAGGAAGGCTCTCACTTGGGTTTGAGTAGTAGGGTGGCCCAGTGTTGTACAGCTTGTACCTTGCTAGGAAATGGCCTTATTTCACCTCCTCCTACCTCATGACCAAGGTAGACCACTTTGCTCTGACCAATTTGACATTTGCTTGCCTTTTTGTTCCGATGGGCCTGATCAAGAGTCTGCAAAACATATCCTAAGTGATCAACATGTTTTTTCCAAGTAGGGCTGAACACTGCAATGTCATCCAAGTATGCCGTGCAGAAGTCCTCCACCCCATTCAGAACTTGATTGACCATACTTTGGAATGTAGCAGGTGCATTCTTTAATCCAAAAGGCATAACCTTAAACTGGTAGAGGCCTGCTAGGGCTGAGAATGCAGTTTTCACCTTGGCATGGTCTGTCAGGGCTATTTGCCAATAGCCTGACGTCAGATCAAATGTACTGAGGTAATTTGCTGCACCAAGTTTATCCACCAGTTCATCTGTCCTTGGCAAAGGATGGGCATCAGTCTTGGTGACTGCATTTAGAGCTATATAGTCCACACAGAATCTCAACTCCTTGGATCCTGCCTTTGCTACTAGAACAACTGGACTAGACCATGGACTTGTAGAGGGCTCCATAACCCAGAGATCAAGCATATTGTTGACCTCTCCTTTAATGTGGGATCTCACATGTTCTGACATTCTGTAACTTCTGCTTTTCACAGGTAAACAGTCACCAGTGAGAATATCAAGGGGTCAAGCCTGGTGAAAGTGAAAACAGGGAGGCAAACTGATTTAACAGAACCTTGCACTCCTCCTGTTTTTCAGATGTCAGATTAGAAGAGAGATTGACTCCTTCTATGTTCTCATCCAAAGGTTGGCCTCTGAGTAGGTCAGGTAGAGGTTCACTCTCCTCCTTCTCTTGAGCTGAAGCTAGAAGCAAAGCTCCCACTTCTGGTCTCGAGACATATGCCTTCAAACGGTTGGTGTAAAAGACTCTGGGAGCCTCCTTAGGTCTGCCTAAGTCCACCAAATAGTTCACCTCTCCATGTTTGCCCACAACCTTGAAGGGTCCTATCCATTTGTCCTGCAAGGCCCTCTACCTTGTTGGCACCATAGCTAGTACAGGCTGTTCTTGAGTAAACTCAACCATGCTGGCCTTCTGGTCATGCCAATGTTTGACCAGAGCCTGAACTGCTTTTAAGTTATCACTAGCTTCTGCCATCATGTGTGACATTCTCCTCCGGAGATCTATCACATAGTCAGTCACTCTGACTGGGTTGGGGGAAGGAGCACTCTCCAACCCCTCCCTAATCAGGGCCAATGGACCTCTGACGGGATGGCCATAGAAAAGTTCAAAGGGACTGTAACCAACTCCCTCCTGAGGGACTTCTCTATAAGCAGAGAAGGCACGGCAGTAGAAGGTCCCACTTTCTTTTAAGGGGTTCCTCTAAAGCACCTATCATGCTCTTCATGGTATGATTAAACCTCTCTACCAGTCCATTTGTCTGTGGATGGTAGGCTGTAGAGAACTTGTAAGTGACACCACAGTTACTCCACATGGCTTGCAAGTAGTGGGGCATTAAATTGGATCCCCTGTCAGATATCACTTGCTTAGGAAACCCTATTCTGGTAAAAATACTAAGTAGAGCCTTAGCCACAGCCTGAGCCGTAACAGTCCTCATAGGTATTGCTTCAGGATACCTAGTAGCATGGTCTACTACAACCAGGATAAACCTGTTTCCTAAAGATGTGGGAGGGTCAAGGGGACCAACAATGTCAATGCCCATCCTCTCAAAAGGAACTCTCACCACTGGGCGAGGCACCAGGGGTGCCACATTCTTGGCTCCACTCTTGCCAGAGGTTTGGCAAGTGTGACAGCTCCTACAGAATTTGTCAACTTCTGGACCGATTTTAGGCCAGTAGAAGTATAAAGAGAGTCTTTCCTTGGTCTTTTTGAAACTCAAATGACCAGCCAAAGGTATCTCATGGGTCAACTGTAGGAACTGGAGTCTGTTTTCTAGGGGCACTACAAGTCGTTTGCAGTCCCCAGGGATAGACTCACTCGGTTCACTCTAGAAGAGGCCATCTTCCCAGTGCAACCTATGCTTTCCAGGCTCTTGCCCATCGAGCTGAGAAGCTCCCTGTAGGCGAAGACCTTCAAGAGTAGGACATTCTCTTTGTCCTCTGCTGAAGTCTGCCCTGTTGGGTCCACCTTCTGCCAGTAAAGACTGCAGCTCAGGATGGTCAGCAGGATCCTGATCTCCAACTACAGTTATGTCTTCTTACAGATCTGATTCTTCAGAAACCGGGTCAACCAAACAGGGTTGTACCTCACACTCAGGCTCAGCAGGTGGAGGAGTCACAGGTGTGACTTTGGACAATCTCTGGGATTTCATTGTTGGTAACACAGGGGTGCTATCTGCGTTCTTTTTGGAGGTCTTGCGTTTCCCCTTTGCCTCTTTCTTTTCTGAAATAGCAGTGATCAACTCCTGTGGGGTGGGGGTGATAGTTTCCTCTATCAATTCCCCTGGAGAGCCTCTCAAGGTTCTCTCCCTTGCAGGCCCAGTGAGCTCCTGTTTCCTTTTACTGGGATGCCTCGGGTACTAGACACAACTCCAAGAGTTTTCAGGTCATTACCCAACAGGACTCTCCCAGGCACTTCACTCTGCATACTAACAGGTATTTTGACAGTCATATCATTACACTGGATGAGAGCTGGTAACTGGGGAAGCATTTGCACAGGGTCTTTAGCTAACTTGGTTAGGCATTTGGGTGCCTTAGCAACATCCTCTACCTTGAAAAATGATTCATCAACCACAGTTATTGTCAGGGATGGCACTCTATTAAGAGTGGCACAGGACACCCAGAAAGGGTTTGGGTGGTTGTGCCAAATAAAGTGGACAGATAAGAACACACACAGTGGAAAGGAAAGAGAACGAAGAGTAGGCAAGAGTAGCAAGGGAAAAGATACAGAATGAATACCCTCTTGGGGTGTATGCAGATATAGGAAAAGAGTATTCCACGAACCTTGGAAATACTCTAGCCTTCTGCACAGTTTGCTATAACAGAGGCCCACGCTGTTTGCTCATGACTTGGAACAGCAGCTATGGGTGTCTGTAATGTAGAAACGAGACAAGGGAAGGGTCAGAGGTTGACTGATGGGAACCAACAGTCAAGCTCTGTACAAAATGGTCTACAAACAGTACAAGAGAAGATACTACAGACAAATCCAGGAAATGAGGTGATAGCAAACTAGCAGAAGGAAATGAAGGGAAAGTCGTGTAACAGGATAGGATAGCAGAGGACAGTAAGGAACAAGGTTGAGAGCTCAGAGGAGCAGGAAAGCAATGAGTAAGCCCACAGGAGTAGGACTGTAAGGTAGAAAGCCCAGAGGAAAAGGGCTTAGGGCAGCAGAGTAAAGCAGACTGCACGGCAAGGATCCCATAAGGGCCGTGCAGTAAGGAGTGAACCCTGAGGGACAGGGCCGCTGAACGTAGAAGGTAGCAGAGGACTGTAGAGGGCTGCTAGGCCGAGAACCCAGCGGAAAAGGTAGGTAGTAGGCAGCGGAGTGTGATAAGCTGCAAAGTAGGAAGGCCCAGAGGACAAGGGCTGTAGGTAGCCAGAGTGAAGTAGGCTGCAGAGCAGGGAGCCCAGAGGACAAGGGCTGAGGCTGGAAAGCAGCAGAGCGAGATCGGCTGCAATGTGGAAAGCCCGGCAGGGCAAGGGCGGAGGCTGGAAGGCAGCAGAGCGTGATCGGCTGCAATGTGGAGAGCCCGGTAGGGCAGTGAGGCAGGGAGCCTGGAAGGCTATGGCTGGAGGCAGCAGGGTGGAGCAAGCAACAAGGCAGGGTCCAAGCAGGAGTGAAGGTAAACAGCATACAAGATCCGTAGGAAGATGCGAAAGGTGGAGGAAGGACTCTCAGATGCAAGAGGCTGAGCCACTGCAGGCAGCAGCCTTTTATACTGCCTAGCCCAGCACAGAGGCAGGCTAATCGGTTGCACCTGGCTAAGCACACCTGCAGGCAATCGGCCACCTCCCTTTCTGTTCCTGGGCTGGTATAAGGAGAGCAAATCCCTAGGGCTTCTGGGGGGTGTAGTTCCTCTGATGACCAATAGGAACAGCCAGGAATCGATGCTTGTAGCCAAGTGCATTATGGTATGCGTAGTTTGTTGGCAAAAATAATAAGGCACCAAAGTCTCGCAAATGGGAAATAAAGTTCCCAAAGTAAATATAGATGGATCCAAGAGTCTGTTGTAAATAAATGATAAACAAATAGTCCATATTGAGCGTAAATGGATGCGCCCATGGCGCAGGCATGACAGTATGCCCCTCTCCAGGCCCCTCTCCAGGCTCCCTGAAGACCGACCTATAGGAAGAATGTCTGTCACACCGTACAAGAGTCTTAATCCAAAAAGGCACATCATGAAGCACCAGAAACGGGTTGCAAGGTGAGAGTCTTGAATGACGGAGATAGTACCAATGTTCTGAAATTTTGATGTAGAAATCAGAATAGACGAAGTCTTTGGAACACAGACCCCAACTGTGTGTGCATGAAGAGAGGAACTGCAAAAAACTGCTGCAGGCTCCATGATGGATTTTGCTTTGACGGGCAACCGTATGGTGCTGGAAAGTGGAGCCATAGGTACAGCAGAGTTGGTAGCTTTAGGAAGGTTTTCCAAGACATCCGGAGCAGCAATGACAACGTTAGGGTTAGCCGCAGAGAGTTCAGGAGTCACAGCGGCGGTTTTCCCATGATTAGTAGACAGTTCAGAGGTTACAGCAGCAGTGAGATCTTGAATGGCTGTAGAGAGTATCAAGGCTGTAGCAACTCGGTGTGTGGGTGTCATGAGAGAACCAGCAGGCTGGAACGCACCTGAGACTGGTAGAGTAGAGTCTGGCAGTCTTAGTGCTATAGATACACCAGCAGGAACAACTGGAGCAGTAGTCTTAACAGGGAAACCCTTCGCTGACTTTGCAACAGTTAGCATGGCGGATGTAGGATCAGGAAGAGAAGGTGCTGAGGGATCAGGTTGTGAAGCAGAGGATTCTGCTGCAGCGAGTGCAGCTGCGAAGGAAGTAGAAATCTGGGCATCGGGAGCATCAGAATTAGCGGTAGCTTCAGGAATCACAGTAGCTATAGCAACTTCAAGATTTGCAGCAGGGACTTGAGGAGTCTCAAATGTGGCAGGGAGTTTAGGAACCACAGCAGCAGGAAGATCATGAATTGCAGTTGGAAGTTCGGGTGCTGTAGCAGCTACAGACAGTTCAGGTGTTGCAACTACTGGTAGATCGGGTACCACAACCACTGGCGATTCAGGGGGTATCGAAGAAACTGAAGATGTTGATTGCTCAAGAGTGTTATCTGATAGCACAGCCACACTTTGGCAAGCCCCGCTTGCTAACTCAGCATGCTCGGTGTGAATTGCGCCAGTCTCTTCAGCTGCCATTGTCATTTCAGAAGAGGTTGTAAGTGTGAGTACTGGACAATAGGCAAGGGTGAGGGTGGAACCATCCTTTGACTCAGAGGGATTTCCAATCAGAAGACCACCCTTGTTTTGTGGTGTAATGGCTGTGTGAGTGATTTGACCCACCAGAGGAGTTAATTCTTTTCTGTCAGTACAACAACCTGAGTTTCTGTGGCTGGAAGGTGAAAGAGCTGTGTCAGTCTTTAGAAGGGATACATATGCTATATTTAGGTCTTCCATCTGCTTGGTATAAGTCTGTATACTTTTCTGCATGGCAATTCCAGGCCTTATCATGTCGATCTCTAAAGATAAGATGTCAGGTGTTGGACATAGTGTCAGATGGTCTGGTGACTTGTGTCCCATCATAAGATTCTTATAATGCAAATAAACAAAGTCATCATAGAGGTCTTCGGTCTTTCTTTTAAGGCGTAGGAGTTGTTCGTGTAGCAGGTAAGTATCATTAGCTTGATCTAAAGCTTCAGAAGCTGGTGTGGCGGAAAATTCGGTTGTAGCAATGGGAAGACTGACCTTAGGGTTATTGTGGTTAGTAGATACTGT
This sequence comes from Ambystoma mexicanum, assembly GCF_040938575.1. Classification (NCBI taxonomy): domain Eukaryota; kingdom Metazoa; phylum Chordata; class Amphibia; order Caudata; family Ambystomatidae; genus Ambystoma; species Ambystoma mexicanum. The sequence goes on along the minus strand of NC_090921.1, from coordinate 1,155,670,191 downwards.
GGAAGCATTAAGACAACCGATGGTTAGTATAGGTCTTTTGTACCCAGGACCAGATGCACCAACCTCAGGATAATGACTGCCTTGTCCTGTCAAATAAAGGTTTCCAGCATTCTGGGGAGCTTGCCAAGCTGATCTTGCGCATATCACTCTGGCAACAGCGTATTCTGGTTTAGAGTCTCCCACAATGAGTGCTATATCCTTGTCTGTTGCAGTGTTAGAAGGCTTGTCAGAAGACGCAGGAGTGTTTTTCACTGTTTGGTTTCACAAGATCTGTAAGAATTCATTATCTTGCTGGAGCTCTGCAACAGATAAGGACTGCGGGTCATAGTCGCAAATGTCATAATAATTGTACATGGAAGAAGGGTCAGCTAGCCAGTGAGTATAGTACAGTGCTTGTAAATCTTGGTTTACTAAGGCGAGACTGTCCTTTAGACTAAGGTTCTTGTTTGCTGTCCTTAGGGAAACCATAGGTTTATGCAAAGGTTTCTTAACCCGAAAGGAAAGCATCTTTGGTCTGTGTGTGCCTTTCCGGCCTATGGAACAAGAAATTTTTGGCTCTTGCATTCTGTCAGGCATGGCACTCTATTAAGAGTGGCACAGGACACCCAGAAAGGGTTTGGGTGGTTGTGCCAAATAAAGTGGACAGATAAGAACACACACAGCGGAAAGGAAAGAGAACGAAGAGTAGGCAAGAGTAGCAAGGGAAAAGATACAGAATGAATACCCTCTTGGGGTGTATGCAGATATAGGAAAAGAGTATTCCACGAACCTTGGAAATACTCTAGCCTTCTGCACAGTTTGCTATAACAGAGGCCCACGCTGTTTGCTCATGACTTGGAACAGCAGCTATGGGTGTCTGTAATGTAGAAACGAGACAAGGGAAGGGGCAGAGGTTGACTGATGGGAACCAACAGTCAAGCTCTGTACAAAAGGGTCTACAAACAGTACAAGAGAAGATACTACAGACAAATCCAGGAAAGGAGGTGATAGCAAACTAGCAGAAGGAAATGAAGGGAAAGTCATGTAACAGGATAGGATAGCAGAGGACAGTAAGGAACAAGGTTGAGAGCTCAGAGGAGCAGGAAAGCAATGAGTAAGCCCACAGGAGTAGGACTGTAAGGTAGAAAGCCCAGAGGAAAAGGGCTTAGGGCAGCAGAGTAAAGCAGACTGCACGGCAAGGATCCCATAAGGGCCGGGCAGTAAGGAGTGAACCCTGAGGGACAGGGCCGCTGAATGTAGAAGGTAGCAGAGGACTGTAGAGGGCTGCTAGGCCGAGAACCTAGCGGAAAAGGTAGGTAGTAGGCAGCGGAGTGTGATAAACTGCAAAGTAGGAAGGCCCAGAGGACAAGGGCTGTAGGTAGCCAGAGTGAGGTAGGCTGCAGAGCAGGGAGCCCAGAGGACAAGGGCTGAGGCTGGAAAGCAGCAGAGCGAGATCGGCTGCTATGTGGAGAGCCCGGCAGGGCAAGGGCGGAGGCTGGAAGGCAGCAGAGCGTGATCGGCTGCAATGTGGAGAGCCCGGTAGGGCAGTGAGGCAGGGAGCCTGGAAGGCTATGGCTGGAGGCAGCAGGGTGGAGCAAGCAACAAGGCAGGGTCCAAGCAGGAGTGAAGGTAAACAGCATACAAGATCCGTAGGAAGACGCGAAAGGTGGAGGAAGGACTCTCAGATGCAAGAGGCTGAGCCACTGCAGGCAGCAGCCTTTTATACTGCCTAGCCCAGCACAGAGGCAGGCTAATTGGTTGCACCTGGCTAAGCACACCTGCAGGCAATCGGCCACCTCCCTTTCTGTTCCTGGGCTGGTGGAAGCAGAGCAAATCCCTAGGGCTTCTGGGGGGTGTAGTTCCTCTGATGACCAATAGGAACAGCCAGGAATCGATGCTTGTAGCCAAGTGCATTATGGTATGCGTAGTTTGTTGGCAAAAATAATAAGGCACCAAACTCTCGCAAATGGGAAATAAAGTTCCCAAAGTAAATATAGATGGATCCAAGAGTCTCTTGTAAATAAATGATAAACAAATAGTCCATATTGAGCGTAAATGGATGCGCCCATGGCGCAGGCATGACAGTTATGATGGCTCCAGTGTCTCTGATGGCAGGTTTCCTGGCCATTCACAAGAACACTATCTTCATAATACTCTTTAGAATTATCTGGGATGGAATTATAGACATCTAAATTCTGTTGTTCCCACAAACCCAGGGACACTAAAGAAACACTAACTGAGACTCTCATGGGTCATCAGCCAATAGGGGAAAGTTTCCACTTGCCATAGGTACTTCTTCCACCGGGGGGAAGGCTAAGGAGACAGTGTGGACCCCTGAAGGTTTACCCTTACATATGGGATCCCCTTTCACATGGTCATTTGACCCACAAACATAACATTTCTCAAATGTCTTGATGAATGGGGGTTTGTTCTGACCTCCATCTGGTTTGGGTCCAGATGGTACACTAGCCTGATTCGGTTTCCCCTGTGGCTTACCCTTATTGTTTTGTTTGGGGCCCTCTTTTGGATTGGAGGTATTAGAATTCTCCTTGTTATCTTTCTTTGGCTGCTTTCCCCCATCCTTCTTCTGAGTTGCCCCAGAATCCTTGTGAGTAGCCCTATTGGCAACCCACAAGTCAGCAGCCTTAGCTAACGTCTTTGGTTCTATCTCCTTAGAATCAGCCACGTGCTATCTGAGCTCAGGAGAGCAGGCATCATAAATTGACTCCAACATAACAAGATTTCTCATACCTTCATAAGTGTTTACTCTGTAACCCTTAACCCAACCATCTAAGTTTTTCAAACAATCACATACCCAGGTAGCCCAAGGGGTAACATCATGCTTTTTGAGGGTCCTAAACCTCTTAAGGTACTGGGAAGGGGTCTTCCCAAATCTAGCAATTAAAGCTAGCTTCACACGCTCATAATCGATCCCATCCACCTCCCCCAACTCCATCACAACATCAGATGCAACATTGGGTAGCCTAGAGAAGAGCCAAGGAAGCAACTGATTCCCTGTAATGTCTTGAATCCCATGGTTATATTCAAACATTCCAAATCAATCCAAAATATCAAGCTTAGCCTCATACAAACCAACAATTTCTTTAGGCATACGGGGTCTCTTAGGACTGGAAGACCTAGAAGACTCTGGGAGAGAAGCATTTTCAATAGACAAGTTTTTCCTTTCTAAGGAATGGTTCATCTCCATTTCTCTGAGTTTCAGTTCTTGATGCTTTTGTTCAGTTTGAGCATTAATATGTTTGAATTCCAATTCAAGCCTCATCTTTTCTGGAGCAATGAATTCAGGACTGAGTGTAGGACCTGATGGGGTCCCAGTGGACAAAGGTTGAGGTTGCTGAGCAGGTAGAGGAGCAGTAAGGCCTACATTGTAGGACACAGCTGCCTCATCTAACTCATCCATAATAACAGACATATTATCATCCTCATCATTTTCCACATTTGCTGGAGGGGCAGGTATTTCAGACCCACTCCCCAGACTTTGGATCTCTAACAACCTTTCAATTAATTCTGACTTTTTGCCTTTCACAGAAAGATTCCTTTCTCTACACAGATTTTTCAGATAATCCACAATGTAACTAAGGAGGGTCTCCTGACTGTAGCTTTCCGTATCAGACATGAATAAAATTGCTTTTTAGTGATATTTAGGCTTGTGATTAGTTGATTCAAGGTAATAGCAGCACTCTAAGTGTAATCACTATACTTGATCCTCACCGCTGTACACCAGTGTTAGGCAGAATCATATGCAGTACCCTTTGGGAACACCACACACAATTACGACTACAAGTGACAGTACAAATTCATCTTTGGTACAAGCCTGTACTACACAGTAAAGTGGTAGCGATGGCTGAGCAGCCAGACTTATCTCAAGAGTAAAGTGAGCAGTATGAATAGTTACACAAAGGACAACAATTATTTTTTGGTTCAAACAAACACTGACTCAAGGTTTCTGAGTAAAAGAATATACTTTTATTTACACATCAGTTGTAAAACAATTCACTAAGTGAAGCAGCAGAATGTTCACACTCTTAATATACTACACAACACCTGATGAATTCTGTACAAGTTAAGCTCAAAATGAAGTGTGAGCAAAATGGCACTCCAGCAATTTAAAAGGGAGGGAAAGACAAGGTTATACAAATGGGCCAATGTTAATGGTACAGAGTCTTTGCAGAGAATCACACAGTTCAGAGTAGTATGTCTTTGCCAAGAGTTCGAAACGAAGTTGGTCGGAAGAAAAGTTACTTTAAAGAGTAGCGAAGGACAAGCCCTCGGATTGGCGAAAGATTTCAAACACTTTCACCGTGGTCGGACGGAACAAACAACCGGGTTTGAACAGTAACTTAAATGAAAAAGAAGGCTGTAGCTGAGGCAGAAGTTCCTGGCAGGTCCTGCAGGCTCACAGTTCCTGTAGCGACTGTCGGACTGACACGAAGTAGGAAGACTGGAGGGTCCTGCACTGCCCAGGGAAGAAACCAGCAGCAGAGCAAAGCAACGAATAAAAGGTGCGCTCCTTAAAACCCAAACAGGGTTCGGTCCTCCTCGCTATCCGGTTCACTGCAGCTGTGCACAGTGAATTTGACCAGGGGAGGGAGGCCTTGCTTGGTGTTTGGTGAACTAGTTGGTCCCACCAGCTCAAGGGAAGAAGATTCCTTGCAGATCTTCTCTGTCGTCGAAGTTTGGAGATTTGGACCCGCAGCAGGGCTTTACTGGGAGGTTCAGTCGTAGTAGTGATCCTCATCTTTCAGTTTCTCTTCGGTTCTCTCGATCCAGTGGCGACTCTGCCTTCCAAGCCCCAGAGACCTTCTTTTTATGCAGTTTTCCACCATTCACACAGCCTGGCTGTCAATCACGCAGCAGGGTGACTGTCCTGGCGGGGCAGTCACCACAGCCAATCATACAGAATGCAACATGGGTCTCCAAGGAGACCCTGTGCAGGGAGTCTCAAACCCCTCCCTCACATCCTGTCCCCCTCAGACATTCAAGCGCCTAAGGAGGGCTTCTGTGCAGAAGCTCGCCAAAGGACGGCAAACAAAGGAACCAAACCTGGTCTGGCGGGCAGAGTAAAACACAAGAAAGATTTTTACAAAATGAAATGGCAAAGAAACCCAGCCGGAACCAAATAAAAGTAAATGGGGTCCAACGGATTTAAGTTTGAGGCTACTAACGTAGCCTAAAACAGTACCAAGGCTATTTAAATAGACCGCAGTAGGAAAAATAGGGTAGATACCACTGCCACCAGCCAAATCTTAATGAAAGGGGAATGAAATAATGTTCCTTGAGAGACAGACAAAAAGCGATAACTATTAACCCTTTCCAGTACTCTATGGAAGGTAGTTTGTACTGGGTCTGTGAATTTAAAAAGACTAATAAAGTCAATGGCATCTTTACATGTTCTGGGAGACAGTAGTCAGTCCCAGAATATGGAGTTTAAAGTGGGAAGTCTGAAAAAGACAACCGTGTGTCACTGCACTAAAAGTACTGTGTGACACACAGTAAGAAGATGATGCCTAAGGAGTAGGTGAGGCTCCACAGTCTATGAACGCAAAAATGTTAAAAACACACAGCAAATCACATGTAAGAGTGGGAAAAAAGGCTCACACTCTTACCAGGTGAAACAAATAAATCCTAGAAATCCAGCAAAGCTGCTGAGGGAATCAGTAGGTAAGGGAAATTAGCCATTCTGGAGAATTCTCCCGAACAGTAGAAAATATTCAGGGACTTTGTTGAAGGATCCTTAGATGCTTTCTAGTGTTAGGGCTGGGTGCATGTTATGGTCGAACTTCCAAACACAGAAATTACCCTGTCAGCTAGACAGGAGCGACACAAGACTTTAGACACAGTGGGCCTCATTACAAGTTTGCCGGTCTGGAAACAACGGTACTGGTAAGCTTGCCGGTACCATTGTTTCTGGACCAGCAAACTACGAGCTCTGCAAGCGGTTACCTTTCAGCCCGCCAGCACCCGCTCGCAGACCATGACGGATGCACCTGAACCGTTATTAACGGTGCCGGTGCATCTGTCCTCCCCATTCCCATTGAGTCCAGTAGGACTCAATGGGAATGGGGAGAAATATTTTCTGGCGCCCGGGAATGGGCAATTACCGGTCCGCCGGAGCTGTAATGCCCTGATAATTGCCCATACTCGGGTGCCGGAAAATTCATGACTCCAGTGGCAGCCGTGCCAGTATTTACCGGCACGGCTACCGCCAGGGTCATAATGACCCCCAGGTCCTTGGCAGTTAAGAAGAGCTTGCAGATGAACGCCTTCATGAGGCAGCATCACAGGACCAGGTCTCTGGATTCTTGGTGACGAAAGAAAGGACACTGAATGGGAACTTGCATCAGCAGTCAACAGAAAATGCTCCCAACAAAGGATTCTTAGGTGCTTATTGCAGCTCTGTGGATATGGTGCCCTTTCCAAAGTACCAGATGAAGAATGGTTATTGAAGAATGGATTCACCTCACTATCTCAGTCCAGCACTCTGGTGAGGGGAATCTTGCTTCTAGAGGTCCAGCGGGAGTCCACCAAAGACTCAGCAAGAATCGTATTTCAGAAGACGCTGCACAGCACTCAGCCTCGAGGTCCCAGGGTATTGGTGGTTTGCAGCCCAGCAAGGTTGCAGCACGTCGAGAGAATGGCTCAGACTGCAGGTCTTTTCAAGACCGGTTAGTCCCACTAGTCCAAGGGTTCGAGTAGTCTTCTTCAGGACTCCCAAGTAACATGGAAGAAAGGGTCAGAACAGGCTTTGGTTAAACAGCAGACATCTCTGGTTGCTGGAATCGTCTACTGTCATCTTTTCTTCATCTTCCTCTTCGGATTCAGCTCCAGTGGTCGACTTATGTTCAGATTCTAGAATCAGAATGTATCCAGGAACCCACACACAACCTCTGCAAAACCATCCCTGCATTTTACAGAAAGTGACGGGTGACTATCCAATAAGGACTGCCAGCCCCCAAGTGGAAATTGGATTCTTTCAGGCACACCAGAAGACAAAGGGCTGCAGAGTTTAGGGATCCTCCCTCATTTGCTCTCCTCGCAGAGAAACCGGAACCTCAGCAGGCTACACAATGGGTTACTGCCAAAGACAAAACTCAAACCAGGACCTCCCCTACACATAACAGCAGGGGCGCCAAGAAAGGACAAGAACACAAACAAAAATGGAAATAAAAGAAAGAATGGTGACCTTTCTGTGTTACAGCAGCTGTGCAAACAGCCTGTGGTCAATAGTCATGTCCACTACCACCATCCATAATTGTTTGCTTGTCACTGTAAAAGAAATGTTACAGGAGCAGTGAGAAAGGGGATACTAGGTACTCCCTCAGCAATCAACATAGGGTGGTGTGTGCTTATCTCAGAAAGGGAAAAGCTAAGAAAGATAAAGATTATCCTCCTAACCTCTCAAGAAAATAAAAGAATATGAAAAGAAAAGGCCAAAGGGCTCTCAGCAATACTGTACAAAGGGTGCTGTGTGCTGCAGAAGTAAATTACAGATGCCTTTCACAAGTATGGAGGAAAGCAAGACACCATACAAATAAAATAAAGCAGGATGAATAACGGTTCTCAGGGTCTGAGAAAAAAAGACTATGGGGAAAAGGCTCCCCTCAGTCAGGAGAATAGGTAAAGGTCCAAAAGAGTGCAGCAAAAAGTGCTGGTGGCTCTCACAGATAGGGAGATTTTTCATGTCTATGCCAAATCTACTCTAACAGCTAGTCTGTGGAGAATAGACTATTAACTGAGCAGGGACTCATACAAGCACCCTCAGTGTCAAGATGCAGGAAACTTCCCAACCTCCCAGCTAGATTCGGACTCAAGTATGTTTCTATTTTATTTATTTATTTATTTTAGCATTTGTGAAGCAAAAATCCCACTAAAAACTCACCCCCCTGCTTATTCAAACTCTTAACAAAACATAACCATACCTATATTGCACAACAAACAACACGCATTTCACTACAACACAACAATGAATCAAACCACACATAGCCTTGCACAACAGCACATGACAACAATTGACTGAAAAATCACACCTATGGTCAGCGAATAGTGTAACCCAAACTCAACCTGCCAACAGCAAATTAAAGCCCTCTTGCGCTTTTCCCGCTCAGTCCTTCTAACTTACCCTACCCGCTTGCTTTTTAGATCTGCCAGAGCATGAGGGGACCACTCAGGTGGTGATAGTGCGTGGTATAAATATCCTTTAACTTTTTAATTAACATAATGGCCTTGAAGATCCACTTCAATATGGCTTCAGAGTAAGCACTCCACAGAGACTGCACTCATGCATGTCTCCACATTTCTCACTAGCACTCACGACTTCACAATCCCTTCTATACTCCTCTGTTTGGACATTTCTGCCACCTTCAAAACTGTTGACGGCTCCTCTCTCCTCCTCACATTCCAGGACCTTGGATTTTGCAAATGTTCTCTTGCCTAGAATGCCTCCTAGCTAAAAGTTCTATCCTGGAAGTCGCATACCTCTGACCTCACCTTGTCAGCATCTCAAAAGGATCAGTCCTTGGACCTCCGTCCTTCGCCCTCTATACCTCTGCCCTAGGAAGACTTATATCATCCTTTGACTTTCTCTATCATCTTTTTGCTAATGACACTGAAATATTTTTCTCTTTTCCCTGCTTCACCCCAGCTATCTCTGAACGGATTACAAACTGTCTCACTACAATCCATCAAAGGGTGGCTATCCGCTGCCTCATGCTGAACTCTTCAAAAATAGAAGTCAACCTTCTCTTGGCTTCCAAGGCCATCCCTAACCTTCCCTCTCTCATCTCCATCCCACCTGATCCCTGTGGTGCCTCACCCAAGGCTCACAATCTTGGGGTCCTCTTTAATAATGACTTACGACTGCCACAATTCATCAGTACAACTGCCTCTGCTGCTAGTATTATCTCCTCAACATTTGGAAAATTCACCCCTTTCTTACAAACCACTCTACAAAAACGATATTCTCCACTCTTGTGCTCAGCAAATTTGACTACGACTCAAGCCTACTGCTTGATCTTTCTCTCTGCTCCTTCCTCCCTCTAATATATCCACACACTCTCTAACCTACCCAGAGCCTCCTCCACTTCTACCTAACGAAAGACATTATGGGTGACTCTCCATGCACAACCTCTCTCTTTTGAAATTCCTTCTCCTAGTCTCGAAAGCTATCAATGGTCTTGCTCCTCAGTACTTGCCTGATTGTATCTAAGTGTATTCACCATCTTGTTCCCTCTGATCCTCCTATGCAATTAATCTCTCCATTTCATACCCTCGCTTTGCCTACTCTCGCTTCTGTTCTTTCTACCTACTCACCCCACTCCACTGGAACTCACCATCCATAACAATCAAAACTAGACCACATTTGGATCTCTTCAAAACTCGCCCTAAACTTCACTTACTTGCTAAAGAGGGAGCTCCCCCTATCCTCTCTCCCATCCTCCCTACCTAGCCCCAACACTGCCTCCAGTGACATTTATTAATGTAAATTTGTATATATTAATAGTACTCTTCTTTAGTTTGAAACACTTGTCCCCTTTAAATGTATATTTTCTGTTTGTTTTGTTTGATTTGTGGAATTGTGCCCACTTTTTTACACCCTCACTGTCTTGTGAGTTATTTTTTATTTACATTCTTAAAAAAATACAAATACAAATACATGGGAAAGTGCGCTAGTTTCAGTAACTGCACTGTATTGACAGACATGTAACACCATATAATTGTATCACAACATTGCAAAGAGACAACACTTGATAACACTTATGGCTTCAGAACAATAGATATCCAGAAACACATAAAAACACGGACACCTTCCATCATGCCTTACCAGTACATAATAATATCCCTTACAGCAGAGCAGGGTGCAGGATATATGAGTGTTTACCATAGAGCATTAAAACAATTGTTATTTAACTAAGAATAACATTCAAATTAACAGGTTCAACATGTATACGCAACAACAGAAACCTAATGAGAATGTTGAAGAATACATGTCAGCTCTCTCACACCGCTGGTGATTTCATGCAATTTGGGCAGTGGCATTGTCCTTGAGGAGTTAATACGAGATCATATCTTTATTCACACTAATATCACTACAGCACAGAACAGTTATGGATGTGTGGAAACCCAAGACTTGAAGAAACACTAGCTATCACAAAGAAGGTGGAACTGGCTGAGAATGTGTGAGATAATAATATAAATCAGTCCTTGCAAGTGAATGTAGTGTGGACAGTGCTGAAGAAGAAAGTAGATGAGACATAGCTAGAGGAAGAAGAATACATTAAAGAAAAAAACAGACTCCAAAAATTGCAAATGCTTCAGATGAGGGGGGCAAGGGAATATAGCTAGCTCTCAATATATCCCTGCCATAGATCAAAACTTTGCCACTTGTGGAGACCAAGGACATTTTGCGGCAGTGTCCCAACTAAAGAACAAAGTGGCAGGGGTACAGAATAATGAAAGCTAAAATGGAGAACATGTGATATCAGTCCAGGACTACCTGCAAAACCAGAGCGGAACAGAATGTATAGGTGTTTGGTAAAGATAGAGGCGATTCAGTTTAAGGCTATGGTGGACAGGTGTTCATCTTACACCATTTCAAATGCTTATAATCAGATTTTGTTGATAGAAGAGGGCAAATAGATGACTATTTATCACACCGTTTGCAGCTACACTGTTTCAGAGAATAATTAGCCATGCGCTCAAATGGATTCCATGAACCTAGTTGACGTCTTAGGCTTTTTGAAAGGACAAGTGGAAATAAGCATCTTTAAATTCAAAGCATCAGAGGTAGAATATTTGGGTTACATCATCTGTGGAAGGGGCTACAGGCCCAAAGTGGATGCTGTGATGACCAATAAGGAGGCACTCAATTCCACAAACAAGTATGAGGTGAGGGCATTTTAAGGAATGGGTGAATTTTTCAGTAAGTTTATCAAGGGTTTTGCAGAGGTGTGCCATCCAATACGCAATTTACTTAACACAAATGTCTACTTTTTGTGGGCTAATAAGTGCAAAACATGTATTAAAGAAATAAAGGAGGGATTGTAATATAAAGAAATGGACACCATCACAGGGATGAAAGTTTGAATAAGTTCACTGCTGTACTGTCTCAGGAAGAGAAGGTCATTTCAGGGGTCAAGTCCTAAAAATAAAATTGGGGGACTCATCAACAAATGCAATGGGATGTGACATCGCCAGAAATTAGCATATCAAGGTGAAATATGCACATTTCATTAAATTGGCTTTGCATAACCATCCAAATTGCACAAGACGAATGGCATTGCCTTTCATAAAATCAACACACAGACAAAACCAAGAGAGGATATTTTCTTCTAATTGTGTTTTTGAAAACATTAAATGGTGTGCATGTTTTAAACTCCAAGAACCAATCCAAATGTTTTCCCTGGAACTTGCTGTAATGAAATGGGACATTTCACCTTTACTTGTCTGCTATCTTTCATCAAGTTATATAGTGCAGTGGTGGAGTGTCCGGCTTGCAAACCTGACGACTGCGGTTAGAGATCGGCTTTAATTCATAAATTCAAGGAAGACTTTCAATGTTCCTCATTTTAGCTGGGGGGGACTGAGTCCACCGTCTGAAAAAAGTGTGTGGACTCCGTCCACCCGCGTGTACCCTGGACTTTTGCCCTGTTTGTCAGGCATCTAGATCAGTGTGCGAGGGATTGTCTAGATTTGTAACTGCAATTGTAATTGTAATTGTTTATTTGTACAGCGCTTATACACAAGTGAAGTGCTTCAAAGTGCTCAAAGGCGGGAAGGGAACAAGGGAATACAGTAGTCATTCTTCGGCCTTGAAGTTTCCGCATGATCTAAGAAAGAAGTAACTAGCATACTAGGCCTGGCTGCATTTCTCCTAGTGCAAGAGCATGAAGTGTATCAGGCGCAACCAGATTAGGGAGGGGAAACAAAGGGGGGACAAGACAGAACTTACTATGCTTAGTAAATTTAGGTCATGCAAGTGTACAGAAGGAGGTGCAGGGGAGGATGGAGGAGGAAACAGATACTATTGCAGATACTCAGTAATAGAGAGAACTACTAGCATGTGTATGGGACTAGAATTCTTCAAGAAATATGTATGGGTGAAGCGATTTTACATAAGACCCGATCACAGACCATTGCTCGAAGTACTCACTGTCAAGGGAATGTCGAAGGATAGCTTAAGTGTCAGCTTGCAAGAGTATGACTTCAAAATATGTTCCAGGTGTTCATAACAAGTTAGCATATTTCCTGCCAAGATTGCATTCAGGGGTGACGAGTCTAATGAATAAAAGGAAGTAATTGTGGCAAGTGTAGTGGTTGCACTTGGGTTGGGAACTGACAGGTCTGTCTCCAAAGTCAATAAGTGGATGCAGAGACAAGTGGTCCATAGAGGAGGACATGCTGTTATCAGGACACATTTGACAGTGCCCACAATGCTCAGGGACAGGTTAGTCCATAAGGCACTTGAAGGACACACAGGAATAATGGGAACAAAAAGGAAAGCAGGGGAGAGGTACTGGTGGCCTGATGTAGACTCACTGGTGGAAGGCAGTGAGGGAATTTTGGTTGTGTAGCAACTCCAATGAAAGAATTAAGCCACATAGGTGAGAGATATGTCCTGTTAATCCACCGGAAGGTACGTAACTGAGGTTTGGCATCAGCAACCTTGGTACTTATCACACAGTAAGGGATAGAAATATGTTTAAAATTATGTTGGTGTGTTTTCCTTTTTAATGGGCCCTTTATAAAGTTAGTCAGAGGTGTCATGGGTGGCGAGATGATACAGTTTATGGAGCAAACTTTCAGGATAGAAGGTAATCCTTTGGAAATGGGGAGTGGCAATGGGCAGATATTTAGGAGAGAGAAGGTGGAAGCATATGCCTTGAATAAAGGAATTAGATGCAGGTTTTCCTCAAATTTCCATCCCGAATCTATTGGATTAGGTGAGAGATTTAACAGGGTGATAGTAGGAACCATAGAGCAGGTGGTAAGAAACAACATAGACTTACACATAGCGCACAAAAACATGATTTGGCATGTGAGATCATACCCAGTGTGTCGACAGGTGTTTCACCCTACCGTTTAATGTGGGAAAGGAACTTTAACTCAACATTAAATTCTGGCTTTTTGTGAAAGCGCTGTTCTTTAAGGGCTGTCTGCGGCAGGAGACGCTGCTCTTCACGTGCTTTCATCTACGGGGAACATTTGCTCTTTGAGACTTTTGCTTGAAACTTTTCTGAAGTGTTGGTGTCCCCGCCCATATTTCCCAGCATTCATTTATACTGGAAAACTTGCGCTTTATGCACACGTGCTTTTTTGTGAAAGCGTTGTTGTTTAAGGGCTGTCTGCGGCTGGAGATGCAGCTCTTCACATGCTTTCATCTACGGAGAACATTTGCTCTTTGGTACGGATTGAACATACTGCAATACATGCGGCAGAGTCAGAGGCAGTAAACCGATTCTCTGCTAATTGCAATTATTTATTTGTTTACAGAGACTTTTGATTGAAACTTTTCTGAAGTGTTGGTGTCCCCGCCCATATTTCCCAGCATTCATTTATACTGGAAAACTCGCGCTTTATGCGCAAGCGCTGTTGTTTAAGGGCTGTCTGCGGCTGGAGACGCTGCTCTTCACGTGCTTTCATCTACGGAGAACATTTGCTCTTTGGTACGGATTGAACATACTGCAATACACGCGGCAGAGTCAGAGGCAGTAAACCGATTCTTTGCTAATTGCAATTATTTATTTATTTACAGAGACTTTTGCTTGAAACTTTTCTGAAGTGTTGGTGGCCGCGCCCATATTTCCCAGCATTCATTTATACTTGAAAACTCGCGCTTTATGCGCGCATGCTTTTTGTGAAAGCGCTGTTGTTTAAGGGCTGTCTGCGGCTGTCTTGGGCAGCTCGAACGCCTAAAGGGAGCCGTTTCTCTAACTTATTTATAGAGAAGGGCTACACTTATTTCACGTAAAGAAGCTACCAGCTAAGTGCGTAATTTTCAATTCGAGCTTTGGGACCTCCTGCATATTTCGACTCAAATCCTCTGATTATGCCCACAGTAAACTCCAGTACCCTTGGTTTAATGGCTACAAATAAAAAAACAGTTTGCCAAAAAGCGTGAGACGGATAAAAAAAAAAAAAATAACCAAAAAATAGGAAAAATAAGAAGGGTGGCACCTTAACGTTGGTTAAACAAAGGAATACATTTCACAAACATACCTGGAGAAACTTTATTAGAGATGAAAAGGCTTCACTTGATGATGTAGAGGTAGAAATAATTGAGCCATCTCTTGTTACCTCCAATTTTGAGGGAGGTGTATATAGCCTCCCCTCAAATACTTTATCGGAAGAAATGACTCACAAAACAAATTCAGACACAAGGAATATGGCCTCTAAAGAAAATTGTCTAGAAAGGAACAAATTTATCCCAAGTGGGGAACTAAGAGAAAGCTATGGTTTGTTCTTGAAGTCTACCGCACCTAATCCTAATAAGGTGACTAGTGCACTGTCTTTACATGCAAGTGTGCCCCAGGTAAAAGCCACTCCTCCAGCGACCGCCAAGCCGCCTCTTAGTCAATTGTTGGCTGGTGGTACGATGGAGACATCTAATTCACCAGAGGAAATAGCAATTGAGAGTGAACCACCGTCAAGAATCATAATGAGTAAGGACGAAGTGGCTCATGAGATCCGTAAAGCAGTTGAAGAGGCTATGAAGGGTAGATTTCCATCAGAGGATAAAACTTTAAGTTTGGCCCATAAAGATCCTGATTTCGGAAACTGATGGAACTACAGGGGAGGGTTGGCACAAAAGCTGATCTTAGCATTAGAAACTTTACCCCTACTTCCCCGTATGGAAGTAACGGATAAAACCTTGCCTACGAATACATCTTTACCGATTAAGCCTACTCTGGAAGTCACAGATAGAAACACGTCAGGTAATACTCCTCCCTTTGATAAACCCCCTTCAACTCCACCTATTTTGGAAGTAACAGATAATCGGCCAGTGAACATTCATCCCTTGGATAATTCCTCATTACGGCCCTTGGGAGAATCTGCTGGTGGGCCCGGAAAAAGGTTTCCCAAAAACTATCTGGATACGGAATTCAAACATATTCCATGGAGGAAACCGTGTCTTTTAGATTTCCCCAGTATTCTATTGTACTCCCTATTTGACTGCGGTATGCAACCAGCCTTGAATAGGCATAGGGCGTTACAACTTTTTAACGATATCCCCCCATTGGCAAACCTTACTTTAGCAGACATCAAAAGGATAGATTGTATCCACCCTCAGTGTTTTGATCATGTGAGAATTGTCTTTCACTCAAAACTGGTATTTCAAAACGTTTTAGCAGAGTTAGATCAATTTAACAAGAGGAGTTTTGATATACTCATTTTTGGTGATGGGTTGCAACAGCAAGAGGGATATCCTGGATATGAATTGCAGGGATCGGGACTCACTGGAGGCCAAAATAAAAAAAAAGAAGCACAGAGCCTCAAGGAACAGGATTCAAGCTGGAGATGGCTTGCACTGAGCCTTCGAGACTCTATCTCCCAGTTACAAAATCTCACACAACAAATATAGGCTTGGATAATATATTTTCTATATTGTCCTGGAATTCACAAGGAAATTGTCATCTGTTTTCTTCCTCAGAGTTATGCGCTGTATTGCGCAACAAGAATATCTTATGCATTCAGGAAACATGGATGACCTCCCACGTGCAGCTTGATGGTTATGAGTGTCACCGAATTCTGGCCATCAAGGGTAGGCTAGGCCGTCCAAGGGGGGGTCTACTCTTAGCAGTCAAGCTTTGCGCGGATATGCATCTGTTGGAAATCTTTACAATTCCCCCTCATGTTCTTGGGGCATTGGTAAAGTTGGATAGCATTTCATATATATATTAATCTGGAATAGCTATTGGACGCCCGGCTCCAAACTTCACGAGATGACCATAAAGATGGAAGAAATTATGGAGCAGTGTTTCTCTAAATATGTTGGTCTGCAAATTCTGCTAATGGTGGATTTAAACACTAATATGAATTCTGATATGGAAAGTGAGGGAGTTGGTATGGAGCCCCAATGAATGTCATGGGCGACCACATTGAGAGTTTGGACCAACAATCCCTGAGTGCGACATATAAAAAATGAGATTGAATGGGTTGGAATATATTGTTTAAAGTTTGGGGGTAAAATCGGCTCATCAAATGATGACATTAGAGGAACCCTATATAACTTGGTCACTTCGTGGTAGGACTTCAGCAATAGATAATATTTTTGTATCTGAGCATATTTTCAATTTGGCGGAGACTTTCATGGTTCGAACTACACAGATGAGTGACCATAGGATCCTTGAGCTGCACCTGCTCATTTCTAGATCCAGGGAGGTAGCTGAGCAGATGTCCAGCAATTTGGTTTTGAATATGGGCAACAATAGGTTTACTTGGCATCCTGGTAACGTCCAACGGTGCTATAATCTATTTTGTGAAAATCATGAGGATTCTACTTTTGAATAAAAGAAAATTAGGTTTTCTCACGAACATTTCGGCCAATATGTCAAAAATGTAATTGAAAGTTCAGTAAAAACCATAGGGAAAAAACAGGCTAAGAATAAGCATCGTCATAAATATGATCCTATTGTGCGAGCCAGCAAGGTGCCTTTTCGCAGATCATTAAGACAACTCAAATTATTGAAAATACCTGAAACAGCGAGGACTGAGGGGGCCAAACATTTGAAACTAACGTATAAGAACTGGCTTAAAGGTTATGAACATATGTTGTTCCAAGCAGATAATGAGGAAATGCTAGCTTTGCTGAAAGTGAACTCTGTGAGACAGTTTTGGCAAATAAGAAATAGAACCTGTAAACCGGTAGTAGAACGGAATCTAAACCCTATTCGAGAACATTTATGGGTGGGACATTATAAAAATCTGTATGCGAGTAGTGAGAGGCTAGAGCAAACATCTTACGATCGCATAGTTCTGCAATGGAAATGTAATTTCTCAATTGAAATGATTAGAGAGAGAATTGTTAAAGCCAGTTCCTCTAGAGCGGCAGGACCTAATGGGCTTTCTAATGTCCTTTTGAAGGGCAATCCTGATAAGTGGTCAAAGGCCCTATTTCTTCTCTTCCAGGATATAAACAATACAAAGAGCATTCCCAGTTCATGGAACATGAGTTATATAATTGCTATTTACAAGAAGGGGGATAGATCCTTGCCATCAAATTACCATCAAATTGTTCTTTTGGATTCTGATTCCAAAATATATGCAAGTTTTATTTTATATTTTATACCAAATTGAACAATGGGCAGTTAGAAACCAGATTCTATCATCTGCTCAATTTGGCTCCAGGAAAGGAATTGGCACCTTGGCGGGGGGACTATTGATCATCATTATTGCAAGAACTGGGATGGAAAAAAGGGGCAAACCCGGTTTATTTGGCTAGTATGGATCTCTCCCTTGCGTTTGACCTTGTGAATCGCTCTATACTCTGGAAGAAATTGTATGTACTGGGTCTACCACAGGATCTTTTAGATATTTTGATTCATCTACACAAAGGCTCTACGATACAAATTAGATTGAACAATGAAGGCCTCTTATCTACGCCAATCAAGACATCTAATGGCCTTAGACAAGGTTGCATCTTTGCCCCAACCTTGTATAACTTGCACACTTCTGGCATCGGACCATTATTAGTGAAGGCCTCATTTATTCAACCGAAGCTAGAAGGGAAAAAAATGTGTTGGTGACTTTTTATTGTTTGATATGACCCCAGTGGGTCTACAGCACTTGTTAACTGCATTTGGAACTTATATGTCAAATAATGGTTTAGCAGTAAATACTCAGAAATTGCACATTTTGTGCCTTAGTGGAAAGAGAAAAGTCTCTATAAATAGCCTGTTTTTGAATAAGATTAAATTAGGAGTTAAAAACTCAATGACATATTTAGGTTTTTTTGTGAGTGGCAAACTGAACATTGCTCAAGTGCAAAATTACTTCCTGTCAAAAGCCAAAACTTGTATGACACAATTGCGTATAGTGGATCGCAAATATGGTGGATTCTTTTATACCCCATATATAAGATTTTACAAACTAAAAACTATCCCTAAAATCATATACAGTAGTGAAATACCTTTTATTATGGGTAATCTGGACGTAGATAAATTAGAGGCGAAGATCCTGAGAGAAAAAAACCTCCGCCTTCCTAAATGCATCCCGATTGCAGCCATTCGCTATGAATTTGGATTACAATCATTAAAGAGCATAGTAGAGTGGAAATGCTTGCTGCTATTTCGTTAATTGATTTCTCAATCTGAAAATAACTTGTATAATGAATTGGCAGATTTTCTGAAAACAAGGCACACCAAAATCGACATCATCGAGGAAGTTAATGGAAATCTGTCAGATTCTGATGTGTTCCGTTGGAGCATCCTTGAACACACTGATTTTTAATGTCAAAAAAGTGAAACAACAATTGCAAAACAATGATTGGCTCAATACAACTCAGAAAATGTCTCAATATAGGATGTACTCTCACATGGTGTCCCATTATAAATATATGGGATCCATGGAACCCTATTTATATGTATTTCCTAATAGAGGGTGGAGAAATCTATATATGAAATTCAGATTCAATGTTCTGCTAACCGGAGAAATATTGACTGTAAGAGCAAAACCACCGGCCTCCATTATACTGTGCAGATTTTGTCAGGATCCGGACGCAAAAGAAACATTGAGACATTTGCTGTTAGATTGTCTGATTCTGAGTTCGAAGAGACTCCATTATTTTTCTCGCTTTGTCTTTGATGTTTCAAAAGTTGACTTGAATCAGGTCTGGAAACACATGTTATATGATAAAAATATCCCATTGCAACTTGCGATTATAAGATTCCTTAAGACAGAGTGCGGACTTTTTTAGATTTTTCTACATGTTGGTTATCAGAAATGAAATTGTTATAGGCTGATGCATTGGATTATGAATTTGAGTATTAAGTTGGTAAATTATACAATAAAACTTCCCTGTCTATTTTAGTCTGTTTTGAGAGTAAAAATCTTAATTGAAATGATATTGAATCTTAGAGGTTTTAGAGGAACATCTTGTATTAATATTCTCTTTCTCTGCTTTGGTATATTTGTGAAAACTGTTCTTTTTGGGCTGATGCACTGGAGTATGAATCTGAGTCTTAAGCTGCCAACTATCCAATAATGTACCTTTGTCCAATTTTAGTCTGTCTTGAGAGTAGACATTTTAATTGAAATGATAGTGAATTTTAGTAGTTTTAGAGGAACATTTTGTATTAATATTCTCTGTTTTGCTTTTGTAAATTTGAGAAAATTGTTTTTTTGTTGAATTATAATTGTGAAATCATGTGAAATTTTGTATCAATTTTAATTATCATATGTATCTACTTGCAAAGTTGTCTTTCTAATCTCACTCAATTTTGTAAAGGTTTTTTTAAAACCATATACAAATAAATAAATAATAATAATGAAATCTTGGGTGGGTGAAAACTTTGTTAGGGAAGGAAGAGGTAACTGAACAGGAGGTTGGGGAATGGCTGCAGCAAGCTAAAACAAATTACAAGAGGTATCACACCAGAGAAATAATCAGACGTGACTCTGAGTGGGCTCCTGGGGATTATGATAGAGCAAGAAAAGTTTGAGCCAAGGATGACTGCAAGTTCACTGATCCCAATAAGGATGTTGAAGTGTTCTCGAATGTTATGAGATTGGAGGATGGGTCTGTATGAAACTTTAACAGGGAGGGGATAATTAGGAGAGAAATGGCCAAACGCAGGGAAATGTCAGTGAGTAATGGAGGATGTCAGAAGATAAGTTGCTCTTACCAGACAGTACCTCACAGTCTCTACTATCTGAAGGTGATTCCATCAGGGAAGGGTGTAGGCAAGGAGGGGAGCCAGGGAATGATGCTACCGGGTTGTCTGGCGAAGGATAGGTTATAGCATTGTTCAATATAGTTTTCACATGTACTGGCTGTTTGTAGGGGGCAGGATGCATGTAACATTCAGAACCTGCTCATGCTGTCTATGCTGTAAGAGGGACATTCCGACCACTTCGAGAGCCCAGAGGGATCTGACGAGAAGCGGTTGGAAGCAGAACTGTGCATGGAGGGGACATTATTTCTTTTTAACGTTCCCAAGTAGTACTTAAGGAGATCTAAAAGACTACCTACAAAAGAAACAATTTGTAATCAGTTTTTTGCCACTTGCCTTGTGATCTTTTTTGCGCGTACATTTTTATTGGTAATTTTATATTAAGTACAACATTAGCCCTTTGCCCCCCTTACTCTTCCCCTTCCTCTGGTCCAGTTCTGGTCCAGAAATGTCGCCTTACACACCCCTCTGAGATCAGAGTCTTCACAGACGTGTCCAGCTCCTTCAGAGCTCTACTATCTCTAGCCCTTGAGAGTTGTGCCACTCATTCATTTGACCCACATTGTTCGTGGTTTTAGATTAGTCCCAAAATCCTCATTCATCTCGGGCACCAGGCAGCCCTGGCCACTCTCTGAAGAAATCCCAGCACCATACTCCAGTCTACCAAGAAGCCTTGGTGATCCCCCTGTAGAGAGTAGGATACCCATTTCAAGGCTGCAATGTTCCATATTCTTCCCACCCATTCATGTTCCCTTGGCAGGTATTTAGTTTTCCAATTTTAAGCCACCACTAAGGCTCCCACCATCATTAGAATCACATAAGCTTACGTTCAGTGTTCGTTGGTCGATCCTCCCAACCTATTCCCACTGCGAGGATCTACAGCCCCACATTACCCCCTACCTTCACTTCCAGAGACTCCTGTATTGCTTCCTGAATGATCCCCCAGAACGTCTGAATGTGTGGGCATTCCCACCAGATGTGAATCCAAGTTCCAGCATCCCACATTCCCTCCAACACAAATTGGGTACTGACTTGTACATTTTATGCAACTTAGCTGGAGTTAGGTGCCATTGTAGAATGAGTTTCACCCAGATTTATTGGGTTTGGAGAGACCTCACAAGCTTGGGAATATGTTTCCACAATTGTGTCCAATCTGCTTTGTCTAGCTGGTGTCCTATCCCCTCTTCCCATTTCACCATATATTTCCTCTCCCCGGGGTCCTCCCCTTGTTTTGCCATAGAGTAAATTGTCCTCACAAGTGTTTGTTCCCTGTTTCTGTCACCAAATATTTCTCAAATGGGGTCAGAGATTGCGTCGCTCCATCCCTCATTAACAGCTGCATCACACAATGTCTCAATTGGGCGTATTTGTACCTCTCATTTTCGTCTACTCAGAAGTAGACTATGAAGTCTTCTTTACACTGGGTGAATGATTTACTTTCTGTTCCCTCAAACATGTCCCAGATTTTATGACATCCTCCCTGCTGCCAATTACCAAATCTCTTCCCACTCAACCCTGGGGAGAAGTGCGAGTTACCAAATATGGGCATACACAGGGATGGGTGTGTGGTAAAGTGAGCTCACCTATTCAATTAATCTCATAATTCCCCTACCTCAGAGGTTAGCCTACTGTTGTACATATTGGGGAGTCTATCTTCCTTTGGCTTCCAGAGGACCTCAACTTGGTTCTCCCCTACCACTGCCCCATCCATTTGCCTCCACACCTTGTCACTATCATCACTCAACCAACCTCTAATTACTCTCACATGTCATGCTAGGTAGTATACTTCAAAGTCCAGTTCCCCCATTCCCCCTTGGTTCTTAGGCATCTTGATCATCCTTCTCGCCAATCTTGGTTTTTGTGGTTCCAAATGAATCTCCCTGTATGTTACTTGAGGGTTCTAAAGAAGGAGGGAGGTACTCGTATGGGGAAGGCCATATAGTAGTATAGCAATTGGGAAGAACTACCATTTTTAATACATTGATTCTCCCCATCCATGTGATAGAGAGTGGGCCCCAATCCACCAGCTTGTTTTTTTAAATTTTTTCTAGTAGTGGTGGGTAGTTTGCCAGAGGTTGATCCCCAGATATTTTATGGCTGAATAAACCCACCTGTATGGGAGTTCCTTCCTCAGCTCCCTCTCCTTGTCGAGTGGTGTCCTAAGAATTTGGATTTCAGATTTATGGGTATTTATTTTAAGTCCCGCCACCTCTTTGAACTTCTGCAGCTCTCCCTCCATAGCCCTAATGGATGATTCCGGGTTCTGGACGATAATTAATGTGTCGTCTGCTAAGGCAGCTATTTTGTGTTCCCTTCCTCCGAATGGTATCACCTCTATTTCCTTATTGGACCTTATTGCTGCC
This sequence comes from Ambystoma mexicanum, assembly GCF_040938575.1. Lineage (NCBI taxonomy): Eukaryota > Metazoa > Chordata > Amphibia > Caudata > Ambystomatidae > Ambystoma > Ambystoma mexicanum. The sequence goes on along the minus strand of NC_090921.1, from coordinate 1,155,647,942 downwards.
AGTAGGGGCTCCAAGTGAATCGCGTACAAGAGTGGCGAGAGGGACATCCTTGTTTTGTGCCCCTCTGGACCCTTCTGGGCTCTGACAGATGATCCTTTATCACTAGGCGTAACAACGGGTTCTGGTAGTTTGCTTTGACCTTGGATAGTAACCTCTCGCCAAAGCCCATCTTTTTCACAGTGATGAATAAAAACAGCCATTCCACCCTGTTGAAAGCCTTTCTTTTTCATTAACTTTTTCTATGAGGTGTGCAATCCTCCTTGTGTTGTTGTTCATCTGTCGACCCTTTATGAAACCCGACTGGTCCATGCTAATAATTTGTGGGAGAATGTGTTCTAGCTGGTTTGCCAGCACTTTCGTATACAGCGTAGCATCTACATTTATTAGGGTGATCAGTCCGTAAGAACCACCGGTTGTTGGGTCCTTACCTGGCTTTGGGAATAGCACCACCTTTGCCTCTTCCATGGAAAGTCGTTGAATAGTGGGACTAGAGACGGGATTAGGGCTTCCCTAAAGGATCTATAAAATTCCGATGTGAATCCATCGGAGCCCGGGGACTTATTTAGGAAGATTGAAGTTATGGCTTTACGTACCTCTTCACTTGTAATGTCTTTTTCCAATGCCCCCTTTCTTCTTCCCTTATTTGTGTTAAGGTCATGCCCTCTAGGTAACCTGGTGTTGCTCCTCCCTGGACTGCTCCGAAGTGTATAGATGGGAAAAAAATCTAGTGAACTCCCGGACAATATCTCTCGAGTTCGTGCTCATGCCCACTCCTTCTATATTTATCTTCAGTATCGTTTTAGCCTTTTCTTCCTTCCTTAGCATCCTAGCTAACAATCGATTGGCTTTATTTGCTTTAACATAGTATGTTTGCTTTAGAAATAGAAGGGAGTGTTCCACTGCTCTATTCTGTAATAACTCTAATTTATTGTCCCTTTAATGCTTTATACTCCCTTTTTGTTTCCCCGCTCACTCCCAACCCCATCCGGCTCATCACCTTTTTTAATTATCCTCTAAGTCTTTTTCCAATATCCTGATTAATCTATCTCTGCACACTTTGATCGTAATAATCTTTCCTCTTACTGTCGGCTTAAATGCATACCAGCTGGTTTGTTGGGATGTATCTTTATCGCTTTTATTGCAAATAAATTCACTGATCTCTTTCCTAATCTCCACCTTCAACCTACCACCTTTGATCAAGTACGCTGATATCGCCATTTCCACATCCCTAATGGGCCCCTGTTTCTCCTAATAGCCAACCTTATTGGTGCATATTCTGACAGAACCATGGTGCCTACTTTCATGTCAGTGACCCTGTCTAGTTATAACAGCGATGCCCAGATGTAGTCAATCCTAGACGAGGTTTGGTGGACATGGCAAAAAATGGTGTACCCCTCTGTGTCCCCTTCCCGTTCCCTCCACAGGTCAACTACCACCAGCCTCTCAATTTTTTCCCCCAGTTCCTTTGAGGGTTTACCCTGTGCCCCTGGATACTCTCTACCCCTATCTTTCCCCATGTCCCATGCCATGTTGAATTTGCCATGAGTATTATGGGGCCCTTTGCAAATTTCTCTAGTTCAGCAAGAGTGGCTTGAAGAAATCGGTCTTGTCCCGAGTTGGGGGTGTATAGAGTAGCTATTATCTATCCCTCCGCTCTCCCTTTCAAATTTAATGCTAGGTATCTCCCTTGGGAATCCCTCTCGCTCCCCATAACTGTGAGGTCTATATTGTTTCGCAGGGCTATCATTACTCCTCCCTTCTTAGTCCTATCATTTGCTTGATATACTTGGGAGAAGCCACGTATTCCCACCCTATGCCTGTCCCTGATCTGCACACGAGTCTCCGGTATGGTGACAATATCCGACCCCTCGCTGAGATACTGCTCCACCTTTTTCCTTTTTGCTGGGGAGTTCAGCCCAGTAATGTTTACTGGGATAATGGATAGCCCCTTGTGGTTAGACATTTCCAGGGGTTGTTATAGCATCAGAGGTTCTCTTTCTTATGTCCCATCTGGACCCCCTCCTTCTTCCCTGCTACTCCCCCCCTCCCCCATCAGCCCCCCTCACATCACTACCCCCTCCCTCTCCCTTGTTCCTTCCCTCCCCCTGCACTGGGTGTTCCCAATCGGCCTCTAGCCCCCCTCGATTTGCCTCCTCGAGGATTGAGCCCCTTGCTCCCTGCAGTGCGTGCGCCAGCGGGTTTCCCCAGACCCATTCCAAGATCCTGCTCCCCCGCCCCCGAAACCGTTCATCTTTTTAACTATAGTCACCCTCCCCAAGACTTCCTTATTTTCATTTGGCCCCTTGTGCCTCTTTATACATTTCCCCAGATTATGTTTCTTACGAATATGTAGTGTCTCGCCCCTCGTCTTCAGGTCGATGGGCCTTTCAGATTTGGCTGGTACCCTCCTTTCTTGTTTCTTTTTGGCCTTGTTGTGGTTGTGGACCATTCCCAACTCTGAGGTTTGTTTTGGCTGTTTGCTGTAGGTTTTTTCCCTAATTGTTCCTCATCTTCGATGCCAAGGAGAGGTGCTCCTTCTTCGTATGAGCCTATCCTCTGCTGGTTCCCTTGTCAATCAAAGACCATCCCAAACGGGAAGGTCCACCGGTAACGGATGTCTTTGTCTCGGAGGACCCTTGTGACAGGTGTCATTTGCTTCCTTTTGGTGAGAGTCATTTAGGACAAATCCTGAAACAGCAAGATTTCTGATCCATTATACTTTATCTGGCTTGATTTTTGTGCTGCTGTCAGAATTTTTTCTTTCATAGCATAGTCGTGGAATGCTCCAGGACATCCCTTGGCCTTGCTCCTGGCTCGGTTCTGCATGGGCCCACTGTGAGGATTTTACCTATGTGATTTAATAAAGAGACTGAGCCACTACGTAGTTTATGGGTTATATAAGTTACCCAACAATTATATTAACTGGAACCTTTCTTTTTCTTTCAGCTTTAAGAACAAAGGATACGTCTTTCTCCTAGTGTCTTCAACTCTTCTCTGATGAAAGAAACTTTCTCAAAGATTATGTTCAGGTAAGTGTCTTTAGAAAATCTCACTGTCTATCTATTCTTTCAGCTTCTTGTTACTGTCTCTCTGTTACTTTAGTTATTGCGGTCGAATCCTTCTGATCTTTACTTTCATCTGTCCCTCTTTGTTTTCTTCATTTTCCTTTTGCCTTGTTTCTGCCTCTTTATTTCCGACTTTTCTTTAATTGTTTTCCTTCCTGAGTCCAGCCTTAATGAAACGATTTATCTTGACATCTCTTCTCTTATTTAATTTTGAAGGTATTTGAACATTGTACTAACCATTAGGGTAGGTATTTTCCCAGAGACTTTCTATGCTTAAAGTATGGTTTTTTTTCACATATACAGTATGAACCTTTGATTAGTCTGCAGAAGAGCCTTTATGTGCTGTAAACAGCTTTTACAGCCTCTTAATCAGTTTGTTCCTCGCCAGTCATACGAAACTTCAGAGCATCTCCCTTTCCACCATCGACTTACTTCATGTCTTTTGCCTCTCTCTCGACATAACTCCTTTTGAACACTGGATCAGCTGTGTCCTTTGTAAAAGTGCTTCGCACACTCCGTCCCTTTGAGTTGGCTCCTCCTTCCCGCTAGCGTGATTCCTTTACGCCGTAGTATCAGCTGGAAGTCAGCTGTTTGAAAGGGCGACTCCCCTCCCGTGACGAGATCAGCCAAAAAAAAGAATAGGCCTCCGTCCCTGCAATGCCTCTGGTGACGGAGCCTGTCACACCCATGGACGATCCTTCAATCATCTCGTACACAGTGTTTTTCTCAAACGGCACATCAACTGTGCCTAGAAACTCTTTGCAGCGCAACGGCGCTCGCCTTTAATACGATTTCCCCATGGCGACAATGATCACCACAACGACTGTAAGATAAACCTTTTATGGATCGCAACGGCACATCCAAATCAGCAACGGGCTGTATAAAGTTCTCTCCATCCTTTCTTATCTTAGTAGGCCCATGTATAACCGTCGTTCTCCGACTCCTCTCCTTCCTCTCTCGTTCCCTAGCAACCAATAACCAAGCAAGTCTGATTAGAAGAATGGACCTAGTGAACTCCTTCTCCATGTACACACACGGGCATGTTACAATAAAAGCTTTCATTTGCAGGCATTTTATAATGGGCAATAATCATGTTTAGCTACAATCTCATCACACACCCCCTCTACTAAGCCCTTACGCTTGGGAAGGGTTTTAGCTCTGGACAAATAATCAGCTTGAGTTAGTTAACGAACCGGTTTATGAATGGTTTTAAAAGAGAAGGGCTGGAGAGAAAGAAACCACCTGAGTACCCTTTGGTTTGTGTCTTTGTTTCATGCGAGCCACACCAGGGGAGCATGATCTGTTATCAAAGTGAACTCTCTACCAAGTAGATAATATCTCAAAGCTACAATTGCCCATTTGACAGCTAAACACTCTTTCTCTAGCATTGGATATTGTAATTCGTGGGGAAGTAGTTTTCTGCTTATAAATAGAATCGGTCTTTCCTTTTCTCCCTGGTTTTGGAATAATACGGCCCCGAGGCCTGTACCAGAGGCATCGGTATGAAGAAAAAACAGAGCATCATAATCTGGGCAATGTAAAATGGCGTTATTGGTTAGGGCTTCTTTTAGAGAGTTGAAGGCTTTTTGTGTCTCCTCTGTTTGCCAAAACTTTTTTGAAGGTGATGTTTTCTTCAACAAATCTGTTAAAGGAGCAGCCAAGGTAGAAAAAAGTGTAATAAACCTCCTGTAATAGCCTACAAAGCACAAAAATTCTCGTACTTGTCTAGGATTTTCTGGGAATCTCAATTGTTCAATAGCTTTCAATTTCTCCTCTTGTGGTTTAATGATTCCTTGACCCACATAATAGCCCAAATAACTGGTATGGAAGTTTGCAATATGTGGTTTTTTGGGACTCACATGTAATCCTGCTTGCTTTAGTGTTCTAAGTATGGCCTCTAAGTGTGCGAGGTGTTCAGGCCAGGTATTCAGACAACTATGATGTCGTCTAAATACGCTCCAACATATTGCTCGTGTCCTTTTATAATATAGTTCATCAATCTTTGGAAGGTAGCTGGGGCTCCATGCAATCCGAACGGCAATACTGTGAACTGATATAGCCCTGTGGGTGTGGTAAATGCAGTTTTTTCCTTATCTGGTGGAAATAATGGTATTTCCCAGTATCCTTTGGTAAGGTCTATTGTTGTCAGAAATCTTGCTTTTTCCAGATTGTTTAGCAAATCCTCTATTCTCGGCATTGGATAAGCGTCAAATTTAGATACCTCGTTTAACTTCCGAAAATCCATGCAGAACCTGACAGTACCATCAGGTTTTGGAAACAAAACCACGGGTGAACTCCAGTCACTATGTGATGGTTCAATTACTCGTAAGTCCAACATCTCTTGGACCTCTTGATTAATGGCTTTGATCTTCGCCTCGGGTATTCTGTATGGTCTTAGTCTTACTGTGGTCTCAGGCTTTGTAGATATATGGTGATAAGTCAGATTAGTCCTTCCGGGCAAAGAAGAGAACACTTCACCGAAAGTATCCAATAGCAATGATAATTCCTCTTTGTGGACTGACGACAAATCTTGATTAATATTCAGACTCTCCACCCCTAGCTTTTCCTCAGTTTGTGGGAAATGTTCTTCTTGCATCTCATTAAGACTTATCATCGCCACTGTCTGAGTTGGAGGTTTCCATTTTTTAAGGAGATTTACATGATAGGTCTGAAGAGGAACTCTGCTTTCCGGTTGTCTCACTTTGTACGTCAGAGGACCCAAAACTTCCTCAATTTTATTTGGTCCTCTCCAGGCGGCCAACATTTTATTTTCAGAGGTGGGTAATAATACTAAAGCATGATCGGCCGTTTTAAAACCTCTGAGACGAGTGTTTTGATTATAATATTTCTCTTGTTTCTCCTGGGCTTGAAAAAGGTTATCCCTAGCGATGGCCTGTAGTTTCTCTACTCTCTCTTGTAATTAAGAGGCAAACTCAGTAAGAGTTAACTCCTGTGACAGTTGTTCCTCCTAGTTTTCCTTTAAAATATCCAAGAGAGGTCGTACTGGTCTCCCGAAAAGAAGCTCGAAAGGTGAAAAACCGGTGGAGGATTGAGGAGTGTTCCTTAAAGTCATAAGAATCCAAGGTAGTATTCTGTCCCAGTCTCTATTTTCGGGAGAAGTACACTTCCTCAGCATCTGTTTAATGGTCTGGTTATAGCGTTGTACTAAAACATCTGTTTGAGGGTGGTATACCGCTGTCTTAAGATGATCCATTTTTAAAGTTTTGCATACTTGTTTAAGGATTTTAGACATGAAGTTTGATCCACGATCAGTCACAATCTCTTTGGGAATCACGACTCTACCTATGAAAGGAATCAGAGCATCACAAATCTGTTGGGTGTTGGTGGCCTTTAATGCGAAAGCTTCAGGATATCGTTTTGCATAGTCTACTATTACTAGAATGTATTGATGACCTCTTCTGGATGGTTCCAAAGGCCCTACAATATCCATACCTATCCTACTAAAAGGCTCCAACACCAATGGCATAGACTGTAATGGAGCTTTCTTCACATTCACTCTGTTCTTTTTCTGGCACTCTTCACAGGATTGGCAAAACTTAACGACTTGACTATAGACTCCTGGCCAGTAGAATCTAGACAAGATTTTCTGAGATGTTTTCTCGGTTCCCAAGTGTCCTTCACCAACCTGTAAATGAGCAACTTCCAATACAGTTCTGCAATATTTATTTGGAATCAACAACTGTTTTAGTTCCTCATCATCTCGAGACTTAGTTAGTCTATAATAGAGACCATTCTGTTTAATGAAACAAGGACCTTGACCTGTTGGATTTTCTGAGGCACGCTCCCTAGCATATTGTAGAAAAGGATCCAACTATTGTGCCGATCGAAAGCTATCTCCTTCTTCGTCTAACCTCCAATCTACAGCTACAGGGAGAACATTCTTCGTTTTCCAATCTCTCTTAAGGAACCTCTTGAGCGTTTTACTCTTTGGTCTTTTAAGAGGCGGACTGAAGATTTCTTGGTCGTAAAATGGGGCTGTTTCTAACCAGCTCTTCTCTATTTTGTTGACTAATTTAGAAAAATTTGGTATGTCTGATCCAACCAGTAAAGGTTTAGATAACGAGGGTAACACAACGGCTCTTACGCCCATAGTTTCTCCAGCTAACTTTATCTGAATCTGTTTTGAAGGGTATGACCTTATATCCCATGAACACAACTAATTGGTATTTCCCCTGAAGAATAAAAATCTTCACCTACCAAGTCAGAGGTCACGGCTGTTTGCAGACTCCCTGAATCGACCAATGCTCGAGTTGTTTTCCCATCTACTTCTGCATCACAGGTATATAAATACTGGGACTATCTTCCTCCAGTTTGTTCAGTGTATTCAGTGTCCTTTATTGATTCAACAACTCCAACATCCATCGGTTCAGTTTTCACTTTCCTGGGACAAAACCTAGCTAGATGTCCCCACTCTCCGCAGTCGAAGAACTGAGGACCTCGGGTTGCAGTTTGCACTTGTCTGTAGTTAGTCAGTCCTTTGCTACTAGGCCTGGAATCAATATTTTCAGTTTCTGATTTTCATAACATGGAGTTCGGCCACCTTGTCTGATTCAGAGGTTTGTTCATGGTGACATTAGGCCTGGTATGATTCATATATGATAGCATCTTGCCTTGCCCGGATTTCTGATAGGCTGATGCAATGTCAACAGCCTCAGCCAACAAGGGTCTATGATGTTGTTTGACCCATCGTTGCACGGGTCCGGGAAGTGCTTCAACAAATTGTTCCCAGACTATTTTCTCTGTTATCTCACTAGGTGAGGATGTAGAAGACTGTAACCACTTTTCAGCAAGCTCCTTCACCCTATAAAACAATTGTCTGGGAGTTTCTTCGCCAGTCAACTTAACTTCTCTGAACTTGATTCTATATGTTTCCTCATCATGCCCTAGTCTTTCCAACACAACTTTCCTCTTATCACTGTAATTTGTCTCTCCGGTCGGGTTTTGCCGCTTGGTAAGCGCACTGCATTTCTCCGGTCATTAATGGTGCGATGTAGTGGCACCATCTCTCGGTTGGCCATTGTGCATTCCGGGCTACTCGCTCAAAATTCACGAAGAAATGGGCAGGATCCTCACCGGCAGTATATTTTTGTAATATGGAGGTTGGAACTTGAGGATGATTTCTAATATTCGTGGCTTCCAGTAATTGAGCTTGTTGTAGTTGTAGGGCTTGCTGCAATGCTAGTCTGTCCTCTTGAGCCTGTTGGCTCTGTATTTGTAAAGCTTGTTGCAGGAATTGCTGGCCCTCACTCAAAGTTTTAATAAGTTCTTCTATGGCGTTTTCTTTATCCCACTTCTAACACCAAATGTGAGGATTTTACTAATGTGATATAATAAAGAGACTGAGTCACTACGTAGTTTATGGGTTATATAAGTTACCCAACAATTTTATTAACCAGAACCTTTCTTTTTCTTTCCCCTTTAAGAACAAAGGATACGTCTTTCTCCTAGTGTCTTCAACTCTTCTCTGATGAAAGAACCTTTCTCAAAGATTATTTTCAGGTAAGTGTCTTTGGAAAATCTCACTGTTTATTTATTCTTTCAGCTTCTTGCTACTGTCTCTCTGTTACTTTAGTTATTGCTGTCGAATCCTTCTGATCTTTACTTTCATCTGTCCCTCTTTGTTTTCTTCATTTCCCTTTTGCCTTGTTTCTGCCTCTTTATATATCCCGACTTTTCTTTAATTGTTTTCCTTGCTGAGTCCAGCCTTAATAAAACGATTTATCTTGACATCTCTTCTCTTATTTAATTTTGAAGGGATTTGAACATTGTACTATCCATTAGGGTAGGTATTTTCCCAGTCTATGCTTAAAGTATGGTTTTGTTTTCACATATACAGTATGAACCTTTGATTAGTCTGCAGAAGAGACTTTATGTGCTGTAAACAGCTTTTACAGCCTCTTAATCAGTTAGTTCCTCGCCAGTCATAAGAAACTTCAGAGCGTCTCCCTTTCCACCATCGACTTACTTCATGTATTTTGCCTCTCTCTCGACATAACTCCTTTTGAACACTGGATCAGCTGTTTCCTTTGTAAAAGTGCTTCGTATACTCCGTCCCTTCGAGTTGGCTCCTCGTTGCTGCTAGCGTGATTCCTTTATGCCGTAGTATTACCTGGAAGTCAGCTGTTTGAAAGGGTGACTCCCCTCCCGTGACGAGATCAGCCAAAGAAAAGATACGCCTCTGCCCCTGCAATGCCTCTCGTGACGGAGCCTGTCACACCCAGGGACGATCCTTCAATAATCTCGTAGACGGTGTATTTCTCAAACGCACATCAACTCTTCTTGGAAACTCTTCACAGCGCAACAGCGCTCGCCTTCATTACGATTTCCCCACAGTGACAACGATCACCACAACAACTGTAAGATAAACCTTTCATGGATCGCAACGGCACATCCAAGTCAGCAACGGGCTGTATAAACTTCTCTCCGTCCTTTCTTATCTTAGTAGGCCCATGTATAACCGTCGTTCTCCGACTCCTCTCCTTCCTCTCTCGTTCTCTAGCAACCAATAACCAAGCAAGTCTGATTAGAAGAATGGACCTAGTGAACTCCTTCTCCATATACACACACAGGCACTTTACAATGAAAGCTTTCATTTGCAGGCATTTTATAATGGGCATTAATCATCTTTAGCTACAATCTCATCACACCCACTGCTCGTTCAGCGCGTTTTCCATTTCCTGCAGGTCATTGAATATGTTGATCACTGATTGCCTTAGGTCTTTGTCCGACACCTCCTCTGTTAGGCATTTTATCCAAATATTGGATCTTCTGAACCTATTTTCCAGGTTCTCGGTTTGCGGCTCGAGGTTATGCATTGAATTTGCCAATTGCTCCATCAGCATGTCCATCTGTCTAGAGTCCTCCACTAGATCTTGGAGCACTCTCTCAATGGTGTCCATCTTTCTTGTATTTTGCTTATGTCCCTGTTGATGTCCTGTAATGCCTCTGCCAAATCCTCTCTCATGTGATCCATTTGTTTTTGGATTGTTCCTGTAATTTTGTTCTCGTGTTTCTGGTGGTTGGAGGTCCCCATGTTCTGTATTTCCCTGGATATTTTCATTTGGTAGGGGGGACATCATTTTGCATCCCCACATCTTTTGAATACTGGCCTCTTGGGTTTTTTGTGTGGTTTTTGCAGTCAGCATGGCATCCTTAGCTTTTGCTTTGGACATGATTTCCCCCGCTGACTACACAGCCTTCTCTTCCTCTGCTTTATGCCGTGTTTGTCCTGCCTTGATGATTCCCCCCACTTGTAGCTCCGGGAGGGTGTGGGCTATGTCGGTGCTGTAGTGAGGGAGTCAGACTCCTATCAATGTTGTTGAGGCTCAACTGAGTCCTTCCTTCACCTGTCTTGGGTTTTATGGGTGCCGCTCTGGCGTGCACTGTGGTCCGGTGGGCTGGGCTTGTTCTTAATACTGGGGGAAGGTTGTGCCAGCTTCTCCTCTATGCCGATGTCTGATCCTTCTGTAGTCTTTTCCCAGTCTGAGCCCCCTCGCCTTACCCTGCTTTTGTGTGTTTTCTGCTGTCGTTCCGCTGCTAGCTGGAGGCGTTTGTGGAGGGCTCATGCCTTTTACCACGTCTGGGCTGGAGGATTTCCCCTCGTCTCCGTCGCTCCCTCCATTCGATTTAAGTGCCTGACCTCTGTAGGCTTGTCCACGGACCCCGCACCCTTCACCAGTCATCCAGATGGTTGTTTTCGTTCCGCGTATAACTTTGTGATGCCGTGGGCCAAGCTAACACTGACTGCTCCTTCCTCAATTGTGCCGGGGTCTGCCTAATTCTCCCTTCCGAGTCGGCTTCGAGGGGTTGCTTCTTTTCCCTTCATTTTTGGGCACTTTTCTGCATCTGCGTTTCATCTGGGGAGGGTGAATCAGTCTACTTTTTTCACCCTTTCAGTTCCGAGAGTCGGGAGAGCATCGATCATTGTGCTCTCCGTATGGCGGCCATCTTGGAATCTCCGCCTTGTGATCTTTGACTGGATAAATATGTGCACATATTTAAAAGCAATAATAGGATAATCATCCAGTCCATATTCACGACTCTGGACCCCCTTCCAGATACAACTAACCAGTGAGCACAACCACAATCCCACTCTAACCTCATACGACCCACACACCCAACACAAACACTAGCATTCATCCAAGTCACTGAGTCCTACTCATACAGTTGCAACAAGTGGGGCCTCCCGAACCACTCTCACATGTAAAGACAACACACGCAGACACCAATTCCTCCTGTTTCTGAATCTATCCTATCCTCACTAACACACCTGCCCTCTTTTCTTGCAGAGCTACGTGAGCGCCTGGAGATTGCACATGAGTGGTAGTGGTGCATGGTATAAATCAACATAACATAACATTGTGAGACCCCTTACTCCCTACTCCCAGTTTTTTATTACTAAATAGCAATCAAGAGCATCATTAAATAGTTAAATTCTCTGTGCAAACTCCATAAACATGCTCTGGCAAATGCACTGTCCACCATAGATCAGCAGTTGGGAGCCTATGAATGGGCATTCTCCAGAAAGGGGGTAGCCACTTCTGAGTCCATAAGTACATATCTTTGATCTTTATAATACACCTTCAATTTAGCTCACATTCTGTCAGAACACCTGAATGATCTCTCTACTATCTTCCTCAGTCTCTTCCGGGCCTCTTTGGGCCTTGTGTGAGGGGCCCTACGGCTTGTAATCGTCTAGTTGGTTTCATTTTGCTGCTTGCCTTCCATGGCAAGTGATAGAACCACTCCTCCACTCTTGCTCTCCCTGCTACACAAAGGGGGCAATCATCAGCCTTCTTAGCACGTGCACTTGCTGTGCACACATGGGATCGAGCAGCACCCTGGAGTGAACATGACTGGTGGCCCAAGTTAAACCCCCACCGCCTGAGATCACCAAACCTCTCTGTCATGGGTCTGCCAAGATTGACCCCATCTTCCTCTCACCAAGCAGCTATAGTGGCTCTCACTGCACCGAACATCATAACTTTCACACACAGGTGTCACTATGGGCCTCATCACGAGTTGGGCTGTATCCCGACTGGGATAACACCCATCTTTATTTGCATTAGCGCCCACCCATCCGGCAGTATTACCACCAGATCACGGGCTGGGCGCTAAATATAACTTCCAATTCCGCATTGGGTACATTTTGGTGCAATTACCATGCTGTAATACCGCTGGCAAGAATTGCACCAAAACTTGCCATTTTCCCAGCGTTTCTACCCCCAGCTCTGACCTGGGGGTAAATGCACCAGACTCAAGATTGGGGGGAGCAGAAAATGCTGCAGTAACACTGTTACTGCTGCATTTAAGGGCTACCGCCCAACTCATGACGAGGCCCATCACTGTTAAGTGGCAGAGGAGGAGCCCATATAGCTCCCCATGATTCCTACTCCATGGGTCCCAACATCTAAAAAAAAAGACCAGTTAGTTCACATTTCCATTTGCAGGTCCCCAAGACCCCTAAAAGAAGTACACTTTACAGGGGTCGGGAGGAGTTTGCAAACAGGCCTTCTTGCTTAGTGATTTCTATTCCTTCTCAAAAAATCACATTATTTCCTCTGGCATAATTTCCTTCCTTGCTGTAGGTATTCACATCCTTCTATGGACATGTTCTGTCTCGTGCATACAGACAAGACAACCTGTCTAATGTTCTCAGTATCTTTACTACTCAGGCTGTCACATTCCCTCACACAGAGTCTTTTCCCCATCTACAAAGCTGTCATTTTACCCTGCATAATTTTGTAAGGGCTGATGATAGATATTTTGCGTGATCCCTGTCATGTGACACTTTCAGTCAGTCCTGTCTTAGAATGCCAAGAATGTATATTCTGGTACTTGCTTTGCTATCTATGTTTCCCTTTTACAAGTCTGGGTTTCCATCATCCAGCTGAGACCTTTGATTCAAAAGCAGGGACAGGCAGATTGCCGATTGATTAAAAAAATGGCAGCGGCTACTTGGCAGCTCAATATCATGCCTTTGGGTGACTGACAAGCAGTGTTTGTCATTTTGAGTTTCAGCCTATCGCTAACCTTCATGTGCGAATTCTTAAGGCCCTGTCATCAATTGGCTGTCCTCCCACCACTGTGCACATAACTGCAGAAAGAAGTTGGGAATAGCTGATAGGGAGGGGTTGGAATTCAAGCTAGGGCTTTCTAAACTAGGCCAGCCCTTTTTGGTGTGCAGATACAGACGCAGCTGGCACTAGGCATGGGCTGTCTGTACGACGGCCCTGGGTCATGCACCAATGGGAAGCCACAGGCAGCAGCAGCAGCAACCCCCTCTGACTAACCATTCTGAAGGGGCTGCTTCCTGCCGTGAGTCCCCCCTTCCTCACCCTACTGCCAATCTCCATCAGATATGGAAGACAGCCCCTGCCCTACCCTACTGCCAATCTCCATCAGACATGGAAGACAAGCCCTACCTCACCCTATTTCCAATCTCCATCAGACATGGAAGTAAACCCCTACCTCACCCTACTGCCAATCTCCATCAGACATGGAAGACAACCCCTACCTCACCCAACCCCCAATCTCCATCAGACATAGAAGACAACCCCTACCTCAACCTACCGCCAAAGTCCAACAGGCATGGAAGACAACCCCTACCTCACCCAATCGCCAATCTCCATCAGACATGGAAGACAACCCCTACCTCCCCCTACCACGAATCTCCATCAGACATGGAAGACAACCCCTACCTCACCCACATGCCCAGCAGATTTTACACTGGTGCCTTGCAAGTACTTAAATGCAACACTCTCTTTGTTGGAGCATTTCATTGGGAAGCTCTTTGGTAGCCATAGCTCATTGTGTAACAATTGCTTCCGACAAGACCCTACAATGTTTTAACAGTGGCGTGATAAGATCTGTGATAGCTGCATTTTTCGCATGCAAACCGACACAAAGCTTCCAAGGTTTTTTGGTGGATCGTCACATTTTCTTCACATCAGATAAGAGCAGGCCTTTGTCAAATAATGACTACAACTAGTCGAACCAGGGCCGTTGCTACGCAGGGGTTGACTGGGAATCAGAAGAGGTCCTAAGAATTATTTTCAAAGTGGCCCCATATTACACATTTTCAGCAAGCCCAACCCTTTCTCTATGAGAAAGTTTGGAAATAAAATAGATTACCATACAAAACAGGCCAAGGGTACAGAGACCTAACGGAAAATCTCCAGAGTCACCTGTAGGCCAGTCCACAGTTGCTGCTAGGCATGGGAAGTCTGTGCAGTAGCTCAAGGCTCCATCAGTGCTGATGGGGGCTCCAGAAGCAATAGCTGACACCTGGAACTAACCTTCCTGAAGCAGCTGCTTACTGGCAAAAGGCCCATCTTTCTTTCCTCAGCTCTAATTCCTTAGGAGGCCCTGGAGGCAACTCCTCTTACCCACCACCTACGTGGTCCAGCAGACTTAGTACTGCGGCTCCTGCTGTGACTTGGGAATACTTCACTACTTAACTCTCTGGTGCCTCTCACAGAACCACTGCCTCAACAACTCGCATGGCTTAACTAAAACGGTGCACTTATGTACTGGAAGTAACTTTAACAGAGAAATACACAACACACTAATAATAATCTCATTATATTTAAAGTGTGCAGTTATTAACTGAAATTTAAAAGAACGCTACAGAGCCTATTCTAAGCATTCATTTCAGAATAATGTGCAAATTACAGGAGCTCACGTCACTGAATAGCAAGAAAGAAAACAACACCTAGAACATCTGCATTCACAGGGCCAACTGCAAACCTTATAAAAACTAAAGAGGTGATGGCTGGAAGGTTTAGAATTAATCTTAATCTCTGGCATTGCTCTGGGCAACGCTCCAGACCATCGTTCCTTGCCTGCCAAGCCATTACAAAAGGGGAAAAACCATATGCAAATCAGGCTTGGCCCCATCCCAAAAGGGACAGTCCAGCCCAAACTGCTTAGTTACGTCCCTTCTGCATGCAAGCACAAGCATCCCCAGACGTGTAACCCTTAAACACACCTGCATGTTGAGTCAGAATGAAAGGTGTGTGCTCATATTGGGATATAGTTGAAAGACTGTCTCAGAGACACCCACGTTAGAAGGCAAGGAAGGGTGGGGAGATCCTAATGAAAACATACACAGACAACTACTGTGACAGTCACAGGAATACATATATCAAGATTCTGCGTCAGTGTCTCCTGCCTATTTCTTACGTTGATGGTCGAGGGGGCCAATTGCACCACTCATAGCGCAATGCTAGGCCAAAGGTGTTGAGAGGAGCCCCATGAGACCCAGTTGTTGGGTAGAGGCTTTTCACATTAACTTCAACTATATAATTCTACCCCTTATGTAGACCCATATGATAGCCAGTGGCTTGCTGATCCTACAACAGTGTATGGATTTAATGTACCCGAAGGCATTATTATTATACTAATTATAATAGTCCAAGGCATGAGATACTCCAAAGTAGTAAGCCCTGCTGGGGGAAGTGCACAGAGAGCCTGGTATCTTCAGTCCAAGTGAAGTAATGGAGTCACTTTTCGAAGCACATGAATGATGAAAGCAGAGAACCAGTAAAAAAAGAGTCATCCCTGTCTGCATGGTCCACCACCTGCCATGACAGTTCCATTTGCCAGCTCTGTATCATAAGCATGCCAGACAGAGTGCAAATGCAGAGAGTTCAGCTCCGCTGTGCCGGGTCCTGCATGTGACAAAGGAAATAAAACAAGATGGCACCAGGCCATGATAAAGTCTCAGTCCATGTTCACAGAAAGAGATGGCGGGACCAAGAGAGCAACATACAACTGTCCACCATGTTGTACACTCATTAAGCCAGGGCCATACACGAGGGTGGGGCAAGGATCTTATTTAAGTTGTGGTTATTTGCATAAGGATCTAGAACAGATGGGGACAATATCTGGTTCAGTTCACTACTTTTGTATGAACTACAAAAAAGATCGGATGCTCTTGTCATCACTACAACGATGGGAGCATGCAAGCAGGGTTGGTTAAGAGCCTATGACCTAAGCCCAAGGCCACACCAATGAGTTGATTCACTGTATAGTTCGGACAGCCAACAACTGTTTCAACTCTTTCAAGGTCATCCTCAGGACTGTATAACATAGAAAATTACATGTCAAACAAAAAATACAACATGATGCATACAAATTTGTCTAGCAAGATCATCAAAAAACCAAAAAGTGATTTTGCAATTCATAAACATATATACCATAACATAGAGACACAATCCATTTCGGATTCATACACAAGTTACCATAATATATACAAAACCAGCACAAGCATATATATCATCCATACGAGTTTCCAAAAGTTGATTAATTACATTAAACCACAAGTTAAATACATGCAAAATCCCAAATTATGAGAAAAAGAACACAAATAAAATAAAAACCAAATTATAGGGAATGGAAACAAATCAAAACAAGGCAGTAGGGGAAGGGGAGAGGGAGAGAGAGAGAGAACACTGCTTAGTATCATCACAAAGTAATTTAAATTTGATTGATTATTGAGACAAACACTAATGGCTGCCTTGGTGCCACTCATGCCCAACACCATCCCAATTCCTCATAACCTCCACCTTTGGAGCTTTTATTAGTGTTAATATTCCCTTGGTTCAAAGGACCTACATATGTCTCTTATTCAAACATGTGTCCGCATTGGTTAATCACCTTGAATGTGTTCCACCGTGTGAATACCAATGACCTCCATATCTCCATTAGTGATTCCTCACATTCATTTTTGAGACATCTATTCAATCACCTAACACGTGTACCTATCACCCTCACTTAATCACCCGTCTTGCTATCCCTAATAAGTTTAGGATCATATTCACTGATTCATCTTTATGGATCCAATATACGCTTCGCCTTGACAATTATGACTCACTTTAGTTCACTCCCTGCATCCTGTTAGGAAAAGTGAAATATCTTTGACTAACTAATGTTTTCCCACAGACTAATTTTGCCCATAGAGGTCCTCATCCTCTTATTAATCCTTCCTGGATATCTGCATGTGCTTACAATACACGCAGAACCCCGCAAACCCAACAGGAAACTTTGAATTAAAATTCAAGTTGAAGTAAGTAGTGTCCGAAGGCACTCTTTATGAGGAGGTATGGAAAGACTTAAATCTAATAGATATTTACTTAGAACTCCCTCATTTTTCCTGTCTACAATGTGCATATGAGTTTTATGGTTAACAAGGGCACTTGACCCTCAGATTGTAGCAGCAAATTAATAGTTTAATTCTGGATTAAACATCACATACGGATATCCAGGAATGATTGATAAGAGAATGATGAGGACTTCTATGGCCAATATTAGTCTGTGGGAAAGCATTAGTTGATAATTGTTTGTCTCAAGAAACAATCAAATTTTAATTACTTTGTGATGATAATATGCAGTGTTCTCTCTCTCTCTCCCGCTCCCTTTCCCCTACTCCCTTGATGTGATTTGTTTCCATTCCTTAGGGGATTTGTTTTTTTTATTTTACTTTTTCTCATAATTTGGGGTTTTTGCATGTTTTTTAACTTGTGGATTAGTGCAATTAATCAACATTTTGAAAATTGTATGGGTGATATATAAGTTTGTGCTGGTTCTTTATATATTATGGTAATTTGTGTATGAATCTGTAGCGGAGGAGCCAAGTACCCCCACCTCAACTGTTTCACCCATAATACCTATATGTTGGGAATCAGAGGGTGAAAATCGTGCAGTACCTTTAAGAATACCGACACCAAGGAGAATCCTGGAATCAAGATTCTCATTGAGGAAGCCATACCTACATACGAGGAAATATGATGGTCGTTCCAATGAGATTCCTGAAGAAGCAGAGCAAATAAACGGCACAGACGAATGGTGACGTCACAAAGAGTTGAGCTGACGTACATAAAGGATGTAGAGATATAAGATAATGAAGATATTCTATAAAGCATCGAGAAAGTATTCAGGATAAGTGACATCTTGGGATCAAGGTGAAGTAGCTTATGCCACAGAACTGATGAAGACATCAAGCTATTTTACACGTGTACAGATGCAGCAGAAACACAACCAGACGAAGCAATCTTGAGGCTAGCTTTATAGTGAATAGATTGCGGCAAGTGCCAATATATACATATATGTAAATGATCAAATAAAGGAGGGATGTTTCCACTACGCATTATAGCAGTGCTGGACTTTAGCAAGAAGGCCTCATTTCTAGTGTGTAGCAGTAAAAAGCAAAACTTGAATTACACAGTGAATCTCGAAAAGGCAAAAGTTGGATGAGCCAAAGAAGCCAACGTCTTATCAGACTGGAGCAAACTGACATTGGATACAAATCATGTGAAAGAACAGAGCTCCTGTTCAGAAGACATGAACAAAACAAAAAAAAGACGTCAGAGGTCCATTCAAAAACAGTATTTTAAAGACACTAGAAGCTCGATTTCATGGTCTCCAGTCACGTGGAAAGACGAAGTTGGACGAACAAAATGCTCACACCTATGTACAAGGGCAGAGCGTGCCTTCACTTCCTGAATTTCTCAGAGCTAAGAACACTCTCAAGGCCGAGCTTCAAAGCCTAATTGACAGTAGACCACTGAGGTGATGATGGATTGATATGTTAATTGGTGGGAAGCTATGGTTAAGACGAGCTCACCAGCACCTGGATGGCCAGCCTGCGTGCTGCTAGACGTAGATGGAAAAATACTGACAAAGGTTAGAGTGCCAACCAATTGTAGGGGACTGCGTTATTAAGAGTCCTATAGCTTGTGTAACCAATGTGACATTGTACATTTAGTGATGTTCATAGTGGTCATTTTTAGGGGAAGGCTTAGTTGCCCCACCTG
This sequence comes from Ambystoma mexicanum, assembly GCF_040938575.1. NCBI lineage: Eukaryota > Metazoa > Chordata > Amphibia > Caudata > Ambystomatidae > Ambystoma > Ambystoma mexicanum. Next base: position 1,155,629,041 of record NC_090921.1, on the reverse strand, counting down.
ATGTTTAGTAACCAATCACATACTTTCACTCTCTTAGACTAGTATGGATCATATACTTAGATGATCAGTAAGAGCCTTTCACCCATACTCATAAGTTTTTGTAGTTTGCCACATAGGATGACGTCAGTGACACGTAGGTTAACGTCACTGATGATGACTTTTGAGTATATATATCTCAGTTTGTTGTGAAATATGTTGAGTAAGAGGATCGAGCGAGTTTGTTGATGTTCGTTGTACTCCCTGTTATAGATAATTGATATTAAAACAGTTATCCTTTTGCCAACTACCTGAGTCATTTTGATTATTGAAATATGAATAAAATCTGTATCCCCATCCATCTCCAGGGTAATTGCTACTCATCTTAAAGAGCTGGGATTATCCAGTTCAAATCGTATTGGATTGTGTCTCTATATTATGGTATATATGTTTATGATTTGCAAAATCGCTTTTTTGTTTTTTGATGAACATGATGGACATATGTTTATGTATTATATTGTATTTTTGGCACGTAATATACTATGTTATACAGCCCTGAGAAAGACATTGAAAGAGTTGAAATACATGTTGGCTGTCTTTGAACATTAAATATGAATAACCTCAATTTGTGAATCAGTCTGACAATTTGAATGTCTGTGACAATAGAATGTTTATGCGATTGTTAGAGGGAGTAAGCAGAGCAGCAGTCCAAGCTATATTTGGAGAAGGAGCAAGAACACATGTGGAGATCGTTAGAAGAGAGATCATTCAGAGAGAGAGAGTGGATTAGTGAAGCAGAAGGAATGAGGAGCATGATGAGAGAGGGGATGGGAGGGCAGGAGGGAGGCCAGGAGGAGAGAGGAGGGTAATGACAGTGGAGGGCTAGTTGTAGGTGACGTCAAAGGAGGAGAGCCAAAGAGGTGGACGGAGATGCTTTAAAGGAGGATAGAAGAGAAATGGTGGTGCTTGGTGGTGCTAAATAGGAGTTGAGGATAAGAGAGAGAGAGAGTGAGGTGGTTGGGGAAAACATCAAATGAGGATAGGAGAAGATAAAGAGAGAGGTGGATGGAGGTGAAATCAGGAGAGGGAAGGAGAATATTCAAGTGCGGGAGGATGCACGAGAGAGTGCTTTAGACCCAAAGAATACTGAGGTGGTAGAGGCGAATACATAGCCTGAAAATGGTGACCCTGCGAGGGGTGAAGGAACGAGAACATGGTGAAGCCTTAAGGAGGAACAACACAAGAATGATGAAGAGAGGTGAGATAGACTAGCAGAGGTTCTCTTTGGTGCAAACATGTGGCAAGACGTTGATGTGGGAAGCTTGAGTGAGCTGGTAGGTAGTAGAGTTGGATCCCGGAGACAGGGGAGGTGCAAGACACCTAAGGCCTGATTCTCAACTGGTGTTAAGTACCGAAAAGGTCGTTAAAAGCGTTAACTACCTTTTCCGTACTTAAGACCAATTCTGAAGGTGGTGCATTTTACCGAACTCAGTAGGAATGCGCCACTTTCGGAATACATGTGGCGGTTGCTAGGATGGGTTGGAAACAAACGTAGCAACCGCCACATTCGTTACCTGCCTCTTTGGACTGGTATTCTTGTGGCACTCCTCCAGTTTTATATCTGCGCTAAAGTCGCGCACATATACGGTACAATTTTGGTGCCGTTATTCTGGAGGAGTGCCACAAGAATTAAGCATTGGGTGCAGAGATGTCTCTTTTAGGATACATTTAAATATTTAAATGTATCCTAATAGAGACATCTCTGCACCCAATGCTTAATTCAATGCTATTCCTTAAAATAGGTACACCACTGTTTTCGGCAGCATTTTTGTAAAATATCGAATATGTCGTTATTTTCACAAAAATGCTGCCGAGATTTCAGGATTGCGCCCGTTACTGCAGACATGTCTCTAGGGGCCCGATTCTTAACTTGGCGCAGTGAACGTGCTAAAGAGCATGATTCACTGTGCCAAATCAGGACTCCCAGCCTCCACCACTATTCTCAAGTGGGCCTGGGTGTCCTTGTAGTGCACGACAGTGCACCATCAGCATTGCGCCTGTTTTTGGCATAATGGTCGAAATCTCTGCAGCATTTTTGTAAAATTAGGACATATTCATTATTTTACAAAAATGCTGCAGAGAACAGTCCCCTTTTTCACTGTCACCCCAAATGTCTTTCCCACCATCAAATCCTCCTATCACTTCCCCGATTCACTTTCGTGCACCCCCCCCCCCCGCCCTTTCCCCTCTTTGCTTCCCTTTTTTTCGCGCTTTGAAGCAAGGCGATATTAAACGCTGCATAAGGAAGCTGCAACCCCCGGCTCAATCAAAGGGGTCTGCAGAGGCACCCCAGCCGAAAATCGGGGACACAGCCATGCTAGGGACATTGCGCCCCCAGAATGAGGGCTAATAGCGTAATTAATTCAGACTAGTCAGGGGTATCAGGTGTGTGGGGGAATGGGGACATAGGCGCCCCGGGACACGTTCAGGCAAAACAGGGAACAGGGCATCTGACAATGACTGATGGGTCAGGGTCAGGTTTGGGAGCGCAGGTAACTCGGCACAGGTGCATCAGTTTAAAGGCCGACATTAAAAGGGACGGACCCCCCTTAGCGGGGCTAATATTCCAGGCGTTTCAAGACCACTAAAGTAGTGATTTGTGCTGAATAAACGACTAATAACATAACATCAGGTGTTCGGCGAGGGACTGTGCGGGTAACAGAGGGACACGTGCTTCAGGCTATGGACATCGGGGGTCTGAGGGGACTGTCATGGCAAGTGGCATTGCATAGTGCAAGTGCAACTACTTCTATTTTGGCGGCCTCATGGCGCTATGTCCTGCATAGAGGACAGATGCCTCTAGCTATACACCAGTATTGCAAGCAGCACAGACTGTGGGATGGCACTGTGGATCACACTGCGACTGGCTTCCTGTGGCACTCCTCCAGAATAACGACACCAAAATGGTACCGTATATGTGCGCAAGTTTAGCGCACATTTAAACCTGGAGGAGTGCCACAAGAATACCAGTCTAACGAGGCAGGTAACGAATGGGGCGGTTGCTAGGTTGGTTTCCAACCCATCCTAGCAACTGCCACATGTATTCCGAAAGTGGCGCATTCCTACCGACTTTGAAAGAATGCGCCACCTTCAGAATAAGTCTTAAGTAACGCTTTTAATGACCTTTTCAGTACTTAGCACCAGTTGAGAATCGCGTCCTGAGCTTTGAGTGACCCAGGGAAAATCCAGCAAATTCAGGCGAGATCCTGGGAGACTTTTTAGACTTTGGAAGAGAAAGAGGCATCCCGTGTAGTGTGTGTCATTTGTTACAATTTTGTTGACCAGTTTTTGTAAACATCCCTAATAAAACCCTTCAAGACCATATTTCTGGTGTTTTGCTTTTTGCAGAATCCGCCAAGCTCTGTGACAGCACACATAGGTACTGAAATATACCAAGATGTGTGTGGCCCTGGAGAGGCAGCCACGTGCACACCCTCATCACACCGACATGAATGCTAGCACATTATTGACATTTTCATTTATTATTTTAAAGATGTTGGTAGCATGTTTATTAGTGTAATTAGTAAGCAAGTAGGTATAAACTTGATTTTCTATTCGAAAAGCATACAATAGCTCTAAATGATTTCCTTTCATGCCCAACCTACCCCCTCAACATTTGAAATTGCCATTGGCCTATTGTTGACATGACAGCGTGCTTGTTCACCGGTGGAAACCTCTGCTGCTTTCTCTACCTTGCCCCTGTGAGGTTGGAAAGTGCGTCCAATTGGATGCTGGGTTGTGCAGAGCAGGAAGGTAGTGTTGGTAGACAGTGTGCAAAGAATAAAAGAAAAGCATTGATCCCAATGTTTGGCGCGTGTTAATCTCCACAGTGACTATGGGCCCGATTAATGGAATATTTGCCCGGTTCAAAGTGAATTTGCGCTGCTGAAAATCGACTTTGCACTGCCGACACAAACCCTGATTCGTGGAACCGTGCAAAGTGTATTTTTGCAGTGCAAAGTCCGTGCAAGGTCATTTTGCACTGCAAAAATGACTATGCACTGACTTTGCACGGACTTTGCACTGCAAAAAGACACTTAGCACGTTTCCACGAATCAGGGTTTGTGTCGGCAGTGAAAAGTCACTTTTCAGCCGTGCAAATTCACTTTGAACCAGGCAAATATTCCATGAATCCGGCCCTATATCTTGAAATAGTACTGTCGACATGATTTCACACTTGGAGCAGTACAAAGGCTTTTAAACTGAGGTAAATGAACGCGTGTTCTACCGTAATATTGGTCACCTTTAATACAAAAAAAAGGTTAGGCCAACAAGCCCCTGGAAATATTTTGTTCATTTAAGCTTTTTTCAATGTTATATTACGTATAAGAAACAAAAAGTCTTAAAAAGGAAAATCGAATCTTCTCATTTTCCGTCAAAAGAAATGCTTCTTTATGCATTTTCTTGCGCTTAATAATAACAGTAGTAGTAGCCGTAGTAGGAAGAGCTGCAGCTGTAGCTGCTGCTGCTGCTGCTGGAGGAAATTTGTCCTCGTACTAAGTAGTATATGACGCAAGTGACGTATGCCACAGCAATCGCGATTCCGATGCCTAGAGTGACGTTATTCAGAATCTTGGCGGTCCTCGAGTTCTGACGGGCGTTGGCAACATCCCCCCTCCGGTTGCTTTCCCGCGTCTGAGGAGAGAGAAAGAAAGACAAAGAAAAGGTCAGGGTCTGCAGGTTAAGTCGACGTGTCTTGGTATTGGTTTGCCACTGACTGTACTTGTTTGATGAATGTGGCATTGTGTCAATATAGTTGTGTGTACTTCAGTAAGTGTACAAGTGTGTATGTGTTCCACTTTTGATAACCATTGTTTTACGTTTTATATTGATATATGGACAGTCAAATGATTCTGGAATGGCAACTCTGAAAAAACACATATTTACTGAATGTGTCAGTGACACCGTTTGATCTTTGCCACATGCTTTGTCAGCCAGCCTTATCCCCAATGGACCGTAGTTGCCACAGGAATACAGGTAGGAGGGAGATGGGAAGGAGGGACACCGCCCATCGCTCAAAACCCAAAACAATCTCTCGCCCCACTGGATTTATCTGGGCTTGCTCTTGTATGCAGTAACATCAGAATACATGCTGTTATGGAGATAACCTTGTTTTTTGGAATCAGTCTTCTGAAAGGTAATGGGCCTCATTACACGGTAGGCGGTAGGGACATACCGTTACCGGTAAGGGATTACCGGTATCGGTAAATCCCCTCCCCAATCACGAACCGGACATACCGCTATTAGCGGCACCGCAAAGTACGGTGGCACTATTAGCGGCAAGTCCGTGAGCGCGCGGCCCCTCAGACCGGAAATAGCGGCATAGCGCTAATATCACGGCATCACGAGCCATGCGTACATGGCAATACCGGCGTGTAGTAGACCCAAAGAACCCTTACTGGCAAGGCGCTAATACCGGCATCGCGAACCACACGTTAAAAGAGCACAGCAGAGTTCCCACCTGCCACAGGTGGACAAAATCAGCACAGGTGGAGGCAATGGAGACTGGCAGCACAAAAGAGCACACCACACCCCTCCCCACACCCATTCCCACACCAAGATGGATGCAATACTAGCAGCATTACATGGGCTAGAGGACATGATTGCTGTGCAGCAGCTACAACAACAGGCAGCACAGAGGAGACGCAGGAGGAGGAGGAGGAGGGCAAGACAGGCGCAGCAAGCACCACCAGTGCACCTAGTGATACCACAGAGGCAGCCACCAATTCCCAGGATCAGAGCCAGTCCAGTCAACCTAACCCCTGAGCAGATACACACCCTGTACCGTCTGGACTGGGATACCATCACCACCATAGTAGACATGATATACAGCGACATTGTGAGTCTCATTGACATCCGTACTGCCATCCCCCCTCTACTGAAGGTAGTAACAGTGCTCCACTTCTTGGCCACAGGCACCTACCAGCATACGGTAGGTCAGATGCATGGCATATCACAACCAGTATTCTCACGCACACTGAACCAGGTGCTCGATGCCCTCCTGCAGCACACAAGTCAACACATATACATGCCACGGACTGCCCAGGAGATCTCCAACACCAAAGTTGGCTTCCATTCACTGGCAGGCATCCCAAGTTGCATCGGGGCCATCGACTGTACCCATGTAGAACTGCTGGTCCCACATGCCAATGAGGTAGTGTACCGTAACAGAAAGCAATACCACTCCATCAACGTCCAAATGGTATGTGACTCCAATAAGATCATCACACATTGCTGTGCCCGATATCCCGGTTCAACCCATGATGCAATGGTCCTGCGGAACTCGACAATACCACGATACATGGAGCGACATGCTGGACAACGTTGGTGGCTACTTGGTGAGTAGCAGGCCGACCACATGTCAGTGTGATGTGGATTGTGAGAGGGGGGGGGAGATGCATACTCCAACTGGGCGTGAATGGGGGGGGGGAGATGCATACTCCAACTGGGCGTGAATGGGGGGGGGAGATGCATACTCCAACTGGGCGTGAATGGGGGGGGGGGATGCATACTCCAACTGGGCGTGAACTTGTGTCATGAGAAGAATGGACATACATATTTGCATCACTGTACAGTGAGGCAGCCCACAATGGACCAGAGACAAAACCACATGCCGGAAGTGAGTGCCACGGCAAACATATCAATCCATTACGCCAAACAGGCCATTCCAAACAACATGCACACCGCACAACACACCATTCCCCCATTACACAAATCAGCAACATGCATATCAAAATCACAACTGAAATGTACGCTGAACAACATCAGAAATGGTCCGCGCACATGAGTGCATACAAATGGATCCCCTGTAGCCATTGTGGTGAGGCACACCCGTACCCCACCACAGAATTGCCATCAAACAGCATGGGGACATCAACTAAGGAATGGCAGTGTACTAGCAGTGTGGCACTAACGTTGCCAGGGCCAGGAAACACAAATCACTTAAACTCTGGCGGGACATGGCAATCCCTGCTGTATGCATGCATGGTGCATGTCCACTTGCAAGGACCACCTCACCTTTCCACATTGCAGTTACCCTGATTGCCATGCGTGCTTGGATCAGTGGATGTCGTTGAATATGCAATGTTTGTTTGTGTGATATGAGCACGCTCCACATTATGTAGACACTTACACATACCCATTGTTGCACCCATGCAGGTGATGCAGGTTATCCCCTGAAGAGGTGGCTCCTTACCCCTGTGCGGAACCCACAGAACAGGCACGAAGAGGACTACAATCATGCACACACCCGTACCCGCGTGGTGATCGAGCAGACATTCGGCCTATTGAAGGAACGCTTCCGGTGCCTCAGCAGGTCGGACGGGGCACTCCTGTACGGGCATGAGAAGGTGGCCAAGATCACCATGGCATGTGTCATGCTTCACAATATGTGTATCAGACGGAATGTGCCAATGCCCCCTGACATAGAACTGCGACCACCGTCTGAGGATGATGACGGGGATGAGGATGGAGGAGAGGGGGCTGCAGGTCATGCAGGTGGCGATGCCCATGAGGGACGTGCTGTGCGGCAGCACCTGATAGACCATTGTTTCTGATGCACATGGATTAGGAGGGTGCAATTGGTGTTCAGCTCAGGGCACGGGGTGTATGGAGGACATAATCACAGTGCACCCTTCAACAATAAAGCACACATACACAATTATCAATGTCCAGTCATGTGATTATCCATGCCATTACGTGTGTATTGAGCATTATGACATTCAAACGTGCATGTACCCTCCACCCCAACAACCCTCACCCCCCTCCCCCCACAACTCCCCCAAACACCCTCACCCCCCTCCCCCCACAACTCCACCGAACACCCTCACCCCCCTCCCCCCACAACTCCACCGAACATGGTGTGCACATCAGTGCTGCATTAGTTCCCAAGTGTCAACAGGGACAGGCTGGCCCTACTTCCCTCCTCCACTACCACCATTGGGGGGTTGTGAGTCTGACCGCCGCAAGGACCGGCTGGACCTGCGCAGGATGGTTGTCTGGTCGGAGCTAGTAGACGAGGGCGTGGCTGGTTGATCTGCTCCCTGTGAGTGACGCATGCTCTCCATCGCCTCAGCAATGCGCGTTAGGACCTGCCTCACAGCGGCCATCTCGTCACATAGGCGCGTCGTGTTGCTGTCCATGGCAGCTTTCATGTCCCTTGACAACACCCGGATCTCCTCCCTGGTCGAGGCAGCCTCGCTCACTTGCCGGGCAACCAGGGCATTGAGCTCCTCCTGGCGCTGGCGTATCAGGCTCATGGTGTCGTCTGCGGCCCTGCCCCTGTTACTCCTCGGCGCAGCTTGCTGCATGTGGCCGACATCAGGTGAGCTCGCCACGGGACTGAATGACCCATCCATTGCATCTCCGGCATGCACCTCATGGATGCTGCCATTGGATGTGTTGCATGGGCTGTGGAGTGGGGACAGCTGGGGGCTGGGTGTACGCTGCCCTTCCGGTGTCGGACATGGGTCGTCCACATCACTCATAGGTGCCGTGGCTGCTGCTTCCCCAACGGAGCTATTGGCTGCGGACGGTGTGCCTTCTGGCACTGGCTCCTGAGTGGTGGGGGTGGGTGGTGGGGGTGCTGCCACAGTGTCGGATGGCATTTCGACCCTTGGTGTGGTCGTTGCGTGGGTGGCTTTTGAACGCTGGGCCACTCCAGATATCCCAGTGCCCCTCGATGTACTGGGCCTGGTGCCTGCATCCTTTCCCTTGGCCTGCTTTTTGGGTGGTGGGGCCTGCGTTGCAGAGTCCAGCTCCTCACTGTCAGATTGTGACCCTGTGGGGGAGCAAGACAGGGATAACATCAGTGATGGGTCAACGTGCATCATGCATATGTTGTTGTTGCTGCAGTTCTTTGGATTTGGACATCTACTTTGGGCCTGCAGGTTGTTGGCCAGATGGGTGGGTCATCCGGACATGTGTCAGGGTGACACGTGTGTGAGGTGCTGCATGCATGTGGTTGTGTGGGGATGTGCAGGGCATATATGCAGGGTTGTGTACATGTGTGTGTGATGACCCCATCCATTAGCTGATTCCCAATTCACATTTGGGGGAGGGACTCATGCTTGGCATTGCTGTGTCTTGCGTGGTCACTCACCTCCGTCTGACGTTGTTGCCACACCACACTCCATTCGGCCCACTCCCTCGATGGATTCTATGCCAATGGTGCTGGCACATGTCTCCTCCCACTCCTGCATCTTCATCGGGGATCCACCTCCGCCTCCTGTGCCCATGGCCAGATTCCTGTTGGCCGATAAAATGCTGCGTACACGGAGGCGCAGATCATCCCACCGCTTGCGTACGTCCTTTACGGTGCGGGGGGTGAAGCCCACCGCACTGACTTTCTGCGCCACCTCAGCCCAGATTTCCTTTTTTCTCAGGAGTGCCGGGCGCCGCATGTCGCTAGCGAACACTACGTCTGCATTTGCAGCCAGGGTGTCTGCCAGCATTTTCAATTCCTCGTTTGAGAAGCGTTCTTTGCGCTGGCGCGCATTGGCTTTCTTTAGGGCCTTGGGCATTGTTTGTTCTTCTGGGATGTGGTTTTGCCAGTCGTGGTGTTGCTGCAGGTCCTGAGTGCAGGGGATGGCAATGGATTGTGTTTTTAAAGATGGCCGCCAGGCTCTTTCCCGTTCCGGTGCGATGACGCTATTTCCGGTTCCGGTGTTTTACGGTGACCGCTAATAGCAGTGACCGCTAACAGCGGTGACCGCTAATAGCGTGCAGCATGAGGGCGGAGGTGCTATCAGCACTTTGGTCGGAGCCGGTAAGGTGCTTTTCCGCCATGGCGGTAGGGTCATTTACCGGCATGGCCCTATGCGCGTGTCCGCTAACTCGTAATGGAACGCTATTAGCGGTCTCCTACGATGGCGGACACGCTAATAGCGCCATGACGGTAAATCACATTTTTTAGCGCCTACCGTGTAATGAGGCCCAATGGCTTCATTGCAGATGGAAAACAACTCACGGTATAATAATGCCATAGGGCCTCATTATGAGATGTGCGGAATGGGTTTTATGGCGCCGGTAATGGTGCCGGCGCCATAAAACCCACTCCGCACAATTACGAGTTCCCCTCGCGGGACCCACTCTGGACGTCTGGTTTATCGAGACGTCCATAGCGGGTCCCGCGAGGGGACCATGGAGCTAACAACAGGCCCGTTCGTAATGGGCCCGTTGTTAGCTCCCTCCCCATTCCCATTGAGCCCTATGAGGGCTCGAATGGGAATGGGGAAGGACCGGGCCCGGGTTCCCTGAAGGAGGAAATACCGGGCCCTCCATACTCGGAATGGCCCGGTATTTCCCCATTCAGGGAACCCAGACTCGATTTTGGAGGCAGCCATGCCCTTATTAAGGGCATGGCTGCCTCCAAAATTGTAATGAGGCCCATAATGTTGGTGGTGCAGGGGAAAAAAAATTGCCAGTAAGCCTTTTACCGCCACTTTTTTGGCAGTAGTTGATTTACCGCCATTTTTCCTGCACCACCAAATTATACTTTTTGGCAAATTTACCACCTCAAGCTTGTTGCTGGAGGTAAATATTCCACTTTACCTCCAAAAATCGATGAATTTACAGTGCAGTAATTTTGCCAGCGGTAAATCTGCCAAAAATCCCCATGGAGTCCCGGACCTCAAAAATGGGGAATTACCACCACTTATAAAACCTGTGTTTAACACATGGAACCAAGTGGCAGTAACGTAATCGAGTTTGGTGGTAATTTAATGGAATTACTGCCGAATTACCGCCAAACTCGTAAAACGGTCCACTGATTTCTGCTGATTGATCTCAAAGTGAATGATTGTGCATCGGCAGCTGTGGGAATCATGGTGATGTTATCATCCCATACATAACAGTTTAATTTTCTACTGGCCCATGACATTCATTCAGCACTTCTGACTGCAAGACTTTCAGATGTGCACCTTAGCAAATGTTTAATGTGCCTATAGAATTTCCCTTCAGTGTATCTATCACTGTATCACAAATGTCAGTCAAGGACAGAAGCGCCAATTTAAGAGCATCAGTGTTAACTGCTTGTGGAATGTGCATTAAGCACGCATTGTATTGGTGTACGTAGCTTCAGGCTACATTTGTGTGATTGCTGTATGAACGAAGACATTGGGGGTCATTACGAGTTTGGAGGTAGCCATTGTGCTATTAGCGCCATGGCTGCCTCCAATGTTTTGTCCGGGTTCCTTGAATGGGGATTTACCGGGTCATTCCAACCTTGGAGGACCCGGTAAGTCCCCATTCAAAATACCCATCCCCATTCCCATTCGAGCACCCATAGGGCTCAATGGGAATGGGGAGGGAGCTAATAACGGGCCCGTTAATAACAGGCACGTTATTAGCTCCCTGGTCCCTTAGCGCCTCCCGCTAAGGGACCTCGTAATGGGGCGGTAAGGGGTTAACGACACCGGCATCCTTACCGGCGCCTTTAACCCCTTACTGCCACACTTGTAATGAGGCCCATCGTGTTTAAGGTTTAGTGCTACAGTGAACTGTGGCAAGCATATAGATTTCAGTGTTTCTTATACTCCTTTTTACAGTTTTAAATGTATTGGTATCTCTTATTTTGCAACAACCTAATTGCGTTGAGAGGAAAAAACTTAACAAAAAAAAGGATATATCAAAGCTGCTAAGTGCCCACCATTGAGCCAGTCCTTGCGTTTCAAGCAACGCCCATTTGCATCCTGGGACTTATAGTTTGGTTACAAAGCACTGTTGGCAAATAATCCAGCCCCAGTTCTTTCTAATTGTGACATGACGTGGATCCACATGTTAATGGTAATGTTAAAGGATATTTATACCGCGCACTCTCACCACCGTAGTGATCCCCTGGCGCTCTGGCGGATCTCTGAAAATGAAAGAGGATGGGATGGGTTAGTAATTTTGAGCGGGAAAAAGAGCAAGAGAGCTGAGATGTGCTGTTGGCAGCCTCAGTGCGGTTAACACTGTTCGCTGAGCTTAGGTGTGCTTTTTCGGTTGGTAGCCGTCATGTGTTGTTGTGTGAGGCTATGTGTGTTATGTTTTGTTGGTGAGATGTAGTGAAGTGTGTGCGGTTTGTAGTGCTTTGGAGGTGTGGTTGTGTTTGTGTAGAGTGTGAGAGGTGTATGCAGAGGGGTGAGATTGTTTAGTGGGGTTGGTTAGTGGCATCAGTAATTTAGAAGGGACGCATTCTAATCTTCACAATCCTGTCTAGATGTGGCGTAATGCTAATCTTCGCAGTTCTGACTAGATGTGACGCTAACTAATCTTTACTATTCTCTCTGGATGTGACGCAAGCTAGTATTACAATTCTGTCTAGATGTGTCGCAATGCTAATCTTCACAATTCTGTCAAGATGTGACGCAGGCTGATATTCACATCTCTATCCCAATGTGGCGCATGCTAGTAGTCACGCCTGTATCTCAATGTGGCGCAGGCTAATATTCGCATCTCTATCTGAATGTGGCGCAGGCTAATATTCGCATCTCTATCTGAATGTGGCGCAGGCTAATATTCGAATCTCTATCTGAATGTGGCGCAGGCTAATATTCACATGCTAACCATCGAAAATATGAAAAGCTGTTTTTGTTTTTATAATACTGTGCTACTCATACCTTTATTTAAAAAAACATACTGGACTCGTCCCATATGTTGCTCTGTTCTTTCTGTTTTTAGTACAGCGTAAACCTTTTGCTTTTTGCAATCAAAAAGACCGCTGTGTGAGTGTACCCTTGTCATCTGCCCTATTTCTTTTACACAGGGCGACCGAGAGAATCAGTTTTCAAGAAAAACAAGCCTCCTCACCCACGTAGATAGATCTTCCAATGAACTGTTGGCATTCTCACGGGTTTATTTTCCAAACTCTTCTGCAGGCTTTTTTCTGTGGCATGAAAACTCTTCCTTTCTTTCAACCCTGCATCCTGATGTCAGGCATTTCACCAATTATTAATATGCTTACACCCTGGAGAGGAAAAGCTGTCTCTTTGTGTTATGTGACTATTAATGGCAACACCATTGTGTGTGTGTCTAATTTCTACGTTCCTCTTAGACTGAGAATTTTATTTCAGAATATAAATGTATACTTTTAGAGTCAATAACGCCAGCAGCAACCTAAGAACATCAGTGTTAACTAGGCGTGCAAATTTCATCATTCCATGTTAGTGCGTGTAGCACCTGGTTACATTTGCGTTCCTGCTTTATGTACGTAGACATCATATGAAAGTTATACTACAGAACCGAGCATAAACCATGTATACGTCTCTCCGTTTCTATTTCTAACTTTGCACAGTTGTACATTGGTTGGTAGGTTTCTTTTTTCCCATAATGCCTAACTAACTAATTATGTAGAGGAAATACTTGGCAAGTGGCCATGCAAGCTGCAAACTGGCCTATCTCGAGACAATGTTGGGTTTACAGCCAACACCTCTCTGTATTCTGGGACTTGTAGCTCAGTGGGGCTCATTGTAAGTATTATGCCCCTTCCTTGCGCCAATGCATCTACAGTCGAGGTCTGTATGCACACCCAGTTCATACTTTTGACTGCAGCTCATGCATGCAAGAGGCAGCTACAGTGAATTTGATTAGCTTGAATAACAGTGACATATGCACAATTGGCCTACATAAAATCCAAATCCGAGGGGATACATGTCTCCTGATAGCCTGATGTTTAGCTGTATTGGGATAGATCTTGGTTGCTATAATATGTTGATCCTTGAATCAGTTGCTTGCACTTAAATGATGTTGCAACCAAGCATTGGCACACTTGACATGGGTGGCTCTTGTATAGGCATTAAATAGGCATTTGCCTGGCACTGGTATTACATGCTGAGGTACTCACACCATTTGTCAGCTGTTGCCATCTTATGGCCATGGAGTACCATTAAGACAGTGCCTAGCAAATGCCTGTCCCATTCCTCTACAACAGACAGAAATGTTGACTTTGAAAAAAGAGAGAGAGAGTGAGAAAGAGAGAGAGAGAGAGAGAGAGAGAGAGAGAGAGAGAGAGAGAGAGAGAGAGAGAAAAAAGGGCTTGTTAATGGGAAATGCATTGAACATAAAAAAATAAACATTCCTATCCCTGTGTGGGAGATAGAAATAGAAGGGGGTCTGCTGTGGTCCAAACTTCTGCTATTCCACATATAATAACTCCTTGACAGGGTCAGAAATGGCATTGCCATGCATGGTATATACCCCTCTGCTTTTTTCCAGACAGGAGCAGGGGAATGTTTTTTTTCTTCCTGTGCATTTTAAAGCACATCCCATTTATGCATTTGGGGGGTGTTTTAAAATTCCCAGAAATGCCCCCTTGCTTGCAAGAAGTGTATCAGATATCCTTTATAAAAAAGGGCCTCAGACTTTTGGTGCAAGTGATGCACCAAGAAATATTTTTGAGAATTTCCTCTCATAAATATAAACACAATAATGCTCTCACTGTCTTGTTTGGCATTTATGCATATTTATTTTCTTGTAGAGATAATATTTGAGCATAAAAACAGAATAGTCAAAGAAAGTACAGCTCCCAATATTAACAATATAGTAGTTAAGTAGATACCCATAATTCTGCTCTTCTAGAATTCTAAAACGACCACCAACCAAAGAAGTACGAGGGGCAGCACAAGTTATATATGCACATTGTGCCAGTATATCTGTTCTGTGTCGTAACAACAGAACAGATATAAAGCGGGTGCAGGATATAGAAGGTCACAGAGGAGGGGTACAGCTGTACAGGGTGGAGGACAGGAGAGGGGTGGGCGACATCTAAGGTGGTATGGGGCAAAGTTATAGCCTAGGTGTTGAAGAGGAAAGACTCCTTGAAGAGGTGGGCCTTGAGTTCTTTTCTGAATTTCTAGGAGCATGATAGAGAGTCTGATGCTGACAGGGAGGAGGTTTCATAGTCTTGGCGACTAGCCACAGAATACATGTTTTCTGGTCCTTTCCTTTTGCTGTGGCGGCTTTCAAGTCTGCACATGTACTGGCTTCTGGTGGTGCGCTGCCCGCCAGAGATGCTGAGTTTCTCTGCTATGTAGATGGGTGACTTGAGGGGGACTGCTTTATGGATGATGCAGCAAGACTCGAAGGTGATTTGTGCGTGCAGTGGGAGCCAGTGAAGGTCAATGCGGGTTGGGGTGATGTGGTTTTCCCTGTGTGGATCCTTGATGAGACACACAGCCACGTGAAGGCCACTTCTCAAGGGCACAATGATGATGGCGGGAGGGCTTCGTGGAGGGCATTGACCCGATCCAGGTGGGAATCGGACCAAGGCATCAATGGTGGATCTAAAGCTGTCCGGAGGGAGAAAGGTCTTGACTTTCTGTAGGAGAAGGAGCTGATACCAAGCTGTCTGAGTTTTCTTAGCTATGTGTGTCTTGAAGGAGATGTGTTTACTGATGTGTAACTAAAGGGACTTGGCGCAGGAGGTAAACTCGGCTGTGAAGCCCTCAAAGTTCATGGTTGATAGCCAGGTCTGTATGTCTGAGTGTTCGGTGTTGTTGATTAGGAGTAAAAATATATATATATTTGTTTTATTCTGTTTATTGTTTTAGTTGATTTTTTACAACTTTTTCAATATCATTTCATCAACTTACAATTCTATTAAAACACATCTTTCATAAATACCAGTCTAAAAGCAATTAATATAAAACATTTTTTCATTTCATATAGTTAAAATTAATATGTTCTTCATTCGAGTGAGTTACTTAGTTAATAGTTACAATCTTTCGTTAACATTCTCAGTTATCACATGATCATTTATAAAATTCTAAAATCAACACAGTCATCAGATTAACACCTCATGTCTAAGTCGTGCTGAATAAATTCAGTTTCATCAGGAATTGTATTTAGATATATATTCAGTGAGACCCGAGAGGTATTAAATATCTTAATCCACATAGTATCATGTGTTAGAAAAACATTGTTTTTAAAAAAACCTTTGAAAATAAAATATTCTTTCAAATAATAGACCTGGACATTCAGTAATAATATGTTTTAGGGTTTCATTACATCCAGCTTGACAAAAGCGACAGGTAATATCTTGATTTGGAATAGGTGAATAGGATGCTATTTTCACTTTTGTAAGACATAAATTAAATCACATTCTCATAATCTGGTCAGCATAGTCTCTACTGGGAAATTTCTTCGAATAATCAGGGAGCTCATAGACAGATTCGATCAGAAAAGCACCATTTTTGTAAACAGAGTATTTCATACAGTCTTCTCTCATAGTTATCTAGTCCCAAGCATACAGTGTAACCTTAGCTCTTACAGGGTTGTCAAGTAATAATTCCATAGAGATGTCAGTTTGGTTCATTATTGTTAAGCAAGTTTGTTTCCAGAAATTCAGGGGACCAGATTCAGAAGATAGTAGTAGCATATTTAGCACAGGAAATAGGTTGTTCACTTCAGGTGACGCTAATTTACATTTCCTAAACGTGGCTAATAGATGCCATGCCGCAGCAGCTCTGAGTGATATGAGTCTGAGTTCATACCTTATCATCTGTATTGGGGTTGATTGTGGTAGCGGTAACACTGATTTCCAAAATATATCCTCTAAGAATTCCCATTTTGGGAATTCAGTAAGTACTTTAGCTTCACTGCCATATATTATCTTTGGTATCACTTTTTGGTTATAAAACAAAATAACCGGGTTAACTGAAAATCTCCCATATTTTTTTTGAAGTCATTTACCTTGGATGGCCAATAGCTTCATCTTATTAATCATCTCCACCTTGTAAGGATAGTCAGATCGACTATTGTAAATATTTACGCCTAGGTAGGTGTAATGAGACCTCTGAGCAATTGGGAGAGAAAGAATAGACCAATTGAATCGATATCCATTTTTTGGAGGACTATGGTGGAAAATTAGAATATTCGATTTATTAGCGTTAATTCTTAGGTTATTAGCATTAGCATATGTGCCTAAAGCTGTCAATTTTCTCTGTAGACCTATTGGAGTCCTGTCTAATAGTACCAAGTCGTCAGCATAGATTAAATAAGGCACTGGTGTATTTTGTAGTTTTGGAGGGAAAGAGCGGATATTAATTAAGTCTTCTAAAATGTCACCTATATAGAAATTAAAAAGAAATGATGCAAAAGGACATCCTTGTTTCAGCCCCATGTTGACTGATATAGGATCCGTTAAAAGACCATCTGTAGTTAATTTGACACTGATCGAGTTATTAGAATAAAATTGCTGGATCAAATATATAAGATAAGGAGGACATGAAGAGGATAATAGTTTTAGCCATAAAACATCTCTCGAAACAGAGTCAAAAACTTGTTTAAAATCGATTAAAGCAATAAAAAACGGTTGTTTCTTTAAAATTGCTTGAGTTTTGATCGCTGCTAAAATCATTAGATTTAAAACAGTACCAATTCCTGGTAAAAACCCTGATTGATATTTATCGCCAATTGATTTTTCCACTGAACATTTAATAAAATCTCGAAGTATGAGTTTTGCCATAATTTCTCCGGGGACATCTAATAGGGCAATAGGCCTATAATTACTGGGATCTTGTCTGTCCCCTTTTTTATAAATTGGAATCACTATGGCCTTCTGCCACAAGGGGGGTATCTTTTTTTAATCAATAATTTGCTTGAATAATGTTAATAAGAGCTGCGCCGACTGTTCCGGATAGACTTTAATAGTTGCATTAGATAAATTATCAGGGCCAGGGGCTCTTGAATTACTACGTTTTTTAATAATCAACACGAATATCTAATTTGTCAAAAATAAAGGGTTCCAAATCCGGTGGTTCATTCAAATTGAATTGTTGGTCAATTAAAGAGATTTTTATTAATTCAGAAAAGTGAGTGTTCCATTTTGCTACATCGATTGTGTTTAAGTCGCAGGACTTGTGGATTTTACTCGGAGACTCATTAATCAACTGCCAAATTTCTCTAGTGGATTTTGTCATAACAGCTTTCAACATTAATTCAGCAGTCTCCTGGCTTTCTTTATTTTTGATGGCTCTTATCGAGTTTCTATATTTTGTTTTAACATTCTTTTTTTCACCATTGTCATTCAATTTTGAGAGTTTACATATTTTTTTCGATATTTCTTTTTTAATTCTGCAATTTCGTTATTGAATTTGGATTTATAATGTATTTTGGCAAACGCGATCTTCGTTTGTGATTGAGCTATTAACCGAATGTAATCGGAGTAATGTTCTCCTTCAACTGAAGTAGCTAAATGAGGTTTTTTAGGGATCATATTTTCTAGATTTCTTATCCTAGAAGGGAACCACTTGAGTCTATTCATATTTTTACTTGATTGGATTTTATGTGGATAGTAAAGTGATTTCTTTTAGCTGGTGAGGCAACCATCTGGTCACTAACTGATTGTGATCACTATCAGCTGATGGGAGAACTTCAAAGCTAGCTATTCTTTTATTAGCATCTTCCGATATATAAATATAGTCAATCACTGACTATGAAGTACCTCTCGACCATGTAGGAGCCTGAGGAGAGTTGTGAATTGAAGAACCATTAAGCATCCTCATTCTTCGAGTCTCCATTAACAATTGCCACATCAGTGCTCTACACTTAAGATGTTTCGTTGAGGTAGTTAGACGGTTCACATTAAAATCACCAGCAATTATCGTTGTTTTGATAGAGGTATCCAAGGCTATACAATCGAGTATGGTTTCTATTTTAGAGAGAAAAATGTCCTCCTTTGAAGCCAAAGGGTTCCAATATATGTTAATAATCGCAGACTCAGGGTATAAGGGATGGACACAGTTGTTAGTCGTGATTCTAACTACTTGGATTCCTGGGTCCAGAGTTAACCAAGGAATAAGATTGAGTTGAGAATCGGTTCCGATAGCTACTAGAAGGCCAGCCATTGGGCGGCCTTTGGTTGGTTTAATTGCTAGAACAGATGAAACTTGATGGTCTATCCATATCGGATTCGAGGTTAGCCACACTTCTTGGAATAGTGCTATCTCTACATTATGAACTGCCTTAGGTAGTTGGTTGAGAAGATGGCTAAATCCTCTTGTATTCCAACAGATTAATGAACATGAGTGAGTTGGCTCTAGAGATAGATGCTATTTTTCTCGCTGGTCAGAGTAATCTCGTGCATTCGAAACCCATAACCATCGCAATTTCGGGTTGATTACTTTAGACCCTTGATTTGCTTGTAAAGAGGAGTTATTGCATTTGCAGCAGCATTGAGAGTCTTTCTCATTTGACCCACCGGTGGAGGCCAAATGGTTTGTCATTTTCTGTTTCTGAACAGGCGGCGGGGCTTTAGCTTCTAATTTGAGCCCTATTCTAAATAAAGCAAACCTCTCAAGCCATATTACATTTTTTATCATCTTTGACGGGATCACAATCTCAACTATATCTTGATTCGAGGGAATTGGATATTTTATCCGATCTATATCACTTGAGTGAATTAACTGAAGAGAGGATATAGAGTGCAGTATAGTTAAGATTGTATTCCTATTTGGAAATGGGTCTTCATAGACTCTGTCTATCATTGTTGCAATTAGGGTTTCATCGTTTAGACCAGGGAGAGCATATCTGATTTCTCTATTTCTTCAATTCTTGCTGCCTCATTTCCAAGTGTCCGGGATTGGGTATTCATCTGCAAAGATAGATTTCCTGAGTTGTCAACCTGAGAGGTTTTGATTGATTTGACTTCGACATCCGTAAGGTTCTTAAACCCAATTGATTCAATGATCTGGTTAATGGTGGTAAGCTCTAGACGTTTTTGGTCCATAGTTTTAAAGATCAGATCATCTTTATTGAGTTTAACAAACATTGTCTGTTTGAGACAGGTTTATCTTGTTGGGCGTGGTGAAGGCTATGGTGAATAACATCAATGTTAGGTAATGGATGAGTTGAGTAAACAGACATATTCATTAGGTCAGATTCTACATTTGACACATCTCCAACTATTTTCTCAGAATCACATTCATGTGATGATATATCTGGTTGGTAGCCTTTAGCAACATCGGATTTGGTGGAACAGGTGATCTTGGGTCATTTTTTTTTCCACTAGGGTGCAGGTTCTCAGAAATTAGGCAAATTGGTTAATCAGGAATCTCTAGTATAGAGTTTCCTTTTCCATCATTAGGAATGGTATTGTTTTCTTTTAGAGTTCTGATTGTTTCTCTTAGTTTGGACCATATTTTTTTATTTTTTATTTTTATTATTATTTTCTTTTTAACCTGGTTGTTCTAAAGGATGCGAGGTACGTTTCCTGTTTTTTTTGTGTTTTTTTTAGAAATGTTTCCTCCTGGGCGGAAGATTTCATATAGGAGAGGGTTTAAGATGGAGTCCTCCACTATAATTACCTCAGGAGTTGGCTTGGCAGTTAAAGTAGGTGATTCTGATTCCAATTCATTAGATGGAGAATGTGAAAAATCAGGATCTAATTCAATTTCATCACCTGGTCCCTCAGCCGGTGTTGCCTCAGGTGGTTCTATGCTTGTATTGACAGATACAGATGTTAGCATCAATGGGAGATTCCATACCAACCAATCAACTTTGTTCATTAGGATTACAGGGTTGTTTAGATGCGTAGCTAACTTCTTTTCCACTCCTTCATACAATTTAGTCAGAGTAAAAATACTTGTATTAATGGCTACTAAAGCCGCATCCAGATTAGTTGCATTCACTGATGGAAAACCAAAGGAGGGACGTAGAGTAGGTTTGTTATAGGAAGCTACAAATGAAGAGTCAAGGGCTAGATCTTGTTTATTTTCTTGTTCTGTAGAGAATAGGGCTGGTGAGCCCGATAGCCTTGATATGGACTCTACACTAATGTTGGGGTTAACATTAGGCTGGGTCAAAGAGTCAGGGATGGTTTGAGGGAGCCCCGTTAAGGGGGCTGCAGAGGAGAGACTTTGTGCAGTGATTTGAGAGTACAGTGGAGGGATAGTGTTCAAATCAGGTTGGTGAAATTGCACAACAGTCCTAATCTCTCCCTCATGCATTAGTGAATGGGGTGGAGTAAATAAAGTATCAGTGGCATCATTTATCCCCTTTAGCATGTCACATTTTTGCATCGTGACATCCGAGAGGGCATAGGACATCATTTGCTTTCCAATTTCATTAGTAAAGGGCTTTGTTGTGCTCATTTCTATTGCTGGGGGCTCCGCTCCTGTTACAGAGCCTGTTCGCACAGTTAAGTTTCTTCCGACAGATTCAAAGTGAACTGAGCTTTTTTCAACAGGGTAAAAATGAGCTGTAGCACGTTGGCAGTCTTTGGCTGTTAGCGTTTCAGACCGCGAGCGTGAAACTAGATAGCATTCGTCTTCTGGCAAGCCTAGACCCGCTAGTACGGACTTTGGTAAGTTTACAGAGTGAGGCATATCTGAAGTCAGCTTGTAAACAGACATTTATATGTGCTCTGGATGTAATGTAATAAAGGGGGAGGGAAGAGAAAAAGAACAGAAAAGAAAAAAAAAAGGAGGAAGACAAAAAAAAAAGAGTGAAATAAACAGGATTTCTTACTAGCATCTCGCTTCCTTATATATAGCTATGAATGGGCAGAAGAGCGTAGAGCCCAGACCGCAGAACTGCAGTCCTGCAGTCTGGTACTCTACGGTACTCTTCGTGGTGCGCGCGCGCTTGCGCGCGCGGCCAGTTGTTTTTGTAGGCGATTGGGCACAAATGGGTGTGTTTGAAGATTTACTAAAGGAAAGAGTTAAAAATAACGATTTTAAATATATTACCTCAGTATATGATGGTCACAGCCATTATATAAAGCATTTAAAGTGAGTCCAACCTGAAAAAAAAGGAAAAGAAAACGAAGTCCAAATAAATCCAATTTTAGGGATCCAAGAGTAGACAGCAAAAAGAGTCCAGGCGTCTGCAGTCTGGTACTCTACGGTACTCTTCGCCGTGCGCGCGCGCTGTTGCGCACAGCCAGTTGTTTTTGTAGGCGATTGGGCACAAATGGGCGTGTTTGAAGATTTACTGCTCAGCCTCCGACATTGTTCCAGGCTGTTCGATGAGTGGCTGCGAGAAGCAGGTGTGCTGGAGGATTAGGAATAGAAATTTGGTCTTGGAGGGGTTGACCCTCAAGTATGCACTGGACATTCTAGACTGGATCAGCGAGCGACAGGTTTTGAGCTTGTGGATGTCCTTGATGGAGTCGATCGTGAGGTATAGCTTTGTGTCATCAGCATATTGATGGATGTGGATGTTGTGTGTGGCTAGGAGGGCCCACAGGTGCTCCATGTATAGATTGAATATCACTGGGGAGAGGATGGAACCCTGTGGGTCTCCACAGGTGACAGATAGCATTGGCGATGTCGAGAATTCCAGCTGAACAAACTGCTGGCGGTTGATGAGGTAGGACTTGAACCAGCATAGGACAATGGGCCTCATTCCAACCCAGGCGTTAAGGGGTTTACGGCGCCGTAAATGGCGCTGACCCTTAACGCCTGATTACAAGGTCCCTTAGTGCCATGGTGAGTTTAACGCCTGCTTTTTGCAGGCGTTAAAATCCATGGCGCTAAGGGACCTTGGAGATAATTACGGCACCGTAATTTACGGTGGCGTAATTATCTCCTTCCCCACTCCCATTATGCCCTATGGGGCAAAAATGGGAATGGGGAAGGATAAATGGGAAATGGGGATTTACCGCCCCACTCACCTTGGAATGGGGCGGTAAATCCACCAACCACCATGGCGTAAACGTAGTTTACGCCATGGCGGTAAAGGTACGACCCAGGCGGTAACTTACCGCCTGGGTCGTAATGAGGCCCAATGTCACTGATCCCCACGTGCTGATGTAGGGTGGCTGTGAGCGCCTGCTGGTCTACTGACCATCATCAAGGATGTTGAGGGCATCTTCGACCACCTTCTGTATGGTTGCCGTCTCCTTGGAGGAGATTGTTGGTGTTGATGTGTTGCTGCAGTTGCACAGCTACAGCTTTCTTAATGGGTGTCCAGTCAAAGTATCGAAAACATAGCTTCGAAATACAATAGTTTCCAAACAAAATGATCGGAAAAAAAAATGTGAATGCATTTTTTTTATGTAAATGTTTATTTTTTGGTTCCTATAGTAAAATTGGTGGTTTTTCCCAAAAAAATTGGGGTTTGGGGGTGGACCCCCCCCAAAAAAAACCCAAAAAAACCCCAAAAAAACGTGCATTCGAAAAAAAAATGTTGATCCTTTTGTGTCAAAACCTTTGTATTTCGACACTATGACTGTCGAAACTATCACTATGAACCTTCTTCATGATCTTACCTAGTATGGAAAATGGGTGATGGGGCGATAGTTACCCAGGTTATCAGTATCCAGAGTGTGTTTTTTTTAGTAGAGGGGGGATTTTTCCTGTCTTTAGGGTCGATGGGAAGGTGCCTTGAGTTAGGGATCTGTTGATGAGCTCCAGGTAGGAAAGGAGACCATCTTCATGCAGGGTCTTGAGGATGGATGCTGGGGGGTTATTGTCTGTATATGATGTCGTTTTGAGGGCAGCCAGAATTTCTACCAGGTCCTCTGTAGAGAGTGTCTTGAATGTTGTCCAGGGCGTGGAGTTTTCGGGAGGAGGGACGTGAGGTGGGTCTGTGGATATAGAGCTGGTGTCTATGTGCTGGTGAATCTTGCGGATTGTGTCGATGAAGAAAATGTTGATGGCAGTAGATTTTTCAATGGAATGTGCTATGGCAGGGTCGGGTAGCGGGTTGACGCAGTGCTTGACCGATTTTAAAAGATCTCTACTTTTGTTGCTGACTTCTGCTATGGTGTTCTGATAGTAGCAGGGATTGACTGTGTTGATTAGTTGTCGTCGGGTTGATCAAAGTTCCTTGAGGAGCGCCAGGTCAGGTACGGTCCTGGAGCGGCTTCAGGTTTTCTCTTGTTTCCTGATGACTCTTTTGCTGAAGTTGAATTCTTGCGTGTGCTAGGGTGCTGACAGTTTTGGTTAGCAAGTGCTTTGTTTCAGTGGCACATGTCGGTCAATGGAGGCTGAGAGGACGCGGTTGAGTGCTTCCAATAGAGAGTCGCAGTTCGTTTGGAGGTGTTCGGTCCATGTGAGGTGGAAGTTGGCAAGGTCTTCCGTGAGGGCTTCCACCGGGAAATTCTTGAAGGACTTGAAGGTTTGTCTGATGGGAGTGCTTAACTGGGGCGGTGTGCACGATATTGAAAGGCACCGCTTGGCAGTCAGACCAACCAAGGGCGAGAGGAGAGATGTAGTGGAGGGAAGGCAGTGCAGTTATGATTATGTCCAGGATGTTACCTTTCTCGTGCGTTGGGTTTTTTATGTGCTGTGTGATGCTGAGGGTGTCGAGAAGGCCGAGGAGAGCTTCCTTCATCAGTTTGGTTGCCTTGTTGCCTGGGAGTTTGAAGTCGCCTAGGAAGATGTTGTTGACGTACAAGATGGAAATGGTGGAAACCAGGTCGGTGAAGTCTCTGATGAAGGCAGTGTTGCGTTTGGGTGGTCTGTAGATGAGCTGGAAGGTGGCTGTGTCCATTAGGGGGAGCCGGGAGTGGCAGGAGAGGACTTTGAAGGAGCCAATGTTGTTGACATCAAGTCTGGTGCAGGGCCACAAAGTCTTGTGGGTGACTGCGAGGCCTCCACCTGTGTTGTACGGCCAGGCTCTGTGTTGGATGATGTAGCCGTCGGGTACAAGAATGTCTAGTATGTGGTTGGAGGTGGGCATCAGCTAGGTCTCGGATATGATGATGGCATAAAGGTCATGTGTGGTGAAGAGGTCATCGATGTCTGCTGCTTGGGTGATAGCTGACCAGATGTTGGCGAGCATCAACTTCTGTGTTGTGGGCAGTGAGGGCGTGCTGGTGGGACTGAGGCTGATGTGGGTGAGGTTGCTGCATTGCGGGGTCCATCCCTTAGAGGAGGGACGGTGTTCTTAACGTTGGGGTTGCCTGGTGATGGTGGGGATGGCCTGTGGGGACAGAGGAAGAAAACACATGTTGGCGCATGCTTGCCTGTTGTCTGAGGAGGGGTTTGGGCCCTGGGTCCTCCCGGTCCATACAGGTCAACAGGAATTGCCCTTTTCTCCATCTACCCTTCATTACGGATGCCCGTACAAGACCTTAAGTCGCCTTACAGTCACTGAATTTCGTTCTCATTTTTTAAGTCAACATATTGTTTCTCTGTCATGCTGTGCCATCTAGTGGACTTTTCTAGGATAACACGACAGTTAAACAATGGGCCTCATTATAAGAATTGCGGAATGGGTTAACGGGTGCCGCAAATGGAGGCGGACCAGTTAACACCATTCCGCAATATTACGAGGTCCCCTCACGGAACCCGATGTTGACGTCTGGTCTTACCAGACGTCCATAGCGGGTCCCGCGAGTGGACCAGGGATCTATCAACGGGCCAGTCGTAATTGGCCCATTGTTAGCTCCCGCACCCATTCCCATTGAGGCCTTTGGGGGCTCAAATGGGGAAGGTCCGGGCCCGGGTTCCCAGTAGGAGGAATTACCGGGCCCTCCAAACTCGGAATGGCCCGGTAATTCCCCATTCCGGACCCGGCTTTGGAGGCAGCCATGGCGCCAATAGCGCCATGGCTATCTCCAAAGTCGTGATGAGGCCCAATGTGTGTTATGTCCTTTCCAACGCAGATGAATTATATGTATGTTCAATGTTTTTCATTAAGTTTAATTATACATATATATGATTCATTTTATTCAAATATTTACAGGAGGACAACCCCCAAAGCTCACTTACTGCTCCTTCTCTTTCCCCAACTGCCTCCACCCAATGCCTCTACTTTAAAAGAATTGATTCTTTCCATAACTAACCTGCAATAGGACTTTTTTCTCAATCGATATTTAAAATAAATCAATATGTGATCTCTATTTTCAATGTGATGTTTTATAGACCGATAATATGTCTGGACGCCGTTGTCAGATACAATGGCACAACATAAGATATTGAATTATGCCTCATGAATACATGACAACGTGTTATAGGAAAGGTCACATTACTGGTGGCAAACAAATGACCTGATTACTAAAGTAAGTAATTACAGGTCTGGAGTGAAAATCATTGTCATACAGACCTCACAACATGAATTGGTCATATTATTAAAGCGCAGAAACTTCCTGGAACAAGGTATCAACTAAACGCAGGGGAGCTGAGTGAGAGGGTGCCTTGATGCGCCTACGCAGTTTGAAATGACTCGCCCTCAGGATGTCACATCCCTCTACAGCCTCTATGTCACTTATTAACGGGCCCGTTGTTAGCTCCCTCCCCATTCCCATTGAGCCCTATGGGGGCTCGAATGGGATGTGAATGGGGAAGGACCGGGTCCGGGTTCCCTGAAGGAGGAAATACCGGGCCCTCCAAAGTTGGAATGGCCCGGTATTTCCCCATTCAGGGAACCCAGACCCAGACACGATTTTGGAGGCAGCCATGCCCTTATTAAGGGCATGGCTGCCTCCAAAGTCGTAATGAGGCCCTTTCTTTGAAAAGAAAAAACAGAAAAAAAAATGTTCTTAGTCCACTATGGAGGACTATGTCATGGCCACTAAGCAGCCAATCAATAACAGTCACACAGGCACCACACAGTACAGGGTTATTCCTATATCCTTTTCTTTGCTGATTGACCAGCACAAGCTAAGTAATCCTTGTTACTTGCTTTTCACTTTTCAAGCATTTATTGTAAAATATATTTCAATTTCTAATTGTTAATAAGCTATGGTTGCCCTTTGCCCTTTCTATAATGTCTTCTGTTTCTCTGTTTCGCACTGCAGCCGCAAGGCAACTCAAATGCCCTGCTCTGGCTTTATTTTACCTGTGGTGCCAGTTTCCGCTGTTGCCCTGGTGCATATACAAGTTTGCCTCATTGACCATTCTCCTGTGGTCTGTTTGGCACTTTCCGTCTCATCTCTCTACTGCTTAACTCATTACGTATTCTCTCGATGTGAGCTTCTTCACTTTACTTTATTCATTTGTATAGCGCTGGGAACTGGCCTGCAGCCATGGACCCATTAACAGACAGACATAGACAACATAAACCTAATAAGGCAAGTTCAAGGGGAAAACCTGACAGAAATCCGTGTAATAAAACTGTCTTTAATCCATGTTTGAAGTTTGCTAGTTCTGCAATGAGCACGCTTCAGCCGGTTCAAAGGCAGTAGTGCCTTTGCTCGAGGCTTGGTGTCTCCTCTAAAAAAGGCAAGACATTAGCTTGCAAGAAAGGACATTCTAGCCCTGGTATTAGCTTGTGCCTGATCCTTACCCTCAGGCTATGGAGGGACCACTCAACACCACCCCCCCAAAACAGAGAGGGGCGCTCGGCAACCTTCAAACTAAAATAAGATGTTATTCCTTGTCCTACACAACAGTAGGTGGGCTGTACCCTCTTCACTTACAACACCTAATGGTAGGAAATCCAGGATTTGGTGGGTTGATGCTCCATCGTAACCATCTCATATCTTCCATGGGGTGCCACAAGGCTGTCCCCGTCATTGTTTAATATTCATATTAAACCATTGTGTCTTAACATGGAAAAACTCGGCCTACAGTTCACTAATTACGCTGATGACATACAGCTGATTATGGAGCTTAGTGTTGATCATGTACTAGACCATTGAATCAAGTATACAGAGTTATTAAAAACTGGATGACAACAAATTGGCTCTGTTTGAATAGCGCATAAACCGAGCTGATGGTCTACGGGTCAAAGCAATCTAGGGCAAACCCGAGCCACGCCTACAAAGGGTTTGAAATTGAAGGATACCGAATTCCAGTCGTAGACCAGGTAACAACCTTAGGCATCTACATGGAAGCATCCTTGAATGTAGATGCCCACGTGAACTACGTGGAAAAAATGTGTATTATTAGTTGAAGGTACTGCGGCAGATTAGCCCATTAGTCACTCAAAAAACAGTGAAAAGCTGGTCCAGGCTATTATATTACAGAGGCTTGATTATTGTAACTTCCTTTTAGGAGGGGCAAGTAAAGAATGCTTGGGGAGGCTTCATAGAATCCAGAACGACACTGTCCGTATAGTCTGCAATATCTCCAAGAGAGAAACAGTATCTAGGGCCCGGAAAGAGCTCCACTGGCTCACTTTGAGGGCACGATTTCAATTTAAAATCCTTACTCTGGGACACAAATGCTTGTTTGGAGTTGCCCCTGGCTATTTGAAAGAAACATTTGAATTTTATAAGCATTGCCACTCCCTGCGGTCTTGTAATGCGCAACAGATCATTAATCCAGATTTAAAAGAGTCAGAGGGAATGCAGATCCATTCCCCGTATTGGTTGCACCGGTGTGGAAAGAAATTCCTATTGGATTGCGAAGGAAAAATGCCATTTTATCTTCAGGAAATGTTTAAAAACCCTCCTTTTTGAGTAAGATAGTATTTGTTTGGGCCCTAACTGTGTCCCCCTTTCATTTAATAAACAACAACCCTGATGACCTTTAGACATTCTTAACTTCTAACAGCCTCCCCTTTTTTGCCCTTACCTTGGAGTGGTCCTCCTCCCTGGGGCCTGTTCCGCTAACCCCTCCTCTATCAAAGGGCACAACCCACAGAGAGGAGGGGCCAGAGGATGACTTCAGTGGGAAGTCCCTCTTCTAGGATGGCCTCTGGCTGGCCACCATCTCTACCAGTTCTCGCACAGCAATGCACTAATGTCCCAATTCCCAATCTTCTTATACCCAAATACCTCTCTAACTATACATATATAAATACATAATTAAATAACTGCATACCTAGGCAAATAAACATATACAGGTATTAATCAGCTACAACATCAGTTTATCATTGCATCAGTTATTTCTGGGCTTCAGCTTCCAGGGAACAGAACCGTGTTGCGGCAAGGCCTGCCCCTCTCTGCTGCTCTGGAGGAGCCGGTCCATCATAGGTGTAGCCTTTTGTCCCTGCAGCGAGCTGTTCCCTCATGGGGCGCCTCACATAGTCACCTCCACCAGCCAGGCAGAATTTATTTATTTTCGCAGATCCTTGTTGTCCTATTGGGCGCTGTGTTCACCTCTCTGTCCCAATGCTCCTTTCAACTTCCTGCTCATGCCCTCTTGAGACGCTGTATTCACTGGTGCACTATTTATCTTCTTGCTGCGCCCTGTTGCTTTAATTTGCTACCTGCATAGGATACCAGGAGCGTGGCCCGCCCACACATCATCGCACCAGAGTGGTGCTGACAGGAGGACCCATCCCAGTCCTATTGGCTCTCCCAGCAGGCACCAAAGAATGTTAACCAGTCCTTGAGGACACAGCCCAAGAATGTCTCTCTTTGTCTGCCTACACACCTGATAGCTGGCATGTTGGCACAATTCCACTTTTTGGGCCCACCCCAACTAGCCCCAGGTTGGCCCAACAAGCGCCAAAGTCCCACTGACTGATCCAGGCTGTCCTGCTCATGCGGCCTGGCCTTGGAAGTCCTAATCTTCCTGGGACCACCATCCCCTCGTGGCTTGGGCCTTCTGTTTCTTTGGCCTGCTCCGACTGGCCTCTGGTCGGTCAACGCTGCACTGCTGGCCACTCAGCTGTTCGCAGGTCACACTGTCCACATGGCCTGAGCTGCAGGCATGCAGCAGTGAGTGGGCTTGCAGATCTTGCTGGGTGTCTCCTGTCATAAAAGTACCAACCTTCTCAGGCTATTTTATTCCCAGGGGTGGCTTGAGGTCACAGCCCTAAGGGCGCATCTTCTCTGGTCTCCTTCTTCCCCTCTCCCCCACTCTTCACTCTGAATATGTTTTCCAATGCATTTTCCTAGGGTTCCAAGGGGGGAGCTGGATGACAGTCATTGGTCCTAGGAGGTCAAATGGTAAGTTCTATAGTAAAATATACACCTTTAAACAACAAATACAAAATACATTTTTTCCCACCACGGTGTCAATCTCTTTTATTTACCCAACTTTCCCTTAGTGGGTTAGCAAGATAGCCCACCCAGCCAGGTCCTCATTGGTTTAGGGGCTACCAAATTAATATCTGTAGCACCCTATGAGTGTGGCAATTTCATCCTCTAGAGGAGAGGCCACTGTTACCCCTTTGGGAACAAATGTGTCTTATGCCCCTATTCGTGCAAGTTCCTTTGAGGAAGATGATGCAGGGGTTTCCATTATTTATTTATTTTATTTTATTTATTGTGTATTTATAATGCACCTATACAGCCACATGGTGGCATGTACAGGGAAGAAAAAAACAAAACAATAATGTTCCTACTAGGTCTTGAGACATTCAGATCATGCAAGCACCGTACAAGACGGCAGGAGAGTGGGAGGTGAAGGAAGAGGAGGGGAAAAAAGGAAGAAGACAGACAATAATGTCCCTACTAGGCCAATCGACAATTTGGAAGGTGCAAGTGCAGTAATAGGAAGGAGGGGAAAGGGGGGAGTGTACGTTGTGGATTAACATGGAAGAAGACAATCAATTACATTCCTACTAGGTCATGAGACAATTTGTAGTGTGCAAGTGCAGTAACAGAAATGAGGGGAGAGGGCCAAGGGGCGAGGGGAGGTGTAGGTTGGGATGAGCAGGCAAGAAGACAAACAGTAACATTCCTACTAGGTTGTGAGACAATTCAGAGCATGCAAGGGCAGTAACAGAAATGAGGGGAGATGGTGAGAAGTGCAGTGTGGGGAGGAAAGGGTAAAACTCAGGCGGGAGGGAGGAGAAGGGTACATAAAGTGCAAGTGAACAGGTTCACTTGCACGTTTGAGGATAGGGTAGGCAAGGGAGTGCATACAGCAGAAAAAGCAAAAACACCTAGGTGCGAGTTACCTGGATAGGGCCTAAATACCCGCTATGGACAACATACAATTGCGGGAGAGGTACAGCAGACTATAGCATTGGTAAAAGGAGTAATAAGAGAGGTGGGACAGTTTAATAGGGAGCAGTAATGGCTGTTCCCCCTGCCTGCACTTTTCTTATCTTGTCAGTCACTGCTGGTTGACGGCAGCGCTGCATGCGAACACAGGCAAATGTGGTCTGGAGCTGCTACTGTAGGAGCAGACCTTTGCCTCAGGCCCTTCGCCACAGGGGCTGCACGGACAGGGGCCTGCCCTATACTAGTGACTAAATATGGGCCTAGGCCCAATCAGAGGAGTGGGTGGGCATGGAGGAGGTCAGGAAGAGGGAAGCAGAAAGCGAGGTGAGGAGGGGAAAGGCCTGCAAGGCAACGCTGCAAGGCGGCAAGAAAGCAGAGCTAAAGTAAAACACTGCGGTGGGTCAGGTAAGAAGCGTGTGCTTGAGATGAATAAATCACTGACCTGTTTGTGATGGAAAATGCAGATGAAGTCTTTTATCAACTTCTAACATTTGGGTGTCTGTTCCATCCTCATTCTCTAAAGTCGTCCAGGAGTCAATGAACATTGCCCCCTGGGACCAAACCAATACACTAGCTGCTGCTTTTAACAGCTTTGTTCATACAATAACGGCCTGCCTCCCTGTGTCTGATACCTGGTCCTTGGATTGCAGTTCCAGCGCAGATGATCCACTGCATAGAGTCATCAAGTCATTGCAGTCAATGCCCACAAATTCAAGTGTCTCACATAAACATCAAGAAATCCACAAATCGAAGTGCCAATCTGCCCTCCTTTCAAAGGCAATGTGTTGAGTCAGTGAATTCACATGCAAAGTTTGCGGTCCCCCTGTGGAGCCATGAGGGTTATCTCCATCAGCACCCTAGCAACGCCCACGCTGCAAGGAACTCGAAATGCTCCGATGGGAGGCAGCCCTAGCCTCAAACACTTTCCTTTCCTTTCTTAAACCCCCTTTCTTTATTGGGATACGTGCTGTCAGGGTTATCAACTAATGTGTGAGGAACCTGAATGAGTTTAAGAGCTGAGCTGTTGTCATACTGGTGTGTGGTAGTTCATGAACATGGTGACCTAGAGTAACAGGCACGCACAGAGCTTTGTGTTCTCATGCTTTTAGGAAAAAAGGTGACTGGATTGCTGCTTCTACATGAAATGCACAAGGCGTTGGCCAAAATAAAACATTTTAACTATTGTAGATCGTGGGCTAAATCTAACCCTCATGTCCCCCACACAACCCTCAGCACGAGGCTAGAGAAACAACAGGTGTTCCTCACTTCTAGGCCCATCACCACATCACAAACTTCAATGTATCACAGGGGTGAGAAGCGTTATTCACTCAGCCAGCCATTCAGACCATACCCAATCGATGATTTGGACGATATGGAAATTACATTTATCGAGCAAGTCGACTGACTGCAAAGCCAGAAATCAATGATGTCATCACTGACATCATGACGTAGCTGCATTATACATGAAGTACATATTCATCCATTCATGAAGTTACACAAACATGCACTAGTTTATTGTAAATAGGCATGAATCACATTCTTATGACCCACGCAGGTAGAGGACGGACACACATACATATGCATATCATTCACCAAAGCTGAAACCACATGATGCAAAGAGTTCATATATTTAGCTTGCAAATGCTTGACTGCTATTAACATGGAGAAGCCATAGAGAATTATATAGAAGCAATAAGTCTCTGAAATGGATGGCAGAAGAGAGACAGACTTCGAGTACATGAAAAATCTTACATGATCTCCACAGCCAGAGGCAAGCAGAAACGAGGCACCCAGCCAAGTATAATTGGAGACAGAAAACGTCCAGTTACCAAGACAATGTGCCACCTGCAGAAAGTCAGGCTAAAATCCTCATAATTACAAGCAGGATAGCTTAATTTTCTGGTCTCCACAAAAGTGACCCAGCCTAACAGGACAATGCCCATTCAACCATGGTAGGTGAAAAGAGGACTGTTCCTGTAGAACCAGAAGGGAAAAATGCTACAAGTGTTACCCACAAGCTGCTAACTGACTGCACTCTCCCAGCCTTAGGTGGTCAGAGATTGCAATATTAGGGAACAGTTTGCACCTCCATGTTTATTTCCATTGCCTTGAAAAGGTACACTCAGTCTGATAACTGTCCAGGGTTCCAGGGATGGGAGGACACAGTCTGACTAATCCAGATTCACCTTTTACATGGGGATACATTGTTTCAAGGGCCAATGGTCTCTCTGTGACCCTGCAGCATTGTAGATTGATACAAGTAGAGATGTTCCTAGGAGGGACCACTTGACATGGCTATCCAATTGTAGAACTAACCCAATAGTTGCCCTATGTATCGTATCCAAACAGACCATTGTCAAGTTGTGTTTGGTTTCTGGGATGGAGCCTGTATTTGTGACGTCCCATCGGAATAACACTGTATGACACATGCGTAGAAGACGAGAGCTCCAGAGGATACTTGTTTTCTGGTGTGACCCCTGTCATTTGTTTGCTAATAAGAGACAGTAACTTTGCCCCATGGCTGAGTCTTCGGTTCTTGTGGCGGGGAGACTTTGATGGCCGGATTGTTCTCTGCTGATAATTGGAGTGACTGCTAGAGAGCCCCACCCTATACACTGTAGTGCATTATCATTGGAAGATGGGATCAAGGGCACTTTACTTATAGTAATGGTGAATTTAATATGATTTCACAACAAACCAGCCCTCATTTCATTGCAAATCAAATCAAGCTCCTAAAATGCAAATTATTTTAGCTATTTTAAACAATGTATCATTTTATTTGGACGATGCATGCTATCGTTCCCATTCAAAGATGGCCGCTAGTTTTGGGTTGTTTCCTGAGAGCTTCCTTAGAGATGTGCAAGAATGGGTGGCATTTTCCATAGGGATTAGCATGGCTAGGGATTGAGAATGGAAGGTATTCAATAAACAAACAACTGTGTATCCCTCCACAAA
The DNA here is from genome assembly GCF_040938575.1 of Ambystoma mexicanum. Taxonomy (NCBI): domain Eukaryota; kingdom Metazoa; phylum Chordata; class Amphibia; order Caudata; family Ambystomatidae; genus Ambystoma; species Ambystoma mexicanum. The sequence goes on along the minus strand of NC_090921.1, from coordinate 1,155,595,341 downwards.
TGTCATCTCCATTGACACACATTACAGACCCTCATTCAAAGACCATATTTGAAGCTCTTGTGGTAATGCTCTTATTTAAATGACAGTACTATTGGCTTAAAAGTAGCCCCTTCAGCACCACCTAATAGCCCAAACTAACAAGCCCTGGCAAAGACAACAATGTTGGCTTGGCTACAGTTAAAAATAGCCATACATCAGTCACTGCTATCATATGCCCAGGTAATCACACCATTTTCCAACTATTGACATTTTATGGCCAGGTAGTTCAATTATGGCAATGCCTGGCAAATGTTTATCCCATGCTTGCACAACCCAGATCTGAAATGCACAGCAGTATTGCTCTCTGCATACTCTGCATGTATTTGGCTAAAACTCAGAGTATGGCCCCGGCAAGGCTTCGAAGTTGTAAGAGTCTCTGATGTGGAAACTCATGCTTGTTGTCAGAAATCCCCTATCGTTCTATATAACTGTTCATCGACTAACACGAAAATATAACAGTGAAGTTATTTATATGGTTCTCAAAAAAGAATTTGACTTTGCCCATTGTTAAGCATATCACTTTTTGGAGATCAGGGAATCCAGCCCTGTAGAGAGTATATCATGTTCCCTGGGATCAAAGGATGATGTCATCTGGGGAGGCACGGATTGGAACCAACATTCCCAGAACCCACAATGTGTGCCCTGGCCACGAGAACTTATCTTTTACCGCATTTAATATAGTGCAAACGTGCTGCTTTGCAACAAGGCAAGGAAGGGTCATACTGCAAATGATAGTCCAGGGACCCAAAGTTAATATTTCTCCCATGATCCTGTGCACGCCTGAACACAACCATTGACTAAAAAAAGACAGATCCCAACAGCATGACGTAGTTGCTAGTCGAGTGCACACCTATTGAAGCAGAAAGATGCAACGTTTTGGAAGTTTGTAAGACTAATAAGACATTTATAAAGTATGTTTATTTTTGCAAACATACTTACAAGGATATTATATGTATGTATGTACTCTACAAATATAATTTCTCAGTTAAAGTTAGTACTCATTTCATCGACCTCGGAATTATGAAAGGAGTTAAACCTGCAAAGGACACACAGATCTGGGGAGCCTGCCCTTAACTCATTGGTCTGTTGTTGTGAGTCAAATCTGTTCGTCTGTGTGAACTAACGTTGTCAGATGTGTGCAGAACAGTAGAAAATGAAGATGCTAGTTTATGGACTAGCAAGGACTTAATAGTGTGTAACTCACTATTTTCACCCGACAGGAAGCGCAATGCTTTTGGTATACTCCTGCATTCAAACTCGCATCACATGTATTAATGTATTCTGGTACATGAAGTCCAGCCAATTGGCATTGAGACAATCTCACAGCTGGATATGATCACTTCTGAGTACACTTGCATTGTTATGCTAATTATATATCAACCTGTGCAAGCACCCCCATGTTTAGAGGAAGAGCTGCAAGGGATGCAGCCATGAGGTTATTCTATTGCTCTAGTGTGCATTAGCAGGATATAATGATCGATGTTCGTCAATCAGAATATTTACTCTTCCATGTGTCATTAAACATATTTATTCAGGTACAAAATGAGTCTTTAAAGCAAAAGTTGTCCAAAATGAGTGACAATGCAAACTGAATTGATAATGCATGCGCATACACATGTCCCAAAATTTGCTGGAGGCTCTTACGAAAATGCAGAATCACTGGTAAATAAATGTTCCCACTGGCGTAGGCATGTTAGGGGATTTTTATAAGTTACTAGATGTGATAGTGTGAAAAGCCACCAGGATGCCTGGACAGAAGGACTTCTAATATGACAGCATTTAATTATTACTTTCATCTGACCTGGCAGAGGAATTCTATGTCAAGATTGGAGGCGAGCATTATGCTTCAACTTCTTTAATATCAACTCTTTAGCAGTTTGAACAAATCAAAGGAAAAAAACTGAAAAAGTCTTTAACCACTCCTTTTTTTTTCCTTTCTTAAAAACGACATCTCCTACTGTCTCTGTAGTCCTTGACAGTGTCAGCCCAGTCTACGTGCCACTTCCTGTCTGTGGACTACTCCTCTTCTTTTCCTGCTCTTCAGCAGATAAGTACCTTTTTTTCTCCAGTGCATTTCAAATGTGATGTTTTACCCTTAAAATTGAGATTCACGTTAGAAAACGGAAAGATTAGTTTAAAAGGAACGTATACTAGCAAAGGTATGCTAACTACAATTATGATAACATTTTTATTTCCTACGTTAGCGCGTATAACTTGAAACACAGCCAACACATAGGCAGACAGGGGAGGGAGAGTAACATGTAGTGCGTAGCATGATACGCAACACCTTTTCCTTACCCCCGGAGACCACACAGCGAACGGGAAGTGCAGCGTGAGGCAGACGGGTTCCATGGCGCATACCCGACACGTCCAGGGGCCCGTCCTCCTGCACTCTCAGCATAAGCGTTCCGGCCCGCACCCTCACGGAGGCGCGCTGGAGCAATCGAGACACACAAGAGGAGCGCGAACGACCCCTCCTTTGGCAAGGAGGAGCCAGCAGAGCGCTTCCTCTTCCAGCAAGCCAGAAGCCATGTCAGCCTGAAATGACGGACAAGGAAAGAATTTTGAACGGCCAGGCCCGGCGGTGAATAATTATGAATGCGTGCAAACGTCTAAGAGCCCAGCGCGCTTCCAGAAAACGGATCGAATGATCTATGCTGTAAGCCCAACATTGCAGGGGACAATGGGAGACAGGCATAGAATGGAGAAAACAGTCCCCAAAGCTCAGACTAACACAGCACACAGGAGTGTAATAAGAGAACCAAGAAAGGGCAAAGAGGAAGTAAGGTGATAGCCACGAAAAAAAAGAAAGGATAAGAAAAAGAAAATAAAGCAATAATAATATACATACAAGCATCTGCCACAACGCAGCAGTGGACATGCACATAAACCTGCATCCAGAGGTACCAGGCACAGAGCACCCAACACAAATATGTCTGAGTTTGAATGGAGCTAAGAGGAACAGGCTCAGGACCTGGCACCAGCTTTAAAGAGGTGCTAGGAAGCTTGTTGGTCGATGCAGTGGCACAAGGGGTGAAACGCTTACAAGACAGGCTGGCAACCCTGGAATCCACCCTGAGCCAGCCCTGCAAGAGCAACGAGACTAATGGAAGCATGCCTGCAAGATGAAAGCCTCTGCTGACCCCCCGGTCATATTTACGGGGCAGACAGAGAAGCCCCCGAGGCAGTCGACTCGTTAGGAAAGCTGAGGGAAGCTTTCATGCAGAGGTCGACAGTGCCAACCCTCATGACCCCATCCCCAGGTGACTACAATATGGGAAATGATGACTCAGGCTCAGAAGAGGAGCCGACAGATGTCAATCAATCCTCTCAAGATGAAGAAGAGAGAACAGAGGAAGATTTGTAGAAGCTCCAAGGGGGTAAGAGAGCCCGAAAAGAGAAACATCTACAGGATGAGCAGGAGGAGATAACAGACATGTTTGAGCCGGAGGACATTAGAAACACCAGATCTTCAGACTGGCAACCCTCCAACAGGGTGACAAAATATATGGCCTTAAGGGTCAGGAAAGCACTGGACAAAGAAGTGAGACAGTGCATGAGAGCGGAATGCCCGTGACCGGATCTAACAGGCAAGGTAGCGGAAATGCCAGAGTTGGACCCTAAAATGCTAGCGTTCATTACTAAGACTAACAAGGATCCATGCAAGGGCATAGACACGTCATGGAGGAGCTGTCAAGAGAAGGTGTTAGTCCTCACAGGTCTGCTAGCCAAAATAATGGACCTGGCCTAACGAGCCAAGGACACCTAACAAATACAAATATAGTCGACCCACAGGCTCTTCCGAATTGGGCCCAAAGGGCGGTATGCCTACTGGGGAATACGAATTGTGCCATGTCCTCAGAAAGGGGAAGCAGACTCCTACTTAAAATAGATGCAAAGCTAGGTGACCTAGTGACCTAGCCACGTATGAAATATGGGAAGCAACGCAGGCTCCTCTCTTCGGAGAAACCTTCAGCAAAGAAATGGGGAGATTTGTGGGGACCTACACGTCTTTCGAGAAAGTGCAAGCATCAATACGTAAAATATTCCCAGGCAGAGTTTTTGCCGGGACCTGCCGCTATCGAGGTCGAGCAGCCAGTCGCTTCCACAGAGGTAGAAGACCTCACAAAAACAGAGCCCAATACTGGGAGAACAAGCAGCAGGACTCCTTCTTTCCCAGCAGAGGATGATTCTCACAAGGCTGCAGAGGCAGAGTCCCAGGACGAGGCCAAGGCTCTGCCACAGGTGAGAACTTGCAATTATCCACCAGTGGGAGGGAGAACACAGCATTATTGGCACAACTGTCACACGCTTTCCAGCGATGCATGCATATTGCAAACAGGCAGAGGACTGCAGCTAGAGTTTGTGCAGGAACCAGAGCAAGACAGCAGGCCGCGCATGATACACATAGCACGACCAGAGAAGGAAAGTTTTCATTGCGAGCTAAGACAGCTCGTGCAGAAGAGAGCCATCGAGCGATGTAGGTGAAGCCCGAGATTTGCAAGCAATATGTTTTTGGTGCACAGGAAAGAGAAGGTGCGGCCGGTCATAAACCTGAAGGATCTGGACAGCTGGATTGTATACTGCCATTTCAAGATGGAAGGAATACATCAGCTGAGAGACACGTTAAGAGAAGAAGATTGGCTAACAAGAATAGATCTGAAAAATGCCTATTTCACATTAAAAGTGCAGACAGAGTTCCGACCATTCCTGGCTTTCAGCTGTAACGACCAGTTCTGGCAATTCAAACAATGCCCTTCGGGCTAGTTTCAGTGATATGGGCATTTACCAAGCTCATGAGACCAGTAGAAGCAGCGATCAGGGAGAAAGGGATCCGAATTATCATATACTTAGACGACTTTCTGTTGCTAGCTGAAGATCGAGAGACACTGATAGATCAGACCACATAGGTGAAGGAGCTTCTCTCCTCGCTAGGGTTCCTAGCAAATCAAGACAACTCAGATATGATGCCTGCCCGAAAACTGGACTTTCTGGGATTCGTACTATACACCAAGAAGGCAACTCTAGAGTTGCCAAGCAGAAAGATCAGGGACATCAAAAAAGAGATCAGAGCTTGTCTGAGCAAACAGTCCTAGCGGGAATAGTAGGACTGCTAACATCATCCATTCAGGCCATATTCCCAGGGCCCTTGCATTATCAGGCCCTGCAGAGACTAAAGATCAGACACCTACAACAGGGTCTGAGATATCACCAATTAGTACCCCTAGACCAAGATTCCATCACAGAACTAAAGTGGTGGTTGAAGAATATGGACGCCTGGAATTGGCGTGCCATATTCGGAGATCAACCAGATCTGATAATAGAATCAGACACCAGCCACATAGGCTGGGGAGCGAGATGCATATCACTGAAGACAAGGGGGAAATTGAGCGCACAATAACTGTGGCTTCACATAAACTGTTTAGAGCTGCTAGCGGGATCCTTTGCGATCAGAGCTTTCAAGAAACAGAGAGTCAGCTCCTATGTCTTGCTCAAGATGGACAATATATCAGCAGTCAGGTACATCAATCACCTGGGTGGAACCAAATCCAAACTCCTAGCGGAGCTAGCAAAGGACTTCTGGCACTTTTGCCTGCAGCCAGGGACAAAGGTTACAGCAGGATACCTGCCAGGGACGCTCAACATGATATCAGACTGGAACTCCTGGTACCTGTCGGATTACAGCGAATGGAAACTGAGCGTAGAAATATTCTAACAGCTGGACCGTCTTTGGGGACCGGTGCACATGGACCTGTTTGTGTCATGACTGAACACGCAGACAAAAAGCTATTTCAGCTGGAGGATAGACCCAGCCGTGCAGGGGACGGAACAAGTTAATTACCTGTAACTGTTGTTCTCCAGCATGGGTCTGGCATGGATTCACATGCTCATGATTATTCCCCGTCGCCAGGCTGGGAATCCTCAGTAAATAAAAAATCAGTTTCAGTTCCATTTCTGAACTGTCTTTCTCCTAACAACCAAACACACTGGGTCATACTGCCCTCATCCTAAGCCCCTTCTCTGGCAGCTTCTCTGGCGTCCTCCTACAAAGGCCTTGGAGTGGCCCCTGTTGGTTTCTTGGGCCGAGGAGTGGGAGGGTTGGCGGTAAGAAGAGAAACCTCTGCCATAGCCCTTCAAAGATCAGAGACACTTGCTTCCTGAGGACCAAAAGGACAGCCGACGCTGCTGTAGCGTGCCTAGGGCACGTGCCGTCTACGTGTCCGCCTTGATGACTTGTAGGGACTCGTCCACAGTCTTCCCAAAACGATTGTTTCCATCAAAGGGCAGAGCCAAAACCCTTGTCTGGACCTCCTGTCGATGGTTGGTGGCCTTGAGCCAGCCACGGCGACGAAGGCAAACGCCATATCCCATCTGACGGAAACCCACATCTGTGATGTTTGTGGCCACCGTGATGGTGTGGTCCGATGCCACCACGCCCTCTTGTAGAATTTCCAACGTTGCTGACCTCTTATCGTCGGAAGGAAGTCCAGCATAGGTGCGAGCTTGAACCACAGCTCCCTATAGCTCGCTATGATAGCAAGGGCGGCCTTGACGGTTGTCGCTGCAGAGTTGAAAACTCACCTTCCCATCGCAGCCTATCTCATCCGGCAGAGAGGATCTGGGGGGAGGTGATGGGAGGTCACCCATCCCACCGTCGTCTTTCGTGCCCATCGTCGTCGCTGTGTCCGACCCCATCTCACCAGTGTGGGGCAGGGGAGAGGGAAGAGATGAGTGTCAAGGAGGCATCGGGTGCCTTTTCCTCTTCTTGGATGGCGGTTCCCCCGTCGTCAGTGGGGTGGCAGGCACCAGCGCTCCTGGATGAGTGGGAGGCGGCGTCACCGGCATCCCCTTCTGTATCTCAGATACAAGTTTGGAGGGTTTGTAGAATGCCCACTGACAGATGTCTAGGTGGCAGTTGCGGTGTAGGGACAGAGGCAGGCAGCTTGGGTAAAGGTGCAGGGCCAGGGGTCTCGTCGTCCAGAGGCCCTCTGTCTTCCTCAACCGTATCTTCATCATCGTTGCCCTCATCATCGCCCTCATCAGCGCCATCGTCGTAGGCCGTGATCCTGATGTTTCCCTTGTCGCCAACAATCTCCTGGATGGTCTGGAGGTAGCGAGCTCCTGATCCTCCGCAGAGGAAATATCCGTGCCGTGGAGGACTTCAATGCCCCCCCCCCCTTTGTTCGCATCCAGAGGGGACAGTCTCAGGGAGATGACCGGCATCTTCTTCTCCGGGATCTTCTCAATGGGCTGGAATGCAGGGAGTCTTGATTCTATTAAAGACTAGGAGGCAAGCATTCATTTCCCACCCTATGCATGTACTGTATAATTAATAAACAAACGCAGATATGAATGGAATAGCAGTATACAGACTCCACCCTAATGCTATGTCTTGTATGCTCCATAGGAGATGACCAGAAGAATAATTGAGCTGCGAGACAGAATAGCCAGCAGATCCTAGAGGGAGCGAAGACGCGCAGCCGAGATGCAGCCAGGGCAAGGCAGTTGAAAGCCAGAAGTTCAAGTTGAAACGTTTCGTGAAGCAAACGTTTACAGCGAGGGTGCAGTTCAGAGCATCCAAATAAGAGGAGGAGTCCACAGACAGGAAGTGGCACATATTCTGGGCTGGCACTGTCAAGGACTACAGAGACAGTGGGAAGGAAAAAAAAGGAGTGGTTGAAGACTTTTTCAGTTTTTTCCTTTGATTTGTTGAAACTGCTGAAGAGTTGATATTAAAGAAGTTGAAGCATATTGCTGGCCACCTAGTCTTTAATAGAATCAAGAATCCCTGCGCAGCAAGCATGGGTAATCTTCATTAACAATCCTCGACTTTAGGAGCTCACCTTCACAGAACTCCTCTGTAGTATGCTTGATGACGTGTCGCTGTGTGAAATGTGTGTGTTTGGGTTGGATCTGAATGAGAATGCAGGAGTGTAGCCAGGTGACTGTTGAGAGAACTGCTGTGAGAGGATGATGCTCTGGTGGTGGGCTACATCACTGACACTTGAAAAATGATATGTCTCAACTGCTACTCGCATCCGTCAGATACTTCAACTTTGGTGACGAGCGCCCACCAGCACAAAGCCACGTTGCTGAGGAGAAGACAATCTCCTGTGTTGTGCTCCGTATCGTGTTACTAGCTCCACTTCCACTGGTAAGAGCGTCCAGTATTGCCCTTGGTCCTCATAGGCACAGCACTTCTTTTATTTGGACATTGTTCCCCTTTGTGTGGCTTTTGGGCAAACTGGTGCATTATCCGTGCTTGAGCATATCTGCTGTACAAACTTTGAGCACATTAGAAGAAAGGACTCACTCACGTTTTTATGCTCCCGGCACAGGTCTCCAGTTGCTTGATAACATATCAACAATAGGGCTCCTGTCGAGGCCCTGCAGTGCATGCCTGATCCCAGCTAAGGAGACAGCGTCGTGCACACTGGAACCGTTTAAGTATCTACATTTCAGTTTGGATGTAGTGCCTTCGCATTATTTCAACTCTTCGAGGGCTGTGACAATCTTGTAAGTGTGTATTTCATGCATACAAGAAAATGTAAAAAGGGGGAAAATAAATAAAAGGCACTGAAAGGAGGAGTTTTAGCCAGTGGTCGAAGCAGGTGGGAGCAGTTGGGTGAGCTGCTCCTATACTTTTTTAAAATATGTTTTACCGTTCCTGTACTTTTATGTTAAAAAGTAACCATTCCGGAATGGTTTCGTTTTAAAATAAAAGTGTAGGAAGAAGTTGAAAATGTGCACTTGAGTGCACTGCACTGAATGTTCCCTTAACAGCAGGTGTGTTTGTTTGGGGGGTTGTATTGCATGTGGCAGGGGCGTGTCGATGGGGTTTGTGGGGAGCAGGGGCAGACCAGCCGGGAATATATTCCTTTTCGTACACTATGGCCACAGATTTTAATGTTCTATGTTTGAAGGGGCAATATATATTGAGTGCAACACAATATAAAGGGAAAAAAGCACAAAGTGAAGGCTTGTTCAGCATCCATTTTTAAAGCCAAACAGTAAAGAAAAATCACAGTGAAAAGAGTGTTTTAGTATTGTGACTGTTGATCATACAAGCATAGATATGATGTAAAATATTGCTTCCCCTCTTATGTTTCCTCCTGGGCAAGGGACCCCCACCCCGGTTCCTTGGACACGATGGAAGAAATCCTTTGAGCATTGTGCAGCAGCTATGTGTGGAATGAATTTTAGCACACAAAGAAACAAAATCCCTACTAATGCATTGCCTGGGGCTGCCAGGACAAGAAAAGTTCAACAACCTACGAAAGCTTTGTGATAAGGACGCCGGTGGCCTCAATGAATATGAGAAATGTATTATAAAGTTGGACAGACATTATGAGACAAAGCTCAGCATAATATTGGAATGCTATACATTTGGCAAGAGGTCACAGAAGGAAGAAGAGACTTTGGAGGCATTCATCACAGCCCTTAAAGGGTTGGCGAGAAGCTGCAATTTTGGCCAACAGACTGATGAGCGTTTGAGGGATCATTTTATGCTGGAATCCTGAGATGGCAAAACGTTTTTGGGAAAAGGGCAATCCTTCCTTAGAAGAAGTGTTACGCATTGCTAAGGAAGTTGAACATACCACCAAATACGTAAGGACTTTAGAGATGAATGTTCAGCGGAGGAAGTGGTCTTCGCTGTTGATGATGAAGATGAGGATTTCAAAGGGCCTAGGGATCTTGTATTGATCAATGGCTATCAAGTTAATAATATGATAGATTCAGGGGGAAAATGCACCCCATGTGAAAAAGATGATATTTGAGAATATATTTCCAAATATGCTCTTGAAGGAAGTTGACATAAACCCTTGGGCATGCAGGGGTGCCTACATCAATGTGTTAGAATGGTTCAAGGGAAAAATTCAATTCAAATGGAGATCTGCACCTGGAAAGGTGTATGTCACAGAAATAGGAACCGTTCCTTTGCTGAGTTGGCTAAGGCAGAAGAAGATGAACATCAGGTTGAATCCCAACAATGATGAATGTGTACTTCTTTGTGATATCGACAGGTTACACTCACAACTGTTCCATTCAACCATAGGCCGCTTAAATGGATTTGTGTTTAGAATACTTCTAGTACGAGGATCAAAGCCTGTTGTGCATAAAGTGAGGTCTATTCCTATGACACTGAGAGATCAGGTCCAAAAAGACCTTTTGCAACTGGAGCAGGATGGAATAACTGAGAGAAATTAATCTTCGGAGTGGCTGTTACCACTGGTAGTGGTGGCAAAACCCAATAATAAGCTGAGGCTTTGTGTTGATCTCCGAGCTCTGAATAGGTGTGTAATACCAGATCACTATCACCTTCCAAATATCGCTGAAATGCTTTTGACACAAGGAGAGGTTGTCTGTTTTTCTCGCTCAACCTCACTTCAGCATATCACCAAATACAACTGCATCATGAGTCCAAACAGCTGACAGCCTTTATTACTCCACAGGGACTTTTCCAATGTGTGAGGACGCTGTTTGGTGTTGTATCAGCAGCATCTGTTTTTAAAAGGATAATGCATGAGATATTCAAGGATGAGCAAGGACATATATGTTCCTAGGACTATATATTGGTGTTTTGACTTGATCAGATAACACATGATCAAAGACTGAAAACAGTGACAGGCATGTTAATGGCAAAGGTCCTTACATTGAGTCAAGATAAGTGCAGATTCAATCAGGAATACATTGAGTACCTAGGTCACAGAGTGTCAACAAAAGGGATCAATGTGAAGAAAAAGATGTTGGCGAACATGAGTAGTGTGGGGGAACCGAGTGACAAGGAACAGATATGTTCTTTCCTCGGCATGCCCGACTACTATTCCTGATTCATTCAAAATGTTGGGCAACCCCTTTCTTTCCCCTACATAAGGATAAGACATTCATGCAATATTATGAAACTATTCTGTTTAGGGTCTCTGATACTACTTTATTTACAACCCCTATAGATTAGAGTCCAACTCTAGCCATCTGACTTGCAGGAACATCTACCAGAACATTGCCAAATTGTATGACAGTGGTTCTGTTTCGCACAAAATTTACTGAATGGACCGATTCGAATTACAATTGACAAGGTTGGTTCTTTAAAAGTTTTGTCCTCAAAAAAGGCTTTCTAAAACACTTGCATGTGGGTATTGTTACCTTCCCATTTGATCTTTTTCACTTGAGCTGGATTAAATAAATTTGACTTTCTGCCTTACTCATGATCCACACCTGGTTGGTCTAGGGACACTGATTTTCTTTGGTAGCACTCCATGCATGACACCCTGAGTTCTTTAATCCCAATAGATGCAGACATTGGGTTACTCCTAGCAGGACAGCAGCAGAACAATTCATGTCTGCATTCTAGTGTTGTGGAGTGATGTATTTATTTCTTTTTTCCTCTTTTCTTGCACTTGGCCTCTTCTTTTTCTTCTTTCACTTGCAATTAGTGCTGGACAGGGAATTGATGGGCCCCTATATTTGTGTTTGATTTTAGACAACTACCCTTAATCTCCTGATGAAGACATTTTAAACCATCGTTTACACGTCGAAACCGGTCGAGAAAAACCTAGGATAAGGCCGCTTATGAGGATTCTGTTTGGCCTATCCTGACTGCTGACCACTGCTTTCAAAATGTACCATGGTCATGCATTAAGTGTTGTTGCTGCTGTCCACTTAAAAACCTGTTGTGGCCTTGCACTATGCGTTGTTTTGCACAAAAATTGATTGTATTGTTATGAAATTGTGGATGAATTGTTATATTTGCTATATGTTTTTACCTTGTATTTGTTGATGAGGTGTATGAGTTTTTGGATGGATGTGGTATGAATGCGGATAAATGGTTGTATGATTTATTAGGATGATTTTTACTAAATTGTGATGTTTTTAAAATATTCCTGCTATATAAAATAAAAATTGCTACAGTGCAGATTAATTCGTGACTAAACTCACAAAGAAAAAATGTATTGGGTCTAATAAAATCCTTAATACACCCTTTTTGAAAATTGCTTCCTCTGGATTTCCTTTCCAAGATGAATTATTACGGTAATACCCTAATCTAGAGTGTGGGGTCTCCTGTGCCTTTCAGTGACAGAGCGGACAAGACAGTTAACATGAGTTTATTGTTAAAGAATGAGGCTCCTTTTTAGTGGACTCCCAGATCAATCGAATTCCCAATGACTTGCTGAAGGTAGCCTTGCTAAATGCACAATCCATAGTCAAACATGCCACGAGGTGGCAGACTTAATAGAAGATTTAGACATTATTTGACTCACAGAAACAAAGTTATCTATGACTAGTAGCCATGCTGCCCAGTTGGCCACTCCACTTAGTTACAAAAGTATCAGAACCAACCGTATTGAGGGAAAAGGGGAGGGGTAGCATTAATTATTAAAGATTATTTAAATACTCACATGCTCTGCCTGAATACCCTGGACAAATGTGAATATTCGCTGATTAAATTGCAGGTTGATCACAATACCTCTTTTAGCCTACTAACTCTATATCGACCACCAGTTTCTCTGCCCTTATTTGAGGAAGATTTCCTATCCCTGATTGGTGAATTTACTAAATCTACTACTCCTACTATTACTATGCAAGACTTTAATCTCTGGGAACAGAATAGTACTGACCTCAATGCATTGTTTTTACTCACTGCCTTCAATGCCATTTGGTTTACTCAGCTGATTAAGGAACCCACACATAGAAAAGGACATATCTTGGACTGGGTGTTAACCCATAATCTCCAGACGAAAACCGCAATAGTCTCCCCTAGTCTTCGGACAGATCACTACTTGATCCCCATTAACATCATACTTCCAGCTACATACAAAAAGGTCAGTGAATATCTGAGATTGAAAATTAGAGCAAGAAATCCTAGGAAGGCCTCCCTGAGGCATTTGCATATCTTGCTCTACATCTGTTCTCTAATATAATACAAACTAAAGAAACAAACATTTTAGTTTGTGATTTTTCGATATAACCACCACAGTTATTAATAGATTAGCCCCTTGCTCGGACATGAAAGTTAAAACTGAAGCTACTGGTCAGACCTGGTTCTCACTTGAGGTAATAGAACACAGAACAATGTCTGAAAGGTTATGGAGGAAAAATTCCAGCCCAGGCAGAGTGGCCAAATATCGAACTGCTGCAGTCGAGTACAAAAAGGCCAGCCTCTGTGCTAAGAAGAAAAACCTTTGACAACAGAATATCTAAAGCAAAATTAGATAAAAGAGAGCTGTTTTGCATTCCGGAAGAATTAGAGGGAACAATGGGTGCACGCTTGGTTGATTACAAAAGCAAAACCGGATGCAAAAAAATCCAGGATTTTTTTTCACAAAAATTAGATCTCATCAAGAGGCGATCAAAATCTGCCACCAAAATCTAGCTGATTGTGCTGACCGCCCTTCTAATGCTGACATGGCACTGAAATCCAAATTAAAAACTATCCCAGAATTCTGCCTTAATTCACTTACTGAGGATGAACTCCTCAGTAAGTGCCAGCTATGCCGACGACACCCAGCTGGTCTTTGAGCTGACAGTGAACCACAAGCTAGACACCACCACTGTTAATGGGATATATGATCGTATCCAGAAATGGATGATCATAAACTCACTCGCCTTGAACAATGACAAGACCAAGTGACTGATTGAGGGCTCAGATCAATGGATAAAGAGGCTGGATGCAAAATATAGTCATTTAAAAATCTCCAACTGTGTCATTCAGGTCAGCCCATTTGTGAAGACCCTGGGGGTCGTCCTTGATTCGGGACTGAATATAAAAAAATACATCCTACAGGTAAAAGCCTACGTTAGTAAAATGATCAGACAAGTCAAACCCTACCGGTCTACGAGTAATCTAACCTTGGTGGCTTCTGCATTGGTCAATATCTGCATTGATTACTGTAATAGTTTATGGGTGGGTACGTCCCAAAACAATGTGAAAATCCTGCAGACAGCCCAGAAAGGTGCTGTGAGAGAAGTGTGTGGGATGAATGGAAGGAACCATATGACAGAGACAAGGAGATCTATAGACTGGCTCCCTATAGTCCATTGAATATCCCACAGAATGTTCACTCTTACCCATAAATGTATGACGGGTAAGGCACCAGAGTGCCTGACAAAACGCATACATAGGGCCCTTGTTGTGAGAACTTTATGTTCCAATGCCACCAAAAGACTAGTTAATCCTAGACACAAATAAAAAAAACTCTGGTGGCACCAATTTTAATGTGTGCGCACCCAGTCTGTGGAACTCTATACCTAACAACCTATGTAGAATTCCATGTTTTACGAGCTTTAAGAGAGCAATAAAAACCTATCTCTTTAATTCAAAGGACTAGGCGTTCTCCCTCTCTGTCTCATATCTGGCTACTGATCTTATCTTCTATTTGTACTTGTACGTGATCTGTGTTTCTTTTCCGTGTGCACTGAGGCCTGCGGTCATGATGCATGATCAAATACATTAAATAATAATAATGTTCCTCAGAATGTACGGGTATCAAATGGGCTTTAGAGAGCACTCCTTCTTTTCAGAACTTTAAGATGGGCAGGAAAAAACATTATCTCCACGGATGCTAGTAATACAGGATTGGGAGCTTTTTTCACACAGATGGAAGGACATGAAGAACATTGCATTTTTTTTTAATTGTATTTAGTTAATTAAAAAAATTGAAGGTTGAAGGTTGAGAAACACACTTCACAGTTTCAAAAATTAAAGTACAAGTACAACAAGCACAATACCAATTCAAATTGCATTTGTTTCACATTCACTTAAAGGGGCAGAACTCAACTATTCCACCATTGAAAAAAGAGTTTTTGGGAATTAAATGGGCTGTTGGAAAATTTAGAAGATTCTTGTGGGGTTCGAGGTCCATGATACAGACTGATCACAAACCACTAAAAGAAAACTTTCATAAGAAAGAGTTGAATGGAGTATCATCCAAGATAAAGAGATGGGTTGTGGCACTCCAGGAGTATCGCTTTGAAGTTGAATATGTGCCGGGAAAAAGGAACATTCCTGCAGATTGTTTGTCCCATTTAGTTCCGGGTAAAGAAGATGAGGTTGATGACAGTGAGCATGAATGTTTATTACATGTGGATCAGAAGATGATGACAAAGGTGGAGTGGGATGAAGGCATGGTCCAGGATGTGGGGCTAAGAAATTTGAGGGATGATCTCACGGAGAAAGGTATGATCACGAAGATGTGTGTGGTGGGAACAAAGTTGCAAGGTTTGTGGGTTGTGAGAGATGAGCTGCATGGAAATGGGGAATGTGTTATGAGAGGTGGCAGAATAACACCTCCCAGTGGTGTGAGGAAAAGCATTGTGGAACTCACTGATGAAGGGAATCAAGGGATTACTAAGACAAAGCAGGAGGTTTTTGTAGAGTATTTGTGGCCAGGGTGTGACTTGGAGGTCAAGCGAGTTGTGAGAAATTGTGTATACTGAATTTAGAGCAAAGAAAGTTTGGTGTCTAGAGAGAGTCTGATGACTTTGGTTCAAGTACCTCAAATGCCAAGGTTAGAACGTAGGTATGGACTATGTAGGACCTATTTGGAGAAAAAGTTGCATAAATATTGTATTGTACTGGTTGATGTATTGTCAAAATGGGTGGAGGTGAAAGTCACTATGAGCCTCACCACCAAGGATATTATAGAGTTTATGTAACACGTGCTCAAGCGGGAAGGGTACCCATGTCTGTGTGATCACAGACAATGGTGTCCAGTTTAAATCTAGCGAGATGTGTTAGTATTTTGTTGAGAATGGGGTTGAGCACACATATACTGAAATATATCATCCCCATGGCAATGGAGAGGTTTAACAAGGTGATAAAAGATTGAATAAGATGGGTGTGGGCAAATGGACAATATTGTGAAGAAGTTGTAAGGAGTAGGATCGAAGCGCATCGGTTTTCTCCACATGGGATGACTGGTGTGTCGGACTTTGAGTTAACTAAGGGGAGGAAAGCAAATTGCAAAATGTGTCCCCAATGGATTAAGAGAGTGAGATAGACATGGGAGTGTGTGCAGAGAGACAGATTGTGTGTCAGAGAGAGATAAATGGTCAACAAAGCTAGTTATGATGAGAGGAAAGTGGTCAAAAGTTGTGTGCAAACGGGTGATCTAGTGAGAGTGAAATTTCCTGCATCTTTGAGACAAATGTAATGCTGTAATGACAAAATATGGTAGAATCTGGAATGAGACTAGAGTTGTGAAGGTAGGGGATCAGAGTGTGCCTTTGGTCTCTGCTAGTGGAGAGCATAGTGAAATGGTTGTGGTTGATAGGAGATCAGCTAGGCAAATAAGGCAACCTGAAAGTGTCAAGGACTATGGGCCTCATTACAAGTTTGCTGGTCCGGAAACTACGATATCGGCAAGCTTGCCAGTACCGTAGTTCCTGGACCGGCAAACTATGAGATGTGCTCGTGGGTGCCTTTCTGCCCACTAGGTCTGTCCTGGCGGGCAGAGCGGCACCCGTGAGCACAGCTTGTCGATTCACCGGCACCATTCTGAATGGTGGCGGTGCATCCGACCTCCCCATTCCCATTGAGCCCTATTGGGCTCAATGGGAATGGGGAGCATTTTTTTCCAGCACCCGTGAATGGGCAAATACCGGGTCCGGTAATTGGCCATTCGCGAGTGCCGGAAAAATTCACAAGTTTGGCAGCAGCCTGCCGGTTTTACTTGTAATGAGGCCCTATGTGTTTGGTCTTTGTGATAAGGAAGAACAAACATGCTAAGCCCTGTAATTATTTGTTCTTGTTTGTTCAAAGCTTTCTTTCGGTGTGTGTGCGATTGTTTCAGCTGTTAAGGGTAGGAAGGTTTGTAGTAGACTTAAGGGCGTGTGGCTGTGTGGAATGTGTGTTTTTGCGTGTGATCTAGAGTGAGAATGCAGTAGTGAAGCTGAGTGACTGTTGAGAGAGCTGCTGTGGGAGGAGGACGCTCTACTGGTGGCCTACATCAGTGAGACTTGAACAAATATATATGTCTCACCTGCTACTCATGTCCGTCTGAAACTTCATCCTCCATACAGCTAAAAAATGTGCAACTAAATGGATACATCCCCTACCATTGCGGCAGCAATCAAGCCTGATGTGGCATTTGCCCAGTAACCATAAAGCTAACAATAAGGAAGGGGCTACAAGAACCTCTGATGTTGATTGACACGACAGCCCGCCTTCCCAGTGTACACCCATAAACCCCATGGAAGGCAATATCTTTGCTCCAAGGAAAATGGCCCAGATTGGCATGCCTTTTTGGAAGAATTTTATATAATTTTGTTTCAGGAAACCTGAGCAGGTAGGATACCAGCAGAGCGTGATTATGCCAGCTTTGTAGTTCCTGCTCTCAAGGGGGCATCAGGCAGTCCGATGGGAGGCTTATCATTTGGATAATAATTAAGCTGGATGCTAAATTCATGGAAATGAACACTGGCACGTGCAGCTCCTTAGGATCTGTCTCCCTGGTGGCCTAAATGTTTGTCTTTTCAATGTTTACATCTGGTAATTTGGTTGTTTATCTGCTGTGTAGGCTATTTATTGCATGACAGAATAACTAGACACTGTTAGTACTCCAGAAGATGATACCAGAATAGATATCATTTTGGTTACTGGGGATTTTAATGCATAACCCTGAATTAATGGTTCGAGTTGACCATGTCAAGTTAAATGTTTTCGATGAGGATTGGACGCTAGTGGACTGGTTTTGCAAAAACCAGCGTAAGAGCTCTTTTACATCGATATTAAAACTAAACAGGATCTAGGCTGCGATCAATACCTCTCCTGGATCAAACCAATAGGTGCAAGAAACATCTACATTAAACTACACTTGGATAAATTACCTATACATTTTTAACTAGAAATTGGTCAGCTCACGCAAACTTGAGATGCCTGATGTGTGGAGCCGATGGGGTGGACGAATACCATATTCTTTTTTTATCCAGTCCTGAGCCAATTTAGAAGAAGATGGCTTGCTTCTACCTTAAAGGCAAATAACATTAATACTGTGCTAGGGTCTCAGAAGTTATACAAACAAAAAACAAATGCATATTCAGAGTCTAGGCGATTTCCAGCTTTTTAGTTGGAGTTGGAATTGCAACAAAAAATATTGTAATTGATTTAATAATGTTATAATTGCTATTGTAGGCTATGCAATCATTCATTTTTAAGTATTTACCATGTACATGAAATTTCTATTCTATGACAAGACGGAGGTGAGCATTATGCTTTAACTTCTTTAATTACTGCTCCCACAGAAATTTAACAAAACACATATTTCTTTTTTAAAACTTGGTAACACTGTTTTACGCTTCCATGCCCTGGAAGCTTCTGTTAACATAGGGGTAACATATTCAAAAAATAGCATAAAAAATGATATCAAATCGTTTTGAACTACTAATGTCCACAATCCTCTGTGCCTCTGTAGTCCTGCACCAGTCCCTTTGCCCAATGAGGGCTCACCCCTGTCCATAAGAAGGGCTCCGACTGCTCGCCAATCCTCTTTCTTTGTTGCTGCTCCCATAAGATTAGTACCTCATGAGTGTTGCTCTTCATTGTGTGATCGTACTGTGATTTATTTAAAAGGTGTGGCACGCTTTCCTGACCTACTTGATTATTAGTAGCGCTAGTGTTGAGCCATTATTGGTGTCAAAGATATAAATTAAACGCTGCGTTTCTTTTTTCCTCTTTCGTTTCACCGACGCTTGTTTTCGGTTTCCACATCCTCAAAGAGCCGGGGCCGGAGCCGCGGGCGATCGCGCTCGCATTAGGCCCCCAGCCCCGCCTCCTCAGCTCGACTCTTGCGAGTGTGTCGAGCGGCCTTCCCCCGCGGGCTTTAGGACCCGGCGGGAGGGCGGGCACGCCAATCAGCCTTTGCGCGCAGCTCAAACTGCGTAGTACGAAGGAGAGAGCGAACGAAGTGACGTGCGATACGGAGCTCCGCTAAAGAGTTCTAACGGTAGAACGATAAGTTCTAGGAGAGTCGTCTGGGCTATTTGGAGTGTTCTACATTCAGCTGGGTATATAAAACAAAAAAGGAGGTTGTGTTCCTTTACACTATACAGGAAAATATAATGTACTCTGAGGTCCCATTCCAGTATGGCACAGTACAAGGAACCCAGATCCACATCTCCGGAGTGGACTTCAGATGAGTGGGTAGAGGAGACTATCGAGGAGGACCAGGACCTCAGCTTGAGTTTCAAAAGGGTCCTAGGGGATTCATTGTCCCAAGCAGTATCCGAAGGAGTCCTCCTCCTCACCCAAAGACTCGATCATTTGGAGGCTATTTTTAATAAACAGAAAGCAGAACAGGACCAGTCCAGGAAGAGGAGGGCGCTTAGCCCTGGCGAGGGGACCTCAGGGAGACACCCCAATCCATGGGTTGAGCAGAAGGGCTGTAAGAAGGCTCAGCAGTGCAGATGCTCTATGACGCCCCCAAGCAGACCAGAAGAGGTAGAATTAACACCTCAAGAGCCAGTTGACCCGGTCAGCAGACTAAAAGAAGCATTTCTGAAAAGGGCAACGGTGCCAGGCTCTCGACCCCCTGCCCCAGGGGTGTATAATTTAGGGGAAAAGGAGGATGCCAGTTATACACCAGACGACGAGAGCGGCGACGAGGAGGTCTCCCCTTGTCAGCCTGGAGCACAGGATCAACTCCCGGAAGAGGAACCATTGAGAGATATGTTTGATCCAGAGGCGATCAGGCATCCTTGATCAACAGACTGGGTGCCTTCACCCAGAGTCGCCCAGTATATGACTCTCCACATGAGAAAGCCTCTCGACCGAGAAGTAAGGTAAAAAATGCGAGCAGAATGTCCCAGACCAGAGCTGCCAGGCAAGGTCACAGACACTCCGGACCTAGATCCAAAAATGGTCACCTTTGTGACGAAAACCGCCAAGGATGTTAGGAAAGGAGTAGATAGGGCTTGGCGAGGGTGCCAGGATAAGGTACTAGATCTCGCTGGACCCCTCGCGAAGATCATGGACTTGGCCGAGAGAGCCATTGACACAGGATCACCGGTTGACCCCCAGGTTCCAGCAATCTGGGCCCAACGTGCTGTCTGCTTGCTAGGAAATGCAAACTGCGCACTCTCTTCAGAGACAAGGCGCGGAGTACTACTGAAAATTGACAGTAAACTGAGTGATCTCGCTTCGTACGAGGCAGGCGAAGGAGCGAAGGGAATGTTGTTCGGGGACGCATTCGCGAAAGAAATGAATCAGTTTGTGGGGACTTACTCTGCCCTAGAGAAGGCACAGAGCTCCATCAGAAGGATCTTCCCCAGCCGTGTTTTTTCCGGGACCGGGCGCCAGAGAGGTCGAGCATCCAGTCGCTCCTACTCCAACAGAAGACCTCAGAATCAAAGGTCCCAATACTGGGAATCTCGGCAGCAGGACAATTTTTTCCCAACAAGGAGCCGTTTCCCTAGAAACAGAAGGGGAGAGGAGCTTTCAGGCAGCAAGGTGCTACTATCAGTGAGTACTACCCCAATTCCCTACAAAATAGGGGGCAGGACGGCAGAGTTTGGGCAGGCTTGGCGCGAGCTCTCCAGCGATGCGTGGGTTCTGCAGACAGTATCTGGTATGCATCTAGAGTTCATAGGTTCTCCCATCCAAGCGCGTACCCCTGTTCCGATGTTCAAATCTCAGAGCGAAAAGGCCCAGCTCTTCAGCGAGCTACAGATTCTAGCCGGCAAAGGGGGAATAGAAAGAGAGCTACTGCAGGATACAGGCTTTATCAGCAACATGTTCCTAGTGCGCAGGGGAGAGAAAGTGAGGCCCATAATAAATTTGAAGAGCCTGAACGAATGGGTAGTTTACAGGCATTTCAAGGTCGAGGGTATTCATCTTCTTCGAGATCTTCTCAGGACAGGGGATTGGCTAGTATGCCTGGATCTCAAGGACGCCTACCTCACAGTTCCGATAGCAGCTCAGTATCGGAGATATCTGCGTTTCCTGTGGGGCGCCGAGGTGTGGAGGTTCACTTGCCTACCCTTCAGTCTGGCCTCCGCTCCGTGGGCCTTCACCAAGCTCATGCGCCCAGTAGCAGCAGCTATCCGCGAGCGAGGGATAAGGATTATCATTTACCTAGACGATATATTGATTCTAGGTCAGAGCGCAGCGCAACTGCGGGTCCAAGCAGAATGGGTATCTACGCTAGTGACATCTCTCGGTTTCATCATCAATTCCGAGAAGTCAGATCTTCGCAGAGGATAGAGTTCTTAGGATTTGTGATAGATACCAAGAAGGCAGTCCTAGAATTACCAGCTCACAAAGTGTGAGCGATTCGGAAGGAGCTCAGAGGGGTTATAGCGAGGAAAGTTATTTCGCTTTGCAATCTAGCCCGTATAGTGGGTCTACTTGCAGCTTCCTTTCAGGCAATCTTTCCGGGCCCTTTGCACTACAGGGCCCTTCAGCGGTTAAAGATCAAACACCTCCGGGAAGGGCTGAATTACCAGCAGCTGGTTTCGCTAGATCAGGAAGCCATGACAGAGCTACAGTGGTGGTTACAGAATATGGAAGCCTGGAATGGCAGAGCGATTTTCGGGGACTCCCCAGAGTTAGTAGTGGAATCAGACGCCAGCAGAGCAGGCTGGGGGACACGCTGCGGAATTCTCCAAACAGGAGGAAAATGGTCCCAAGAAGAGCTCAAGCTCCACATAAACTGCCTAGAGTTGTTAGCGGGTTCTTTTGCAGTGAAAGCATTCACCAAGGACCGAGTGAACTGCTGTGTCCTTCTCAAGATGGACACTATTTCGGCAGTCCGTTATATAAACAAGTTAGGGGGAACATCTTCCAGAATGTTAGCAGAGTTAGCAAAGGATTTCTGGCATCATTGCCTGCGCCAACACATATCAGTAGCAGCAGAATACTTGCCAGGCGCTCAGAACGAGATAGCAGACTGGAATTCTCGATATCTGGTAGACTCCAGCAATTGGAGGCTACTCCCTTCCATTTTCAACAAGCTCCAGCATCTATGAGCCCCATTGAACCTGGACCTGTTCGCCTCCAGACTCAACACACAGTTGCCCAAGTTTTACAGCTGGAGGATAGACCCGGAAGCAGCGGGGACAGACGCCTTTCTCCAGAAGTGGTCGGAAGGAGTGCTATACTCCTTCCCTCCATTTATCATGTTGACGCAAGTGTTAGCACAGACGAGGAGAGACCGAGCAGAGCTGGTTCTCGTAGTCCCATTGTGGAAGTCCCAACTGTGGTTTCCAGTAGTGATAGAACTTTCTACGGATTTCCCGAGAGTGATTCCCAACGAAGCGGATCTTGTGCTGAGCCCAGTCGGGCACGCTCACCCGCTCATAGCAGAGGGTACACTGACCTTGCTAGCGTGCAGGGTTTCGGGCGATGTTGGGAGTTGCCAGGCATTTCGCAGCTCGATGCGGACTGTATTAGAAGTTCATGGGCGTCTTCCACCATTAGGAGCTACGGTTCCGCTTGGGATCGATGGTCGTCGTACTGCACAACCGTCGGTGTGGATCCCGTTTCAGCCCCTCTAGTTCACATGTTGAACTTTCTAGCACTAAGGTTTAGCGAGGGCTGTGCTTACAGAACTTTAGGAGTTTACAGATCAGCCATATCGGCAGGTCACGACAAGGTAGAGGGGCACCCGATAGGGGAGCACCCAGCAGTGATTAGACCTTTGAAAGGAGTGAAGCTAAAGAAACCACCGGAACCTAAATACCTGTAGTATGGGATGTACGCTCAGTGTTTCAGTTGTTCATGTCCTGGCCAGATAATAAAGACCTTTCTCGCTCTCAACTGTCAGGGAAGCTAGCCATGCTCCTATGTCTCATAGCGTGTAGACGGGTATCGGATGTGAAGGCATTAGAAATAGACAGAAAAATATTCTACCCAGATGGCGTGGCCTTCTCCATAGCGAATAGAACGAAGTCGGACTCTGCAGTTATTTCATATCCCTATTTCCCAGATAATGCTAAGCTTTGCGTAGCGCAGTGCATCAAGAACTATGAAGCAGCTACGGCAGCGTTGAGGCCCAGAGGTGTGACGCAGTTGCTCATTGCGCGTAGGAAGCCCTTTCACGCACTAGCGACAGCCACCATAGCGAGATGGGTTAGAGAAGTGATGCAGTGGGCAGGAATAGACTTGTCACGGTTTGGGGCGCACTCCGCGAGAGGCGCAATGGCATCCAGCGCATTTGCGTCAGGAGTATCCTTGCAAGACATTATGAAGTCAGCTGATTGGTCTAATGAACGTACCTTTAAGACTTTCTATTTTAAACCTGTCTCACAGATTGCTAATAGAGTTATTAATGACTTTGAACAAGCATAATGCTCGCCTCCGTCTTGTATTAGAATGAAGATTGTCCAGGCTTAACAGCTCAGGCAGTCTTGATTCTATTAAAGACAAGGAGGCGAGCATTATATCTCACCCTCGTGGGTCATGACAAAGCATGACCTGTACTGTTGTATTGTGTTGAGCAAAGCCCCCCCTTACGTTCTCGTCTTCCATTAATTGGAGGGGAAGACCAGAAGCAGACATGAATAAGTCTTCAGTGTTCCCGCATTTTGGAGTTCTTGGGGGAAAGTTCTACTGCAGCAGCTTACGCCAAAGTTCGGTGGGAGGAAGGACTGCATTCCCATGGTTGTTAGTTATGTTGACTGAGGAGTTTGAGTTAAGAACATTGGTCGCTAGCCAAAGAAAGAGGATTGGAGAGCAGTCGGAGCCCTTCTTATGGACAGGGGTGAGCCCTCATTGGGCAAAGGGACTGATGCAGGACTACAGAGGCACAGCGGATTGTGGACATTAGTAGTTCAAAACGATTTGATATCATTTTTTATGCTATTTTTTGAAAACTATGTTACCCCTATGTTTACAGAAGCTTCCAGGGCATGGAAGCGTAAAACAGTGTTACCAAGTTTTAAAAAAAATAAAAATGTGTTTTGTTGAATTGCTGTGGGAGCAGTAATTAAAGAAGTTGAAGCATAATGCTCGCCTCCTTTTCTTTAATAGAATCAAGACTGCCTGAGCTGTTAAGCCTCGACAATCTTCATTATGTTGTGTATTCTTATTGTGGATTTTATTGCATTATTTTATTGCTCTCTTTTGTAAATTACTTTTATGTTTTCTTTTAACTGACATACAGTTTGCATTCATTGATAGTTAAATGTAAAACCTTTTTGTCGATAGGCAATTTGCAATGAAGACATGTTTATGATCATTGCCCAATAGGGTAGCTCAGTGTTTCAGACCCATACCGCGGGGTACAGTGTCATGGTTTGAGGTTCTGCAAGAAAGATATGCTGCTGATGCCTCAAAGGTGAATAAAGTCATTGCTAACAATATGTAATATAATGTACACACTAAGAGGCAATCCACTGTGTGGACTGTGCTGCAAAAAAATAGAACAGTTCTTTAATGTATTTCCTGGCATGTACTACAGATGTCCATCTTTCTTCAATTTGGGTAGTGATAGGTGAAAGTTGGCTTTGGCAAGCATTCACAAATATATCCAAGATGAAATAAATGGAGGGGACTTTTTCTTGGTCTTTGAGTGTTGCATTGTGCAGAAAACCTCTCATCATAAGCCTGCACACCGCCATTTGGCCCGGAGATTGGATCCTTTTGGACATGGTGTCTCATGCCAGAATTGGGCCTTTCGAAGGCCTTCATGCCCACATATTTTATTTTAAATGTAATTTATAATGTACCATTCAAATATATTTAAATTCAGGATGCCATAAAGAAAAGCTAGGTGTTAAGGATGGTATAGGGTCAATGAAGGGTCATGCGATGTTAAAAGGGAAAGTTTGTAGAAGGGGGGGGGTGAGGAAAGTATTCATAGGTGCCCACGGTCGACACTGCTGAAACTCCCAAAGAGATGGGGCCTGGAGGAGTTGTTTGGATTTTCACCAACAATGGCAATGTTACATCCTATGGAATTCCTACCCACAACCTTCCATCCCAGCCCTATTCCCCCAGCTCTCTGTGATAGCTCTGGCCTTTTAAAGGGATGTCAATGATATTTATAAGGCGATTCATGAAATATAATAGCTTAAATGGAAACTTAAATGAGCTCCTGGAGTAATACAAATGTCTTAAGGCATTTGATTTAGAAGGCATATGTTTGTCTTTGAATGTGTTGCTTGTTTTGAATACCTATTAGAAACAATGTTTGGCAAAGCCAACAGTTTTGGCCTTAGCCTAAGCATTAGATAAGCAGGTAACAGGCCCTGCCATAATATCCCCAGCTACTTACACCACTTACCAGCATTGCCATCTTACGGACAGGAAGTATCCTTATGGTAGTGCCTGGAAAATGCCTATGCCATGCCTACACAACTGCCAAAAAGTATTGGCTTTACCAATTCTTGTTTTTATTGAGGGGAAATCTGCTGATGCGCCAATCCAGTTTTGGAATGTGAACAACTTTCCCTCAGTGTAAAAATAGCCTTATAGTCGCAGCTGTGGGCTATAGTGGAATGTTAATGCTCCGAACCCTCGTTCACTGACCTTGCTTTTCATGGGTCCTCAACTTTTGCTTCTGCCTTTGAGCCCTTTGAGGATGAAGTACTTTCATTTTAATATATGGGTTTAAAATGTGGTCCCAGCGTGTCCCATTAGTCAAGTGAAATTGTAGAGCAGGTTTTGACGAATAACTCTGGGCCTTGCCCAGAAAAACTCCATCCAACTCCTCTGTTGACACCTTGGCCAGGAATAATGTCGATTTCAAGTCTACGCTTAATGTCATGCAGGAGTATTTATTTTGATTACTCGTTGGCTGACGAAAGCAACACTTCTGAGATCCTACATGAAGGATCTTCTTATCAGTGCCCAAAACCCTTAGAGTTTTAAGGAACCCTTTGGGCATGTTCTGCCAGCCTCTCAGATAGGGTTGGCTAATTATGTGAAATGTAGGGCATTTCATTGTGTCTGGTCCAGGGGGATAATGTTGGCACATGGGAAAGCACTTGGTCTAGATGAGCTTCAAGCTCAAGAGGAGATTACGTACAGGGTCCCAAAGCAGGCTAAGGGGCTCAGCCTCCAATGAGCTTCCATCTCAAGTTGATGGACACAGTTTCTAAAGTTTAGGTTTAACTAACACCTGACTCTGGAAGGGATGGGGGCTTGGCATTTCTGGGATTGCCTTTTTGGGAGAGGTAGGGATACAAGTCCAGGCCTAAAAATGTCAAAGCCATTCTATCTGTTTGGGTGGCAAAATATTCCATGCTTAAAGGTTTGGACGTAAATGAAATAAATAAAATGAATTATAAGGTAATAAAAGACAGCTAGACACGCCAGACTTCTCCTGTCTCCTGTTTTACAGGACTATGAAATAACTGGCAGAAAAGTGGCAATTAGACTTGTTATTTCATGTCACTTCATTGGGTTACATTCTGTTGTCTGCTGCCATCTACATTGTCCTTGCTGCTAAATGTGTAACAGTTCTCATCAAGCCACAGGAGATGCTGGGAATGCTGAACAGGACTGTTGATGATCTTGAAGGACAATAGAAGTTCCATCAGTCTTGCTTCTGAGGCTGCACAGCCGGAAGTTCTGTTTTCAAGACTGTGCAATCTGTGGAAGCTTTTAGCTTCCTACCAGCACTTTCTGCATTTTGTTTTTGCCTTTTACTGGACTTAAAGTAAACAAAAGGCTAAGCTGAGTCACTGGTTAACAATGCATCCCTGGGCACAGGGGTTATGGTGGAAATCATAAAACACGTTCCCAAGTCTTGTTATCATTTAATGCAGTTGTATAATGATATTATGTGATAGGACGACTTAATGATAAAAATGGACGCAAGCATTAGCGGTGCCACCGTCCAATGAGAAATGCATTGCTCTTCCAGTTGGTTCGCAGGGCATCAAATGTGAAATTGATAATACGACCCTTGGAAGGAATCATTTGATTACACTTGTATGGCACACGTTCTTAAAATCTCTTTTATCTATTCTTAGTTAAGATCATGTGTGTGGACTAGGGATTCTGTTTCATATCATATTAAGAACAGTATTAAAGATGCCGCAAGAAATATGTAATGCATGGCACCCGGCAGTGTCCAAATGAAAGCCTGGAAGTAATGTTCTTATTACAGGCTAGTTCTGACATCACAGCTGGCCGCCAATAAGAACATGGCATCCGAACTGCTCTTCAGTCAGGTATTGCGTTTCAGTTGCGACGTCACAATGCCTGCTGCTTGAGCCAGCGCTGAGCAGACAGAATTCCAGCTGCCAGTGCAGCACTTAATAAAAAGCTGTGACAAGCTTTTCAGAATCCATGCTTGTAAACTCGTTTTCTGTGCTACTTTACAGCCATTAATTAACAAGGAACTGTTTATGGTAAAATATTGAGGGGCCAATTCATAGAACTCGGCGCACAAGTGGCGCACGCGGCTGGCGCACAGTGTGCGCGTGCGAATCCCTGCGCCAGCCGCGTGCGCCAAAACCCATTTCCGCGCACAGCGTATTCATGGATTCCAGCCACCAAAACCAGCCGTGGCGCATAGTGGCGCAGCGACCTTGCAGCAGCGCCAGTTACGCCCCCAAGAACGCCTTCCGCGCAGGGAAAAGCCATCAAAATCCCCAATCCAGCGCAAAGGGCTGCGCAAACCCTGTACCAGCACGGCAAGCGGGCTACGTGTATTCCAGGGGTTCACTTGAAGTCACTCACGCGATCGGGCCTGGGGGAGCGGGCTACGTGTATTTCAGGGGTTCGCGTGAACTTTTTCACGCGATCGGGCCTGGGGGAGCATGCTACGTGTATTTCAGGGGTTCGCGTGAACTTTGTCACGCGATCGGGCCTGGGGGAGCGGGCTACGTGTATTTCAGGGGTTCGCGTGAACTTATTCACGCGATCGGGCCTGGGGGAGCGTGCTACGTGTATTTCAGGGGTTCGCGTGAACTTCTTCACGCGATCGGGCCTGGGGGAGCGTGCTACGTGTATTTCAGGGGTTCGCGTGAAGTTCCACACGCGAATAGCCTGGGCGCGTGTATTTCAGGGGTGCGCGAGAAATTCTACACGCGATTTCAGCAGGGTACGTGTATTTCAGGGGTGCGCGAGAAATTCTACACGCGATTGGCCTGGGTACGTGGATCTCAGGGGTGCGCGAGAAATTCTACACGCGAATAGCCTGGGCGCGTGTATTTCAGGGGTGCGCGAGAAATTCTACACGCGATTTCAGCAGGGTACGTGTATTTCAGGGGTGCGTGAGAAATTCTACACGCGATTGGCCTGGGTACGTGGATTTCAGGGGTGCGCGAGAAATTCTACACGCGATTGGGCCTGTGCGAGTGGGGCAGTGTATTACGTGGGTGTGCGGGAAGTTGAAGAGGTGAATTGCCAGTGTGGGTCCTCCCAGGTCTCCCCTCTACCCCCTCCACGACCTCTGCAGGCAGCCCACACCACAGGGGACTAGCCTGCACCCCTGGTCATGTCCCGCAGGCAGCACATCCACCATGGGCATGCCCCCCACCAAGCCACATGTCCCCTTGCACCCCCACCCCCCAGCAGGCCCCCACTCATGTCCCCTTGCACCCCCACCCCCCAGCAGGCCCCCACTCATGTCCCCCTGCACCCCCACCCCCCAGCACTGTGGGGCACCTGCCAGCAGGCCCCCAACCATGTCCCCTTGCACCCCCACCCCCCAGCAGGCCCCCACTCATGTCCCCTTGCACCCCCACCCCCCAGCACTGTGGGGCACCTGCCAGCAGGCCCCCAACCATATCCCCTTGCACCCCCACCCCCCAGCACTGTGGGGAACCTGCCAGCAGGCCCCCAACCATGTCCCCTTGCACCCCCACCCCCCAGCAGGCCCCCACTCATGTCCCCTTGCACCCCCACCCCCCAGCACTGTGGGGCACCTGCCAGCAGGCCCCCAACCATGTCCCACTCATGTCCCCCTGCACCCCCACCCCCCAGCACTGTGGGGCACCTGCCAGCAGGCCCCCAACCATGTCCCACTCATGTCCCCCTGCACCCCCACCCCCCAGCACTGTGGGGCACCTGCCAGCAGGCCCCCAACCATGTCCCACTCATGTCCCCTTGCACCCCCACCCCCCAGCACTGTGGGGCACCTGCCAGCAGGCCCCCAACCATATCCCCTTGCACCCCCACCCCCCAGCACTGTGGGGCACCTGCCAGCAGGCCCCCAACCATGTCCCACTCATGTCCCCCTGCACCCCCACCCCCCAGCAGGCCCCCACTCATGTCCCCCTGCACCCCCACCCCCCAGCACTGTGGGGCACCTGCCAGCAGGCCCCCACTCATGTCCCCCTGCCCCCAGGTCCTGACGAAACGCAATCATGGCAGTAATGGGCAGCATACCCAGCACAAACACCCAGCCAAGGATTGCATCCACCCACATAGTAGATGCAATTACATGATACAACCCCAATGGCAAGTATGTAAATGAACACATGTCCGTCACACACACATACACAATGGGTGCAAGTGAATGTCAAAACCCATATCATGACATGCATGAAACCAATGAGAAAATACCACAAATTTAAGTTATAAATATATGTATTAAAGATGAAAATGAAGTAAAGAAATAAAACACACAACAATGGGGATGACAAAACTAATGGTCCATGTCCGAGAACTAATAGAAAAAACAAAAAAAGAAAGGAATCCAAAAACTAATGTAGTCCAAAGCAAAATAATGGGGGGGAAAAATAAGGAAAAACCATTGCCTCATGGTGAACGGAAATATAAATCCAACAAATGTTTTCCAAACATCAAACTATGTACAAGAAGATCCCAGGGTCCATGAGCCCAACACCATAAATGAAACCTACTACTACTAACTAATGAAAAAAATATATACAGAAAAGTGGCCATTGTCCGAGCGGTCCAAAAAAAACTTAAAAAATAAAGGAAACCTAACACTAACTAACTAAAGAACTATATACAATGGCAGCGGGCAAGTCCTGCGGCTCACTCTGTGATGTTGCCGGCCAGGGCATCATCGAACTCCATGTCGATGTCCCGGAGGCGGGACTCTGTCCTGGCCCCGAGGTCTCGCAGGGACAACCCCGTGTCCACCTCAAACTCCCTGCGAGCTTCCTCGAGGCACTCAGCCCGCCTCAACGCCCGACACATAGAGAACTCCGCCCTGACCATGGTGAGCCGCTCCTCTTCCGCCCGCTGCCGCTCCGCACCTATCCGCTGGACCAACTGCTCCCACACGGAAGACACTGCCATCCCAGGGTTCACCTGCCCTCCGGCCGATGCCTGCCCCTCTGATCTTGATGGCCCCGAGCCATGATGCCTCCCACGTCGAGCCTGCTGCTGCCTCCGACGCCACTGCCTCTGCCAGCACGACGGCATCCAGGCTGATGGAATCCACCGATGCCGTCGTGCACGTGCCCTGCCAGATGATGCCGGCACATCCTACATCTGCAGGGGGACAGTTGCTGGTGTGTCCACCCCTGCTGGACCTTCGACTCCCGACTGTGGCAGGGATGGGGTCCCCACCGAGCTGGCTGCGTTGGTCGGGGCAGGTCCACAGGGGGCCCTGGTGGCATCTGGGCCGGAAGACGGCATGGAGCACGACTGGCGCATAGCCCCCACAGAGGAGGAGAGGGTCGCCAGAAGGCCACACACATGTAGGAAACCCCCGACCATGGCGGCTCCCAAATGGTTCACGTACGCACGGTGCTCTTCGTGATGATGTGCATGCTCCTCCCGGGAAGCATGCACCTCATCACGAATGCCAGCCGTGCGCAACGCGACACCAATCAGGACCCTCTCCACACGGCCAGGGGTCCCCTCGTCCGCAGGTAGAGGAGTGTCAGATGACATGGACATCTCCCCTACCTGCGGACGGGCCTGGGATGGGGCATCCCTGCTGGTGCATGGTGGTGCAGTCACAGTGTCAGGGACAGTGACATGCACAGGCACCTCCACGGCGACCTGTGCTGCCTCCTGCCCCTGGCCCTGGACTGCACCACTTGCACCAGCGGGGATGCCCCCACCAGGCCCCATGTGTGGCTCAGTAGCGGCCTCCTCCCCCTCTGTGGAAACCACCAACCTGGATGTCTCCTCGCCGTCTTCCGCCGGTGCAAGCCCCTGTGGGGGCTCACCCACCCCTTCCGCTGCAGCCGTGGCGGCATCCCCGCCGCTCTGCTCCACAGCGCCTTCTCCGCCCTCTTCTTCACTTGCCACTGTGTAGAGGGAGACATAGAACACAAGCATCAGGGTACTGTACAATGGTCCCCTAGACAGGAAGCAACAGCAGATGAGTGGCACTGTCATACATCACTCCCATCATGTCCCTCCACAACACATGGGTCAGTGCAGGCAAAACACATACAGTAACAGGCATGGGGCAGGCCATGGACATTGGCATACATGACCAAGGGACTCATGATTCATACAATGTTGGTTTCAAAGTCACATGCATCATGGGTCTTTCCATCACATGCACACACCTCACCGTAGTTCCATCCATCTGGCCTCGTGCACCACAGACGCAGTGGATACAAGGATGACTAGGCTGCATCAGTGAATCTGAACATTGTCACAGACATGTGTCATGCATCCATGGCGGTGACAAGTCACAGACACGCAGGTCAGACACACACACATGGACACCATACGTGTACATGGGACCAGCACCCATCCCTCACCCCCACCCATGTCCAGGAACAGAGACTGCCATGCTTCCATGTGTCCATTCCGCACAGAGCCCCCCATGTTGCAATAGAACACATCACTGTACTCACATGCCTGACCATGATGTCCCTGCACACACACATACGTACATGGCCTATGTCACACATACAGGCAGGTATCAGACAACCAGCACACTGCAACATGCCCTGTCTCACACAGCAATGCTTGGCCACTTACCGGCCAACTCCAGATGGGTCTGCCTCCGAAGGATCTGGGCGTGGAGTGCTGGGTCTACGCGTTCCAGGACCCTCATCTGGATGTCACTCAGGCGTGCCCGGCCCCCCTCCGCGAGGCGCCGGGCCTTTTTGAGGGTCCTGGACCTCAAGTCCTCCCAGCGCTTCTTGATGTGCTTGATGTCGCGGGTTGCCACCCCCTCCGCGTTGATGGCAACCACTACATCGTCCCAGATCCTCTCCCGTCCTTCCTTGTTGGCGCGTGGTCTTCCGAAGAGGGCATCATAATGCCCCAGGACATGCTCCACCAGGACACCAACTTCCTTCTCACTGAAGCTGGTGGCCCTCTGCCTCTCTGGCTGGGGGTCGCCACTGGTCTCAGATGGTGCTTGCCCCGACATGGCGACCCCCGAGGCAGGCGTGGGTGGGCAACTGGGTCCTGGGGCTGGGCTGTGGAGCGATGGTATCCCAGTCGGGAGTCTACTGTTCCAGCAGGGGTGGACACAGCAACTGGACCCCTGCAGATGGCTGATGTGCAGGCACCAAATGGCAGGGCACGGTGGCAGCAGGCAGGCAGGCAGGCAGGCAGGCAGGCAGCAGCAGATGGCACGTGGGAGGCTGCTCGGGGCACTGGGGGGGCAGTGATTCGGCCTTCTGGGCAGGAGCGTGGTCTTCCGTGTGTATTCGCGTGGCCAGCTTGATACGGAGTGAATTGGCACGTGAAAAATCTGCACGTCAGCGTGTAATTCGAGGAAAGGCCCTTAGCGCGTAAGCGCGTCTGCACGCATACGCATTTTCATTGGACCAAAGGCCCTCAGCGCGTGAGCGCGTCTGTGACGTGACGTGCGAGGGTGTATCCCTCATTGCACGTGATGACAGAACACACGTGGATTTCAACCAATCGCGTGTGAAAGTTAACGGCACCCCGGAACACACGTACCCAGCCCAATCGCGTGTAGAATTTATTGCGCACCCCTGAAATACACGTACCCTGCTGAAATCGCGTGTGGAACTTCACGCGCACCCCTGAAATACACGCGCCCAGGCTATTTGCGTGTGGAACTTCACGCGCACCCCTGAAATACACGTACCCAGCCCAATCGCGTGTACGCTCGCTCCCCTCCAATCACACGCGATGACACCCGAATACGGGAAACACGTGCACGGCAAAAGACGTGCACAGGCGTCAACGAGTCCGCTCACACGGAGGCGTCCCGCGGACAGCATAAAAGTGCGCGCAAACAACAAACGCGTATATACAGCGACGATGAATGCCCCATTTGTTGCTGCACTGATCGTGGGACACCGCAGGAGGAGGAGAATAGCCAGGGCACGCATTTTTGCACCACGGACAAGCCTTTTTGGGATGCCTGACGACCAGGTCTACGGCAGGTATAGGTTTCCACCCCATATCATCCTAGACCTGGTCAGGGAGTGGGAAGATGACCTCACATCCCCCACCCTTTGCTCCCAAGCATTGAGCCCCTTGGAGAAGGTGCTCAATGTCTTGCATTTTTTGGCCACTGGGTCGTTTCAGCGGACCACTGCCATAGTGGGGGGGGTCTCACAGGCCACGCAGTCACGCTGCCTACACCAGGTACTGGCAATCATGACAGCGCACCCCTCAGTCCGCAGGCACATATACATGCCCAGAACACCCGCAGAAAGGCAGGCCGTTGTCCTGGATTTTTACAGGGTGGCACACTTCCCCAAAGTGCTCGGTGCCATAGATTGCACCCATGTGGCCCTACGTCCACCTAGGGCCACTGAGCACATCTACCGAAACCGCAAGCTCTGGCATTCCATCAATGTACAGGTGGTATGCGATGCAAAGGGAATCATCACCTCTGTCTATGCAAACTACCCTGGCTCCACCCATGACAGTTTCATATACAGAATGTCCGCCCTGAGCCGGGCCCTGGAAGCTGGGCAGCATGGCGACACATGGCTCTTAGGTGAGTACAAATGCCCTTGCACATGCATGCAAGTCACACACAGACAAATATCCAAACCCTAACAATCTCAATTATTATCACCTCCCCAGGGGACAGTGCCTACCCTCTGAGCAAACACATGATGACACCAATCCGGAACCCCACCACACCACCCCAGGTAAGATACAACACTGCCCATATTGCAACCAGGGGCATAGTGGAGCGCACATTCGGAGTGCTCAAGTCACGTTTCCGCTCCCTTGACCGCTCTGGTGGGCAACTACTCTATGCACCACCAGTAGTGTGCAGGATCATTGTGGCAGCATGTGTCCTGCACAATGTTGCAACACGGCAGGGCGTCCCGGTGGACATGGTGGTGCCCCCACATCCCCAACCACAGGCACAGGCGCTGCCCATGGGAGGGGACAGGGCACGTGGCGAGGAAGCCCGGACCCAGCTTGTGGCCACATTTTTCACCTAAACTCCCACCCCTGCGGAGTGCACACAGGCCTGGCACATACCAGGTGACAATCGATGATGACAAAGTGACAGTCAACTGTCACAACCCTACCACCCTGAGATAGTTGCCATGGAAGTGCCACATCGTCTGCATCCCTAGCTACTTAAACACAAGCTATCCTGTGCAACCAAAATGCACACATATGACATGTGAGATGACATGGGCCATACACAAGTATTCCAAGGCGCAATGAGGCAGGGGGGGGGGAACAAGGGAACACAGAGAACGGTACTACTAGGCCAGGTGTCATTGAGATTGTGCAAGTGCAGGGGTAGGGGGAAGGGAAAAGTGCAAGGGGATATGGTTGGGGGCCTGCTGGCAGGTGCCCCACAGTGCTGGGGGGTGGGGGTGCAAGGGGTCATGAGTGGGGGCCTGCTGGGGGGTGGGGGTGCAGGGGGACATGAGTGGGACATGGTTGGGGGCCTGCTGGCAGGTGCCCCACAGTGCTGGGGGGTGGGGGTGCAAGGGGATATGGTTGGGGGCCTGCTGGCAGGTGCCCCACAGTGCTGGGGGGTGGGGGTGCAAGGGGACATGAGTGGGACATGGTTGGGGGCCTGCTGGCAGGTGCCCCACAGTGCTGGGGGGTGGGGGTGCAAGGGGATATGGTTGGGGGCCTGCTGGCAGGTGCCCCACAGTGCTGGGGGGTGGGGGTGCAGGGGGACATGAGTGGGACATGGTTGGGGGCCTGCTGGCAGGTGCCCCACAGTGCTGGGGGGGTGGGGTGCAGGGGGACATGAGTGGGACATGGTTGGGGGCCTGCTGGCAGGTGCCCCACAGTGCTGGGGGGTGGGGGTGCAGGGGGACATGAGTGGGACATGGTTGGGGGCCTGCTGGCAGGTGCCCCACAGTGCTGGGGGGTGGGGGTGCAAGGGGATATGGTTGGGGGCCTGCTGGCAGGTGCCCCACAGTGCTGGGGGGTGGGGGTGCAGGGGGACATGAGTGGGACATGGTTGGGGGCCTGCTGGCAGGTGCCCCACAGTGCTGGGGGGTGGGGGTGCAGGGGGACATGTGGCTTGGCTGGGGGGCATGCCCATGGTGGATGGGCTGCCTGCGGGACATGACCAGGGGTGCAGGCTAGTCCCCTGTGGTGTGGGCTGCCTGCAGAGGTCGTGGAGGGGGTAGAGGGGAGACCTCGGAGGACCCACACTGGCAATTCACCTCTTCAACTTCCCGCACACCCACGTAATACACTGCCCCACTCGCACAGGCCCAATCGCGTGTAGGATTTCTCGCGCACCCCTGTAATACACGTACCAGGCCAATCGCGTGTAGCATTTCTCGCGCACCCCTGAAATCCACGTACCCAGCCCATTCGCGTGTAGATTTTCTCGCGCACCCCTGTAATACACGTACCCAGCCCAATCGCGTGTAGCATTCCTCGCGCACCCCTGAAATCCACGTACCCAGCCCAATCGCGTGTACATTTTCTCGCGCACCCCTGTAATAGACGTACCCAGGCCAATCGCGTGTAGCATTTCTCGCGCACCCCTGAAATCCACGTACCCAGACCAATCGCGTGTAGATTTTCTCGCGCACCCCTGTAATACACGTACCCAGGCCAATCGCGTGTAGAATTTCTCGCGCACCCCTGAAATCCACATACCCCGCTCAATCGCGTATTTGACTTCCCGCGCGCCACTTTTTTGATGCGCTGGGACTCTACCGCCTGCCTTCGTGTGGCGGCCGTGTTTCAGCTTGTGCGTGTCTTTGCCTGTGCGTGGCTTTGCCCTATTCGATTCCATGAATACGTGTGGTTCGAGTGCGTGTGGGCGTTCCGTCTGCTTCCCTGCAGTACATCCCCAGTTACGCCCTTATTTTCCCGTGTTGTTCCCCATTCCGCGCGTTACGCCCCATGTCCCGCCCACTTTCTGGTGTGTGCGCTGAGGTTGTGCGCTTTCACTGTGCGCGTCGCGCACGCCTTTCGCGATGTTGCAGTGACTTGTGCGCCATGCATGGGTTGGGCGCACATCCCGCGGTGAACACGCGCAGGGACTTCCATGAATCGCACGCGTGCGCGTGCGCCTGTTTTTTTCCGCTTGCGCATGCTTGCGCGAAGATTTTCGGCGCACGTTTGTTCCATGAATCGGCCCCTTAATGTGCGCACGCATGGAGTTTAACACGTGAGCACGAATCTGTACATAATTACGTATTTTAAAGCACAGAATGAAAACTTTTTCTAAAAGCATTTCATTAAGCTGCTCAAACGAGTTTTCTGCAGCACATTGGAAGCTGAATATTTTTTTGTTTTTTTCAAAATCCATCCGGATTCTACATTCAAATATCTCTTCAATTAGTTTTGGCAAGAGGGCAAGTATTAAATAAAGGTGATACAGTCTATGGACATGAATCATAAGGAATAAAATCGCCCTTACAAAATGTTCAATATGTAAAAAAGATATTGCAAGTCCGTGGGATTTTTGTGACCTTATCCAGGAACTCGGCCTCCTTATAACACACGCAAGGGGTACTTTACCATATATCTATATATAATAATACATTTAATAAGGATCTACAATGGCTCTTGGTGCCTGCCTGACTGTTACAGACGCCATTGGTAAAAACGCCAAAGGACTGGCAGAGGCGAGCTGGAGAAAGAAGAACACAGCTCCTCAGTGATGCAGAACAGCAAAGACTGACGTGGTTTCTGCATCGAGTTCAGACAAATAAAATCTCTGTTCTACGTTGACTATGCACCCTCCAGAAAAACAAAAAAAAGGCTAACCTTTCCTACCCTGCCACGCCCATCCTTCTTACCAGGGACGATACTTGCAGTCAGGGGCAAGTGGGGAAACGCTTGAAAATCTGCAGCAAGGAATGCCTTGAGGTCTGGATGTGCTGTTTAGCGGCTCACTTAGAGATCACTGGCAGGAACACAGGGACTGTAATCAAGCATGTTTGGCAAGATCCGCCACCGATTCCTACTGAGAAGACTCATACATGTTCTTGGGTAGTTTAGTGTCTTCCCTGGCAGGAAATCCAGTTGAACTTTGGCACATGTTTTTTTCCTGGACCTATTGCTGGCCCGTGGGGTTGTGCACATCTACAGGACTGCTTTCGAGAAAATTGAGTATGATTCCAGTTGAATATTTAAACTGGCAATTGGTATATAATTGGATCTTTTTGGTCCTGCTTGCATGTTTATTTGAACAGTAGAATTCCCGTTGCTGTTGTTGTGCACCTCGACTCTTGGAAACCGAATGACAAAGCATCCATTTCCAGCAATTGGATTCAAAGACACGATTTGCGGCAGGTATCTTGGGATTTTCACCAGGATGAGGACTCATCTAATGAACTGTGCATGTTACAATGGGTGAATTCCATAGTGGAACTACCTGTCCCCGCCTGTGAATGAGAAGAAAAGATAACAAACTTACCTTCATGGAGAAGATGCAAGCAACTAGCCCCAGAGGGCAGAAGCAGCACAGCATGGTGAAGATGGAGTATCCCAGATAGTCAACCTCGTAGACCGGCAGAGATGTCACCACTGTCGTCGTCTGTGTGGTCACCACGGGAAT
Source organism: Ambystoma mexicanum (assembly GCF_040938575.1). Taxonomy (NCBI): domain Eukaryota; kingdom Metazoa; phylum Chordata; class Amphibia; order Caudata; family Ambystomatidae; genus Ambystoma; species Ambystoma mexicanum. The sequence goes on along the minus strand of NC_090921.1, from coordinate 1,155,557,530 downwards.
TGGACTCTGAGTGATGACAACATTGTTCTGTGGATACTGGTAGGCAGGGACTGCATTACTATACATTGGTGGCTGTCCGATTGCAAACCCTGGTGGAATGGGATTGTAGGGTGGAGGGTACATGGACGAAGCAGTCCCGGAATTAGTTGTCTGCTGAGTATACTGAACGCGTTCCATTTCGACACCTCTATTTTCTTTTTTTCAAGGATGGTCTGTCCCACTGGCCTCTGCCACTTCTTGCCTTCTTACAGTTCTCACTTGCCCTCTTTCTCCTTCTTCCTTAGCTTGCCATCTAGTCAGAGGTTTTGTGTTCCCTCTTTTCCTTATAAGGCGGCCTTGGGTGTCTCGTTGGCAACAAGTACACAAGCAAGGCTTGTGCTTTCCTTTTTTTATGTTTGTCTCCTTCCTCATCTAGCTCTGTTGCCCTGGTGTAGAGGGCTGCGATGCAGGTATGCATTGTTCTGTTGTTAGAATAATCATGGCTCTGAAGAACTGACAGCACTTGTAATTTTTAGTTCTAAACCAACAAACTTGTTTCTGTCAGATGTTTTGTTTCACTTTGCATTGAAGCCTTCTGGTTGCAGGGTATGCTCGGACGTGTTGGTCTACTTTTATTGTGTATAGGAATGATAGTTACTCTTTGCCATCGCCTAACTTATTATTTACTTTTGTAGACTGTTTTAGACCTTTCAGATTGCAATATCCATAGGGTTGGTTTACTTTTCTTTCTATAAATTATATGGATCAACAGGAATCTCAGAGTTAATGTAATTTATGTTCCTCTCTTTTTAAATTCAAAAGGATACTGACCTAATTGTTTGCCTATAAAATCAATTTCACTGAGTCTAAAGTTTCCTTCTGACTTCCCTTCCCTTTGGATAGTGAACTCTGGAGACTGTCTTCTCAGTTGCGTTAGATACACTACAGAAACCTTTCCAGTTTTACAACCTCTTACCTATTTTGGGGTATTCTTTACATATCGAGCGGTGGAATTATGGCCTAACAACCACCAACTCCTCCTCCACATTTAATACAACCTCCCATAGCCTGCTCTTTTCCTTAAGCCTGTGGTCAGGATCTTTATGTATGTGTTCCTGACATAGGCGCACCAATGATTCCCTCAAGTTCACCAGGCTCTCCAAGTGTTAGTGTGGCAGAACAGCCCTGGCCTAACTCTCAGGAGGCGAAGAGGAGCACTTACCAGATGCAGTATACACACTATTCACAAATACCCTATGAGAAAATGCCCACACAAAAGATCATCTTTATATGAGAAAAGACAAAAGATCAAAACGATACATTAACAGGCAAGCACACTTAATAAAAGAAATTAAACAATGTAACAGTCAAGTAAAAACAGTTTCAGACATTTCTTAAAAGTCGTTCTTAGAGCGGAATGCGGAATTACAGGAGTGCCTGGAAAGGTCGAAGCTAAAGTGCCCAGTCAGTCCTCTCAATTCTACAAACCGAGATCTGACATGATCATAAATGTAAAACAGGCACAGTTAAGAGATATACCTCCTCCGCCTTTTGTGTAACGTGGGCCATGGGAAGGTTATATTCTCAAGAGGGGTATGAATGTAGTCAGTAGCAAACCAAACAGAAAAGTATAATAGTCCAAAATAAAGGAATGTCCAATCAAGTTTCTATAAAAAATATATACTTTAATTAAACACAGCATGTACAATATGAAATAATGAGAAGCCACTGTAAATACCCACCCCTGTAGATTGAATACAAAATATGCAAGATGCCAAGATGCAGCACTTTGAGTAATGAGACAAAGGGAGAAAAGGCACTAAAAACGACCATGTTCAAAGAATATGTTCTTGAGTTGTAAAAATGTATTAATGTAATGTAGCCAGACTCTGGGGCCCAAAATGAATATGGGGCAGTTATCAGACAGGCTATAATACCTTTTGCATTGTCTTGACGGTTCTACAACAATGAGCAAGGCTCCTTGCCATTGTTCGGTCAGTTTGAGATGTGGCCGTCACAGTCATCCAACAGTGAGAGGGTGTTGAAGCGGGCTCGAACTGAAAGAATGCTGCGATTCAAGGAGGCTAAAGTGGTGAAGATCATGGAGGTCGCCAGATTTGGCTCGACAGTTGGGGATATACGGCAGATGGGATAATGACCGGATGCACAGGCAAGGTGGTCGATGTGGCTTGAAGGATGCAGTTTGGGAGAAACGCAAGTGGCAGTTCAGAAATCCACTTGACCGGCAATGAAGAGGCAGGTGGTGCAAATGGTGGTTTGAGCAATGCAGATGCAGTGGCACTTCTATGTTTGAGTCGAGGCAACATCGTGCTTTATATGGCGTGGTGCTGTGGCAAAATTCTTTGAATGGACGGACTGTGGTTCGAAAGGTGATGTGTGCCAAAGGGAGCTCCGGAGGGTCCTGGTGTTTCAAACTCAGTCGAGCACACTTGAGTGGCAGGTTAAACCATCATCATAATAACTTTATTCAGCCATTGGCCATCAAAGTACATCCTAATATAATACAATAACTGTTAGGTTACATAACAACACAGTAAATATTAAATTCAGGAAACAAGATCACCCTGTTAAAGAGGCTTGGACAATAAAGAACCATCAGGTTATTTGCCAAACTAATTAACCATAAATCTATTCCCCAATGGGATTAAATCGGCACCCGATAGAGCAGAATTATGGAAATGATTTCCAAGTGGAGAAATATTACTGTGAGCAGGGATAAGGTTAATGGAAATCTTGCTGGGTTTATTCCAGGTGTGGTCCACATTACTGTCCAGTACCCCATTAGCCATTCTATGATTCCTGAATTCTAGTTTCACAGTGGCACTGAAGGGATCACCCTCATGGTGCAGTCTGTGGCAGCTCATTATGGCATCTTGTGTTACAAATGTGCAGCCTCTTGTTGTTGTTGGAGCCAATGCAGGCATTTGTTCAGGAGCGCATCCCCATGTTCTCGTTGGTTATGGTGCAACTTGGGTACCCCATGCATGAATGCAGTTTCCCTTCCCTCCCAAGGTTGTAATCAGACTAACCCGGGGACCCAGACGAGAAGCGCTATGATGGGCTAAGGTAGGTCCATGGAAAAAAACACAGTTTCTTCCATTATTTCGGACCCCAGGGCCCCTTTTTGCATGCAGGGTATGGAGCTTAAGGGGCTCATTGGTTTCCTTTGGAGTGGGCTGTCAGACAAATTGCTCCCTGGTATTCGTTGAATTTGGAGTGGGTGTATGTGGCTGGCACTGAGTAAAGCCCAAATAATTCCTGTTGGTAAGAAGGTAAGGGCCAACATTATTATTGCCAATGTTCGGGGATCTGTGTTGGTACATGTTTCAAGTTCCTCGTGGAGATGATGGGGTCCTACGTCTGGGGCTAATCCAGTGCTAGGGATTAGACCCCTTCATATTCTCCTATCACCTCTTCCCCCAGGTACAATCAAAGCTAATAGGAGCCATTTTATAACTAACGAGCTCAACCAGCACGTGCTTGCAGCTGCAGCCATCGGCCAGGTCCAAGTCCTTGATAAGGGAAGTGCAAGAGGTTGATTGCTTGAGTGGGCTGAGGTATTACTGACTTCAGTCCATCAGGTCCTTCTGGTTCTCACCCTGAAGCCTATCACATGTACATTAACACACCTCCATGAGCAAGTAGATTTGTATAGCCTCGTGAGCCGACTGCCCCCCACGCCCAAAGGCCTGGGGAGGAATACGGATGTAAGTGGGCTGTAATCAGTGGTGCACAGAGGGTGAAGTGCAGCAAGATTAGAGGCTATGCCATCTTCAAGGGTGACGGTACTAGGGACAGGGAGCTCCTCTGTGGAGGGGATCTCTTCAGGATCTTGCACAAGGGTGGGCATGATGGAAGAGGGAGACACAAATGGGGGTACGGCAGCCAAAGCTGTTTGATCTAAACCTCCCATAGTGGTTTTTCCCCTATCCTCCCTTCCTTCATCACACAAGTCCAATGGGGGTCCTCCACTGATGGCACTGCTAACAGCATTAACTGGACCGAATGCCACATCATTCTCACCAGCACGAGCCATGATCTTGTGGGTCACTCCTTCAGTACTGCTAAGGCTGGAGGGCGACATGGGAGTAGAGATAGAAGAGGAAATGGGTTTACCCCCAGTATCCAGTGCACTGCCCAAGAAGTTGCTGATTTCTTTAACTAAATCATAAGTGTCACCTGTGATCATGGGGGGGGGGGGGCTTTGAGGGTGCGTCTTATTGCAGACTTTAGCCAAGCTATGGGTCGTCAATATCCCTTTTTTAAATTTACACTTAAGTTTGAGGATTTTCCTACTCTGTTTATCCGGGTTCAGCTCAGGCGCGGGCTTAGACTCAAGGAGGATACCTGAAAAAGAGAAAGGCAAAAGAGAGGGGGTGGGGGTGAGTCCTCTCCATAGTATGAATTCTTTCCGAATTCCGATTACCAATTTCCCTGCTTGCAGCAGTCACTAGATGTCACTGGATACCACGTGTGGGCCGGTGAGTTGAGGCAGAAAACAGAGAGGGGTGGGGGGCTGCAGAGGGCCAGAAAGACGTAGCAAGGGCCAGCCAACTAGCAGAGTAGAGCAACACAGCTCTGGTTTGGGACAGTGCAGTTCCCACCAAGTGTTGCGACTCCTCTCCTTGTCGTGCAGAATCAGGTGCAGGATTGAATGCGTTGACTGTGGACCTAAGGTGACGATATATTGGCAGGTGCTGTGCCTCAAGAACGCCTAACACCCCATGGGTGCCAACACCCCCAGCGCCGTTGACCAGTCGGTTTCACCCTGTGGGGTGGGCCTGTGGTTTTTGTAGTCAGGGGGTGTGGCCAGGCAAAACGGAAGCAGGAGCAGCAGAATTGAGCCAGAAAACGCGGGGTACCCAACACCTCCAGCGCCCTTGACCAGCAGGCTTCACCCTGCGGGTGGGTCTGCCGTTTCTGTAGTGAGGGGGGCGTGGCCAGGCAAAACGGAAGCAGGAGCCGCAGAATGGTGCCGGAACACCCCGTGGGTTCCCAACACCCCCAGCACTCTTGACCAGTGGCAGATTAAAGCAGTTTGATTCCAAAATGGTAGGAATCCTGGCTGTCTTGCTTCTCAGGAGCTGTGAGTCCCACTCTAGGGTCTCAGGGACAAGATGAGTCACTTTGTCAGCTCCCAAACACGGGTAGACTAACACACACCATCCAGTGATTCTTCTACAAGGCACGGTGCTGGGCAGCAGTGTGGCTGGCAGAGTTGCAAGTCTTGTTCCAACCGTCGGTTCACCCTCTCTTTTCCCTGGTGATAGTTAGGGGACAGAACTTGCCTCTGCCTTGGAACACCTATCTTCACCTCACAACTGTAGGACTTTAAAAAGAGATGATCTCCCAACTGGGTCCAATGAAATCTTCAAGTGTTGAAGTCCACAGGATGATTCAAAGACATGGTGGGAGACCCTTTCCCCAACAATCTCCAGATGGCTGGACTAAAGCTAGCCTGGTTTAGGGGTGCAATTGCTTTTCAAGGAACACATGCTCTTTGCTGTCTGACATCACACACAAAGTGCTTTTTGCAACAGGAAGTGGAGGCACAGGAAGGAAAGATAGAGACAGAGAAAACCAAGATGGTGTAACCATCCTAACCTTTCTCCACATGCAAAGAGCTCCCTCTGGCTACACTAACACGGCCCGTCCACTTATCAATAGAATTAAAGGCCTTTAGATATAGAGCACCGTGGTGTGGGGCCTAGCCTTTTGTGAATGGGTGCGACCTACAATTACTGCTCCCAGGCCAGTGTCCTGTGGAGTAGTTGCCATGCTGGGGAGAGTGTTACCTGCCCTCACAAAAGGAACAAAGAGAGGCAACTCCCCAAGGCAAGAGTTTTGATGGCTGCATCAGAGTTTGCCAGTTTAGGGGGGTAAATGCACATAACCCTTGCATAGCTAAACTGGTCTCACAGGACTGAACAGGGTTGCCCAGCCCTTTAAGATGAGTAGCAATACCCTGGAGATGGATGGGGATGCAGATTTTATTCATACATCAATAATCAAGACGACTCAGGTAGTTTGGCAAAAGGGAGTCTGTTTTAATGTTAAGTATCTAAAACAGGGAGTACAATGAACATCAGCACTCACTCGATCCTCTTAATCAACTTATTTTAGTAAAAACTGAGGTTATATCATGCAAAATCATCATCAGTGATTTGCTGACCTGCGTCACTTACCCATGTCATCCTGCGTGGCAAACTACAAAACCTATTGGAGGGAGTGATAGGCTCTAAGTGAATATCTAGGTATAAGTTCCATATCAGTATAGAACAGTGAAGGAAAGTGATAGGGTACTTAACATCAGGTGGGGCAACTAAGCCCTCCCCTCAAAATGGCCACCATGAATGTCACTAAATGCACAACGTTCCATTGGCTACACAAACTATAGGACCCTTAATTACGCAGTCCTCTACAATTGGTTGGCTTCTAACCCCTGTCAGTACTTTTCCACCTACGTCTAGCAGCATGCAGACTGAACATCCAGGTGCTGTTGAGTTCGTCTTAACACTAGCTTCCCACCAATTAATATATCAATCCATCATCACCTCAATGGTCCAGTGTCAATTAGTGCTTTGAAGATTGGCCTTGAGTTTGTACTGTGCTCTGAGAAATTTAAGGAGTGTGGGCAACTTGATCGGCCAACTTCATTCTTCCACGTGACTGGAGACCAAAGAATCGAGCCTCTTCTTGTATTTAATATTATTTTCTAATAGTCCTCTGACATTTTTTGTTTTGCTCAAGCCTTCTGAACAGGAGTAGCTGTTTTTTCAGACGATTTGGATCCAATGTCAGCCAATTCCGTTTGATAAGACCTTTGCTTCTTGGCTCATTAAACTCCTTCCGCTGAGATTCATTTTGTAATTCAATTTGCTTTTTAACTGTGACACACTGAAATGAGGCTTTCTTGCTTAATGTTCAGCACTGCTTATAATGCATAGTGGAAACATCCATCCTTTACTCGTTCATATGCATCTATAAATATATTGGCGCTTAGCGCAATCTATTTACTATAAAGCTTGAGGCTAGCTTTTAAGATTACTTTGCTGCTTGCATTTCTCTTGCATCTGTACATGTATAAACTAGCTTAATATCTTCATCTGTTCCTGTGGCATAAGCCTCTTCTCCTTAATCCCAAGATGTCACTTATCCTTGGTACTTTCTGGATGCCTTATAGAATATCTGCATTCTCTGGTCTCTGCATCTCTTCTGTGTGCGTCATCTCTCTCTGTGTGGCATCTCCATTCATCTTTACCATTCATCTGCTCTGCTTCTTCAGGAATCTCATTTAAATGGCCATCATATTGTCTTGTATGCAGGTACGGTTTTCTCAATGGGTACCTTGCCTCCCAGATTTTCACAGGTATTGGTATTCTTATTGGTACTGCACAGAGTCCACGCTCTGCTCTTTGTCTGTTCAATTGCTCCGTGTATGCCTCATACTCTGGTTTCAAACAGATAGGTAATAAGGGCGGGGCAGTTGCAGTAGGGGTAGTACTTGGCTCCTCCTCTACACTGCCCCCTATGGGCGATTCATCGACCACATTCTCATCATCCTTCACATCTAGACATCCTTGTCTGAAGAAATGATTTCTTGGGATCCATATCTTCATGACTCCCTTCAGGCACCCTGCTGATTTCACATGCTCATCCTTATTCCATGTCATGAGCATGCACTGTCCATCCGACTGCAATAGATCCACCTTCCCACATATTTCTTATGGTTCTTTGGGTACAGGAACTTCGTTCCCTCAGGTGCATGGATACTGGCCTTCACAAAATCTCTGATTTCTTCATCTGTCAACTCTTTGGGCTTCCAACCTGGTTCAACGTCAATCATAATCTTCATCCCTATGGCTTGTTTTGCTGTCTTCTTGCACTGTGAGATTATCTTGATCACACAGAATCCAAGTAATATTAACACGATCAGGGCTCCAAGAAACTTGAACATGTCTGCCATCCATTGTGGAACCCAAGAGAAGAGTGATTCAAACCAACTGTCATCAGCAATGTCTTCTACTTCGTCTATTATCTGGCCATGGAGTTTTGTCAGCATGTCTATGGCCTCTGTCAAGGTTCCATTCTCATCATCATGAGAAGGTATAAATGTGTGACATGATTCTCCAATTTCTGCACAAACACCTCCATCCATAGCTGTGATCATGTCCAAGACGTATCTGTTCTGGAGAGTCATCAGTCTTATGGCTCTCATCTCTTCTGTGATTGCATTGAATCCCGTTATGGTAGTGTTAATTGTCTGCAGCAATTCCCTTCTGGTTATCTGAAGCCACTTGGTATTTGCTCCAACCTGGATTCTTGGCATGAAAATCATTGTGAACACTGAAGAAGTCTGGCTGAACAGTCTGTGTTCACATGGGATAGAGTCAAAGGCTTCTATTGACTTGGCTGGAAAATAGTTCTCTCTCTTCATCCTCTTTAATAGCTCCACAGATCTCTTCTTCCTCATGTGAGCATCTGTTTTTGGAAAACTGTCAAGATTCAGATCACTTTTTGGAATCACCAATGCTGGAACATGGACATTCACCAATGTGCATATTCCCCCCAAGTCTTTAGGTAGCTTCATGTATGCCTTGGATCCACAAGCCCAATAATGATCCATGATTACTGCTGTTCCAATGTTCATGCCTGGTGCTTCAAATATTCAACCTCATTTCTGGTTCTCTCCCATTCTCTTGTTCCATTATTTCAGAAGCACAGCTTTGCATTCTCTAACGTCACTATTTGCAAGGGTCCTCCTCTGTCTTCGACCCATGTCAGTAGCCTAGCAAGTTTCAGCCATAAAGACTTATACAACATTTGTGCATGTTCAATCGTTGGCTGGTAGTGACCCATTATTACCCAGTCTCTGAAGATCACCACACCTTCTTCCCAGCCATCTGGTGATTTGACAGTTCCCCAAACCTGCATCTGGCCTCTGTTCTTCCATCTACAAATGTCTTCTGCAGACTTTCCTGGAACTTTCAGTCTTGTATTCACTTCCCGTCTGATTCCAGTTCCTTTTACTCCAGGTTTCTCATATCTGACCACAAGATTCCTCGTCTTGGCGTTGTTTCTTGTCTTTATATCTTGAATATAGTCATCTTCATCTGGATCTGTCCATTCAATTGCCCATTTGAGAGAGGCTGTTCGGCCCATGTACTGGCCCCTTGTACTACAGAATGCAAGATGCACTATGCACTGTGCAGTCAGGACATCTATTTCAGCAGCTATGAAGATTTTCAACTTCCCCATGATGTATGGCAAGAGTGCACATACAAAGCATTCCTCCTTTGAAGTCTTCTCCCAACTTCCGTCATGTGTTGGTACCATATGTTATTTCCCAAGTGTGCCATGCTGTGCAGGTAATCATTTAATTCATAATTATCTTCCTGTGTGCTTCTTTTAGGTCTCATTATTTTCATGTTAGCTTCCATAATCATATCATGAAGTGTGCCAACATAGCTTCTTCTGACTGGATAAATCACTGGAACATCTATCAGTGGACGGGCTACACCTACATGTGCTCCTTGAGTTGGAGAAAGTTCAGAACGTCTCATCTGCTCAGCAGCCCATTTTGGCATGAAAATGTCTCGCATAATCTCCATCTGGGATCTTCTTTTTGAAACTGCTTTTGGGTCAATTGTCACTGGGTCAGGTGTATTTGCATGCATTACATCTGTAGGCTCCGCCTCTAACAACCCCTTGTCATGCCTGTCTTGCCAAGCCTGTCTCTGGCATCCAAAAATAAGTTCTAAGACCCTCTTTGCATGTGTACGATTGTTAGGGGCATCCATCTCAAGCTCAGGCAATTTGCCATCTTTCTTTAAAACAGGAATGACTACATAGGGTCTAGGCTGCCTAGTAGTTGCCACACATACATTTTCCTTCTGCTCAGGAGCATGCAGAGGAGTCTTAGCTCCATTTGCACTACTGTAGGACGCTGTTCGTACAGTCAATGAAAGCAGTATGAGTATGAACACAATGCAAGTGTAGATGACACAAAGATTTGTCACCCCACAACATTTACTTCTTGGACAACGTGAGCGTCTCTCTTCATGCAGTAATATTATATTGCTACTGAGATTCCCCATCTTGATTACCCAAGGGAGAAAAAACTCACATTTTAATACATCAGCATTATGAACTGCTTCTGGAAGCTGCTGTCTTGACTCAATGACTCGTCCTCGATCAGTTATCTGCTTACTGGATGACAAACACAACTTTCTCTGTGTCTCTGGAACCAGTCTTTCACTGTCCGAACTGTAGATGCCTCTTTAATATTAAGAAAAACGACCTCAATAAGTCTAAACGAGCTCAATTACATAGATTATCTCCCAATCTATGCCTTGAATCTGCTGCATCCCAGACGACATGTCGAATTTCTTTCAGCATGAACCAAAAGTCTTTTTTCATCAGCAACCTTTCGATCTGTCCCTCGAAGGAAAGTTTCTACACCAACCTGTGATTTCGCTCAGCATAGATGCTCACTTGGATGATAATGCCTTCCAAGAGCATATTCAGATTTGCAGTATTTCTCTGATCCCTTAGAAAGGTGAGCACATCAGTGTGCCTTCCAACAAGATGCAGGTACTCCTCAATCAGACGAAAGAACACCACACTGACTAGTCTATGAGCTGCATCAGTTGATAGGGGCATTTGTACTCTGCTCACTGTACTCAGGTAGCTACAAGAATTGTTCAGTGATGCCTATAAGCAATCTTCTTATAACTTCGACATTCTTAGGATTTTGTAAGAAAGCTGGCATGCGAGTAGTTCTCCCCACCAATGAAGGGAAAGCATGCAACACCAACTCAAAATAAGTAAGAACGTGCCTAGAAAGGTCATCACTGGGTAACACCATAGGTAAATCCAAACAGGAACTCAGTGTTAAATGAGTCTGGGTACTGTACCCTTTTCCAATTGCTGTATCCACGATCAGAATCTGGCATAATCCTCTTCCATATCAAGGCTTAAGCCTGCCTCAGTCCAAAGTCAATAAACTACTGTGGCTTCACGAATACAGATCTTCCCTTGACCCTGCAACTGATATGCACATAGTGTTCAAAATTGCTTCCCTTAACCCTGCAACTGATATGCACAGAGTGTTCGAATTTGCTTCCCTTAACCCTTTTATAAATGGCTTCAAAGGAGTGTCCAGGGGGGCGTGGCTAGGCGCCATGATGGTCGGTCAGGCTCTGTGAGAGCTCTCGGCTGTGTCCATGTGCCCAACGCATTATGACCCAGTGATAGTGGCCACTTTTGAAAACTCTGTGGTGATTACGTCTGCAGAGGAGGCCCTGCGCAGAATGTCCAATTTATAGCCGTGGAAACCACCGGGAACCCGCGGTTTGTGCCGGGTCCCTCCATGAGGCGGTCTCCGCTGACCGCTGAGTACACAAAATGGCAGTTGAACCGCGCTGTGAAGTCCTCGGAGGGCCTCAAGCTGAGTGACCTGCGGATGCCGGCCTGATCCGAGCAAGCAACCTGCTAGACAGCAGTAACAGCGTATCCTGGTGCCCGGACCCTTGGAGCAGTGTTGCATGTTGCCGGTGGTTTCCCAATTGCCGGTCTCCCAATTGCATCGCCGCCAGCCGGCTGCAGAAAGGCAGAGCCAAGGCCAGCAACCCAGAAACCTGCCGGAGACAAACAAACAGGGGTAAACCTGCAGCCCCATCCAGAAGCCCTGGAACATCCTTGCACCCGGCAGACTTGGGGAGACCTCAGAGTGTGAGTCAGCCCTATGGAATCCCGCTCCTGCAACTACGCCTCACACCCCCCTGGCAGCAGCCCCAGTCGTAGCACCCCTACAACTGCAGCCTCAGCGTAACCTGGTGCCCGGACCCTCGTTTTCCGCTGGAGCATAGCCTCCTTTTGATTGATATTTTATTTCTATCGCGCTCGTACACAAGTGTTTCAGAGCTGGAGGTTCCCCAATTGCCAGTTTCCCAATCGCATTGCTGCCAGCCGGCTTCAGAAAGGCAGAGCCAAAAGCCAGCAACCCAGAAACCTGTTGGAGACAAATGAACAGCCTTCACAAGCGAGACGCAAGCCAAGCGGACCCCGCTACGGTGGCCCCTTGCAGGGGGAGTGCACGGAGGACACCGGTGGGACTCCCGCTCCGGCTCCCACCCCTCCGCTGGCAGCACCTTGGGCGATCGACTTGAGACCCACCCCGCATCCTGGCCGCCAATCGGCCCCTCCTTTCCACACGCTGCCCGGGGCGAGCCAGGGGTGAACCTGCAGCCCCATCCAGAAGCCCTGGGACACCTTTGCACCTGGCAGACTTGGGGAGCCCTCGGAGCGTGAGTCAGCCCAATGGATTCCCGCCCCCGCAACTGCCCCTCGCTCCCCCCCAGCAGCAGCCCCAGCCGGAGCACCTCTACAACCAAGCGAGGTGGCCTGAATCAGGCATGCAAAGTCACGAAGCAGTGGCACTGAAACGCGGCTCCCCGGCCGTCCCCGAGGAGAGAGGGCTGGCTGGCCGAGCCCGCGCACAAGTGCAATGACGAAGCTGCAGACGAAGGTAGGGCGGCACATGACGCATCCCTAACTGCTTGCCTACAAGTGCCGGGAGCCTGGGCGGTTCCCCTCCACCGGTCTCAGACAACCCTGGGAAGCCCTGCTGCTCTACTGCACACCCAGCAACAGAAGGGGTGGCCCCCGCCACATGAACTACTCTGCACCCCCACCAGTCTCTGAGGCTTGCTAGCAGGGTCGGATAGCATCAACCCAGCAGATCCCTGTCGGACCGGGCAGAGCGCAGTCAAGTTCCCATCCCCCACCCCCTCTGCAGGTGACCTGCTCCGAAGCACCACCATCCAGGCCCTTCCCCGGGGAGGTGGTGCTGGAAGCGAATTTGGAATCCTGGGGTGCCCTCTCTCAAAGCAACAATCTGGTTCTGAGAGATTGGGGGGACCCGACCTGTACCTCCAACCCCTGACGCTTTGAAGTAACCTGGGAGGTGACGGACGCTGTACTCCCCAGAGGTGGCTCTCCATCTCTGGAGCCGGGAGACCCCGCCAGCCCTGCGCCCTCTCAGTGAGCATCCGGGATGGGAAGACAAGCGCAGCTGCTGCCCAGGCTAGCACAGGCACAGACTAAGTGGCCTGTAATGGGGGAATTTCAGAGCCCCACTCCACTGGACCAGTTCAGGACACTAGCAGCCCGAGCCTTCCCCAGGGACAAGGCCATAACCTGTAACACAGGATGTCCAGAACCCCCAGGCCTACGAAACAGACAGACATCACTGCCCTGCTGTCGGCCACCATGGTGGAGAAACCAAAGCGAGGAGAGCGTAACGAAGACATAACCCCTGGCCCACACATAGAACCCAGCCCTGAACATTCGGCACAAGCAATCACGAAAGGGGACCTCCAAGATCTACTAGCCGCCATCACCAAGGAATACCACAAAGGGACTGAAGAACTAAAAGGAAAGATCACGACCCTAGACATGTGGGTGGGGGAAATCAAAACTAGAACAGAGGAAATAGAAACCTCCCTGTTCGAACAAAATTTTGAAATTGGGGAGGGGCAGACAGACTGGCTACATTTGAAGCTATATGCGAGGTCCTTGAGCACAAACAGGAAGATGCGGAAAACCAATCCAGGCGCAATAATATCCGCCTGCGAGGAATTCCCATCACCATCCCGATGAAGAACTGGGGGCTTACGTCAACAATCTTTTCCGATTAATTCTAACCTTTCCGGATGGAGCCCCGCTAGAACTTGACAAGGTCCACCGAACAAGAGCCAAACAAAGCTCGGCCTCCCCTCCGGACGTCCTAGTAAGGGTCAATTTCTATGAAATCAAAGAAGAGATTATGCGGGAGGCCAGAGGTTCAGCCCACATACACTTCCGGGATGCCACAATATCCCTGTACCAGGACCTAGCAGCAATCACCCTAGCAAAGAGAAAAGCCCTGAAACCATTGACTGAATGGCTTTGCGAAAGGAAGGTCGCATACCGCTGGGGTTTCCCCACAGCCCTCTCCTTCACATGGGAAGGTAAAACCCGACACATCCTCTCCCCAAAAGAAGCAGGGGGGCTTCATGAACCCAGAAAATGAGCCAGATGAACCCGACAAATCCACACACAACAGTGAAGAGGGGTGTCGGGGGCCCACGGATCCCTGGACCCGAGTTGAAAGATTTCATATACTCCGAGGCCCCCCTGCTAAGAACAAGAAAAACAACCGCTGCTGAGCAAGGAGCCCCGTCCTCTGGCGCACGTATATCCACTGAGCCCTGCGGCTCCCTGCAACCTTAAAACATATATAAAATGGGTGGCTTCACAATTTAACAGGGCATGCTAAAATCTCAGACATCTCCTCAGACCAGCCGATCTGCTGTCTCAGCAATAACAGTTCCCACCGCAGCATCAGGAGGAGTCCAAGGAACCCTCGCTCCATCAGTACTCACGTGGCCCCGGAAGCCGGAATAGCCCGTGCCACAACCCTATCCTACTTCACTGGAAAAATGAGAGGCGCTGTTGCCTCCATCTGAGTTGGAGTGTTGGTCCAGCCGCCTGCCCCGTTGGCTGAAGGCTGGTCCAGAAGCTTTGCTATTCTTTTGGAGGGGGGATGGGCTGGGAGGAGGGGGGTACCTCCAGTGGGGGAAGTACAACAGAAGAAATACAGAGGAGGCAAGGTCATACCATTCCCAGGGGAGACACCAGTCCACACTACCATAGATCTACCTGATTGGTTCCCAAGATAAAATACTCACGACAACAACCGGGGTTTGAACGCCCAAATGACGCGAAAACTAGTGGAAATCAGATTTGCCCAGCTGGGCTCCGACATTGTTTGCCTCCAGGAAACTCATCTCACAGACGAGAAGCGGATAAACTTCTGACACTACCCGAAACGCTACTTTGCCTCGGCAAATCAGAAGAAAAGAGGAGTCGCCATCTTACTTACTGGCAGCCTTCCACTAACACAGGTTACGGTAAAAAGGGATCCAGAAGGGCGATACCTGCTCCTAAGGGGCCTCCTAGTGGAATTGCCTATCATCCTACTCGCCATATGAAGTCCCAATAAAGAGCAAGGCCATTTTCTCCGCAAGCTGCTCCCAATTATAGCAACATTCGCCAAAGGTCACCTGTTGATAGGGGGCGACTATAACCTCTCTCCGGACCCAAACGTGGACAAAACACTCCCGCCATCAAGGGAAGATTTCACCAAAGCCCTGATTATGGCCGAATTCCTGAGAGAAACCGAAACTATCGACATGTGGAGATTCCGGAACCAGGGTATGAGGGACTATACATTCTTTTCGCACGTCCACAAAGACTACTCGCGGATCGATCTGGTACTAGCTGCAAACACCCTTGTCCCTTGTGTGGAAGACGTCCAGATTGGGCATATCACCATCTCAGACCATGCGCCAGTCACTCTGAGTCTAAGAGCGCAGGGATTCCCGAAGCCCCTCCAAAATCAATGGAAAATCCAGGACCAGATCCTATCAGACAGAGCTATCAGCTCAGTACTAGCGGAAGCGCTCACAAACTACTTTAATGAGAACCTGTCTCAAGAAACCCCTCTGGCAACCGTGTGGGATGTAATGAAACCAGTTATCCAGGGGGTGGCGATGGATGCCACGGGTAGACTCCGCCAGCTGAACCAGCTGCAGCAAACCAAGCTGGAGCAGAAAGTGGTGGAACTCGAGAGCAGTCTTAAAAAATGCCCCAACAAAGCAATCAGACGAGAACTGAAAAGAGCGAAAATGGTGCTGGAGATACACCAGGCTGACCGTGCAGCCAGGGCTCTAACCTACACTAAACAATTCTACTACCTCAATAGCAATAAAGCAAACCGTCTCCTAGTGCACAAGCTGAAGAAGCTGCACGCGAGGAACTACATCCAATGCCTGGCTGACTTAATGACACAGTACCACAAGGAGGTCATGTCTGGACCCCCAATAGAGGTGACGGCCATACCACAATTCCTAGCCTCAATCTCTAAACTACCGCCAAATCCATCACTAGAAGCCCTGGAACGCCTGATCACAGTGGAAGAGGTAGAAACACGATCCGCTCCTTGAAAAACACGTCCCCGGTGCCAGACGGGCTCTCAACACAATTCTACAAGAATTTTGGTCATAACCTGGTGCCACACCTGGCGAATCTATCCAACTCGTTCCTGGAGACGGGCTCCACTATGGCCTCCATGGAGGAGTCGGCAACTATCCTCATCCCGAAGCCAGGAAAAGACCGGGCACAATGTTCGTCATACAGACCCATCACGCTACTAAACAATGATGCCAAAGTATTCACAAAAATCCTGGCAAAAAGATTAGCCCCGATCCTCCCAGACCTCATCCACCCAGACCAGACGGGTTTCATCCCGGGCCGGAAAACCCAGGACAACACCCGAGGAACCATAAACATTATCGAGCCTGCCAACAGGATGGGCACAGAGCTAGTTGTCCTCTCTTTGGACGCACAGAAATCGTTCGACATGCTGGACTGGGGTTATATAAGAGAAACCCTTCTCCACTACGGATTTGGGCCGAACTTTGTAAAATGGGCACTAGCAAACTATCAACACCCATCTGAAACTGAACGGGGCCAGATCAGTCAAAATCCACATCACCGGAGGGGTCCAGACAAGGATGCCCGTTCTCCCCTCTTGTGTTCGTGCTTTCCATGGAGCCATTTGCTAGCAGGATTCGCCGCAATCCAGCCATCCAGGGCCTAGAACTTAAGGGAGAATCTTACAAGACAGCCTTATCCACGGACGATGTGCTGCTAACGTTAACCCACACAGAAGAGTCCATGTCAGCCCTATGGCAAGAGCTGGTGGAGTTCAGGGAAGCCTCCGGGTTTACGGTGAATACCGCTAAGTCTACAGCAATGGCATCAATATTCCGAAATGACTCAGGGTGGGCCTGCAAGCAACATATCCGATCCCTTGGGCCAAATCGCAGATAGGCTACCTAGGGGTCCAGATCCCTAGTAAATCTGAAAAAATATACAAAGCAAACTTCCCCTCACTGGTCAAAGACCTAAGAGGCGATCTTGAGCGCTGGCGAAGGCAAGAAATCTCATGGTTCGTCTGCATCATGGCACTGAAGATTAATTTAATCCCGAGGCTGCTCTATTGCTGCCTGGCCCTTCCCATAACCCTTCGAAAAGTTAGCTATACACAAACTACAGAGAGATATCCTGAAATGTGTTTCGGAAGGCAAGAAATTGCATATTCCAAGGCGTATTATGCTCAAGGGATTCGCAGTGGGGGATCTGGGGGTCCCGGATGTGGCTAGGTACTGCCTCGCAGCTCAGCTTTCCCGGGCCTTCGCTTGGAAGATAACCACTAACCGGCCCAGATGGTTGAAATAAGAAGAAGACTGGTGTAAAGATCCAATCAAGGTGCTACCACACATGTAAGATCTCAGCTACGCCCGGGACTTGGGCCCACTGCCTGCGACAATGAATACTGTGACAAGCTGGAAAAAGGCGGCACGCTTATGGAAGTGCAGGAGTGCAATGGGCCCGCTCACGCCTCTCTGGGACAACCCAGACGTTTCCCTCGGAAAGGCCCCAAAAAACTTCGCCAGATGGCGGGAGGGCGGGCTGAAAACTATGGCCGACTTCTTCGAGAACGGCACCCTGTTGAACTTTGAAGCCTGCAAAACCAAATTCCTGGTGCCAGAGATGGTGAGATTCTGATACACGCAACTCAGGCACTGGCTGTCTAGTGCACCTGCCAAGAAACACAGCAGCAGGGAACTAACAGCCCTAGAACAAACACTCACCGCTAGCCCCCCGGAGGGGAAAATTTCAACGCTATACAAACTATTAGACAGAACTGATCGGACCAAAAAAGAGCCCTATATGCTAGAAGACATCGGCAAAGCTATCGGGCCAGAGGAATAGAGTCATATTTGGACCGAGCGCACAAAAGCTCAAAATGCACGAAGAACAAAGAAGGGGCATTTAAAATGTGTTACAGATGGTACCGCACCCCAGAGATCATGAACAAATACAAGCCATCCATTCCCCCATAGTGCTGGAGAGGATGCCCTGACAGGGGCTCGTTGTTTCATCTCCTCTGGTCCTGCCCAAGGGCCACTCAATTCTGGAAGGAGGTCCTGGAGCAAATCAAATCAATAACTGGCCTCATGATCCCATGGGACCCGGAATCGTCCTCCTAGGATCCTCTGGGGAGGGGCAATTCCCACTAACAGGACATATGTCAGACTTATGCTCACACCTCCTAACAGTTGCGAAGATATCAATTGCCAGACTCTGGAAAAACCCTGAAGGCCCCGCCACACAAATGTGGTGGGCTAAGTGCTGGGAAATAGTGGTGGCAGAAAATATTACAGCCATCAGATTCGGTAACACTCCTAAATTCAACCAGACATGGGCCCCTTTCCTGGACAAAACAGAAAGGTGATGGCTGGAAGGTTTTGAATTAATCATAACCATGGGCAAAGCTCTGGGCTACCCTCCAGAGAATCTTTTTTCTTTTTTCAGCCTGCCAAGTCATTACAGCAGAAGAAAAGCCATATGCAAATCAGGCTTGGTCCTACCCCAAAAGGGGCAGTCCAGACTGAACTGCTAGGTCACATCCCTTCTGCACGAGACCACAAGCATCCCCAGACATGTTTCAGCCTTTTTGGGCATCATCAATGAGGAGTAGCTTGGGTCTCTAGGTCCGGCAGACTCGAGACCCACGTCTGGGCATACCCGTCCCACTCGGGGTGACTTTGGCAAAACAGAAAGGTGATGGCTGGAAGGTTTTGAATTAATCATAACCACGGGCAAAGCTCTGGGCAACCCTCCAGACCATCTTTTTTCAGCCTGCCAAGCCTTTACAGAAGGGGAAAAACCATATGCAAATCAGGCTTGGTCCTACCCCAAAAGGGGCAGTCCAGCCCGAACTTCTAGGTCACATCCCTTCTGCACGAGACCACAAGCATCCACAGACATGTTTCAGCCTTGTTAGGCGTCATCAGTGAGGAGTAGCTTGGGTCCCTAGGCCCGGCAGACTCGGGACCCACGTCTGGGCATGCCCGTCCCACTCAGGGTGACTTTGGTAAAACAGAAAGGTGATGGCTGGAAGGTTTTGAATTAATCATAACCACGGGCAAAGCTCTGGGCAACCCTCCAGATCATCTTTTTTCAGCCTGCCAAGCCATTAGAGAAGGGGAAAAACCATATGCAAATCAGGCTTGGTCCTACCCCAAAAGGGGCAGTCCAGCCCGAACTGCTAGGTCACATCCCTTCTGCACGAGACCACAAGCATCCCCAGACATGTTTCAGCCTTGTTGGGCGTCATCAGTGAGGAGTAGCTTGGGTCTCTAGGCCAGGCAGACTCGGGACCCACGTCTGGACATACCTGTCCCACTCGGGGTGACTTTGGCAAAACAGAAAGGTGATGGCTGGAAGGTTTTGAATTAATCATAACCACGGGCAAAGCTCTGGGCAACCCTCCAGACCATCTTTTTTCAGCCTGCCAAGCCATTACAGAAGGGGAAAAACCATATGCAAATCAGGCTTGGTCCTACCCCAAAAGGGGCAGTCCACCCCGAACTGCTAGGTCACATCCCTTCTGCACGAGACCACAAGCATCCCCAGACATGTTTCAGCCTTGTTGGGCGTCATCAGTGAGGAGTAGCTTGGGTCTCTAGGCCCGGCAGACTCGGGACCCACGTCTGGGCATACCCGTCCCACTCGGGGTGACTTAAGATTCAGTCTAAAGCTTCCAGCCATCACCTCTTTGTTTTTGCTTTGTCACCCCAAGTGGGACGAGTATGCCCAGACGTGGGTCCTGTGCCTGCTGGGCCTAGAGACCCAAGCTACTCCTCACTGATGAGCCCCACAAGGCCGAAACATGTTTTGGGATGCTTGTGGTCTCGTGCAGAAGGGATGTGACCTAGCAGTTCGGGCTGGACTGCCCCTTTTGGGGTGGGAGCAAGCCTAATTGGCATATGGTTTTTCCCCTTCTGTAATGGCTTGCCAGGCGAAGAACGATGGTCTGGAAGGTTGCCCAGAGCAACTCCAGTGGTTAAGAATCAGTCTAAACCTTCCAGCCATCACCTCTTTGTTTTTGCTTTGTCACCCCTTTCCTGGACTACACGCAACAATTCCCGGGAGAGGCAAGACAACCTCCTACTCTGCGCAATACTGAAAGGCCATTCCAAGAAGTGTTAAACAGCGGATGAACTCCCATTTTAGGGCACTGGGCCCTCCATTCCCCAGCCTGCGACGTCTTATAGCATCTTTCTCCGGACCAAAGTTGCACCCAGTCAATGGTGGTGCCGCTCCCCCCAGACTAAACTAACGACAAACGCCTAAATCTCCACTACCTGCCCCTCTTCTCGCTTGTTCTCCTCCTCCAAAGACATTTTCTGTTAATTGAAGTTCTTAAGTTCTGTTTTCCTGTGTTTTGCCTTTACTTTCTTTACGGTTTCTTGTTTTCATGCAAGCTGCAAGAAATGCCTTGATATGCTTCCTGTTTAAGCTTGTATGAATAAAACTCCAAAAAAAGATTTTGAAAAAAAAGGAGTGTCCAGAACCAAGCCACAGTCCAATGAACTCTTTGTCTTTCTACTTTTTAGCTTCTGCGTCCTTCTTTCTCATCATAGATCTTGTCTGCATGTGCTGTGGTTCTTCCCCGATGCTTGTACTTGCTTTGTGTAGGGGTGCTGGCAGAGGAGTTTCTCCAGCAAAGATTTTAACGTCCCAAGGAAAATCAAAGCATGCCTGCCCTGCACTTTGACAGCAGACGGCATGACGTCTTCCACAATGAACAGACCGTTAAAACGGGGTTCGTCCCACTTTTTCCTTATGTGGTTGCGGACTAAGACCGCATCTCTGGGGAAAAGTTGGGGAACACAAAGTTTTTGAGATTGGTCTGTGGAAGAATCTCCTTCTGTGTCCTGTACTGCCCTACACCCGTGTAGCTTCAGCTGTCCTGAAATGGCAGAAATACTGGAAGTTATACAGTTCATGTAGTCACACAATTCCATTCCTAACAGTTCTGCAGTTGGTTGAACATCACTTCTAACTCTGGATAAAGGCATTAGAGGTGTCCTCATTTGTCTCCCTGTTACTATTTCCTGGGGTGTGGGATGGTGGTCAGAACCCGGTTGGTTCCTTAAAGCATATAATGCCAGTGGTAGGCAATGCAACCACCCTTTCTTCAAGGTAAGCTTCAACTTGGCTATTCTTTCTTTAAGCAAGCCATTGAGCCTCTCACAGATTCCATTTCCTTGAGGATGATAAGCCGAAGAAAACTTGTGCTTTATACCAAGCAACAAGCTGATCTGCTCAAATGTCTGATTTACAAAATGTGGGCCATTATCTGACCTCATTACTTCACATACCCCTCAACTGAGAAACACTTCCTGCACTAGAAATTTAGCTGCATAGGTGGAATCTGGATGTGTACATGGACCTGCTTCTATCCATCTCGAGAAGGGACACACCACTATGATCAGGTATCTATATCCATTACATACTTGTATCATGTGCAACTTACATACTTACATTACATACTTGTATATGCAAGTGCTGAAAAGGGCCATTAGGTCTTGGAATGACTCCCCTAACTGTGCACAGTGTATGCCCAGCCATGAATTGTTGACACACAATACAGTTCACCATAGAAAATGCAACATGCTCCATTAAATTTGGCGCAATCCAATCCTCAACAGTAGTTGCAGCGATATTCTCCCTAGTCGCGTGTGCGGGGTAGTGTAGCTGTTCCAGCGCCACCCTTATTAAGGCTATAGGCATCAGCAGTTTACCAGTGCTGTCCTGTCGCCATAATGCTTCAGAGGGGTTTAAAGAACACCCTCTTCGTGACCACAAATTCTTTTCCTCTTGAGGTGCTTCCCCCTGGACCTCCATTAACTGCGTTTTCAACAAGTTGTATCCTTCAGATACAGTCATAATACCAATAATTTTTTCATTCACATCGAAAGTTTAAAAATTCATCATCTCTTTATCTGTAATTGCTACATGCTTGGCCTCAGCATCTGCTGCTTGATTTCCACGTGAGATAAAATCTGCCCCTTTAGTGTGGGCTGTGCATTTAATGACTACAATGCCTACTGGTAGTTGTAGTGCCTTAATAAGCCTATCCAATAAGGCGGCGTGCTGCACTGGCATGCCATCCGCTCTGAGGTAGCCCCTCCTTTTCCAATGTGCTAATCCTGCGTGCAGCATTGACGTCACATAGGCGGAGTCGCTGTACTCTGTTACTTCCTGGTATGCGTGATTCTCGATCGGGAGTATCAAAGCCAATAATTCTGCAGCCTGTGCTGAATAATGAGATGGCAATCGAGTACTAATAAGCACCCGAAATTCCCCATTGGCCGTGTGATTTACCAGAGTGGCACCTGTATACCTCTGTCCATTATTTTGATCAATCCTTGTAGAACCGTCAATAAAAACAATCTCTCTTCCTGATAATGCATTGGGCCTCATTACGAGTCCGGCGGTAACCGTGCAGGAAAAACTGGCAGGTTACCACCGGACTCGTATTACCATTCCGCCCCCGTGATTCCCAGAATCACCGGGGCATTACAACTCCGGTGACAAGGTAATTCCGGAGGCGGAATTCGGTAATCCCCATTCCCATGGAGTCCCGTAGGAGTCCTTGGGAATGGGGAAGTGGAAACACTGGCACCATACTATAATGGTGCCGGGGTTTCCACGTCCGCCTGCAGGCAGGTAGTGTTAAACCCGCCAGGTCAGAACTGGCGGGAGTGACACCTCCCGCCTGCAGAACTCGAGATCAGCCGGTCCGGAAATAACGGTGGTGGCGGATTTACCACCACCGTTCTTTCCGGACTGGCTGACTCATAATGAGGCCCTTCGGGCCTCATTACGAGTCCGGCGGTACCCGATTTAGAAAAACCGGTAGGTTACTGCTGGACTCGTATTACCATTCCGCCTCCGTGATTGCCAGAATCACCGGGGCATTACAACCCTGGTGACCCGGTAATTCCGGAGGCGGAATTCGGTAAATCCCCATTCCCATGGAGTACCATAGGACTCATAGGACTCCATGGGAATGGGGAAGTGGAAACACCGGCACCATGCTGTAATGGTGCCGGTGTTTCCACGTCCACCTGCAGGCGGTCCAGACCTGGTGGGAGTGACACCTCCTGCTTGCAGAACTCGAGATCAGCCAGTCTGGAAAGAACGGTTGTGGCGGATTTACCACCACCATTCTTTCTGGACCGGCCGACTCGTAATGAGGCCCATTGTCTTTTATTCTAGGGAGTTCATCACAGAACTCTTCATAGTTTGCGCAATCGTGCACGGGCTCTCCTTCTGTCATTGGTTCAGCTACAAACATGACAGGATTCACTATTTTACTTCAAACTATTTTGATCGCTGGCTTTGATATGATTACCTCATAGGCAGAAGCCCTTTGAGAAGTCAACGTGCCCTTTGTTTTTTTCTAAAATGGCAAATAGTGCATTCTCAACAAATAACATCATGGAGCATCCCATCACTATGCTTGCAGCCATCTCTATGGCGAACGCGACGGCGGCTAAACTTTGTTCGCAGAGAAAATGACCTCTCATTACTGAGTCTAAAATTCCACTGTAATCTGTAAGGTGCTTGTACCCCAACGTGGTTCTCTTCGTGAGTACTGCTGTCATGACAGTGCCATCTGTATGTGAGAATAAAAAGAATTCCTCAGCATAATTAGGAATCCCTAAAATTGGAGCTGTGCAAATTGCTTTTTTCAATTCGTCAAACCCTTCTTCCATTTCCTCAGTTGACACAATTTTTTCAAGTGTTGCCTGTGCTTTCTTTAAAGCCTGCAATACAGTACTTATATATTAACTGTAGTCAAAGACCCATGATCTGACATAATTGCATAATCCCAAAAACCTCTACATGTGTTTTATCATATGTGTGGCTTTGCTATTTTTAAAATAACCTCAGCTCTTTCAGGGGTAACATTTTTTCCTTCATGCAAAATCAATTGGCCTATGTATAACACTTCTTGTTGACAATATTGTAACTTTTCTTTGTCAACTTTATATCCTTTGTCAGCGAGTATAATCATCAGCTGGACAGAATCGCGTCTGCATTCTTCCTCTGAGGTACTGCAAACTAAAATGTCATCTACGTATTGCAACAAAACACTTTCTAAAGCAATATTGCTTAAGTCCATCTGAAGGACTCTATTGACAATTGATGGAGACTCACAATACCCTTGTGGTAAATGAGTGCTTTTCAGGCGAGTTTGCCTAAAAGTAAATGACGTCAGATCCTGCAAGTACATTTTTCAAATCAATCACTGTGAAATATCGTGCTTCAACAGGCATATTACATAGGATCGTAGATGGGCTAGGAACTAGAGGGAACTTGGCCTCTACAATCTGGTTTATCAGGCGAAGGTCTTGCACTAAACACCACAACCCCTTTTACTTTTCTCACAGGGTAAACTGACATATTACATGGTGACTCTGACATCACTAAGATGCCCTGATCCATCATAGTGGAAATCGTCTTAATAATACCTTCATCTGCCTCTCGATACATAGGATATTGTCGTGCTCGAGGTAAAATTGCTCCTGGTTTCAATTTAATCTTCACTTCTCCAACCCCCTTTAGCAGATCTACGTCATAGGGGCCGGCGGTCATAATGAAACTGCCCCTTTTGCCATGTCATCATCCAAATACTCAGGACGTTTTTGTGTTATCATCATTTTCTGAGGAACTTCTCTTTTATTTACTCTTACCCAATAAGTAATGCATATCTCAAATATTACTTTGTCATCCGGTGGATGATCTCTAAACAGATCTTCATCAGTGATATTGGTCGATCTGTAACCCTCCCCAATGGCAATTTCTGTGCCCCATTATTTTCCTTCATCATCATGTCCATCAAGCAAAACCATTTCCCCCTGCACTATGGCTGCTTGTATCTCTAAGGGAAAAACTCATCCCTTTTCTTCGATCATAGGTATTCTTGATCTAAACAAAAATTCATCTTTAGTTCTCATTGCTCTGCCTGCTAGGCCTGGTAGCCACAATAACAGAATGCATACTCCGTACTGGAAAACCTCTGGTTCTAATGGAATCGCGCTCATAGCTAGTTGTCCTGCGAATGCCATAATCATTTCGCACACGTTCAAATAATACATTCCTGGTGTTGAACATACTATACATTCATCAGTGAACGAGATTGTCATATTCAACGTAGTCATTAAATCTCATCCCAATATATTGACAGGTGTTGGCCTCAAATATAGCAGCAGCACCTTCATGTCACATTCTCCTATATAAACTGGTAATTCTTCAGTGAAAGGAACTCTGCTTTTAGCTCATGTGAACCCCTGAGTATTCATGGCATTGGCAGACATTGAAAACATTCCCTCTCGTGATTCTGTGCAAATCCTTCTTCATTCTACTGCGAATATGTAGGTGGATTTGACATCCTCCCTCTTCAAAACTAGCCATTTTTCACCATCCCTTGAATTGTACACGTGCGAGTAAAGTGCCCTGTCATTTCACAAGTCCAACAGATAGGCGGTGGTCTCCTAACCTGCCCATTTTGCATACTCTGGTTACCATTCTGCATATTTCGAAACCCACCTTGACTATTCTGAAGGTTTCCCTGATTATTCTGCAAATTTTGCTGAATTACCTTGCCAACGCCTTCCCCGAAATCCTCTTCCTTGTGGAGCATATCCACTATTGTTTTGATCGAACTGCCTTTGATTATTCACCTGCGGCATGTTCACCATCTGCTGTGAATTCGATCCGTCTACGCTGGTCAACATTGCCCCTTTAATGGCTTATTTGGACAGTTTTTTTCTGCACCAACTTCGCCTCCTCGCCTTTTCGAATATCGTCTTTCTTGCGATTCTTTTCCTGAAAGAGTTTGCAGTAATGCTCAATGGTCAGCTGAATCTCCGACCACGGTTTAGCTTCTATACCCACTAACATCTTGAGCTGCTTCTGCACTGGCTCTGGTAGCCCTTCGCATAATATATGATAGAATACCGGTATAGACTTTCCCCAAGATTCGAGCGTTTCCAAGGCCCAAGATTCCTGAAAATGTTTAATATAAACCAATGGATCATCTCCTTCCTGCATCTTTTTTGTCATTATAGCTCCCATATCAGACGTGTCCGGATATAGTACTCGAAGCGCTTTCCAGACTGGCATCCTACAGTTATTGAATGGTGATCCGTCGTGAGTAGTGTTGACTGTAGTCACACCAGGGTACCCTGCCCTTGTCCACACGTCGTCAGCTCTCTCACCTAGCATGGCGATTAAAAGACCCTTAATGACACCTGCAACCAATGTATTTCCTCCTGTCATTTTTTCTAATTCATGTATCCATTTCCCAGTATAGAACAGTGAAGGAAAGTGATAGGGTACTTAACATCAGATGGGGCAACTAAGCCCTCCCCTCAAAATGGCCACTATGAACGTCACTAAATACACAACGTTCCATTGGCTACATAAATTATAGGACCCTTAATTACGTGGTCCTCTACAATTGGTTGGCTTCTAACCCCCGTCAGTACTTTTCCATCTACGTCTAGCAGCATGCAGACTGAACATCCAGGTGCTGGTGTGTTCGTCTTAACACTAGCTTCCCACCAATTAATGTATCAATCCATCATCACCTCAATGGTCCAGTGTCAATTAGTGCTTTGAAGATTGGCTTTGAGTTTGTCCTGTGCTCTGAGAAATTTAAGACGTGTGGGCACAGCCTGCCCTTGTGCGTAGGTGTGACCATCTCGAATCAGCCAACTTCATTCTTCCACATGACTGGAGACCATAGAATCGAGCCTTTCAGTGTATTTAATATTATTTTCTAATAGTCCTCTGACATTTTTTGTTTTGCTCAAGCCTTCTGAACAGGAGTCTCTGTTCTTTCACACGATTTGGATCCAATGTCAGCCAATTCCAGTTTGATAAGACCATGGCTTCTTGGCTCATCCAACTCCTTCCGATGAGATTCATTTTGTAATTCAATTTGCTTTTTAACTGCAACACACTGAAATGCGGCCTTCTTGCTTAATGTTCAGCACTGCTTATAATGCGTAGTGGAAACATTCATCTTTCACTCGTTCATATGCAGCTATATATGTATTGGCTCTTACCACAATCTATTTACTATAAAGCTTGAGCTAGCTTTTAAGATTACTTTGCTGCTTGCATTTCTGTTGCATCTGTACATGCATAAACTAGCTTAATATCTTCATCTGTTCCTGCGGCATATGTTTCTTACTACCGTAATTCAGACGTGGAACCCTTGCTCACTCTCCTTAGAGAGGCAGAGCTCCACCTCACTGACGAGGCCCAACCAGGCCGAAACACGTGCCTAGGTTTCCTGTTGGTACTCTTATTCAGAAGAGAATTGCTAGGCATTTCGGTGCTGGACTGCCTTTGGGCAGGACAAAGACTGATATTTAGTGGAAATGTATCTTCTGTGAAAGGATGGTGAGCTAAAGACTCTGGTTGAGACTCTAAACCGGGATATTGTCCGGTAGTAGAGAAACCCCCACAACCCCCCTTGTTTTTGCATATTAAGTAGCTTTGGGTTTTTACCCTAAATTACAAGGGTAATCCAGACGTGGAACCCTTGCTCACTGTTCTTAGAGAGGCACAGCTTCACCTCACTGACAAGGCCCAACCAGGCCGAAACACGTGTCTGGGGTTGCTGTTGGTACTCTTGTTCAGAAGAGAATTGCCAGGCATTTCGGTGCTGGACTGCCCTTGGGCAGGACAAAGACTGATATGTAGTGGAAATTTCTCTTTTGTGAAAGGATGGTGAGCTAAAGACTCTGGTTGAGACTCTAACCCGGGATATTGGCCAGAAGAAGAGAAACTCCCAGGTCCCCCCCCTTGTTTTTGCATAAGCTTCTTCACCTTAATCCCAAAATGTCACTTATCCTTGGTACTTTCTTGATGCCTTATAGAATATCTGCATTCTCTGTTCTCTGCATCTCTTCTGTGTGCGCCATCTCTCTCTGTGAGACGTCACCATTCATCTTTACCATCCATCTACTCTGCTTCTTCAGAAATCTCATTTAAATAGCCATCATATTGTCTTGTATGCAGGTACGGTTTTCTCAATTGGTACCTTGCCTCCCAGATTTTCGTAGGTATTGGTATTCCTATTGGTACTGCACAGAGTCCACGCTCTGCTCTTTGTCTGTTCAACTGCTCCGTGTATGTCTCATACTCTGGTTTCCAACAGACAGGTAATAAGGGCGGGGCGGTTGGAGTAGGGGTACTTGGCTCCTCCTCTACAGGACTGACACATGCTTGATTTCAAATTGATGTGGCCAGGATAACTATGGGAGCTGATTGCCACCATACCCCAACTCAGGTATAGCTTATATTTACAGTTTAGCTTGCCACAGGAGGGCAGTCTTTTAGTTATGTTGTTTTTGAAAAAGAGGTGCATCTCTCAAATGCAGTGCCTGCGCTGCAGAGAATGATGGTCACTGCAACTGTCAAGAGGGCAAATGTGACCCTTGAACCTGCTATGTGCCACTGGAGAGCATGTACTGTACATCACTCTTCTGAGGCAGCTGTTCAACAATGCCTTTAGCATAGAGGTTTAGAGAATGGGAATCTGATCAACAGTTTTCCCTTCTTGAAATGGAGCTACCCACATCCTTTTACTAATGAATACACATCAAATCAAAATAGCCAGGGTTTTGACACCCTTGCCAGATGACAATTTCTCAAACACTCCCAGCCAAAAGGTTGATACTCACCCTTCTAAGGGTATGTCATTATGTAATTGAGGATTACAAGGCTATGGTATCTACTGAAGCCGTCTGCATGTCCAAACGCTGTGAACCAGGTATGTTTGATGTCCATGTCCAAACTCTGTAGGGATATGGCACAACACAACAACTCGGGGTTCTCACCCTCCATAGCCATGAGCCACCTCAGAGTTCTTTGGACCGTATGGATGGTAAAATAAGACCTAAATATGTAGGTTTTCAGCTTACGAACTGTCCTCATGACCACACATTCCTCCTCTTCAATGGTGGCCCAGTTGCTCTCTTACTTGGTCAAGTGCCTGCTAAGAAATGTGCAAGGTTGCTCTACCTTCTCCCTTCACCCACCCCCTCAGAGTTTAGCTGTTCTAACACTGCACCAATCACAAGTGTTTGTCTGTATGATGATCTATTGCCCCTATTGCAGGATCTTCAGAACCGGGGCCTTGCACAGACCACCCTTCAAGAATTAGAAAGATGTTTGGCAGGCAGATGTCCAAGTGACCTTCGTCGGCATTTCCTTAGATGTCACAACATTGAGAGCAAGGGTCCCATATCCATTGATGAAAGGCCTGTAGTAAATGGTAAGGCCAAAAAAGGCGCTTATCTAGGTCCCGGTAGTGAGGATATCCCAATCTACCACTACCTGGACTTTGGCCTGAAGTTGCTGTTTGTCACCGCCAGCCACATGATGTCCCAGGTAAGTAACAGTACGCTGCGCTATTTGGCACTTGCATGCCTTGATAGTCAAGCAAGCTTTACTGCAGAAGCCTTTTATATAGGCAACACTGAAGACTTCTAACCAAGATAGGACCTGATTCACCACCCTCTGAAAGGTGGCAAGGGAACTCTTGAAGCCAAAGGGCATCGGAGTAAACTGGTAGTACCCTTCTTGTGTGGAGAATTCTGACCTCTTTTTTTGTTTGTCCATTAGGCTGACCTACCAGTACCCTGCCATGAGGTCAAAGATACTCATAAACTTTCTCAAGAAGGAACTGTAACACAGATAAATCGTTCATAGAAGAATGCAACCTGCTGGATCAAAGATTCAGAAGTCGGGGCTATTCCCATGTGAACTTGGCAGAAGCAAGAAAACAAGCTTGCCAACTAGAAAGATCAACATTGCTCTCACCCAAACCCAGAAGACAGGATGACAATCCAACGATCAGATTCGTAACAAGATACAACAAAGACAGTTATGCACTCCAAAAATTTTTGAGAAAGCACTGGGGACTACTCCTCATGGACGAACACATCAAGCCGCAACTAGAAACATATCCCAGCATGTCATACAGCAGAGCACCAACCCTAAGGACCTTACTGAGCCCCTCCTTTCTTGCAGACAAACACATCACGGCACAGGACTGGCTCAGTAAAATGACACCAATTGGTTTCACGAAATGCGGGACATGCTCAATGTGCAAGCATGCAACCCAGACCAAATGTGCCAAATTCTCAGGCTGCCCAATCTTCAACATCACTGAGCACATCAACTGTAGAAGCAAATGTGTGATATATGCAATTATCTGTGTTTGCAATAAAATATACATAGGCAGCACCATCCGTGAGACACGCTTCAGGATTAGAGAGCACATGAATAGTATATATTCACAAGACCCCAAACTGCTGTTGGCAAACCACTGGCAGAAGAATCACCAAATGGAGAACAAGAGTGACATAAGGTTCATCGGGCTAAAGACGGTCCGGCTGGGCCCAAGAGGAGGAGACAGAATCCAAAAACTGAGACAAGAGGAAGCACGTTTAATTTGCCATTTCAGATGTGTGAAAAATGTCCTTAATAAAGACCATGATTTAAATGTCTTCTTGTAAACCTCCTCTTTTCTATTTTTCCTCCTATCCCTTTACCCCCACAGGGACTCATGACCTTAGGTTTTGGGTATACACGGCCCAACAAGAGACCATGCCACACACACCTTTTATTCAAATGTATTGACCCAATTATGGGCATGATGCAAGTGATGCCACTTACACGCACCCATGTCAAACTGACTCACTTCAGCAAGGGGCTATACCCCATGTATGGCCTAAACCGTCATACTCCTTATGATACTAACACATTTCACACCCTTGACCCCCACAGACTACCTCAACACACAACCGCATCAATAACTCGATTTCCCCAGCGATCCCCTTTCTGCCACGCAGCCTACTGGCTAGGGCCCACCAGCCCCCGCTCCTAATTCTAAGTCACAAGCTTTACTCGGTGAGTGTCTTGCGCTGATCCGCGGCGCATGCGCAAGTCGCACACTACGACGCGCATGCGCCAGAACTAGCGCTAAGACACTACACCATCGCGCATGCGCGATCCAAGACTAACGTGAGTCAAAAGAAAACAAACAGCTCTTAATGGCGGCACCCAGCGCGGTGTGCAGAAGCAGCAGAGCACCGCCTGGGACGCCAGACAGAGCATACAGGTAAGCCTCCCCACCCATCCCAGGGACAGTAAGCATTTGCCAACCCATGGGCAGTGCTTAGCAATTAGCGCTATATCCAATGATTTTCTTTATTCCTTTCCAACAACTAGGATATGGAATCCAATGCACCACATGGCTGGGTACACACAGGAGCACTTCTCTAAGAGCCCCTGATGTACATCCCAGACCATCCATTTCAACAACCCCAGCCGAAATCACAGCTTGGGTCCAACCACTTGAAAGCCCCATACTTAGATGATACTGCAATTGCTACAACCAACACGCACATCGGTTGGGAACACACAAAGGCTATTCAAGAAAAGCCCTTGATGTTTTCCACAGTGCTCATGTGCAACGACCAGAGCCAACATGTCTTTACAGGGCAAACGGGACCATTGACGAACCTTGGGGGATCAATTGGAGCAATGCCCACATGCAAGCTCCAACTCCCTCTTTATTCCCCCCAGGGCCCAACAGGAGCCACGACTGCCTTAAGGACAGTTTAATACTACAGAACCCCACTGAGGGCACACAGCAACCGTAATTGGGTAAGAGGCAATTACCTCAATCTATTTTACCATTAGTACATTTTCAACCAGCTACTTACTTCTCTCTTCTCTTCCTCCCCCCTTCTTCTCTCCCAATTGCAAACTTTCTTTATACCGACACATCAATGTTTTTTGATGTCATGTCATTACCTGTCACTATGTTTGCACATCACCTTAACACCACTGCTGAAAATAATGTAACATGTCACTAAATTGTCACGAATTACTCAACACTGGGCACCATTGTATATTGTTCAGCCTTGAGAACGACCGTAGGGTCGAAACACGTGTCGGCTGACCTAAACTTGCTCGTCACGTTCCAAATAGTGTTTCTCAAAAACACATGTATTTATGTAAAAATCACCTAAGAAAAACACCAACAATAAACGAATTAAATTCGTACTAACCAGAGTGTTAAAGATATTTATTTCACAAACTCCAAGCAAGATAGCCGGGAGCAACAAACCTCTTTTTTCCTACTCACCGAACTGGGGCTTAGGCTAAACCCCAAAACTGCTCCTGTGATCTTGCCCAAATCACAATCACAATAGAATTGGAGCTTAGCACTGGCAGGTTCCACTCCTAGAGCCTAAAACCCACCTACTCATAAACGTAGCATCTCCTAACCGGTCAATCAGCTCATCTGCATTGGTATGGGTTATACATCTATCTTTGTGACATTATTGAGCCCCCCATAGTCCACACAAAAGTGGATTTGATTTTCCCACTAATGGACTTTTATGGACCAGTACCACTGGGCTAGCCGTGGGGCTGTTGGAAGGCTCAATTACACCTAGGTTCATAAGCTTGGAGACCTCCTCCTTGATGGTGTGATTTACCTTATTGGACATTCTGTGAATACTGTTCTTCACTCACATACTTTTTCGAGTGTCAATATCATGGATACACCAATCAATTTTATCTGGAGTCAGTGAGTACAGGCTTGCTTACTCGCCCAGCAGTTACTTTTTTCAACTCGATAAATGAGAAGGACAAACCACCTACTACCTGGCGTTCAGTGATTATAGTTCTGATTTTTAAATAGGGCAATAGCATTGATCCATTGATCTACAAACCAATATCTTTGTTAGACAGCCTTGTTAAGGTATATGCCAAGGTGTTGGCAAACCGCCTTCTCTATCAGAATAAAGAATATATCCTATTGCACCATATACAGGCAGGATTCCTAAAGGGGGTGGACACCATGGAGTAGGCCTTCCGGCTCTCTTTATTCACACATAAATATATTGCCCAAAAGGGCATGCCCCTGTACTTGGTCTTCGTTGATATTAGCGCGGCCTT
The DNA here is from genome assembly GCF_040938575.1 of Ambystoma mexicanum. Taxonomy (NCBI): domain Eukaryota; kingdom Metazoa; phylum Chordata; class Amphibia; order Caudata; family Ambystomatidae; genus Ambystoma; species Ambystoma mexicanum. The sequence continues at coordinate 1,155,524,506 of NC_090921.1, read as the reverse complement.
CGACAATGTTGACCGAGGACATCTGTGGTCGCCATTGTCTGATTTTGGACAAGCCTGTGCTGCTCATCTGTATTAAAGCACTTTATACCAACAATAGTGCTTTAGCCTTGATCAGTAACCCACCATTGACTGCCTTGCCTTCAACAACCAACGGTGGGACCGGGAGGTGAGAGCCGGCCCACTGTTTCAAAGGCACGCTTCTACGGCCCCTGTCTGCTCCCTGTCCGCTACCAGCACGCTACTTGTGTTCCTCCCCACTCCCGAGCACCTTAATCTACAATGATGCTGCCACCACACCCCTCTAAGAAATCTGGACTGCCTTGACATTGTCACCTCCTTAATTATGGGTTAGTTCCCTCCATTCCGGACTCACTCTACCACCTTTGACTTTCACTGTTCTTTTTGCCTGTTCCTCACATGCTGTCATTCTGATTCACATTGCTGCTCAAAACCCTTTGCTAACATCTGAACCCAATTGAAAATTCAACATTTTCTGTTTTTAGTAAAATTTTGCTGTATTTGCTTCTGGTTTGAAAGTCAAAATTTTGCTGCTTTTGCTTCTGGTTTGAAAGTCAAAATTTGCTGTTTTTCTTCTTGTTTGAAAAGTCAAATTTTGCAGTTTTTGCTTTTGGTTTGAAAGCCAATTTTTTTGCTGTTTTTGCTTCTGGTTTGATAGTCACATTTTCTCTGTTTTTGCTTCTGATGTGAAAGTCACATTTTACTATCCATTACTAACTTCTCCATACTTTGCTTGTAAACTGTTGCCTCTCTGTAACTTTCCTGCCCAGTGACTTCACCGCCCTCTTGTGTCCACACCTACCTGTCTTAGCCCCCTTCTTCTCCCTCCTTTCACTACCACTCCCATGGCACTTTCTGTTTCTCCTATCTCTTCCAACTGCTTCTCCATTGACTATCCTTCCCTTCTTACTAAGTCTGGTAGAACGAAGTTTAAAAAGGATATCTTGGCCTCCAACCCTGGACACCTACTCCAATGCTTCCTCCAGACAGACCCTCACCAACATCCTCCTTGTCATTCCTTCACCAGATCCATGGACCCTTCATATGATCTCTGTGCTCTGTCCAGTCTCTTCCTCTCCCTGGCACTCGAGGGAAGTTCTCATGGCTTCCTTCGACTCCTCTAAAGTCATCATTTATGTCTACCTTAATGGCACCGTCATGGTCCAAGGCCCTCAGGCCAATCTCCTCCTCTTTGATTGGCGCTTCCCTCGCCCTATCAATTTATTTTCTTCTCCTGATGTCCCCCCCTCTCACCCTTTGGCTACCTTGCCCTCTCTCTCCTCCTCCTCTGACCCACCTAGGGCTCCTTCTCCTCTGCATGGCGTACCTCTGATCTGTACCCCTCCCCGGAAGGTCTTTAAGGCTGGCAACCTTCTTCACCTTGCCACTCTCAACTCTCGCTCTGCTGTCAAACACTCCTCTGACATCTGTCACCTCCTTGAAGAACTTGACCTCGATGTCCTTGCTCTTACTGAGACAAGGTTCACGGCCAGCTCTGTCACGTGTTTTTACACTCTCCTCCCAGATGGCTTCAAGATCCTCTCCGCACCCAGAACCTCCCGGTCCTGAGTGGATTCCTGCCTCTACCAATCCCACTCAGAGCAACTTCTCTTTTGAATGCCTTGTTTGTGCAGGCTCTCTCTTACCATGGCTACTATCTACCGGCCCTCTGGTCAAATCACCTGAGTGGGCGGACCTCTCTTCCTACCTCCTGGCCTCGACCACTCTACTCCTCCTCCTTGGTAACCTCAATATCCATCTAGGCTCCCCTTGTTCCTCCTGTGCACTTTTCTGTGACCTCTGTGACTCCCTCTCCTGTTCTATCCTCCTCTCTGGCCCGCCTCATTCTGCAGGGCACACACTTGATGTCTTGATCTCCTCTGACCTCTCCCTCTCCATTCCTCTGACCATTCCTCTCTGCTGGAGTGATCATTCCCTCCTCTCCTCTCATCTCTCCCTCTCTTTCCCCCCAGGCCAATCCTACCCCAACACTGCCATCTACCTTCTCGGACATCAAGCCCATGAAGCACGTGTCAGTTGAGGCTTTTGCCACCACCTTCTCCCCTCCTCCCACCACCTCGGGCTGACTCGCATCCTGACACAGCCCTGTCACTGCTCTACTCTTCTATTTCTGATACTCTTGATGCTCTTGCCCCTGCCATGAGGATCCGCTTGAAGTTCAAAGCCAAGTGCAATTCCGGGTATGACTCTGACCTAGCTAAACTTAAACATAAGTGTAGGGCTGAGAGGAAATGGAGGGCTTCTTGTTCATCCTCTGAAAAACTGGCCTGTCGACTGCTCCAAAGGCAATTCAGACTCTCTGTCCTCACTAAGAAGAGAGGTCACATTAAAACCTGTGTTTCTGCGGCTTCTAACAAATCGGCCGAACTCTTTCAAATCTGCAAGGAGTTGGTCAATCCTGCTGCAGTCTCTACCCCTCCTGTTGCCTCACAAGCTCTTTGGGATGCCCTTGCCTCTCACTTTATCTCAAAAGCCCAGGACATCCTGTCCACCCACTACTCCCCTCCCCTCCTCTCCTCCCGCCTTCTATGCATGCTGACCCTCCTTCAGCCACCCCCCACCCTCTTTCTCCTCTTTTCCTCTTTTCTCCCCTGATCACAAGGTCACTAGACAAGGCCGATCTATGAAAGCCTCACCAAAACAGGTTCATCATTGTTCCTCTAAAACCATCAAGGACCACATTGATACCCTTGCTCCGGCCCTGGCCGATTTCTGCAACCTCTCCTTTGCCTCTGGAGCCTTCCCCTCCCTCTGAAGCACACCCTTATGCATCCTCTTCTCAAGAACCCCACAGCTGATCCTTCTTATCCGGCTAACTATCACCCAATTTCCATTACTCCTTTCCTGGGCAAACTCCCGGAAAAGCTGGCCATCTCTCAGTTTAACCTTCATTACGATTCTGTTGGCTGTCTGCACGACCATCAGTCTGCCATTAGAACTGCCAGAAGCATGGAAACTGCTCTTCTGACCATTTGTGAAGATCTGCTCTCCAGCCTTGGCTCTAACATTCCCTCTGTTCTCATCCTACTTGATCTCTTCTCTACTTTTAACACGGTCAACCACACCATCCTGCTCAATGGTCGCCGTGACAACCTGGGTATCACTGATCAGGCGCTGGCCTGGCTGACCTCTTTCCTCTCTGATCGATCCTCCCAGGTCCAAATTGTGTCCTTCCTATCATCTATTTCCCTTTCTACTTGTGGTGTTCTCCAGGGGTCTAACCTCTCACCCTGGCTTTTCAACCAATACCTGGCAACTCTCGCTCACTGCACAGCCATTTTCTGCTCCAATTTCCAGTGCTATGCTGACAACACTCAACTCATCTGCAGGCTTCCCTCGGCCACCTCCTCTCCTTCTCTCATCTCTGATTGCCAAACTGCCATTCAAGATTGGTGTGCCGTCAACGATCTATGCCTGAACGCCAACAAGACGGAGATCCTCTTCATCGGTTCACCTTCACCCTCCTTCCCCCTCACTCTCTGGCCGGCCTCTCTTGGCCCCCCTCTTATCCCCATCTGTGAGGCCAAGAACCTTGGGGTCACCTTCGACTCCACACTTTCCTTTTCTGCCCACATCTCTGATGTCTCTAAAAAATCCTACTTCCTACTGCACCTCCTAAGAGGTACTCTGCCTTTCCTCTCCTTCCACCAGAAGTTCACTGTCTCCCACGCCCTGGTTCTCTCTAGGTTGGACTACTATAACAGCCTCTTTCTAAATCTACCTGCCTCTACTCTCCTCCTTTTACACCTAATCCAGAACAGGACTGCGAGACTTGTCCTTGGCCTCAAGCCCTGGGATTGTATCCCTCTGCATTGTCCACAAGGCTTTCTGGGGCCTGGGTCCAATATACCTTCAGCTATCCCTCCGCAAATACCTCCTCTCTCAAGCTCTTCGCTCCTCTACCTCTAACTCCCTCAGGATCAGTCGTTTTTCAAAGAAACAAGCTGGGGGTAGGTATCTATCTTTTGGGTGGGGCCTCCCTCTAGTACAGCCTCCCTGTCACTCTGAAACTTGAGGAGAACCATCTCCGGTTCCGGAAGCACCTCAAGACCTTCCTCTTTGCTTCTGCCTTCGCCCTTCCTCTCCCCTGCTGATCTGTTCTCCCTCGGCACTGTGCACCTGGCTTACCTTCTGTCTTCTGGGCCCAGGTACCTGCTCACCCTGCCACCCTCCTGCACTGCCTCTGGGCCACCCTTTGCACTGGGGGTCTGTAATCTGTACCCAAACAGCCCCCCTTTTCTCTTCCTGCACTTACCAGACATACCCTGTCTGCTGCCCTAAACCCAGCACTTGCCATTTGCTGGCTGCACTACCACTGTTTGTTAAATTTATTATTTATTTATGTATGTACTGTTCTTTTTTCCTTGCTCTGCACTTTCCACTCCCCCCCCCCTCCATGCACGTTCCCTCTTTCCCTCTCCCATGCACTTGCGCGTTCTCAATGTCACTGGGCCTAGTAAGATCATTGTTTTTGTTCTCCCTTTTTCCTCTCCCTTGCCTTGTCGCACTCTGAAACACTTGTGTACGAGCGTGATACAACTAAAATATCAATATCAATTGTCAGGTCGGCATGATGAACTGAGAGAGACCGTTATGGTCGGCAACAGGATAAGGCAGGGATGTGTAATGGCAGCATACCTATTACTCTGTTTATTAATGCCCTTGACAAATTCCTTTTGCGAATACTAATAGACGTGCCATTATTAAATGATGACCTCAATAGTATATTACGGTTTGCTGATGAGGCAGTTCTATGACCTACAACCGTGCAGCTTATAAGAAGGGCGTGCATTGCATTTGCATCATTAAGCAGTAATATGCATTTAGCAACCAATGCATAAAACACAAAGATAATGTTATCATAGGAAATACAAAGATTTAAAGGAGCAAACATCGAAACTGTTGCTTTTTAAGAATATTAGGGCGTGCGGCCAAATATACATAGGGATTGGAGCTCTCATACCCAGAAGTGTACAGTGATTATGAACAGGTGCCCCGGGGCACTCCTAAATATTTGAAAAAATGTGGGATTCCGCACTAGAGCTTTACAGAGCCCTAACACAATCAGTAGTCTTGTATTCAGCAGAAATGTGGGGGCACAGCAAGATGCGTAAATTAAAGGTTTGTGAGAATAAGTTCTTTAATAAACTCTTAGTGGTACCTATACGCGCCCTAACCATAATGGTCAATCTGGAATTAGGGCAGTCTGGAGTAGACTATCATGCGCACTTAAAACCACTTCTATTCTGGTTTAAGCTGTGGTCCATTAGTACCCGGCGCGGGGTCACGTGTTTTCCCTTCCCTGGCAGCCTTTTTTTGATTTTTCTTTTCTGTTCTGAAACGCCAGAGGTTGTAAACTAGTTTTACAGCCATTAATTAACAAGGATCTGTTTGTGGTAGTATATTTAATTTGTGCACTGCTGGAGTTTAACACGTGAGCACGGATCTATACATAATTACTTAAAGTACATAATGAAAACGTTTTCTCAAAGCATTTCATTAGGCTGCTGAAACGAGTTTGCAGCAACACATTGGAAGCTGCATATTGTTTGTTTCTGTATTTTGTTTTAATTTATTGTTTTTTAAATCCAACCAAATTCTACATTCAAAGATCTCTTAAATAACTTTAGGCAAGAGGGCAGGTATTAAATAAAGGTGATAACAGTCTATGGACATGAATTAGAAAGGAAACTATTGCCCTTAAAATATGTAATAAAAAGATATTGCAAGTCCCCTGGGAAGGCTGTGACTTTATAAAGGAATTCGGCCTCATAACATACGCAATGCGTACTTTACCCTATATATAACAATAATTTCAATAATAATGATCTACAATGGCTCTTGGTGCCTGCCTGACTTTTAGAGACGCCACTGGTAAAAACGCCAAAGGACTGGCAGAGGCGAGCAGGTGAAAGAACAGAGCTCCTCAGTGATGCAGAACAGCAAAGACTGACGTGGTTTCTGCATCGAGTTCAGACAAATAAAATCTCTGTTCTACGTTGACTGTGTACCCTCCAGAAAAAGAAAGAAAGGGCTAACCTTTCCTACCCTGCCACGCCCATCCTTCTTACCAGGGACGATACTTGCAGTCAGGGGCAAGTGGGGAAACGCTTGAAAATCTGCAGCAAGGAATGCCATGAGGTCTGGATGTGCTGTTTAGCGGCTCGCTTAGAGTCCACTGGCAGGAACACAGGGACTGTAATCAAGCATGTTTGGCAAGATCCGCCACCGATTCCTACTGAGAAGACTCATACATGTTCTTGGGTAGGTTAGTGTCTTCCCTGGCAGGTAATTCCAGTTGAACTTTGGCACATGTTTTGTCCTGGACCTATTGCTGGCCCATGGGGTTGTGCACATCAACGGGAGCGCTTGGTATATAATGGTATTGTTTTGTTCCCGTTTGCATGTTTATTTGAACAGTAGAAAGCCCTTTGCTCTTGTAAAAGCTTGCATTTGCCGCAATTGGATACAAAGGCCTCATTCCAAGTGTGGCGGTCCGGAAACAAGGGTGCCGGTAAGCTTACCGGCATACTTGTTTCCCGACCGCCATACTCCCAATCTGCCTGCAGGGGCCGTTGTGCCCGGCAGGGTCAGACCTGCCGGGCACAACGGCCCCTGCAGGCAGACTTTTCATGGAAGCACCGGCCCCGTGACAAACAATGCCGGTGCTTCCGTCTCCCCACTGCCATGGAGTTCTATGTCACTCAATGAGGAGTTACCAAAACCGCTGCCTCACTTACTGCGCTTTCGGGACTTGTAATGTCCCGGTGGCACCAGGAAGTCAGTCAGCAGATTCAGTGTTTCCCTGGAATGAGGGCCACTATTTGCAGCAGGTATCTTGGGATTTTCACCAGGATTAGGATTCATCTAATGAACTGTGCATGTTACAATGGGTGAATTCCATAGTGGAACTACCTGTCCCGTGTCTGTGAAGGAGAAGAAAGGATAAACAGCTTACCTTTATGGAGAAGATGCAAGCAACTAGCCCCAGAGGGCAGAAACAGCACAGCATGGTGAAGATGGAGTATCCCAGATAGTCAATGTCCTAGACTGGCAGAGATATCACCACTGTCGTCATCTGTGTGGTCACCATGGGAATCATACTCTGAGTGATGACAACACACTGGGAAAGTGGTTATGCCACTTGCATTGTTGCACGCAGCCAGGGCTGGACTGGGAACCAAAAGAGGCCCTGGCAATAACTTTCAAAGTGGCCCCATATTACACATTTTCAGCAAGACCAAACCTATGGGAAAATGTGGAAATAAAATAGGTTACTACACAAAAGAAGCCCAGGGTGCAGAGGCCTACTGTGAAAACTCCATTGTTCCCTATAGGCCAGCAGGGTCGGACTGGCCTATAGGGCATTAGGCCCATGGCTAAACCAAAAACACAAAATGCTGGTGTGGCCCCGTTTTATTTGAGTCAATGTGGGCCACTTCTTTGGCCAATGTGGGCCAGTTTGATAAGTTACTTCACTATGTGCCTAATAGTTTTGACCAGTGTAACTCAATAAATATTCTTTAATATGCACAATTTGCACCACATTTGATCAGAAAACCTCCCCCTTGTGTACTACGGAGCCTGTCACAAAAGGAATGAATAGCCATTTGCAACTGTGGGCCACCTTTTAATTGGTGCCAGAGACAATTTTATGAGCCAAGCCAACCCTATAGGCTAGTCCACCCCTGTATAGAGCTTTATGTTCCTCACCAGCATTTCTGATTATTGGTAATTTGTCCTGTGTTCACAATCTATTCTTTAAAAATGGTCTCCATTAAATGATGTAAATATAGGGCAGCCTCCATCTTACAGGCCAACATGCCCCAGTCCAAATGGGAGATGCTAATCCAGTCATGGTTTTAACACTTGCATTTTGGGACTTTTAGTCCTGGGCTTCTAATGGGGAAATCTGAGTCTACAAGTCCCAGAATGCAAAATTAAAACCAGAGCAGACAATGCAGCTGCCGCCGGGAATCGGGCATGTTGGCATGTAAGCTCCAGTCCCATTCTGAAGCTTAACAAATCTACTTTCTCCCATAAAATACGTTTATTTTAATTTAGTATATGATTGCTTCAGACACCCCGTCTGCTATCACGCTGGGCCGTTCCATGATGGAAAGATTAATTTGAGTAAAGCCTATTAATGCAACCGACCCACGTGTATAAAAATCACAATCTTCTAGTGAATCATGGACTACAAAAAGATTTTTCGATAACAGAGCTTGGAAAATACCATTATGTGGGCATCTATCATTGTTATAAAATGCATTTTAAGTGGGTTAAATTATATTTATGAAAACATAGAGCAAAGCATGATCAAACAGGCAGGTCGAACCTGGCGGGCAGTGCGGCACCTGCAAGCACAACTCGTGGATGCACTGGCACCGTTACGAACGGTGCCGGGGCATCCGAGCTCCCAATTCCCATTCAGCCCTATGGGGCCAAATGGGGAGTCCCTTATTACCGGCACCCGTGAATGGGCAATTACCGGGTCCGCCAAACTCGGCCTGACCCAGTAATTGCCCATTCGCGGGTGCCAAATTTGTTTGCAAGTTTGGAGGTACCCTGTCTGTATTGAAGGCATGGCTACCTCCAAACTTGTAATGAGGTCCTTAGTCATTTCACATCACCTTGAGGAGGTGCACAGAGAGCTGAGGACCTAGTTGGGTCCCAGGCCTTGGAGACCAACTCCAGCCAATCACAAGACAGAAATCCAGTTGTGGATGGCAAGCAGCAAGAGCCAATGGTAAGCCCACTACTCAGCAACAATGTAATAGATAGTTTCTTGGGGACGGGGCGGGTCCACCACTTGACATGCAAGGACCAGTAGAAAAACCTCTATAGGGATCTACTATAGGGGCTACCACTCTTAGTACCCAATCAGCAGGGGAAATATGTTTTCAGGGAAGGGCCCAGGTTATGGTGCCATTTCACAACAAAACTGCAGAGCACACATTGTGACGTTGAGAAGAACTGGAGAATCTGGTTTGTCTTGTATGATCCCTGTTGGTAGGGTGTTGGGTCCTTGGGAGTCGGATGGACCCCTAGATGACCTCTGGCATGCCGGGGAACCATACCAACAACGTGTATATCTAGGGATCCCTCACTCACCAATTTGTTTTGGAGCTGAAGCTGAAGCCTGAAGCTTGAACCCTGAGTCCAGTTGGAGGAAGGAGTCTGCAGCTGCATTTCTTCAAGGAATCCGAAGTCTGCTGAGCTGACCTGAGGATGAAATCAAGAGAGGACCTAAATAGGTGACCTCTACCCAAGCTATGAGGGACCATCATGCAACTGCTGCTTTTCTTCATACGTATTTTGGAAGCCAGTCCTCTGTGCCGGCCTCCCGGAGAAGAAGTCTTTGTGAGTCCAGAAGAGGAGTGCTTGATCATCTCGATCCAAAGAAGTCCAGTTGTGTCACCCAGGGCCTGGAAGAGTGTTTGGGACCACTGGAAGCCAAATTTCTGTCTACCATCCAGAAGAGGGAGTGCTGCTTGACACCCGGAGCTGCAAAAGTTCCACCTGATCAAAGAATCCTTCAAGGGACATCCATGACACAACATCTGACCACTTTCTGCCACCGAAGAAGATTCCAGTTCGTAGTTTGCAGAGGAAAGTCCGCAATTGGGTTTCCTGCCATCAAAACTGAAGAAGACATCCTGAGGGTCCAGCCTTGGTGTGGGTGCGTAGTCCAGTCCAGTGGTTGAGTCCAGGTCACCAGAAGCCATCCAGAATTCTGTGCTGCAGCTGCAGCACTGAAGAACCAAAGGTTGGTAAACCGTGAAATCATGAAACCCGACACCTACATCTGCCACTGCAACCGTCATCACTGAAAGGCATTCAAGGTCCCCAATGATCTTATTCTCTTCAGCCTGGCCTTTTAAGAGTACAAATCAAGTTTCACCTTCATGGGGCATCCACATCCGTAGTAACGACACGCCAATTGAGACCACTGCAAAGACTGAAAGTGCTGCCTTTCCAACACTGTCTGGTTCCTCTTCTCTTTTTCTCCTGACCTTGACATCCCAGTGACTCCTACGTGCAAAGGGGGCTCATCTTTAAGTGACCCCATTGAGGGAAGCCCAGAATCTCCACCTCTTTGCCTGCCTAGGCACCCAAGGTAGGGTGATGACGAAGAGCATCTTCCAGTCTCAGAAATCATCCAGGGGTCCCAAATTCATTGTGGAACCGATTCTCCTGTGGCATTTCATGTACCTTGGGGTAGTGGAACCTCTAAAAAGAAAGCAGAGCATTATTCTAGTTCTAAAGCGGCAGGACCAAATGGACTAACCTATCAGGTTCTTAGAAATAAACCAAAACTATGGGCAGAGATTTTAAATCTCTTATTTTGAGAAATATTAAAGACCTGTTTGTTTCCACCATCATGGAAGAATGCTTTAGTTATTTAATTCTTCAAGGGGGGTGATCGGCCTAAACCAGAAAACTATCGTTCCATCGCCCTCCTTGATATCGATAGCAAACTCTTCATGCAACTACTCTTAAGTGATCTCACATACTGGGTAGAGGCACAGCAAATCCTGTCATGCCATCAGACAGGTTTTAGGAAGGGACTGTCCACCGGCCTGAACGGCCTAATCTTAAACCTGGTCAGCGAAAAGTCAAAGGGAAAATCTGACCTACCACTCTAAGGGCCTGGGTAGATCTCTCCAAAGCATTTAATCACATGGACAGATGTTTGCTTTGGAGACAACTGCATGACAGGGGTATAACACATCACCTTCTAGCAATAATAATCGAGCTTAATAGAAATACAACGTTAAGAGTGCGGCTGGATGAGCAAGGCCACCTCTCTGATCTGGTACAGGTTCTGAGACGGGTAAGGCAAGGTTGTATGGGGGCACTGCTGTTTTTTAACCTTTTTCTCTCAGACCTAGGACATTTCTTGTCCTCAGCAGCGTTGGCCAGTCCGGTGATAAATGGAAGAAGAATACACTGGCTGGCCTATGCGGGTGACATTGTCCTGTTGGATAGGTCTGCAGTGGGCCTTCAACGTCTCCTGAACAGGTTGGGGGAGTATGCCAGTATTAATGGGCTCACAATAAACCCAGAGAAATCTAAAATACTAATCTTTAAACATCCAAAAAAGAAAGTTAGTTATTGCAACTGGTTTCTGGACGGGAAGACCATCCCCCGTGTGGATGAACTGATATATCTGTGTTATAAGATTTCTTTATATCCTGCAAAAAATAAAGTAAATTCATCATTGATGGAGAAAGTTGCCCAATTAATACCCCAAATGAAAAAACTTAACGCAAAATATTGTAAATTCTTAATGTTACCACTAATTACATTTTACATGGCTAAAGTAGTCCCAGTAATACTATATGGTTTAGAGGCAAAACCTTCATTATGGGATATTACTTGGGACAGAATTGAGGCCTCAATTTGGAGAAAAAAACCCTGTCTCTCCCTCTTTGTACATCAATGAAGTGTTTACGATTTGAGCTTGGTTTGGTCTCATTAGGGTGTCGTGTAGAGTGGAAACTTACCTCATTATTTTGTGAAATCATTACTGGTAAACAACATTCCCTTTATTATGAGGTAAATGAGCACCTTAAAAACTCAAGATCACAGATTCTCTCTTGTCTGGAGAAGAAAATAAAAGGAATTTTGAAAAGATTGGAGATGAATCTGGAAATACTTGTTTCAAACCCTTGTAAAGTGAAAAGATCATTGTAAACCTGGGACTGGATAGATACAATTGCCAATGCAGGATCTAGTAAGCTCCCGAACCCATGCTTAAAGATGGAAAAAAAGCTGGGTTTTCTGCCTCGCTACTTACAAAGGTTCCCTGATAGAGCAATAAGAAACAACTTCCTGAGGCTCAGACTTAATGTGGCACGTACTGAAGAAATGTTAGCAAGACGAAACCAAGGGGATCAAGCAAAAAAACTCTAAATATTGTGCACCTCTGGGCAAACAAACAATAAGACACTTGCTATTGGAGTGCGAAGGTACCTGGGAAATCAGATTGTTGCTTTTCAGAAGATATGTGGCCAAGTTGGAAAGTCTTTTTTCCAAGTTTTTTTGGGACAGAATAATTGCTGGTCAAGAGATCATGTTAACAGCAGCAATAGTACTGAAAATAAGTGTCATTATAATCTAAAAGAACACTTTTTGGTACTATGAAATGTTATGGTTGGGACTTCTGTCCCCGGTGAAACCCTTGAGATTGTTGTTATTTTGTAAAGGTTTTCCTTTTATAAAACCAAAACAAATAAATAAATAAAAAAGAGCATTATTGAACTTATTTGGACAGGGGTGTAACAGACAAGATAGAGTATACCTTGACTTTTTGTTTACAGGTTGCCAGGTGGGGAGATCCTCACACAGTACCACTACTTACGTCTAAAGAGAGTATACTGCCAAAGTTGTGAAACTAACCTGCCTTTCTTCCTTGATCTATGAAGTTACTCCTTGCTATGATGGGCATGCATTTTAAAAACTGTCAGCAGTGCATTAATGAATCTAAGTATTGTGTGGTACCACATAGAGAATACATATTCTTGCCATTATTTGAATAGAACTGCCTGAGTACAAAGTGCACTGTTATTTATGACTATATATTATCTGAACCTTATTGCATCTAAAGAAGATGTGTTATCACCTAATATAGTGTGCGGACATTCCTTTGTGGGGGATTGGGCACTCACTGTACTTAAGAACCAGCATCCATCACCTCCTGAGAGCTTAAGCCTTGTGTGCTCGTCCAAGCTACCATATAGAGAACCCTGGCTAGAGTGCTCTGTGCCCCTATCCCACTCATATAGAGGGGAGAAGTACAGATACCCGCCTGCATTCCCTTCTAGGAATTACTTTTAAGACATTTTCTGAACTCTTTTTACTTAACTGTTACATTGTTTAATGTATTTGATTAAGTGTGCTTGACTGTTAATGTATCGTTTTGATCTTTTGCCTTTTCTCATATAAAGATGATCTTTTGTGTGGGCATTTTCTCATAGGGTATTTGTGAATAGTGTGTATACTGCATCTGGTAAGCGCTCCTCTTCACCTCCTGAGAGTTAGGCCAGGGCTGTTCTGCCACACTAACACTTGGAGAGCCTGGTGAGCTTGAGGGAATCACTGGTGTGCCTATATTAGGAACACAAACATAAAGATCCTGACCACAGGCTTAAAGCATCTAGTAGGCAAGGAGAGGTTGTATTAAATGTGAGGAGGGGTTGGTGGTTGTTAGGCCAGAATTCCACCGCTTGATATGTAAAGAATACCCCAAAATAGGAAAGGGGTTGTAAAACAGGAAAGGTTTCTGTAGTGTGTCTAAAGCAACTGAGAAGACAGTCTTCAGAGTTCACTATCCAAAGGTAAGGGAAGTCAGAAAGAAAACGTTGGACTCAATGTAATGGATTTTATAGGAACACAATTATGTCAGTGTCCTTTTGAATTTGCAAAGATGGGAACATAAATTAGATTAACTCTGTGGTTCCTGTTGATCCATATAATGCATAGAAATAAAAAGAAACCAACACTATGGATATTGCAATCTCAAATGTATTCAACAGTCTACAAAAGTACATAATATGTTAGGTGATGGCAAAGAGTAACTATCATTCCTATGCAGAGTAAAGGTAGACCAACACGTCAGAGCATACCCTGCAACCAGAAGACTTCAATGCAAAGTGAAACAAAACATGTGACGGAAACAAGTTGTTTGGTTTACAACTCAAAAGTTAGAAGTGCTGTCAGTTCTTTAGGGGAATTATCATTCTAACAACAGAACAATGCATACCTGCATCGCAGCCCTCTACACCAGGGCAACAGAGCTAAATGCGGGAGGAGCCGAACACAAAAATAGGAAAGCACAAGCCTTGCTTGTGTACTTGTTGCCAACGAGACACCCAAGGTCGCCTTATAAGGAAAAGAGGGAACACAAAAATTCTGGCTTGATGACAAACTGAGGAAGGAGGAGAAAGAGTGCTTGAAAGAAGTGTAAGAAGGTAGAGGCCAGTGGGACAGTCCATCCTTGGAAAAGAGCAATAGAAAGTCGAAATGGAATAAATTCAGTATACTCAGCAGACAACTAATTTTGGGAGTGTATGGTCCATGAACCCACCACCCTAAACTCCCAGTCCCCCAGGGTTTGCAATCGGACAGCTACCAGTGTATAATAAAGTAGCCCCTGCCTACCAGTGCTGCAGCAAACTCGTTTGAGAAGCTTAATAAAATGCTTTGAGAAAACGTTTTCATTTTGTGCTTTAAGTAATTATGTATAGATTTGTGCTTACGTGTTAAACTCCAGCAGTGCACAAATTAAATATACTACCATAAACAGTTCCTTGTTAATTAATGACTGTAAAGTAGCACAGAAAACGAGTTTACAAGCATGGATTCTGAAAAGCTTGTCACAGCTTTTTATTAAGTGCTGCACTTGCAGCTGGAATTCTGTCTGCTCAGCGCTGGCTCAAGCAGCAGGCATTGTGACGTCATAACTGAGAAGCAATACCTGATTGCAGAGCAGTTTGGATGCAATTTTTTTTATTGGTGGTCAGATGTGATGTCAGAACTAGCATCTGTGGGAGATACTGTACATCCCCTCTTAGTCCATAGATCATTCTCTTCCCTGAGTGCAGCCTCCATTTCCAGGTGCTTTCCAAAATAAGCACGCACTTTGCTTCCGTGACTACTGCTTCATTTCCCCTTGAGATAGGGTACTCCCCTCATGTGTGTGCTTGGCATTTAACTAGTGCTAGTTGCTCAGGATAAAAAACTGTGAGTTCCTAGTGTGACCTCAGGATAATGTATGACATCCACAAGTCTGCCCAATAGGAGTGCATGCTGTACTGGTGTCCCATCAGCCAACCTGAAGCCCCTCCTCATCCATCGGGACACCACTGAAAGCACTGTTGACGTCACGTGTGCGGAATCTGAGTAAATCGTCACCTCCTTCAATATTATATAAATGCCACTAATTCTGCCACCTGTGCTGAATAATGTGATGGCAATTGCACAATAACCACTACCTCACTGGTTACATCCTCCCTTAACCTCACCACTGTCGTCCCAGTATATCTTACCCCATCTGTCTGGTCAATCGTTGATGAACTGTCAATATAAAGCACGTCTCCTCCCTCAAGTGCATCCTCCTGTACCTGGTGGGTGTCACCGAATTCCAGATTTTTTTTTGGCACAGTCATGCGCGCAGTCCCCTTCCTGTATAACATCAGCAACGAAGGTAGCCGGATTGACAAGTCTGCACCTCACTACCTTGATTGATGGGTTTGATAGTAGTACCTTGTACCTTGATGGTCTTTGTGTTGTCAGTGTGTTCTTTGGTCTTTCCAGTATTGCAAAGAGGGTATGCCCCATGTAAAGAGTGGTGCTGCACCCGATGGTAATACTCGCTGACTTGTCCACTGCAAATACAGCTGCAGCCATAGCTTGTTTGCATGAATAATGTCCTCTCATTACTGGGTCTAGCTTCTTGCTGTAATATGCTAGTGGTTTGTGTCCCAAGCTTGTTTTCTGAGTCAGTACTGCTGTCATCACTACCCCATCGGAGTGTGAGAACAAAAAGAATTCCTTTTTGTAGTCTGGGATCACTAAGACTGAAGCTGTGCATATCGCTTCCTTCAACTCATTGAATGCTTCAGTCCTCCATCGTATGATTTTGCCTCCCCTTTGTTTCCTTCAGTGCACTCAGTAGAGGCCTGGTGTAAGTGCTGTAGTCAAATACCCATGCCCTGCAGTAGTTGCATAGCCCCAAGAATTGCTGTATCTCTCTCACTGTCGTGGGTTTTGCTGTCCTGCGTATTGCCTCCGTCCTTTCTGACGTCACCTGTCGGCCATTTTGGGAGATCATCTGTTCAATACATGGCACTTCTTTGTGACAGTACTGTAATTTAGTTTTGTCCACTTTAAATCCCTTGTCTGCTAACACTGTCAGCATGTGCACTGAGTCATTTCTACACTGTTCTGTCGTGCCCCAGATCAAAATGTCATCTGTGTACTATATGACTGTGCTCTCTGTCTGTATGTTGCCTAGTTCCATCTGGCGGACCCTATTGAATATGGAGGGTGACTCACAGCACTCTTGGGGTAGTCTTGTATGTTTCCACTTCTGGTTTCTATACTGGAAGGAAGTCAAGTCTTGTGAGTCTGGGTGTAGTGGTATAGAGAAGAAGGCATTCTTCAAATCTATAACCATGAAACAGGTGGCTTCTGTGGAATGCTGCATAAAATTGTCGCTGTGTTTTGAATTTAAGGATATTTTGCTTCTACAATATGATTAAGTTAAGAGGGCGCAAATCCTGTACAAAACGCCATGACCCCTATTTGCTTTCTTAACAGGGTACATAGCCGTGCTGCATTGTGATTCTGATGGTACCAGGATGCCCAATTTCACTAGTGCTGTAATTGTCTCATAAATGCCCTTGTCTGCCTCCCTTGAGAGGGTTCCATGTGTTAATATCCACGCAAAAATATTGTGATACAAAAATATCGCCATATTGTTGCGGCGATATTGAGCCATGGACCCTGCGGGGGACATCCCCGCAACTCCCGCATTATTTTTAAATGTGAGGGGGACACCACTGCAACTCCCGCTCCCACAAATTATCCCCCCCAATAATATTGCCTATGGCGAGACAAACGACCATATGTATGGTGATATTTTTGGTGGGGATAATATGTAGGGATACCCTTGGAGTGGGTA
Source organism: Ambystoma mexicanum (assembly GCF_040938575.1). Lineage (NCBI taxonomy): Eukaryota > Metazoa > Chordata > Amphibia > Caudata > Ambystomatidae > Ambystoma > Ambystoma mexicanum. Next base: position 1,155,507,777 of record NC_090921.1, on the reverse strand, counting down.
TTGTTTGACACTGGGTAAAATTTCTCCTGGTTTCAGTTTTATCTTCACTCATAGCACCCCCTTCATAAGCCCCACATCATAGGGACTAGTGGTCCATAAGATGCTGGGCACCTTTGCCAGGTCCTCCTCGCAGAAGGACAGTGGTGCTTTCAGTGTTATATATCCAGATCCAATATGTCACATTCATTTCGAACACCATCTCATGGGGCCTCATTCCGAGTACGGCGCTAACCAATGGCGCTATTAACGCCTTGGTTGACGCCGTACCCGGACCGGCAGCGCCTTGGTGGATGGCGGAATTACCGCCCCATTCCAAGGTTGGCGGGGCGGTAATTCCCCATTCACCAAGGCTCTTCCCCATTCCCAAATGAGCCCCCATAGGGCTCAATGGGAAAGGGGAAGATGCAAATAACGTTGACCGTTCATTACGGTCACCGTTATTGGCTTGGAGGCCCCTTTGCGCCCTCGACTTTAACACCTGCTCAAAGCAGGCGTTAAGGGTGAGGGCGCAAAGGGAACTCGGAGTATGGCAGTAAGGGATCACCGCCACCGGTCTCGTTACCGGTGGCCGCTATCCCTTACTGCCATACTCGGAATGAGGCCCATGGTCTGATCTGTTGTCTCTGAATAGTTCTTCGTCTGTGACTGTAATCAACCTGTACCCCTCAGCTACGGTGATCACTGTTCGCCATGGTCTTCTTGTGTCGTCCATTTCATGTACTGCTATCCATTCATCTCCCACAACCACTGCCTCCAATTATAGTGGCACTACCGTCCCTTCTGCCTCATCCAATGGTATCTCTGGTCTGAACAAATACTCATTTGGAATGCGCATACATCTTCCCTTGGATGCCTGAAAGCCATGCAATTGCAATCTCAGTCCTGTATTGGAACATCTCCTCATCCACTGGCACCCTCCTCTGTACCTTTTATCCACAAAATGCTTGAATGATTTCCCTTAAATTGAGAAAATGCATCCCTGGTTTGGAGTACACTATTCCCTTGTCTGTGAATGAGATCGTCATGTTGAGCCTGCTCATAATGTCTCTCCCCAATATGTTTACTGGTGTCTGTCAAAAGTAAAGTAAATGCAAAGATAAATCATGTTCCCCTGTAGAAAGGGAAATATTGTTTGTGAAAGGAACCACTTCTGTAGCCCAAGAGAATCCTTGAGTATTAATGGAATCGCCTGACAACCTATATGTTCCATCTCGAATGCAGGACTTTATTGCCCCTGTGTCTACAAGAAAGAAAAACATTTTGCCACCTAGCGGCACCCATATGCGAGGTTCCACCGCAGGGTTGGGTTTGTTTGACAGGGTGGAACACTTCAAGTCCGTCTGTGTGCTGTCCCATTGAGGGTATAAGGACATCCCACTCCCTGAAAATTGTTTTTTTCCTACCATGGTGACCCCTTCTAATGGGGGCGTTGCTATGGCGTCTGTGCATGCCACTGTTCCATTGCTTGGCTGCATGCTGTTCTGTATCTGCTGTACGTGCTGTGTGTTACCTGGTGTCTGGGGTCGTTGCAAATACTGTGGTATAGGTGCTTGCATCTGTGGTATCTGTGCTATGGGCTGGTGTGCCAGCGGGTTTGTGTTCACTGTCGGTCCTTGTTGTTGTTGTGCTTGGTCCTGTGTGTAATACTCATCCTGTTCCCCTTGATATGCTGGCTGGTATTGCATCCCCCATTCCATTGCATTCCCCTGCATCTGCACACCCTTGAAAAGTGTCCTATCTGTCCACACGACCAGCACTGTGGAAACTCCCAGAATAATCCCCTGGGCCCTGCTGCACCTGCTGCCCATATCCCAGAAACCCTCCTGGAAATCCCCATTGGTTATGGTCTATCTGTGGCCAATACCCGTGTCCCCTGAGTGGGCCCCCTCTTCTCGAAATCAGTGCTGCATGTTCCCCCACCCCATGAATCCTCCTCCTGCGGGCGGCAGTCAGAGACGTTTTGATGGGAGGACAAAAGGGGCACTTGGCCAGGGACCTACCATGTAGGGGGCTCCACAAGGCTGCCTGATCTAAAAAAGTAAGATTACTTTGTTCACCAGACTTAAATAGCACACATCAGGATATTTTATTGCATGCTGCTGAGGCTGTAAACCTATTGCCTGTCTAGTTTGGCAAGTACATTCTGCCTCGATCAACTCATCATGTAATGCTTTCTGTGTTCACGTGGTATATATAGTTTGTGTGTACGTTCCTTGCATCACAACTCCTGTAGCATTCTTTCCTTCCTGCGGGAATCATGTTGATCATGTGCAATAGCCAAATTTGAAATACAAATTGGTAAATTGCTGCAATGGTTCAAAAGTTAGCTCAGTGTGTTAAGCACTCAATGCAGAGACATGTGTTCCTATACAAGATTAGAATAGCACATTCCTGTAAGGCTGGCTGAACCTTTCCTATGTCTGAGGTTTATAAACCTGCCTTCGTATGAACTTGGTCTTGCAGTACACCAGGTGCTATTATCAGCAATGTACCTGAATCAGATAGGGGTTGCTATAAAAACAAGCATGTCATCCTTATGGTGAAGGTCGGGAAATTGGTTTGTTCAGATGGGGTGTTGTAAAACCTAAGCAATCACCTCCAACGATGAGCAGAAACTGTTAGTCCAAGAGATGAATAAGTATCCACATTTGGAACCAAAGCATTCATGCTTGTATCCTGGCTTTGTCAGCAGACAATACAGTGATCCTGGTCAAATCATCTAATATCTCGTACATGACTGTACTGTCTTTTGTGAAGTTTGCCTGCTCGCATGCTGATGGCATCATTTAGCCCATTACTTGATCTTTCTTCTTATGTAGGCCGTTTGATTGGAAGGGGTGGTAGACAGAAGGGAGCGGACCAGATGGTGCAGGACTTGGGCAAGCATATTTTAAAGTCTGCTCGTTTGACACGAAAAAATGCTTCGCCTTTTTGTAAAGGTCAAAGGTTTTTCTGCACGTTTATAAATGACAATTTCACAAGCCAGTGTTTTGGTACTATGTAAAGTTTTAAAATACAAATGACCAACCCAGATTAAACCTGTTAAATCATACTGATTGGTATGCTGGTGTTTAAATACTTCTCTAGGTGCTAGAATAATTCTGTGTTACACCCTTCTATAATATTTTGTTTTAAAGAATGGTCAGGTTTGGTAATGTGATTGGTGTACTTTCCAAGTCAGTTTTATAAACTGAGATTATTTTAGTTCATGGTTATAACAGGTCATGAAAGTGTTGAATTGCAGAAATTCCAGATTTGGCACAAATCCCAGATTCACCCCTTAACCAGTGTGTGTAATGCTGGGCATGTAATTTAATCTTGTATTGCCTAGCTATAGAAATTGCCAGTCACTAAACCTTTCAAAATGGTCAGCCCTTCAGAGAGATTTCCTTCTCAGGGTATAATCTTCAAAACAGCCTCACTCATGGTTTCACTGGGTATAGTGTTGCTTCAACTATAAAAGTGATCATTGATATATTGCACACAACAGGCACTTTATTATTTTGATATCTAATGGCAACACTATTTGAAAACCATGTTCCACTTCCAATCACAGTCTGTTTGGATACAGACACCTTCCTGGTAGCGTCTAATCTGCATCCACTATCCATGCTATGGGATGTGTAGCTTTCTCCTTCCTTGCAATTGGTCTCCTCTATCCATGCTTGAGCACGTTTGCGTTCTGTTAGGCAGCAAATGTGAGTTCTCTGTCTATTCTGGGTTTCATTTACCTTTTACATACAGTCCTGCATGAATACTACAGACTGCCTACCTTCCTGGATTCAATTGATAAAAGGTCTCCTGAATCTATGCTAGAACAGAAGTAAACTCTTTGTGATAATGTTGGCCTTCAAATGGTACTTGTTTATCATTCTGATCAGAGCAAGAAGGAAGAGGGTAAGGGGGCTTAAAGGGAGTAAACAGCTTTATTTTTAATGCTGTGAGGCAGCATATCAACCTGTGCATTGTGATTGCGGCAGGCAGTGGCGGGGCAGCTATTCTTGATCACTTAATTCCTTTGGTTTGGTGGAGGGGGGCCCCAAAGATGTCCATGCCCATGGCCCCAAAAGTGCTTAAGATGGGACTGGTGGCGGTGTGTACTGCTGTTGTGGTGTTCCCTGCCCCCCTGCACTCGTCAGTAGCGCCCCTTCCAAGGCATACTTTGATCATTTCTGCTGCACTAACTTTGCTTCCTCTTGATTTCTTTCCTTGTGCTTCTTCCTCATCTTCCTTTGCAGCAGCCTACAATGGTGTACTATCATGAGCTGCATTTCTGGCCAAGGTTTTGCTTCCATGCCTACTAATTTCTTAAGCTGCTTCTGTACCGGTGCTGGCAACCCTTGGCACAATATATGGTCAAATAAAGCTACTGTTTTGTCCCACGTTTCTTGAGTTTCAAGGTGCCAAAGTTATTGAATTGCATGAATATAATGTAAGGGGTCTTTGTCTTCCCCCATCTTGGGAGCCATAATTGCACTAATGTCTGACATGTCTGGGTATTGTGTCCTCAGAGCTTGCCATACGGCAGCTCGGCAGTTTGCAAACGGCTCTCCATCATGTGCCGTGCCCCGGATAGTCACTCCTTGGAACCACACCATTTTCCATACATCATCAACAGCCTCCCCGAGAATCACCACTAGTAGTCCCTTTACGTCCCCCATTGCTAACCTCTGTCCCACTGTCATTCTTTCCATTTCATATATCCATTTCCCTGCACACGCGGTTAACAAAGGTAGCCTACATCTTACATTTTCCTCTTCAATTTGTTTCCATGGTACATACTGGGGTGACCCCCCTCCATTTTCCAGTAGGAGCAGCTGTGTAAACCCTACCTCTCAATTCGCTTCTCGAGTCAGTCTAATCTGCCTGTTGGCATGCCTAATGTCCACGTATGGGTCTACTGGTGCTCCTCTAGTCAATCACACACCCCTGTCCAACTCCTCCGTAATCCTATTGTTGGAACACGCTATAGCAGTCTCCCCTTCCTTCATCCTGGGACATCCCTAAGTCTCTCAATGTATGGGACTAGGTCATCGATGTAGCATAACTCATCTACCAACCATGGTGTTCGGTCGTACTTGTCGCTCTAAGATCCCCCTGTACCGTTGCCCCTGTCCCAGTCGCCCACTTCCCTCCTCCCCACTGTCCTTTGCTTCGTTGTCTGAATCAGAGCCCATAATACTACAAAAGTCCTCCATGAAGTTCAGTCTCTTAGAAGTGGTGTCTGTGTTGGGCTGCATGTTGAAGTCGATGGCACACAAGCCGCGCTTGTCCCCTGCCCCACAGGACCACGGGCCTGTTTGATCTGATATGGTGGTAGTCCTATCCTGTATGGTCATGCTGTCTGACTACACTCATCTGCCCCTCCTGCTCTGTCATTTCCCGTGCTCATTGTCCATCATGTTTTTATGTCTCTAATTGCGTAGTCCTCCTCGCGTGTGCGCTCTCAACACTTTCTTCATTCCCTATCTAGTAACATTAATTTTTCCTTCTCATCTGCTTCCCTTTGTTTCTCAATCTCTTCTTGCTCCTTCTTCCACCTTTCTCTCTACTCCTGTTCTTTCTCTTCCTTTCTCTGTGCTCCCTCTCTAGCCTCTCTTCTCTTTCCCTCTCCCTTCTGTCTGTTTCCTCCATTATCTCGGCCCAATCTCTTGCTTCACTGGTCCCCTTGAGGTGCTCTATTTCTTTGGTTACCCCTGCTGCTTCTCCCATAGTCTTCCCTTCTAGCTTTAGGGGAATCTGTCCTCCTACCCATTTGTTTGTTGCTAAATTCCCTAGCCCCTCCTTTGTGCTCCTCTGCGCCTCGTTGCTTGCTCTCTTTCTGCCGACCGATTGCCTCATTCCTTTCTGTCCCTCCTCCTTGGTGTATGGTGGTCGCTTAAATATCGGGTTTGAATACCCCTCTGCTGCTTTTAGATCCCATAGTGAGTACATGCCCTGATCATCCTCTGTGTCCTCAGAGGTTTCGCTCGGAGGAGCGGGTGGGGGAGCAGAGGGTGGGGGCGCAGGCCCCTCGCCTCTTGCTGGCTCAGCATCCATTGATGCCTCACCGCATCCCCCTCGTCCTCCTGGAACATTCTTCACAACTCAATTATTGCCATGTGGCTTGCTAAGTTCTTCCTCTTAAAGGTGCCCTATGTGTGTGTGTCAGTAGTGATTGCTGAACATCCTTGGAGAAACTTCCACATTGTGGCCATGATTTAGTCAATTTACCCTCAGTACTTTTCATCCACTCTGCTGTATATTTACATATCTTGTCCTTATAGGGCAGAAGGGTCTTACATAAGTGCTGAAGGGGCGTGTCGCCTGTGCACTTCCCTTGATATATTGCATTTGTTCTTACTTGACCTCAAGTCAAGGGTTTTGATAATCCGCTGTTAGGGGAAAAACACAATATAATGACAATTAGTTTACTTTACTTCGAGCCTCTCTTGCCTCCCTAACAACCTGTTAGGCGTGCTCTGTGCACTGCCCTCACACAACTCTGCGCCTCCTCAGGCACACCCACAAATCTTGCACATGCGCCTTCCGCGTCCTGCCATTGGTCAACCTCCTCTATCAGTTTGAAGTTTCTCAAAACTGTGTTCACAACACTGCATGCTCTCCAAGTCCTCTGAACAAATCTACGGGTGACATCAACAATTCACTAAGCAAAGTAGTGTTCCAAATCACTTACAGCATGCACAATGCTATAACCCCCTTTGCCCAAAAATACACACAATCCCAACACAAAACCCCACAGCTGTCTTCCTGCCTGCTTGCAGAGTATACCAATATTTTCTTGTGTTCGATCTGTACCTACAGCATCGCCTTGCAAGTGACTGCCTCCCCCAGACTTAACCTGTTGATTCACCTTCCGCAATTTAGGCCAGATCCCTTCGCTAAACCTAACAGGAATACCATCGTCTATAACCTGAGCTAAAATGCCCAACCCACCGGAAATCCACTATTTAAATAAATTCTGTCATCCATGCCCTCGAGTCAATAGTCTAGGTAGTTCACCAGAACCTATTACCTCGAAACCAAATGTGCCCTAACCACAGAAAAGGACATCTACCTCTGCTCCTGTCCCTACTAAACTTGACAAAACTTAAACAATGCTAAACAATGCTTGACTATACTCTTCGATACTCAAAAATGCTCAATACCATTCTCGTACCCCACGTTGCTTGCTCTCTCCCCTCAGTTGCTGTGTGGCTGGGTCAATACTTACACTCCATGATCTGCTGATGCTGCTCGGCTGCTGCATCTCCCAAAGCTGTCATGTCACCTGTCTGGTCTGGTGAACCCGAAACCAATAAAGTGATGGGTGGGAGGTTTTTAATTAATCTAAACCACTGGCATTGCTCTGGGCAACTTTCCACACCACCGTTTTTTAGCCTATCTGCGCCATTGCAAAAGGGGTCTGATGGACTGTGGGCAGGATATTTCAGCGGCTGGCTCCTGCCGGCCTTTACACGATGTGCGCTTTCCCTGCCATTTCGAAACCCGCAAGGCGTCGCGCAGCCCTCCAGGCTCTGAGGCGAGAGAGTCGGCGTTGTGCCATGCTAGCGTAGCCGAACCATTGACTCTGCTTCCAACTTGTTGAGATGGTTCCCCGGTGCCAGAGGTCAATTGGGGGTCTATCCGACTCCCAAGGACACTACACCCTTCCCCAGAATAAATGGAGGACTCAGCCAATGGCAAGTTGGAACTGTGGTTTATTACAAAAAACCAACAGGGATCAACCAAGACAATCCGGATTCTCCAGTACTTCTCAACTTCACAATGCGTGCTCCCCAGTTTTGTTGTGATGTGGTGTCATCACCTGGGCCCTTCCCTGCTGATTTGGTACCGAGAGTGGTAGCCCCTATTGTAAACCCCTATAGAGGTTATTCTACTGGTCCTTGCATGTCAGGTGACGGACCTGCCCCATCCCCAAGAAACTATCTATTACATTGTTGTAGAGTAGTGGGCTTACCATTGGCTCTTGCCCCTTGCCATCCACCCCTGGATTTCTGTCTCGTGATTGGCTGAAGTTGATCTCCTCAGGCCTGGGACCCGTCTCGGTTCTCAGCTCTCCGTGCACCTCTTCAAGGTGATGTGCAACAACTATGTGTCTCAATTGTGTCTGGTAGTATACCAGCTTTGCCTATTAGTTCATCTACACATTGCAACACTTGTTTCACCTTCCATCTGAGCAGTTGAGGTCGGCTTGCTTTCCCACCACGGGTGAAATCCCATTGTTTAGTTCAGCTGCATCACGTGCTTGTGGACCACAAAATCGAGCTCTTGGGTCTGCAATTATGAGGATTTATTCCCTGTTTCTGCAGCTGGTCCCTTGCCATCCAGAGTTTGGAATGTGACTGTTTATCTCCTGACCTTGGCTGTGAGCTCAGTCTGCGCTTCTTGCAGCCTGAGCCTGTTTCTTCAGTCTTCGCTTGAGGCCTTCTGTAATTTTCCTCTGGTTTGTAATGCGATTTTTAAATGTTCATGTTATGCTAGCTTTACTATAGATTAGTCACACGTGGTTCTATCAGGCTCCATATGTACTCCTGTAGTCCATAGGGTTAATTGCTATTAGCTTCTACAAGCTTGCTCAGGATCTCTTGTTGTCTTGCGTTTCTGCATTACTGCATTTGGCTAATGACAAAAATAATAAAAGCTTTGACAGTATGTATATGATGTATGTGTATCAGTCCTCTATCTATAGAACTCTAAGCATGTTCTTAATCTATGGGAATGTGTGTTCATCTAATGGGGTGCTGGGCTGCGAGTGTGCTTCATGACTAATGTTGCTATTTCATGTCACTAATGACGTCAGCGCAATGGTTGCTTGGTGCTCAATCAAGGCTGTCCATTAGAGTATTCCCATCCACATTCTGAGTTGTGTTGCCTGTTCCTGAAAGGATATGTACTGGATTAGGTCTGATTGGCTGGCTGAGGGGATACCATAGATACCTTAGCTCCCCTGAAACTACGTAAAGCTAAACCCCAGGCTCACCTCAACAACTGGTTCACTGCTGACCTTAACATTCTACGTGATAATAAAAGGAAAGCAGAACTGGCTTGGAAAAACCAACCTTCCACAACCGATAAATTCCTTCATAAAAACGGCCAAGGCTTATAAGATAGCTATCCTAGAAACACAAAGGGAAATATACAACAATAGAATCTACAACTCTAAATCGAACTCTTTAAGATACTCTGCAAACTTGAATCACCTATCCCCCAGTCGAGTCTTGCATAAAAGCTACGTAGAAGCTACAATCTAAGATGGAACTGAAAAAACTCAGTATTAACACCTATCCTAGACCCCACAAAACCTTGAGCCACAAGGAGATACCTGACCACCCTTTCAAATTCTCACCACTGTCCATTGCCGAAGTGGAAAACATTATCACTAGCCTAAAACCTTCTCGATGGCAAGGCAATGTTTGCCCGGCAACTGTCATTAAAGACACAGCTAAAGACTTGGCCCCAGCCATTACAGCCTTTATCAACTCCTCCTATCCCTACAGTGCCTTTCCTCCTGAAAATTCTCGATAGGGCAGCCTATCTCCAGATTCAGACCTATTATAGAAGCAAACAACCTCCTAGGACTACGGCAATCTGGCTTCCGGCCTAGACATGGCACAAAAACAGCCCTAATAGACCTAAAGACACAAATTGATGAGCAAATAGATAAAGGAAACATAACGCTACTCTTCCTCCTAGCTCTATCAGCCGCCTTCGATTTGGTTAGCCATGAAGTAATCTGCAACCATCTGGCCTCCGCAGCCTACTTCTCAAAAGAAGCCATTGAGTGGACCCAATCCTTCTTAGAGAACAGAAAGATGAGAGTCTTTTCACCTCTCCTCCGCAGATCCAGCCCCAGTGACCTGCGGAGTACCACAAGGCTTGTGCATGTCACCCACACTTAATAACATATTAACTAAGCCTTCATTTGATGATCTGGACCTTTTGGGTGTCACCTACACCAATTATGCAGATGACACCCAAATCCTCATCCCAATCTCTGGCAATCATGACACTAACTCCAAACTTCTGAATAAGAATTACCTCATCCTTCAGGCATGGATGGCTACACATGACCTCTGCCTGAATGATGAGAAGACAGAACTCCTATTAACTGGTTCACAACTTAAACTCAACAAACTTGACACTTCCTTTAATTCTTTCTGCATTGACGGCATCAACATCCCTGTTTCCAAAGTAGTCAAAACTCTTGGTGTCTATCTTGACTCATCATTAACACTTACCAAACAAGTGAACGCTGTAGCTTCCGCAAATTAATAAACACCTGCAGACCCTTCCTCTCTACCTCTAGTTGCTCCACTAAAGCTAGGGCATTGGTATCCTCCAAATTGAATTACTGCAATGCTCTCTATCTCGGAACCACCAAAAAAATCTAAATAAACTCCAGGTCATGCAAAACAACGTTGGTAGAGCTGCCTTTAAAATACCTCTCTCACACCACATATCAGAAACAAGACAGAATGCCGGTTGGCTGTCCATCGAAAGCAGAACCTCATTGAAAACACTAACACTCACCCACAAATGACTCACTAACTCTGCACCAAACTACTTCATCTGCAGATTTAACAAAAAACAAGCCACGAGACCCACTAGATTGACCCAAATGCACTGCCTTCAAGTACCTAGGTACAACCATGAAAAATCAGGAGGCACTAGCTTCCCAGTATTAGCCTCCAAACTTTGGAACTCGACACCTATTGCCATCATAACTGCTCCTACTTTGCACCAATTCAGGTCTATAGCCAAAAAATGGTGTGCCTCCAATGATACTAACCTGTCATAAGTACCTACAGCACCGCCCTATCTATATCATGCATATATGCTGCAGGACTACCATATTAGCCTCTTGCATACATTTTGCTAGACTACTGTATTATGGTCTTGCTTTAAATTAGACTACTTGGTATAAATTGTATTCCCTCGTGTTTAAATGTATGTCATATATCTGCTAGCTTTTTGCCTGCTCAAATTGTATTGTTTGTGACTATTTCAAATGTAACAGTAACAATGTGCTCAGATACCCGAGGGTTTGGCGCGCTATACAAATAAAATACAAATACCTTTCTGCGTACAACTCAGCCATTGGTGCACTTGGGGTTCGTCCAAAATAACATGGGTGACTTCCAGCATTCCTTGCTCTTCGTCCCGTCAAGTTCCTAGGGGTGAGTAGAGGCATTCCTGGGACCCTCTCTTCTACATTTGTTACCCAGTCACTCATGCTGAACCAGGCTCAGGCAGCCAATCATTCACAAGTGCATTCATGTAGACAGGCATCAATCAGGCTCACAGGCATCAGGCCATGCACCCAAACCAGACACCCATAACACAGAATGTGGATTGGAGTAAGCACCCAGCTTTTCAGAACACTACACTGCATTTACTTCAGTTTCAGTCAGGGCTGGCCCAGCTATTGTGTCACACAAACCAAAAACAGACACACACAACACAAAATGTGATTTGACTTTGCAATCCATTCATGTAGGTCCCACCCCAAGAGTGAACCCACAACACCCAGTACATGGGAAGGCTCCAGTCAGTCTGACAGGAGGCAGCCCCAGAGCAAAATATGGTTCTTCACTCAAAAGCCAGTTAGGTAGAAGGGACAGAGTCAGGGTTTATCAGGACTTTGGGAAACAAGGTGTACAGGCAATACATTTTTTATTGAGGGTGGTTTAATACATTTTTAACAAAATATATTGTCTTAATAAAGTAATTTTTGTATTGTATAAGAAAATGGTTCTAATAGTCTAGTGCTTTTTTCAAATGCCTGAGGGTGTTTGAACCCAATGGTGTTTATCGTCCATCCTTTAAGGTCCAGCATAAAGGCAACGAGGTTCCCAAGTCAAGTGCCTTCGCTAGTTGCTTAGGTGGGACGAATCTCGGGGGCCGTTAAATTATTCCCCCTCAATCCTTTGATTGTAAATGTGTACAGGCAATAGAAACCAAGAGGCTACTGTGTCCACCTTGTCTTTCTTCAGGAATCTAATAATTCCTATGGCAGGGCCTGGGTGTGCCAAAAATTGAGTACACTCAGAACCGCTGGCAAGTCGGCTTGTAGCTGCCACCAGCCCATACGCAGCTATGCGGGCAATACACAGGTGCCCAAAAACACACATATGTGGTAAAAAGTTGTACCGCACCCATGACTGCCATAAGGGCATCCCAAGGGTGTTGTTCACCAAAAGGAAAAATGAAGAGCTACACTGCCAGAGGCAGAAGAAATACAGAAAACATGCACAGAGAAGTGGTAGAACCAAGACTAGGAGGCACTGTCCCTCCCAAAAGCATTTCGAAGGGGTTGGTGTACCCCTGCCAGTTTTGGAAAGAGAGCAAGAGAGACCAGTTATGCAGATTTGCACACGCTTTTGCAAAATTTACCTTCAGCAAATAGGTTCTTGGGGTGCAGTGTAACAAATTGACTTCTGCTCTGCAGGACTGCAAGGATAAGTAGAGACTTAAGTGGCCACTTAGCCATCACACTTCTACAAAACAAGATCTGACACGATCATAAAGGTAAAACAGGCAAAGTTAAGTGATATACTGCCTTCACCTTTTGTGGTAACGTGGGACGAGGGATGGCTATACTCTCAAAGGGGGTGTGCATGTAGTCAGTAGCAACCAAACCAGCAAAGCTTCACAGTCCAAAATGAAGGAATGTCCAATCAAGTTTCTATGAAATTATATACTTTAATTAAACACAGCATCTACAATAATAAATAACTATAAGACACTGTACTCCCACCCCTTTAGAAAGAACACAGAATATGAAAGCCAGCACGATTTACCACTATGAGTAATGAGACCAATGGAGAAAAGGCAATAAAAACTACCATGTTCAAAGGTGCAAAAAGGTATTAAAGTAACCTAGACAGTCTCTGGGGCTCAGAATGCACATGGGGAAGGTTATAAGGCAAAGATACATTTTGCAGTTTATTGGTAGTTCAACAACAATGAACAAGGCTTCTTGGCACTGTTCAGTAATTCGAGTCAGTTCGAGATGTGACAGTCAAGGTCATCCAAAATGAGTGGGTGTCAAAGCGGGGTCGAATTGGAAGAAGGCTCCGGTTCGAATCGGCTCAAGTGGTGAAGATCATGGAGGTCAACAGATCTGGCTCGACAGTAGAGGATCGACGGCACATGGGCTGATGAAAGGATGTGCAGGCAAGGGGGTTCGATGTGGCTCGAAGGATGCGGTTCAAGAAGAACACAAGTGGTGGTTCGGTTATTCACTTGATCAGGGATGAAGAGACTCGTGGTGTGAACATCGCTTGTTGCTATGCAGATGCAGTAGCACTTCTCTGTTCAGGCCGAGGCAACGACAAGCATTAAATTGGGCTGTGCTGTGGTAAAATTGTTTGAACGGACGGACTGCTCTTCGAATGGTGATGCGTGCCACAGGCAGCTCTGGAAGGTTCTGGTGTTTTTCAAACGGGGTCGAGCAGGCTCATGTGGCAGCTCACAGTGGTTTGATGAAAAAATTGTAATGAAATCCTTGATGTTTTGCTTATTAAGAGGTGTGAGTCCTACTCCAGGGTCTCAGGGACAAGAGCAGTCCCTTTCTCAGCTCCCAAACATGGGGAGGCTAACACACACCTTTCAAGGATTCCTCAACAAGGCGAGGTGCTGGGCAGCAGTGTGGCTGGCAGAGTCGCAAGTCTTGTTCCAACAGGAGGCTCATCCCCAATGGTCCTTGTGGATAGTTAGGGGACAGAACTTGTCTCTTCTTTGGAACACTTGTCTTCACCTTAGAACTGGAGAACTTTGGAAATGGCTTCTCTCCCAACTGGGTTCAATAAAATCTTCTTCAAGAGTTGAAGTCCAAAAGAGGATTCAAAGAAGTGGTGGGAGACTCCTTATTTTAAAGGAAGCTGTCCCCATTGATTGGATGAATGCATCCTGATTTAGGGCTCCAATGCCTGTTCAAGGAACAAGTGTTATTTGCTGTCTGCCATCACACACAAAGGGCTTTGTGCAAAAGAAAGTGGAGGAACAGGAAGGAAAGATGAGACAGAGAAAAACAATTTGTTGACACCTTCCTCCACATGTAAAGAGCTCCCTCTGGCTACACTAATGCAACCCGTTTGCTTCTCAATAAAATCAAAGACCTTTAGATATACAGTGCCCGGGTGTGAGGCCTAGCCTTTTGTGAATGGGTGTGACCTTTGATACCTGTTCCAAGGCCAGTGTCCTGTGGAGTAGCTGACACGCTGGCGAGAGTGTTACCTGCCCTCACAAAATGAACAAAGAGAGGCAAAAGGCAAGAGTCTCGATGGCTGCAGCAGAGTTTGCCTATCTAGGAGGGAAATGCACATAAACCTTCCACAGCAAAAGTGGTCTCACAGGGCTGTGCAAGGAAAGCACGGTATCAAAGTAAGACAGACACAAGTGATCACAGTTCAAGGGTGTTTATTAAACTATAAAAACGGCTAAGATAAATGCCTAATTTAAACCTAAATCTAAGATGGGAGTATGCTATGACCATCAAATAATGATAATACCATCCAAGGGGAGTCTAGTCAAATAAAAAGGAACTATACTAAAAAACCTATTGCCAATCCTTACCACTATGCTACAAAGTGTGTGGGATAATGTTTACAAGAAAAGAAAGAAGAGTTAACAAATTGATAAATCAGGATGTTATGGCCGGGGTCTCCCTACCCCATGTTTTTAGCACGGGTCATGGCAGGACTCTTGAGCACAGCAGACTCATGGGCTCTTCTGGCACGAGCTTACAGTTCCTTCCCTCTATACCAGGGCCTTCTGTGTCCAAGTCTTTTCTCATGCAAAGTCTCTTGCTTCAGAGGGCCTGATATGCCAAAACAAACAGTTCCTTCTGGTAACCATCACGTCGGGTGATTACTCTTCACCCTTGGATCCCCCTCAGCCGGGCTACAATCCTTATCTCAACGTTGGCCTCCCTCAGTCAGGCTCAGACCAACCACTCACTGTGGACATCCTTCAGTTTGGTTCACACTTGTCATCACAATGTTCAGGGGTGCATTACTGATCACCCTAATTCTTGAGCATCCCTCAGCCGGGTTCACATTTGCAAATTATCACAGTTCACTTTGTTTTCTCACAATGGAGGATTCACTACCCTTGGCTTTCCCCTGGCATCCCTCCATAGGGTTCACATTGCCATTTTAAAACAGTTCAAAGGAAAGTCATTCTAGACCCCTTAGGCTCTTCTTTTACCCAAGCCTGTGTCTTTGTCCTAGTCAGGCTTTCCCTAAAGCCTGCACTCAGGCTTCACACAGTTTTATCACCACAATGTTCTTAGATGGGTTACTGTTTACCCTAATTTACAGGCATCTCTCAGTCAGGTTCACATTTTCAGGTATTGCCTCCACAACATGGCAAAGACTTTCAACTGTACAAGGGGGTTTGACTTGACCCTCGTATGACCATTTTGATACCTCACGCCTCCTCCACTAGGGCCTCTTGGTACTTGTAGTTTCTGCAACGACCAAAGACTTTCGACTGTGCACAGGCTTCAACATAACCCGCTGCAGGACCACTTCAATTTCCCAGTTCAACACATTTTCCTTGTTCAGGAGCAAGGCACCAGTCCTTCGAATGAGCGACCACGTGGTGCCGGACCACTCTAACTCTGATACCAATTTGGCTTACAAACAACCTTTGTCCATTAGTTTTCTTTCTTCATATAATGTTACTCTTTGCAACCTTGAGCCCAACATAGTCTGATCTATTATCTGCACTTTCCGACTGGAGTCAAGGACGGTACCACAATGGCAACTGCTTCTCCATTCCCTGGCTATCAGTTCGGGAGGGTCCATGTACCGCTGACATACTTTGCACCATTCACTGGCTGCAATTCCCAGTCTTATGTTTTTCTTCTCAGAGGCTCGGCGGGTCTGTGTTGAAAAGGGCAAGAGCAATTCCCGTCGTCCTTTCAGGTCTTGATTCTTTTCTCCTCCATTTGAACTGCCATCCTGGAATAGCTACTTCCACATGTGTTTGGCCTTGCTCAGAGTGTGCTTTCATGCTCTGCCTTTTATCCCTATCGGGAAAGGGAAGGGAAGTCAGGTGTTTGTAATTATCAGCAATTGCCTGACTCTGCCTGACCTTTGTGTTGGGACATGTTAGGCATGTTAGGTATACGGCTCTGGTGTTAGTCCATTGTCTTGCATGGTAATCGGTCTGTGAGAAAGTGTTTGTGTCAAGAAAGGGGGAGGTTTGAGTTTCTAGATATCTAAGGGGCAGGATGGGGAAAAGATGTCATAAGGAAGGGGGTACCGCATCTCACCCTGCACTGTCCCACTATCGCTCCCCGAAGACCCCTGACCCAGGTGATCCTCGCGCACTGGTCCACCCCCAGGAACTGGATCCAATAGTGATGGCCGTGTCCGGGCCACCTGGATGACAGATCCCGCGGAACAGTAAGTGAGACAACTTCAGGTATCTCACAGATGACACATGTTCGCTTTGAAATTGATGTGGCTACAATAACTATGGGAGTTGCTAGCCACCATACCCCTACTCAGACAAGGCTTATATTTACAGTTTAGCTTGCCACCAGGAGAGCAGTCTTAATGTTATGTTGTTTTTAAAACAGCAATTCATATCTCAAAATGCAGTCTCTGTGCTGCCGAGAATGATGGTCACTGCAGTTGTCAAGAGGGCAACTGTGACCCTTGAACCTGATTTTTACCACTAGAGAGCAGGCACTGTAGATCACCCTATTGAGGTAGCTGTTCACAGGTATCCGCAATGCTTTTGACATGGAGGTTTGGGGAAAGGGAATCTGATCAGCAGATTTCCCTTCCTGAAATTGAGTTACCCGCATCGTTTCATTAATTAACACAAATCAAAATACCCAGGAGTTCAGCACCATTCCTCACACACTCCCAGCCAAAAAGGTTGAGAATCACTCTACTAAAAGTCTGTCTAATCCTCAAGTATCTACTGAAGCCATCCGCATTAGAGTGCTGTGACCCTGGTTTGTGTTGGATGCACATGTCCAAACCCTGCAGGAATATGGCACAATGCAAAAACTTGGGGTTCTCATCCTCTAATGTCATAAGCCACCACAGAGGACTTTGGTCCATTTGGACAGTAAAATGAGACCTAAATATGTAGGTTTTCAGTTTATGAACCGTCCACAAGAATACAAGTGCCACCTTTTCAAAAGTGGTTGAGTTGGACTCTTGCTTGGTCAAGTGCCTACTAAGAAACGTGAACAGTTTTTCTACCCCTGGCCCCCTCAGAGTTTAGCTGTGCTAACACTGCACCAATTCCGTAAATCGCAAGTGTCTGTCTCTGTGATGAACTCCTGCCCCTATTACAGGATCTTCAAGCCTTGACATGATGTTTGGCAGACAGAAGTCCAAGTGACCTTCTTCGGCATGTTCTTAGATGTCTGAGGTCAAGGCCCCCATATCCCTTGATGAAAGTTAATGGTGAGGCATAAAAAAATGCCCTCACCTGAGTCACAATAGTGGGGATATCCCAATCTACCACTACCTGGACTTTGGCCTGCAGATTCTGTTTGTCACCCCCACCCACTTGGTGTTCCAGGTAAGTAACAGTACCCGGCGCTGTCTGGCACATGGATGACTTGATAGTCAAGCCAGCTTTATGCATGGCTTGGAGCAACTGTTGCAGGTTGCTGGTGTTGGACTGGTGTTCTGTAAGAGAAGCATCTTTTTCTTATGGATTCATTGCAACACCCCACCTAATTTACTAGTTACTAGTGCAATATGTGTGGCCTTATCGTCTATGGCTACATTTATTAACGTTAAATGTACACTTTATTGTGGCTGACTAAGCTGTAGGAGCAGTCTGTTCCAAATCCAAACCGCTGACACCTGTGTGACAAATTAACTTCCACTCTGCAGAAATAGAGGATGAGTCAAGACTAAAGTGCCCACTCAGCCCTGCTATGTCTACAAACAAAGAACCAATGATATCATAAAGGTAAACAGGCACAGTTGGGAATGTACCTCCTTCACCTTTTGTGGTAATGCCAGCCAAGGGAAGGGTATACTCCTCAAGAGGGGTGTGAATGTGATTCAGTAGCAACCCAAACTGCGAAGTACAACAGTTGAAAATTAAGGAATGTACAATCAAGGTTCTATAAAAAATATATACTTTAATTAAACAAACCATGTACAATAATAACTAACTAATAACACTGTAAAAACCCAGTCCTGTAGAAAAGACACAGTATATGTAAGATAGCATGATGCAGCACTCTGGGTAACGAGGCAGGGAGACAACAAGGCAATAAAAAACCCAATGTTCAAAGAATTTGTTCTTGAGTTAAAAAAAAGGAATTCATGTGAACTAGCCAGTATCTAGAGCCCAAAATAGACTAAGGGGCAGTTCTCAGGCAATAATTCAGTTTGCAGTGTCTTGGTGGTTCTACAACAGCGAACAGGCTTCCCAGTGCTGTTTGGTAGTTCGATTCAGTTTGAGATGTGGCAGTCACCCAGGTGAGTGGGTGTCGAAATGGGGTCGAACTGGAGGAAGGCTGTGGTTTGAAGTAGCCTGAGTGGTGCAGATCGTAGAGGTCACCAGGTTTGGTTTGACGGTCAAGGTTCGATGGAGAATTGGCTGATGATGGGATACACAGGCAAGGCAGTTTGATGCAGCTCAAAAGATGCAGTTCTGGAAGAACAGCAGTGATGGTATGGTCATCAACTCGATTGACAATGAAGAGGTAGGACAAAGACTAGGAGGCCCTGTCCCTCCAAAAGGCATTTCTACAGGGGTGGGTGTACCTATGGCAGTTTTGGAAAGAGGGCAAGAGGGGCCAATTATGCAGATCTGGACACGGTTTTGCGAAAATTGCCTTCGGCAATAAAGTTCTCAGGGTTCATTATAACAAATTGACTTCTGCTCTGCAGGAATGCAAGGATAAGTAGAGGCTAAAGTGTCCACTTAGCTATCAAACTTCTACAAACCAAGATCTGACACAATCATAAAGGTAAAACAGGCAAAGTTTAGTGATATGCCTCCTTCACCTTTTGTGGTAACGTGGACCAAGGGAAGGCTATACTCTCAAAAGGTGTGTGCATGTAGTCAGGAGCAATCCAAACAGCAAAGTATAACAGTCCAAAATGAAGGAATGTCCAATCAAGTTTCTATAAAATTATATACTTTAATTAAACACAGCATGTACAATTATAAACAACTATAAGACACTGTACTCTCACCCCTTTAGAAAGAACACAGAATATAAAAGATAGCACGATTTAACACTTTGAGTAATGAGACAAAGGGAGAAAAGGCAATTAAAAACTACCATGTTCAAAGGTGCAAAAAGGTATTCCTGCAACCTAGACAGTCTCTGGGGCTCAAAATGGACCTGGGGAAAGTTATAAGGCAATAATACCTTTTTCAGTGTATTGGTAGTTCGACAACAATGAACAAGGCTTCTTGGCACTGTTCAGTAGTTCGAGTCAGTTTGAGATGTGGCATTCAAGGTCATCAAACC
The DNA here is from genome assembly GCF_040938575.1 of Ambystoma mexicanum. NCBI lineage: Eukaryota > Metazoa > Chordata > Amphibia > Caudata > Ambystomatidae > Ambystoma > Ambystoma mexicanum. The sequence continues at coordinate 1,155,488,300 of NC_090921.1, read as the reverse complement.
ATGAGTGTGAGCCGAAAAGGGGTCAAACTGGAAGAAGGCCGCGGTTCAAAGCAGCTCAAGTGGTGAAGATCATGGAAGTCACCAGATTTGGCTCGACAGTGGAGGATCAACGGCACATGGGCTGATGACAGGATGCGCAGGCAAGGGGGTTTGATGTGGCTTGAAAGATGCGGTTCAGGAAGAACACAAGGTTCGGTTATCCACTTCATCGGGGATGAAGAGTCTGATGGTGCGAACAGTGCTTTGAGCTATGCAGATGCAGTGGCACTTCTATGTTCGGGCCGAGGCACCGGTGGTACAAATGGCAGTTCGAGCAATGCAGATGCAGTGGCACTTGTGTTCAAGCCGGGGCAATGACATGCTTGGCAAACATTTTCAAATGGACGGCTTCGAGTTCGAAAGGTGATGAATGTCAAAGGTTGCTTGGGAGGGTCCTGGTGACTCGAATTGGGTCAAACACGCTCAAATCATGGCACATAGTGGTTCAACATCGAAATCACAGGAATCCTGGCTGTCTTGGTTCTCAGGAGCTATGAGCTATGACACACACCTTCCAGGGGCCCTTCAAAGCATTGAGATCCTGGGCAGAAGTGAAGCTGGCAGAGTTGCAGGTCTTGTTCCAGCAGCAGGTTCACCCCATTTTTCCCTGGTGATGGTTAGGGGACAGAGCTTGCTCTGCCTTGGAGCACCCGTCTTCACAACAGAACTGGAGGACTTTGGACTGCTCTCCCAAGTGGGAGCCTGGACCTGGGGACGTCCTCCCCCATGGCTTTGTGTTCCCTTGGAATATTATCACTGTTATTGTTAAACGGGATATCATATTATGCCTCCTTTATTGTATATATTGGCCTAAGCCCAGTCGCTCTGAAAAGAAATCCGCGTTGCAAGGTTCTGACCTTAGATCGACCTAGCCGCCATTTTGGGAACATCCGCCATTTTGATTCCTGTCCCAAAGTCACTCTGTATTCTAAAATGGTGGACAGTGTTCTTCTGCTCGTAACCTTAGCTGTCCTGACCTTTACATAAGTTAATGCCTGAACTGCCTGTAGGCTAAATGTTTGGGTCGTGTAATGAGACCATGTCCTATGTTTGACCTGTAGATGAAAGGATTACTTGCGCCAAAAAGTCCAATCCACGGACATACATTAAATACAATATTGTTTAAATACTGAATGTGAACACTTGTTGAAGTACATTGTATAAAACATGTACTAAAACTTAATGTCAAATTCGAAGATGCACTGTTGCCATTGTGGCTTGTTGTTGTACAAACTAGAAGTAATCCAAATGCATATAGTTGGACTAACTAGGGGTGAACTCGGCACGAACCTTAGACCGAGATTAATTAACCTGCAGAGGGGCTGGACATTGTGATTGAAAATTGTATAAAAGATGTGAAAATGTAGACGTTCAGTACCTCTCACTTCTCACACCGAAAGGGCTGGTATTCGTTGTGACGTACTGAGGGCCAGATAGCTATCTGATACTTTGTTTCTTTGTAAACTGTACAGTTATAGAATAAAGATCGGTGAATCTTTATAAACTCGTGTTTGGTGCATTTCCTTTTGTGCTTCTCAGCCTCGATATTTCTCTTTTTGCTTTTACAGATGGCGCCTGAATAGGGACCCTCAAGATTGATGCCAGCTCGTTGAAGGTTGACACGGCTATCGGCCTGGGATAGGACGGTGTAAAAGGTGGCCCCTTTCTTGGATGAGACGCAACAACTCAGCAGCGCTGCACGACCCATTCCCTGGACGATGAGCCCACGGGCCGAGTTGACATCTTGACGAGGGTCCATATATCGAGGCGGGCAGATTTGCGGAAATCACCAACCACGAGGGACCTTAGTTAGAAAATGTGTATTCCGATCCTGATAATTTTTTTTGGCGTATTACACTTGCAAGTGCAATTATTGACCAGGTAACACCAGTATTCTGATATGCCTGGGAAATTGTCTGCCTTCTTCAGGGCGTTATTCCGCAGTGACAGACAATCTTTGGAATTTGGCTGACCGGCGCCAATGGAGGGGTCGCCGGCGTGTACTATGTACTGTAAGCACGGCATTGGTAGTATAGTATTTAACAATATTTGGCATAGACAAACTAGACATGCTTCCGAACTTCAGTGGCCAATCAATGGTAGTTTTAAAATTCCTCGTATTGAATACTTAGAAGCCATATTATTGAAGAAAAAGGCTAGACCTGCAGCATTTGATCTTTTACAAAATTGGAAGAAAGAAGCTATGCAGCAGCTTAAGAATAGAGAAAAGCACCGGCGTCGTTATATGACGAACGCCAAAAAAGCATTGTTATATGACCTGAGTAAACAGTCTGAATCAGTTAGGGATATGGATAGGGCTTTTTCACTTGGTATCCAGAAAATGTATCCTTCTAAAGACTTTCGTGTATCCGATGAACTTATCGATAAACTTTTAAATGAACGAAGGCCTGGTGCCACTGCGCCACCTCCGTATGTTCCTCTTCCTGCTGTTATTCCTCCTTCCGTTGCTTCTCCTGCTCCTCTTATTGCTCCTCTTAATGTTCCTCTTCCTCCAGCTATTGTTCCTCCTTTTGTCGTTGCTCCTCCACCTGTTCATCCACCTTTGCTTGCTGCTACGGGTCCGGTGGGCTTGCCTGCCGAGCCAGTGATAGTACCTTTGTTTCCAGATGTTTGACATTTGCCTACTCTCCCTCTTACAAGTGGTTCTACACCGCTTGTAATAGATCAGGGAGCGGGTTCAAGGGTTGTAATTTGTAATACTGTATCTTCAGAGAAAAAGCGTGAGTTAACTACGTGGGCTAAGCGTTGCATGGAGAAGGGTGACCAAGCTGATGTTCTTGCCACACTTCATAATTTAGACAATTTTTCCTGAGAAAAACACTTTTATTGAAGGCTTAGGAAATTCATTTATGTGTAATGTGGAACAGGCTAAGTGATATAGATGGATCTGGCGGCGGGTGAGGGTATGAGGAGGGGAGCGATTGATATGAGGTTACCTTTGAGTATGAATGAAGTGAAGGCTGTGATGATGAGACGGGTCCTGGATGAATGGCAGGAGAGGTGGGTGAATGGGGTGAAGGGCAGGTGGATGTTCGGTGTTCGTGGGAAAGTATCGGTGAAGGTGGATGCAGGGAGTTTAGAATGGAGGAGGGGGGAGGAGGTGATGCTGAATCGGTTGAGGATAGGTCATGTGGGGCTGAACGACTGTCTATTTCGAATAGGGAAGCGTGAATCAAGGGACTGTGCGGTGTGTGGGGTACCTGAAACGGTGGGACATTTTTTGATTAGGTGTGAAAGACATGTTACGGAGAGAGAATTGATGAGGGTTCGGTTGAATGCGTTGGGAGTGGCTGAGCTGAGTGAAAGGATTATACTGGGAGGAGATGGGGAGAGAGGCAGGAGGAGGAGTAGTGTGATGTTGGATTTTGTGAGACAGACGGGGAGGTGGGAGGAGTTGTGAGCTTAAATGGAGCCAAATAATAATTAGTGGGTGCGGTGCACATCATCCTATAGGATGGGGAAGCGCCTGCGTGGGTCCGCCCACGCTTCCGATAATTAAGAAGAAGAAGAAGAAGAAGTGATATAGATCTCCCACAAGGGTTAAGGGATCTGAATACTTTAGCATTTTCTAGAGATACTGCGGAGAAGGTACAAGAGCATGTTGAGAGGGTTTTTGGGTATAGAAGGGAGTTGGAAGGGCTAAAGAATGAAGGTGTAAATGGTGATAGTTTGGATGTTATGCTCGTACAGAAACAGTTTTCTCCTTGTCGAAAGTCGATGAATGAGGAGACACAAATTTGTACGAAAGATGCGATTAGGTGGATCTCAGATACATCGATAATTCCCGTTGAAGTCTATGACACGTATAGTCAGTATACGCCAGAAATGCAGAGGGAAGTGATACAGGTAATAGTAGAGTACATACAGGATGAATGCATAAAAAGAAAGATTTGTTGTCCCGCAGAGTTATTGAGTATTTATAAAAGAGCTTTTTCGTTTGACACTTCTTCAGCTGCTTTAGCACTTGATTTAGCTCTGTTGCTTAGTAAGCGTTCAGAGTTTCCTACTTCTCAGTTGCCTATGAGAGAGGTTCCTCTGACATTTGTCCCAGAAGTCGAGGTTCCAGCTGATGCCGGAACAGGTGCAGCTGCCTATGACATTCCTGCACATAATGTGTCACAGTTCGTTCATGTCCCGTTCTCGAGATAGGAAGTGAACACCATCAAACAATCTATTCCCGATATTAGGAAGAATCCGACAGGGTTCTACAAAGAAATAGAGTCTGTCTTACAATCCTCAGTATTCACCTTAAGTGATATTGATCTGTTGTTTCCCGTACTCCTGCCTGTTGATTTATGGAAACAGATTAGGACTGTAGAGGATGTAGCAGGGTTAGGAGATTCATGGGATACTATGACTAGACGCGATAGAGAAAGACCAGCTGGTGAGGGACCACCACAGGTAATACTAACTTTACCTGATAGAATAGTTACAAAATTGAGGGTGGTACCATGTTCTTCAACCGGTTCGAACAAGTATTTTCAGATTACAGTGGGCAAGACTTAAGCACAGAGTCTGGGAAGAGGTTATTCGTGGACAAATCTGTGCGTGGATTGCTGCCTGACATCCAGTCGCAAATCATGTCCTCTGAGAGCACTTGGCAAGCGAAGTCTCAGTCAGAAGTACTGCACATGGCTCAGTACTATGAGAATCGTGTCAATAACGAAAAGGAAAGAGTTGAAAAGAGAATAGGTGATTTAAAGACAAAAGTACTATTGCAGCAAATTGTTAGAGGCCCTAGAGGGGGTAATTCAAAATTTAGAGGTCAGTATGTTCCACAAGGAAATGCGCCATTGGGTCCTGTAAACATTAACCAATGTGCTTATTGCAGACAAGAAGGTCATTGGCGTGCACAATGCCCGATCCTCCAGCAAAGGTCAAATAACACATTTGGGAATATGGGTAGATGACCCAGAGGCCGCCCAGGGGTATGGGGTCCTGGTAGAGGTCAGTTTTCACAAGATTCACAGCAACCTTTTTCGCAGGACAATCAAGCATCAAGTGTGGATAATAGAAACATTTTTGACCATACTTCTGCTGCTTACCTCTCTGAAGAACTTCCTTTCGACGACATTCTGTTTCGCTAGGATTGCCCGAAGCAGGGTTTGGAACCAACGCCTATTCCCGTTAATCAGAAAGGTCCCTACGTTGAGATGTTAGTGGGAAATAGGAAACATCTATTTTTGATAGATACAGGGGCACAGAAGTGTTCCATTGACCATTCGCGGATTCCAAACATTCCACTGTCAGGGCAAACCAATGTTTCTGTAGGGTTTTCTGGCACACCAGTCGTCTGTCCGGTTTCTTCACCGGTACCTTTTTCTTTGGGTCCATTTCCAGACCACTGTCCATTCCTTTTGACCACGAATTGTGGAGAGAATTTGTTGGGGTTGAATGTGTTGAAGGAATTAAATGCGGTAATTCATTGTTCTTCTGACGGAGTGTGTTTGACGATTTCACCACAGCAACTTTCTGTTTCTCAGTTCTTAACCAGACCATTGCCGCCAGAATTTAGAGATGTTCTGGAGTGTTTGTGGGCAATTGACGACAATGATGTTGGTGTTTTGCAAATTGAGCCTGTTAAGATTATTTTGAAACATGGAGTAAAGTTGCCACATATTCCCCAGTATAAGATTTCGGTCGATGGTGAGCAAGCTTTGAAATGCATCATCTCCAATTTTGTGCACCGAGGGGTGATTGAGAAAATTGCAGGTAGTTTGTGCAATAGTCCGATTTTACCCATGTACAAAAAAGGCGATAATGCAATTCCCTTCCGTTTCCTTATTGATTTCCATGCCATTTTGCTCCACAATTCCCTATTGTTCCTGATGTGACAACAATATTGACTATGATTTCAGCTTCAGCTACTTACTTTAGTGTCGTGGATCTAAAGAACGTCTTCTTTAGTATCCCTATACAAAAGGACAGTAGATATTTGTTCGCGTTCACCTTAGGGGGACGCTCATTTACCTTCACCCGTGCACCGCAAGGTTACACAGAAAGTCCTAGCATCTATAGTAGGGCTTTGAAAAGCAGCTCGACAACCTTGTGTTGCCCTCTACTTGTACACTGCTTCAATATGTCGACAACCTGCTTTTAGCTGCTGACTCAGAGAGCGCTTGTAAGAAGGGCACTGTGTTGTTGCTTATTCACCTAGTACAACATGGACACAAAGCTTCGCTTAAAAAATTTCAGTATTGTCGACAGGAGGCCGCCTATTTAGGCTTTCTCCTGTCAAAGGAGGGAAGAAGGGTGACGCCTGAACGGATAAAAATCATTTCTAGCATGTCTGTCCCGAATACACAGAAGAAAGTCAGATCCTTGATAGGAATGGCTTCTTACTGTAGGCAGTGGATCCCAAATTTCTCCTTAGTGATTAAACCAATGTTGGCTTAGACGAAGAAGTGCATTTCTTCACCATTGCAGTGGAACTTGGAACACCAGCGAGCATTTGATCTGCTCAAGACTACATTGTGCTCGGCATCAGTTTTGGGCACACCAAATTATGAAAAGGCCTTTGTTTTGTATGTGCATGAATGTGATGGATGTGCTTTGGTGTATTAACGCAGGAACATGGGGGAAAGAATAGGCCATGTGGCTACTTTTCTTCCGCCCTTGATCCTGTTGCATGTGCTTTGCCAAGATGTTTGAGAGCTGTCGCTGCTGCTGCTGTATCCATTAAACAGAGCGAGGGAATGGTCCTAGGCAATGCTCTAACCCTGATGGTACCTCACTCTGTAGATATTTTATTAAACAGAACACAAATGCAACACCTCACCTCTGCACGATTAACGAGATACGAATTGATCCTGTTTGCACCGCACATCCAAATTGAGGTGTTGTGTTCTTATCCAGCTGAACTTTTACCTTTCCAGCAAGGTACTGCTTGCAGTGATGAAGAGTCACATGACTGCCTTTACACCACAGAGCAAGAGACCAAAGGCAGAATCGATTTAAAAGACTTGAACAATCCTTTGAACAATCCACTTGGGGAGCTGTTTTGTGACGGCTCCTGTTTCAAACTTCCTGATGGTACATCCACAGCTGCTTATGCAATCACCACATTGAGTATGGTCGTGGAGACCAAAAGAATCACGCATAACTCCACGCAGGCCACAGAGATTATAGCATTGACCCGAGCTTGTGAACTTTCTGAAGGGCTTACAGTAAATATACATACTGACAGTCAGTATGCTTTTGCGGTGGTTCACAACTTCAGTAGACTTTGGGCAACAAGAGGGTTCTTGACCTCACATGGCACTAAAATCCAGCATGGCTCCTTGATAGTACGGTTACTGTCAGCGCTTGCACTCCCTACTCAGCGCATCAGAAGGTCATCCACAATGTAGGAAAAGGGAATGCTTTCGCTGACCAGATAGCCAAACAGACTGCCACTGATCTCTCTTCAGAAATGTATGCTTCAAGAGAAGCCACAAATGCCTATACTTTGGATGAGGGTATTGACTCCGTACAGAATATTCAAGCTGATGCCACGTTAGAAGAATCTAAGAAATGGGCTGAGGGCTTGGGAAAACTGGATGATGATGGGTGTTGGGTGGACAAAGTTGAAGGGAAATGGCTATTGCCCGATGCGTATGTTATGATGATGGTTGTTATGGCTCATGGTCCTACCCATATTTGTGCTCGTAAGGTCACTAAGATGTTGCAAAATGTGTGGGTAAATGACAAAATCCCTAAGGTAGCTGAACGCTTCGTTCAGGGGTGTATGATTTGTTTACAGCACAATGTGGGAAAGGTCACATCAACTCCTAGGGGTAGTTTTGGTCCACCTTCTGTCCCCTTTGAGGTGATTCATTTTGACTTTATTGAAATGGAGCGTTGTTATAACTTCAAATACGTATTAGTTGTCATCTGTGCCTTTAGAAAATGGGTTGAAGCTTTTCCCGTCAAAGATGCCACAACCATGACCATGGCAAAAACCATGGCTGAAGGAATATTTTCCAAATTTGGTTTGCCAAGAGTCATCTGGTCGGACAATGGTCCACATTTTATCGCTGCTGTAATTCTGCAGATATGCGCAGGATTACAGATCGATAAATGGTTTCATTTGCCCAGACATGCACAGAGTGCTGTACTAGTAGAAAGACACAACGGCATCATCAAAAACAAGCTCGCTAAGACGTGTGCCAGCACCAAACTAAAATGGCCGGACGCCTTACCAATCGTATTATTGTCCATGAGGACAACCCCTCAAACTGAGACTGGGCTCTTTCCCTTTGAGGTGGTCATGGGTAGGCCAGCTAACATTTGGAATATCCCAAGGCCCCGTTCTTTGCGCGAGGTCGATAATGTACTTCTTTCTGACTGCTGTGGCCAGTTAACTAAATATTTGTATTTGATTTTCACCAGGTGCGGGAGGCTTTACCTGTAAAATACAAGGGCCCTGGCCACAGCATACGGCCAGGTGACTGGGTCCTTAAGAAGGCATTCAAATGATCCTCTTGCCTCACACCTTGTTGGCAGGGCCCGCATCAGGTGCTCCTGGTCACACAGATGGCGGTGCGGGTAGCAGGAAAGAAGAAGAATTGGATCTATGCGTCACATATCAAGAGGATTCCACACCCTGTGCCACACACAACAGAAGATACAGAACCCCTCACCAGTACTGCAACCAACGATCACGAAGCAGTAAACAGCACAGAGAGTGCATCGGAGTCTCTCCCTGAGCCCGTGGGGCCTGCGGAAATAACCATTTCACCTCCACACTCTCCAACAGTATCAGTTTTAAAATTTGTTCCGGATCTTGCATCAGATCTCGCTTTTGAATCGTCGCTTCTATCGGGAAGTGATGACATGTTGTTCAAAGATCACTCAGTACCAGGGATCACAAGGTATGATCTGCGTCCGAGGAAATAGACCTACCGCACGATTCGGCTGTGCCTTCGAAGAAAAGTCATCAAGGGCTTGTCTTTTTGGCCTGATCATTTGTGTATAAGCGGATTCTGTTGGCTAGGGTTTGTGAAAGGACTAAGAAGACGCTTGGCCTAGAGGTCGCCAGCAAAAAAACACTTAGGTGCAAATCGTTTGAAGAACAATGCCAGCAACCGCTCCCGCTCGTATGGAAAAGATAAGAGACTGTGTGACCAGCTACGGAAACGGACATTCAAATGTATGGGCCCCGAAAACGTATTGTTGTTTAGTGATAATGTTGATTGGTTTTACAATAGTCATTGCCTTAGGATTTTGGTATCTGGAAGAAGTACATCCGCTTAAAAGTGTGTTACCCACTGAAAATGTACCCACTGTTTCTACTCCTTTTGTGCATCTGCACACTTTATCTCCTAGAGACTCTCAGCACAGACAGAGTTATCACAACAACACTCTATTACTCATTATGAACGCTACACATACCATTCTTAATAGGTCTAACTGTTGGGTTTGTTCGCATCTACTGCAACATGGGGATAAGGGGCTGGGTTGGTATATTCATCCTTTACCTTTGACAACTGCTTGCTATGCTTCTCTTAGAGCACTATTCTTTGGCCGATGGAATGATAGCATCTCAAGAAACTTTGATGGGACGAATTTGAATGATATTGAAAAACATGTTCTGACGCCCCTGGGATGCTCACTCTTTGCGAATAGGAACAAGCCAAATGTTGCTTCTATCAGGCCTTCTGACAGATTGTCTCGTCCCTTTCAATCTTTGATCTCTTTTAAGATGGCTCCTATAGGCAATAGGGATGCCACGCCACCTTCTTGCACTTTCTTTCTGCATACAGAGGAATGGTACACAGTCAATGAGTGATTTTAAAGGTTGCGCCAATGTTGCAAATTTGACTAGTGAGGACAGACCTTTGTATGTAGGTGAACCTGTTTACTTTGTTTGCGGTAATGTAGCATTTCCATGGTTACCCAGGGACTGGCAGGGAACCTGTTATTTAGGGATTCTGTTACCCGGGGTATTCATTGCCAGCACTGTAGAAATTTCAAAGGCTCGTCCACGACGGGACGAGAATGGCGATACTTCAGCACAAGTTCTGGCTGATGTAGCTAAATCCTTTGTGCCATTTTGGGGGCAAATACTGAACTCAGAAGATGTCAGGAGACGAGCGAGAGTACTGGAGAGGACCATCAACCGGACCACTGACATACTCTATAATATGACATTAGAACAAAAAGCAATAAGGTTAGTGGCACTTCAGAACCGGATGGCATTAGATGTCATCCTGGCTGAACGTGCTGGGGTATGTAAATTAGTGGGGTACGCTTGCTGTGTTTTCGTGCAACAATCTTTAGGGTGATCCAAAATCTGCATGTTCTCAGTTCAGAAGTGCATGTTCCCGAGGGAAACTGGGATTTTAGCGCTTGGTTCTGGGACCTCCTACGATCTTGGGGGTGGAAGCTACTTTCAGTCTTGCTGATTATTTTAGGTATTCTGTTGTTTCTTTGTTGCTGTATGCAATGTCTTCCTGGTATATGTTAGATGTTAGGAGGATGTTGTGCACAAGCAATGGGTGCATTAGGGCACAAAGTATACGCCCCAGAGAAGATCTCCAATGAATTTGTGCTGAAAGGAATCTTAGTATCTGCCCTCATGGCAATTGATATCTCCGATAGTGATTCAGGATGTATGGACATTGAGACGTTGAGTTATTCGTAAAGCGACTAGAAGTAGTTTAGCACTTGGCTTAGGCCAAAAGGAGGGTTTGTTAAATGGGATATCATGTTATGCCTCCTTTATTGCATATATTGGCCTAAGCCCAGTCGCTCTGCGAAGAAATCCGCATTGCAAGGTTCCGACCTTAGATCGACCTAGCCGCCATTTTGGGAACATCTGCCATTTTGATTCCTGTCCCAAAGTCACTCTGTATTCTAAAATGGTGACAGTGTTCTTCTGCTAGTAACCTTAGCTGTCCTGACCTTTACATAAGTTAATGCCTGAACTGCCCGAAGGCTAAATATTTGGGTCGTGTAATGAGACCATGTCCTATGTTTGACATGTATATCAAAGAATTACTTGCGCCAACAAGTCCGATCCACGGACATACATTGAATACAATATTGTTTAAATACTGAATGTGAACACTTGTTGAAGTACATTGTATAAAACATGTACTAAAACTTAATGTCAAATTCGAAGCTACACTGTTGCCATTGTGACTTGTTGTTGTAGAAACTAGAAGTAATCCAAATGCATATAGTTGGACTAACTAGAGGTGAACTCGGCACAAACCCTAGACCAAGAATAATTAACCTGCAGAGGGGCTGGACATTGCGATTGAAAATTGTATAAAAGATGTGAAAATGTAGACGTCCAGTACCTCTCACTTCTCACACCGAAAGGGCTGGTATTCGTTGTGACGTACTGAGGGCCAGATAGCTATCTGATACTTTGTTTCTTTGTAAACTGTACAGTTATAGAATGAAGATCTGTGAATCTTTATAAGCTTGTGTTTGGTGTATTTCCTTTTGTGGTACTCAGCCTCAATATTTCTCTTTTTGCTGTTACATTATAATCTCACAAGAGAACACACAGCACTGGGGGAGGACATCCCCGTTCCCAGAATTGTTATTTGTTCATAGTATGCATATGTGGCAGACTGTTGTGTTTCCAATACATTAAATGAATCACTCAATAGAGTTGGAATTATCTTACATTATATGTGTTGCCTGCTTCTCCAGGATATTGCTCTCCCAACTGTTTCCAACAAAATCTTCTTCAAGGCTTGAAGTCAAAAATATGATTCAAAGAAGTGGTGGGAAACCCCTTTTTTAAACGCAAACAGTCCCCAGGTGATTGGTCTAAAGCTAGCCTGCTTTAGGGGCCCAATCCCTAGGAACAAGTGGACTTTGCCTTCTGACATCACACCCAAAGTGCTTTGTGCTACAGGAAGTGGAGGGGACAGGAAGGAAAGATAGAAGCACAGAGGAACACGATGGTTGAACCTTCCTCCAGATGTACCCCTTCTCCTTCTCAATAGAATCAAAGGTCTTTAAATATGCAGCACCCTGTTGTGATGACTAGCCTTTTGTGAATGGGTGCGCCCTTTGATTTCTATTCCCATCCTTGGCAGCATCCAGTGGGGTACTTGTCATGCTAGGGATGGTGTTACCTGCCCTGATAAAAAAAAGAACAAAGAGAGGCAATTCCCAATGCTATAGTCTTCATGGCTGCACCAGAGTTTGCCTGTCTGAGGGAAATGCACATAACCCTTCCACAGCTGAACTGGTGTCATAGGGCTGACAGATGTGTGATATCAAATTGATGAGGCTAGGATAACTGTGAAAGTTGCTGGCCACAATAGACGAACACAGGGATGGCTTATATTTACAGTTTAGCTTGCTACCAGGACACCAGTCTTTTAATTATGTAGCTTTTCGAAACAATGTGCATATCTTAAATGCAGTCCCTGCGATGCAGAGACTTGGCTGTCCCTGCAGCTGTAAAGAGGGTACCTTTGACCCTTTAAACTACTCTGTGCTACTGGAGAGCAAGTGCTGTAGATCAGGCTACTGAGGAGTAAAATGTGTACACCATGCTATTGGCATGGAGCTTTAGGGAATGATCAGCAGATTTCCCTTCTTGAAATGGAATTACCCGAATCATGTTATTAATTTAAACAAATTTAAAATTCCAGGGCTTTTGCACCATTGGCAACTGGAAAGTTCATTACAATCAGTTTATGGTGTTCTGGTGGCGGGTAGGCCACATAATAACCTGAGTGATGAAGAGGGCACTCAAAGAAGAAGTTTCAAGTGAATGGCTGACTCACCAGCAGTGCTGGAGAGTCAGGAGAGCAATACCCTGGGTCCAAAAAGCAGTTCTGCACTATGCCATTTTACAGTTTCCAGAGGCTGTCACAGTGCACATTTCTTGGTAACTGATGTATGTTCCAGAGATGATAAACCAGTGCAGGAGTGACCCCAGGATCCTACAGAATGATGATTATTTGAGATTTGGACATTCCCTGGCTGAGGATCTGGGGCAGAAGAGATGAAAGGTGAAGATGATGCTGGTGTTATACAGTGATGCAGGGTTCCTTGATTATCCACACATGAATTGGAATCAGAAGCTGGTGTCAACTTGTGACGACCCCAGGGAAGAAAGAAGATGTTCTTGCAAAGTTACAACAGAGAAGATCCAGCCACAGACGAAGGACTTGTGTCGTGAGTTTAAGGATGTGATTTCAGGACAAAGGGCTACACAGGCCCATAGAGCTTCCAGGTGGGGGAGGTGGAAGCAGTGTGCTTGCCTGATGTCGTGCACCGAAGAAAAACTGGTAGGTTTGGCACATGGCATTTGCAGAGACCTGGCAGCAAAAAGGTTCCCACTTCTGGATCAAATGATGCATGCATAATCAGGAGCTTGAGAGAGAAGAGGGCTTTCATCTAGAGCAGTGAACCAGTTGTCCTTGCTGGATCAAGAGGAAGTAGTGTCACAGTTGGCTCATGCAGACACAGCGCCTTAGCACCACCACAATCGGAAAACCTAACACTGACCCAAAAAGAAAATATCACTGGGAGGAACATAGGACACAAACCAAAAAACAGAAACAAATAATGCTCAATGGAACTGAATCAAAAACACCTCTGATCCGGCACACCACTCAAGAACAACCCACTAAAACGAATTAGGCTATTTTCCTTCAAACATGTTGGGAAACCAGAAATCTATGAACTGGAACCATCTCTCATAAATGTTCCCCATCACTAAGAAAAGGAAGAAACCAAAGCACATCATACACATTCTTATTGCAAATAATACAGAAAAACCCTCAGCCCACACCAATATAGTCATAACTCTACATCTCTTTAATCAACAAATCAACAAATAAACCTATCCCACTTGTCAAAACACCCAGATCCCCCTGTAGACTCGCAGGGCTTCCATCTGGAAACAAAACGCCTCCAGAGTACAAATCAAAATTCACCAAGAAAATCACACATTGGCAGAAGCCAATTCTGTGTGCTTCAATGGGCTCCAACATTTAAGCACAACAACTTGTCTTTTCCCTCTACTCCACTAAATACTTTCCATTCCGGAGCCACGTGAACTACTGGAGACTATGAAAATGGCAGCAGTACTCAGTACAAACCCCAATAATATAAAATAGCATAGCATAATATAAGACCACCATCACCACCAATTTCCTCTGTGGTATCGAGTTAAGGATTAACTGCTATTCTGATGTCAAAGTAGCACCTGTGCTGTGACAATTGACTACTGGACTCCAGGAGTACAGGGATGAATAGTGGCCAAACTGCCTACTCAGCCCCACACTACTACTAACCCAGTAGTGATACAAATCATAAAGGTGAAACAGGAGCAGCCTGAAAGGTATCTCCTTTGCCTTTTGTGGTAACAAGGGACGAGGGCAGGCTATATCTTCAGCGGGGTTTGAGCTGATCACAGTAGCAACCGAATCAGCAATAGTACAAGGGCTTCAATATAAAAGAATGGCCAATCAGGGTTCCTTACTAAAGAGGAAAAATGGGAGGGTCCCTTCCCTCAAGCCACGTTCAAACTATGGAAGACAACATCACGGCCAGAGAACCTCCGGTCACACAAGTTTGCACCTCTGCCCACTGCCCCGGATATCAACGCACACCGTGACCATGCTCCACCTGCGAAACCAGGCTGCATCACACCCAAGGCACGCGGTGGGAACCAAGGCGGAGCTGGAACCGATCATATGGACCAACTCGACTAAACGCTTTGCAACCTAAGCTGCTATTGTTAGATAGAGTTGACATCATGACGACATAGCCGCAATCGACATAAAACATATGTGCTGCTGCGCACCTGGATCAGACACACACACCAACCCAAATGAAGAACACGTTCAGTGCTATGACTTAGCGGACCGTGTACACTCACAGATGTACATCATTATTATTTGTCACATAGGCCAGCAACCATATTGCAGAAACGTAAGACACTGGAAGAGCTTGTGTATATGCTTGCAGAGGCTTCATGCTACTAACCCTGGGGATAAGACCCTATAGATGGACCAATGTACAAGGAAGCCTGCTGCGCCCCACACCCCCTTTCTCTATGGACCTTATGCCACAGCATGCAACCAAGCCGGGATAGGCCTCAGACCAGAGCCGACAGGCCAGGAACAGCTCATGCGGAGCTACAAGGTGCTGAGCACGCAGAACAGCCACTGGCTGGAGCCACCGCAGCCAAGGTCGCGATGTTACAATCCACATTCCGTGCTCTCCAAGCCAATGTGACACCTGCTACTGCTGTGACTACCCGAAGCAAAATACAAATCAAATCCCCTTAATTCTGCCTCAGCCATGGTCTCTCAACACGTGACCAGGCTGACCTGATACCATGCCAATTCTGAAGTCTGAAGAAGCACGGGTGTCCCACGTCTGGGACCCCTCTGGCAACAAAGTCGTAACAACTGAGACATAGGGCCTCATCACGAGTTTGGCGGTAACCCTTAAATTGGGAGGTCGCGCTATTACCGCCGGATTTAAGGGTCCGCCAAATCAGGGCTTCGGCGGATTTCTCCCCAGCTCTGAGCTGGGGGGATATCCGCTGGCGGTAAGAGCGCGAAAATTCCCCATTGGGCCCAATGGGGAATGGGGCATTCCCGAATGGGCTCAGTGGGGAATGGGGAATTCCATTACCGCCAAACCCGTGATCCGGCACTAATAGCACCGGGGGGTTGGCGGTAGGGCTAATACCACCAGCGGTAATACTGCGGGCTTTACCGCCCAACTCGTGATGAGGCTCATAGGCAGCGAGGGGAAAGGAGCGCTCTAATAGCAGTAGCAGAACCTGTCCATTGTCTTTCACTGACACATAGGGACTCATTACGACCCTGGTGCTGAGGGGTTAACAGCGCTGTAAAAGGCTGCGGCGCCACTAACCGCTTAGCGCCTAATTACGAGGTCGCATTGCGGCTACCGACCTTAACGGCTGGTCTGGACCAGCCGTTAAAGTAGAGACCCGCAAAGGGACCTTGAAGGTAATTAGGGTACCGCAATTTGCGGTACCGTAATTACCGCCTTCCTCATTCCCATTGAGCCCTATGGGGCAAAAATGGGAATGGGGAAGGGCCAATGGTGCATGGGGAATTACCGCCCCACCAACCTTGGAATGGGGTGGTATTTCCCCATTGCACCATGGCGGACTCGTTACAATACCGGCAGCAACCATGGTGCTAATAGCGCCATTGGTTACCGCTGGTGTTGTAATGAGGGCCATAGTCATACATTGTTGCCAGCACCAGGTACATCGCGGGCTGGGAACAACGATGGTCCCAGGCTTGGGGGCTCGCTGATGGACCAATCAGGACACGGGGGGCTAACCACTGACGACAATACCACACAACCAATCACTAACTCTCCCCATGTATAATTTTCAAAGTAACAATTGCTAGGGACGAACCAAGCGTACCATCTGACCTCTACTCCACCAATAACCCTTCCCACTATATGGTCCTATACTGAACCTACCAGTCGGGGAACCAACCCGGAGTGGCGGTAGGTTCGGGGATGAGCTTTCGCAGGTGAGGCAAACTGTTACATCACTCAAGTACAAAATGGGCCTGCAAGCCCGACTAGGATGAGAAGTTACATGGAACCTACACTCCATGTATTTGTCCCTGCCTGTTTCTTCTAATAAACAGCAGTAACTAATTGCTCTTATGTGGCCCCTCTACTTCTTTGAGACAAGGAAGGAGTTAGGGCCTTCCGAGAGCTGGAGGTCCGCGGACCCCAGGCACAGGCTCTGCTGACCACCAGAAATTACCCTAACAATACAAATATGCAAATACCTAACTATAAACAAAAAACAAAAGTGAAAACCTACCTCTATAAATAAATGCTGAAAATGCAAGTTGTTGTAGAATAGCTCATTAGATCAGCAGTGGTGCTCAGGCAATCAACTGGCACAATGCCAATATTCACAAAGTTGTCTTGTAAGAAAATATCACAGAAGAGGGGCTTAAAATTCACTGGGGTCCAAAAAGTGGATCAAGGGTGACAAGGTCTCTTCACAGTCCTCTATGTCTTTGCCTTTGGGGCTCAACAGCAATGAGGCATGTATTTAGGCATCACAAAATGAGCCTGGATGCTTATGCTGCTGGACCAGGGTCTAGATATGGAGCAGCTGCGACATGTCCCAATGATGCAGTCCTGTTTGGCAGTGGCATTGGCTTACATGTCGAAGATGTTATAATGTCAGGCAGTGTCAGGCCAGTGGCGCTGGGAGATTTGGTGACCTGGGGGAATGGAAAAGTGAAGATTTGCATTAGATGTTGAGCAGGCTAGGGAGATTCAACGCAGCATTGGGGCACTGCAATTGCATCGGCTGGTAGCTCAAAGAAGTTGGTGACCAGGTGTCAGCATCGAACTGGGGATGAGAAAAGACTTGTCGGGTCTCAGATGTAGAGATGGCAAAGCTTTGGTGTTGGTGTCAAGTGAACACAGAGATGCCGAGGCTGTTGATCATCGAGATCATGAATGACTCCAGTGGTTCCTGTGCAGCAGCTTCGATGACATTGAAGGTGTCCAGACTGGAGTTGAGGTGGTTTGGAGATACAGGGGGAGCCATGGGTCACTTCCTTTGTTCTTCAATCCACACCAAGGTGAGTCTTTCTGTTGCAATCCCACACCAGGATCTTGACTGGCACCTTTCGGGGGTTCCTTCACCTCCAGTGACAGGGACCTATTTCCAGTGCAGGCATATTGAAGCCTTCGCTCAATAACAGTCACCCCACTGTTTCCTTTGGATGGTTAGGGGACACAGAGATCTCCTCTGCCCTGGATGTCTTTTGTCTTTACCTCCCAAGCAGAGCATTTGGGGAAGCCTATATCCCCAAAAGAAATCCAGATAAATTATTGTTTGCTGTTGTGGAAGTCCAGGAATGAATCAACGAAGTAGGGGGTGCACAACTAATTCTACAGGCAACATTCCACAGGGGATTGTTCTAAAATAACCCAGCCGTAAGGAGTCCAGTCGCTGCTGTTATAACAAGAGCCCTTTGCCTTATGACATGACTCCCAGAGTAGCTTGCTTGCAGGAAATGGAGGGGGGCAGGAAAAGGAAGTGAGCCCTAACAGAAAGCAATATGATGGGTCCCATCTTCAGGCCTAACTTCCCTCTCTAGCTACTCTAACCCCACCTGTTCGCATGACTGCTAGTTTTAAAGGCATTCCAGTGATCAGCGCCTTGGTGTGTGGCTAGCTTTGTTATGTCACTGCTGCCTCTGAAGTACCATTCACAGGGGACGTCTTGGGGGAGGTTTCTATGCCCTGGCGAGTTACCCTTCCTGCTGGAGAATCAAAAGAGGCAGAAACCTGGGTATTGTTGCACAGCTGTGGTGACGGTCAGCCTATTTACCAGTCCACCTCTGTCCTGTCATGGTTAAGCCCTTCTCACAGAGCTGATAATGGTGTGATGTGAAAATTGATATAGCGTTATGATTGTGTGCTCGTATAGTCACCATGACACCCCTAGTATAGTTTATTTTTAAAGGTCACCTGCCACCAGACTGTCAATGGCATACATCAATCAAAATGGAGCACAGACATTTCAAATGCTACATTTTCCTGCATGGACTTTGTGTTCCAACAGCTGTCAGGGATTCACAGGTAACCTTTTGAACCTGCCCTGTGCCACTGCAGAGCTGGCCCCACAATTGTCAGTAGACTATTTTCAGCAATGCATCAGTGTGCACTATCATTTTGGCATGGAACATTTTGAAGAGGGGAGGTCTGATTTTCTAGTCACCCTTTCATTTAAAGAAAATATGTGCATACTTTTATTTTAATAAAAATAAAAACCACAGGGTTTTTTCACCATAGCAGATGGCAATCCGTCAAGCTGACAGTGGAGAAGGTGGGAGGTAAGCTGTTTTTTAGGAACCC
Source organism: Ambystoma mexicanum (assembly GCF_040938575.1). Taxonomy (NCBI): domain Eukaryota; kingdom Metazoa; phylum Chordata; class Amphibia; order Caudata; family Ambystomatidae; genus Ambystoma; species Ambystoma mexicanum. The sequence goes on along the minus strand of NC_090921.1, from coordinate 1,155,469,388 downwards.
ACGCAGCTCTGGTTGAGCTAAAGTCAAAGCACCCAGCACTGCTGAAATGTAATCTAAACATCATTTAGCAAGCTTGTAGCAACAAGTGATGTCACATTATCATGTTTTAGATGGTTATGCTCTACTCTGATGGCTGCTAATGTGCTCGATTTCTTTTAAAGTGCAACTGCTATACAGCTGTACGGAATGTTGTGCCTCAATGACATCAATTTGAAATTTCTGATTCAAACAAGAAATAGCTCTTATACTATGATAAAGTGGGTAGAAAATAGCAATTTGTTATTCATAGGGCAGATGGATTTCTTCCCCAATAAAACAGAAATGTACAGCTGTTACAGAATGACCATTTGTTGAGGGTGGAATAGCCTGAATTGTTTTGAATTTAAGTAAATACAATTATGCAGGTAATTCGGCTTCTGAAAGGGAGGTTTGAGAACAGACCCCATTCTCCCTCTTTCGTGATGTTAAAGGCCAAAATGACAGTGAGAACATTTCCCTTTGCTGAGTTAGTCCCTTGCACGCTACGCACCAGCACCAATGTAGCACAGGATAGGGATAAATGTCACATGTGCATTCCCATGAGCTGCTGGAACTCAAAGTGGCCCGATTCATGGACTTTTTGGACGGTTCAAAGTGACTTTGCACTGCTGAAGAGTGACTTTGCACTACTGACACAACCCCTGATTCATGGAACTTTGCAAAGTGTATTTTTGCAGTGCAAAGTCATTTCGTACTGCAAAAATGACCACTTGCCCTGACTTTGCACTGCAAAAATACACTTTGCACAGTGAATCTGGCCCAGAGTGTAACTTATTAACTGTTCCTGGTTTTGGCATAGTGGCAACTAAGGTGACAAAATTATACAGTTAGAACAATTTGCTATCATGCAAGTGTCTGCTCTGCGAGCAGGGCTCTGGCTAGGACAGGGCGATGTGCATGAGCCATCTAGCATGGACGCCTCCACTGCAGCCATGTGTGAAAATGGTAAGGAGGCCACTTTGTTAATCCACCAGCAAAAAGGGCGGCAACGTCTTTTAGGGAACAGGGACCCTCCCTGGGCGATCTTCTTCTTGATGTCTTTGCTTTAAAGGCAGCACTGGCATAACACAGTCACACACACACACACTAGGGGCTAATCAATGGAGTCATTTTCAAGTCATCGGACATGGGAAAGGGCCGAGTTAGAGTAGCCAGAGAGGAGAGCGAGGCTGAGAGCGGGGAACCACCATCTTTGTATCTGATTGGGCTTGCTACAACTATCCACACACCCCATTTCCTGAAAAGAGAGCTCTCCGGGTATGGTGTTTGGAATGCAAAGGCATTTGATCCAACAGATTCAATTGGACCCCCAACAGCAGGCTTTCTTTGGACCAATGTCAGGTGACATTCTTCCTATATAAGGAGGAGGAATCCCCTCCTTCTTTCATTCACCTGAGGACTCTCAAGACAAAAGAAGGAGTCACTCGACCTTTGTTGGGCATACAGTCTATGACAAAGTCTTCTGCCAGAGAGGTGAAGACCAAAAGCAACAGAGGAGGCAAACTGCTGTGAACCAAGGCTTTCTGCTGCCTGTTCACTGGAAGCAGGATCCTGCTCCATGTGGGTAGAAAAGGTCCCATTCAGGTGTCAGACAACTCCCTGGGCTGTAAGTGTGGAACTAAGAACTCACCTTGTCCTGGAGACCCTGCATGGAGTTGGCCTCCCAGCAACTCAGAAGTCCAAAAGTAGCAGGAACCCTATTTTGCCACCTCGAAACAACTTAGAGCCGATCGTTCCATGCCCAATGCAAGTTGAGCCACTGCATGGCCCATGGTGCCTCTTTTCAGGGCCGCTGCAATGACTTTTGCCACGCTAGGCAAACTGTCAGATTGGCGCCCACTCTGGGTAGCCATTAGATCAGGATTCGTGGCCCCATGCCCACCACTTCTCTGCGCACATTGGGCAAACATCACGGTTGTTGCACAGTCATCAGTCCTGGGAACAAAGACCTGTTTGGATCAAGTCTGCCAGGCTGATCAGGGCTTTGGTGCCAAACAGGGCAAATTCATTGGTGGGGCAAGAGGTGAGAGAAGGAAAGTTACAGAGGACATCTGCCCATGTGTTAAGTGTGGCACACCTACAAAAAAGACCACCTCCATGCTTCAAATATATTTATAAAGTTTTCTTTTAATCCTACTCCCTCTTAGAGAGTATGGAGGCTCTATTATGCAATTCTCTCTGCGAGCTGGTGCTGTGCAAAACACCTACACGAACAAATGCTTGCAATGCTGGATGATGGGCTTAAAATGATTTAATAAACCACACCTACATTAACACAGACGCGCCATCCCCAACCCCAGTTCCCCAATTCACAGATCTTATCATCCACTGCCACCCATGTTCCCATTCACCAGGCTTTGCTATGTCTGGTCACCACTCCCATGTTCTCGTCACTCCTCCCATGTTCCGTTCACTGCCCATTTGATTTAATCACCTTTCACAAGTGCTAGTAACCACTTAAATGTCCCCAGTCACATCTCCATGCTCTGTACCCCTTCGCCCTTTCATGTCCCCATTCTAGGTTCGGACTAGCCTGTAGGGCAATGCCCGTACCAAAAATGCAAAAGGCTGGTCTAGCCCAGTTTTTTTGGTCAAAGTGGCCCCTTTTTTGGTCAATATGGGCCAGTTTGAGTTATTTCACTATGCAGCTAGTAGTTTTGACCAGTTTTGTTGAATAAATATTCTTTAAAGTGTACAGTTTGCATCACATGTTTATCAAATAACTCCCCCTTTGGCAATATTCAAAAAGTCTGCCACAAAAGGAATATTTGCAACTGTGGGACACTTTTTCATTGGTGCCTGAGACAATGTTATGCCCCCCAATCTGATCATGCCCCATTCATCCCTCCCTACGCTTCAGTCATCTCACATGTTACCTTTCACCCCCCCCCCCCCAGCTTCCATTCACCAGTGGTGTGTTCAGTTCCACCTCTGTGTTCCATTCAATGTCTCAATGGTTCAATTCATTCACCTCACAGCAGGCTTTCAACCACCCACCGCAGCCCCTTGCACCGGCTCACCTTGAGGCAATGGCAAATGTTCACTTTTGCACGTCGAACCATCATGCTCAACGTAGTAGCCACGGCCACCACCCATTTACACATGAGAAAAGCCTTTCTATCAAGTGTCTACGGTCTAAACTCTGCGCTACCTGACCCTGGGGGCGGGCCAGTGGGGGCAGCAAAGTGGGGCAATAACTAGCTATAAATAAGCGTTGTGAAACTATACCACTGACTGCTGCGCGCTATACAAATGGTAATGAAAGAACATATATCGCTTCTCCGCAGATTGGAGCTGGGAATTACTCAAATAAATGCCTAAAGGATATACCTGTCTAAAAATCCACCAACAGACAGTGTAATATCACACTTTTTCCACGGCTCAGTCACCAAGAGTGGATGTCGCCACACGTCCCTAGGCTGGGTCATGAGGCGGCTAATCAATGGTATTACGTTTACAAGACCTTTTAAAGAATTTGCCTTTCAGCCCTCGGAAAGCAGGGGTTCAAGTTCTGTTTGCTAACCCGGAAGTCACATTCCTTCAGACGTTGTGTCCCCACTACCCAGAAGAGGTTATGCCGTGTGTATTGCAGAATGGGACTGCACTGCAGCTCATGTACAACACTGGAGACCTAAGCATGTCTTCCTGCCTGTTCGTCGGAAAAAATGTCAGCAAGATTTCTGTTGAGAAGAAGTCTTGCTGAGAGAGCAGTCTATCAAAAGTTTTCACCCACGTGACGTCATCTGCTTCCACCAGAACAAGACCTTGCATTTGTGCAATATTGCAGCTCTGTAGCAGGATAAGAGGGGCTGGGCCTGATTAAGGATATTGTCATTATATGTGCTCGCCCTGCCTTGGTTTTGCCTTGGAGGCACTTTCAACAGGGGAATAGAAACCACAGAGGCATCGGGCCACATTAATGTCATTCCTGGCATCACAGGCAACGCATGTCCTTCCTTATATGTCCTTTGCTGTGGCAGGGAATCAGGGATGGGTCCCTTCGCCACAGTTCAAGCCACGATGGGTGCCGGTTTTAGGAGCTCTCAACAATGTTTCTATTTTCAATATCACGTCCCTAGTGTGGCTGCTTGGGTGAGTTTGGAACAATGCCTGCACCTCTGTCACTCTCACACATACTTCTAGTGAATGTTTTCATTCTGCCTTACATCCTGTGAAACGTGTGTCTAGTGGCCTGCACTTATTGGAAGGGCTCCATCTTCAGCAGTTGCGTTGGTCGGTCATGCTGTCCATAGCGCTGCTCGTCGCAGCCTATACGTCCCGCCACTTAACCGGGAGAGGGAGACGGGTGATTTAATGCTTTCCACTGACTGAGGCATATGGTGGGGACACGGGCTACACCGCGCACACCATGTTTTACAGCTCACTGCAGGACAGTTAAACTAAGAGAGCCCGGGGTGACACTGAGTCCACTAAGTGTACTAAAAAGTGCACTAAAGGAAATCAGCGCACGGCACACCCACCTCGCCATGCTGCAGCCAGGGGCCCAGCCCAGGCAGGCACTCAGTCACTGCCAGACAGACAAATTAGGCAATATTATAACATTTCATTTCAAAAGACAGGGATGGTGCATTGGTGGGGGACATGCACCCACTGGCATATGTTTGGCAGTACAATGTATTAACCAGTTACAATCGGCACCTCACCTGTAGGTCTGTTCACTGACTAGTTTCAGCAGGGGCCATGGCCGGGCCACGGGCCTAGCTGTCCTGTCCTAGGTAGGCTACTGGCACATGGTCGATACACACGACATACAGCTAGTGCAGGGCTGGTGGTGGAAGTCTGGGACAGGACCAGGACACTAAAGCAGTGGAGCAGTCCTCGTCGGTGGAGGTAAGAATGCTTGCTGAATGCAGGCAGCATTTGAAGCACGAGCCCAGACCAGAGTCACAAAGGGATAGATGGCACCTGCAGTGCTCAGCTCGTCGTGCTAATGCGCAGGTGCGACTCATGCAATGCGAGCGCAACCACGCCTACTGACCCAATCCCAGCCTTCACGGGGCCTGCTGCTGCAGGCGCCACGCAGCCTGCAGACAGGGTGAATTCAGCCCTTAGAGATGCAGACATATCAAGTATAAGAATTCTTCAAGGGAACCAAGAACCACACTGATGCTGTTTGTCACACATATGAGATTGCCACACGCAAAACATGTTATGCTCCACTCCTTCAGAATATCCTCTATCATAAGGGCAGCTTTTCTGCCACTCTTGTTTCCACTTCTGTTTCACTGCTTTGAGTTCAAATATGATTTCTGGGAGAACGAGAAACACATTGTTGCCGTTTGGCACACTCCTGTGATTGCCCCATGCAATGCTCCACTCCTCCTGAATATCTTCTATCAGAAGGGCAGTCTCCCGGCCACTCTTGGATCTCCCCTTCCACACTAACCAAATGCTGGTAATGATTCTGGTTCAGTGTCCCAATTCTCTGGCTTGGGCAATGTAGGTTTAAGCCATCTTTGCTTATAACTTCTTTTATATATGGCAACAGTCTTTTCCAAACAATGATATTCTCAATTGCCTTCTTTTGGCTTGGGCAATACTGGTTGTTCACAAATTGCCCTGATATTATTCTCTCTTGGCTTTGGCTCTGGCTTTTGGCAATTATAGTTTTATTTTCTTCTTGGCTTATTGTCCTTTCTTTTTGTGGATTTTTATAAATCCTACTTTGTTATAATCACACCTTTCTGGTTTGATTATTAACATCTTGATCTGCCGTCTGCTCCCTTTAAATCAGCTAGATCTTCAACAGAATAAATAATCTGCTTTACAATGGTTCAGTATTCAAAGAGCCTCTTCTTTCGAGTTACTTTGTTTATGGCATTTCGGGATTTCAAATCACTGGCCTTGGCCAGCAGGCGGTTACGGAGTGCTCAGGAGTCACAATGTAACGGTGAATTTACCGGGTCTGGGATGCACGTCCGTTTGCTGCTGGCTCCAGGACTTCTGCTTCAGTTTCCCAGCACGTTTCGGCAACTTCTTCTTCGCTACTTCTGCAGCACGCGTCTGCCAATCTCTGAGCCCTCCTGGCTCCCACAGCTATCTGGTGCTTGCCTGCCACTGGTGTTCATCTGACAGTAGGGAAAACTGCAAAAAGGTGTGCTTTCCGCTGCATGACCTCTGCAACTGCAAACTCGAGCTTATGAGACCCTCTCAGAACCAGCAGTAACTTCACACACTTCAATGGTCACAGCGTCTCGGCTCTTCATCAACATTTGCTTCTGCTGCTGTGTAGAGATTACAAAACTGCTCCCCCTTCTGCTACTACTCCTCTCTTTCCTAATGGCCTGCACTTGAGGGGGCCTGTTATGCCTCCCATTCTCCTCAATGGGCTGCAACATGCAGTCCTGTGCCTCTGCAGTTCTCTTCTTCATCCCAGTACCTTGGGGCTTGTGGGATCTCAAGCCCACAACATAAAATTCATAATTTTCAATTAAATTTATCGTTCTCTCCTTGAACATATTCCCCAAAGGAGTACCATAAGGATTCCATGAAATACTTGGCTTTACAGACAAATGGGGTTTTTCAGAGTATAAATTGATAACATTTACAGACTCATCGTCCTTATTTCCTGGGTACTCATATGGGCTTTCATTTATATGGCTGTCAGTGACTTTAAAGGTGTTTTTCTTACTCCTAATGCAGGAGTGGTTATAACTATTTTCAGATACAATCCTACCATCAGTTTGAGGGAATAAAAGTTCCATTTGACGACAAGTAATTGTATACTCCGGTATCAATGATTTTCTCTTCCTTGAGGAAGAAAAATACCACATCTCATCCCACAAAGTCCTCCTGTTCCCCTGAGGCCCTTCTCCTCCCAGGTGCTGTGTGATGCTGGAAATGCATCGGAGGGACAGGGCCTCCGTATCCTTGTCCTTTACTGCTTTTTATCGAGTGTTCTGTCGTGTTTTCCACGCAGGAGTTCATGTGGGACTACTGGCGGTGCAGCTCTCTCTTTTGGTTTTGGTGAACAGACCCATGGGATACCCTTATGGCACCCATGGGTGGGGGGTTCAACCCTGTACCCCTAGTGTATGTTTTTGGGCACCTGTGTGTGGCCCACAGAGCAGGGTATGGGCTGGTGGCAGCTCTGTGCTGAAATGACTGGTGCCCTGAGCGTCTTCCATTTTGGGATGCCCAGGCCCTGTCATTGGAATCGGTAGATTCCTGATGGGGACAAGATGGCCCCCGTGGCCTCTTGCCCTCCATAGCCTGTTACCTTGATCTTCCCGAAGTCCCGGGAATCCCTGACTCTGTCCCTTCCCCCTGACTGGCTGTTGGGTGGAAGTTCCATATATGGTAGTGTGGGGAAGTGCCGACTAGACTGGCTGGAGCCTTCCCAATGACTGTATGTTGTGGTTACACCTGTGGGTGCGACCTGGGTGAATGGAGTGTGTGACGAATATGCACTTCTTGTTGTGGATGTCTGGTATCTTGTGTTTGACACAATGACTTAGACAGCCCTGCCCGGAACTGGTATGAATGCAGTGTGTAGTGTTGAATGGCGTGGTACTTGTCCGAATCCACATTCTGTGTTGTGAGTGTCTGGATGGATGGCCTGAATGCACCGGGCACCTGATTGGCTGACAGACTGCTGAATGCCCTTCTTAGTGATTGGATGCTCGAGTGTGACCCAGCGGAATGAATGGGAGATAAACAGTATATCGACCTCTCACTGCTAGGAATCGTGTTCAGAAGTGTTCAGAGCTGAAGTCCAAACTACGAAGAGTAACTGGAGTGAAACTGACGCTTGACCTTGAAGCCCTACTGGAAGAGAAGAATTGCTGTTGCTCTCCTTCATCAATCTGAAAGGTGCTGTGTCTCCAAGGACTGACCGAGAGAGGACCTGGTAAGGCGCCCTCTTCCCGAGCTACGAGGGACCATCGTGCACCAGCTGATCTTTGCCAAAGCTCCCTGGTAGACAGACCTCCGAAAGGCTGCCGACTGGAGAAGGGAACTGCCGCGGAATCCCAAGGAGAAGCGCCCAGACTGTTGTCCACTACCGTCGACAACCGCCGTCACCGGCCGGAGCCACCGTGCTCCCGTTTGCCTAAGAACTTTCGAATTCAATGACGCACTCATACGCATCGTCACCCGCTTTATCCCGCTGGAGAAGGCCAGGCCGTTGACACGTGAGGAGTATCCGCCAGTGGGTTTCCCGCCACACAAAGACCACAGAGACGCCGACGACTCGACGCCCTTCCTGGGCCACAGTTCTTCAAACTCTGTGCGGTCCAGAACTATCGACATCGAGGTGCTCCGCACACCTCTTCCTTGTAGGACATTTACACTTCCCCGTCGATGAGGACCGCTAGGAAAGAAGCTGCCACTTCACCGCCGTAGTTCACCCTGTTCTCCGTCGGACGTTTGACGACCCGTGACTCCTGCCTTAAAGGGAGGGCACTCAAGAAGGGCTATCAATTCCCCAATGAGGAACGCTACAAGGCCAGGTACTTTGGGGTTGCTGAACTATAGGAAAGACTCTTGTGAACAATATATGGACTGGGCTTGTGATATCTTTGTTCTACAGGTTGCCCGAGTGGGGGGATCACCACACAGAACTGTGTCTAGGTAACGGGCCAGTATTCTGCCAATTATTCTAACCAACTGCTTTCCTTTTATATCTATTGTTGGTTTCCTTTACAAACTGATTTGTGTGCCATTTAAACATACAGTTGATGCGCTTTAAAGAGATCTGATAGTAACTGTGGTACCACGTAGAACTGTATATTTGCCATTATAGATAACTGAGTACAAAGTGAGTTATCGTGATATTGTACATAACCTTGAATATTAATTATATAAAGACTGTGTTTTAACTAATACAGTGTGCAGACATTCCTTTGTGGGTGCTTGGGGACTACACTGTACTTAAGAACCAGCCTGCATCACCTCCTGAGAAGCTAGGCCTTGATTGCTCGACGACGTACCAATAATAGAGAATTTTGTCTGGAGTCCTCTGTACCTCTCCTCTACCATATAGAGAGCGGAAGTACAGACCCCCCCTCCAGTCTTTACATGCTCCTCCTGGCTAGTAACGCTACCAGTGTCAGGATCAGGAAGGATCTTCCTTTCCCTGGCCACCTGGGAGGAGACCTTGTGAGGACTCCCTAGGATTCATCACACTTTCCCTCCCCATCCCCTTGACAGGATCATGATCCTGACTGTGTCACAACAGGATGACAATAAAAAACTAAAAGTGCCTTAATCAACCTAAATGTTGTCAGAATTATTCTTCTCTTTAGTGGGATATTGCTCTGGGACCACTTACACAAATAAAAAGTTTCTCATGAAAGTTACGTTTTGCAACAAACATTTTGCCAGCACTCCATCTGTCCAGGGGCTGGATGTCCCCTGGCAAATCCACACAATACTTGTGAGATCACAGTCCCATGTTTTAAAAGGGTTCTCACACCCTCTTTCCCACAGTTCTTGAGGTCTCTTCTCTTGAGTTCTCTGTCTCAGTTTTAAGCGTGCTTGCGTCCCATGTCCCCCAGTTCTCATGGTCTTTTCTCCTTAACTCATAGCACTGTGTGTGGCGCTTTCCAAGGATTCCATAAGTGGAGCCAAGAGAGGGAGGTCTTCTAGGATTGTTGGAGCTAGAGTATGACAGGACAATGCCCTGACGCTGAGTAAGGCCTATCACTAGGTTCCTCACTTCCTTCCTCTAGGTTCTGCTCCTCCAGCCACCTGCTCCAATCCCTCTATCAGCCACTGTGTCTCGCCTCGACATTTGCCCTTACAAGTCCTTGACCTTTGTTATTTCTCTTCTTGGGTGCACCCTTTTTTATCTTCAAGACCACCATTTCTATCCTAGCAATTCTCAGTTCCCCACTTTGCTCTAAACCCCCTCTGTTAGTCATTCAGCAGTCCTACACCTCACCCCTCAGTTTCTCCTCCTACCTCCTCCTTCACTTCATGGAGGATACCCAATGCCCCCTTCACTTTTTTCTTTCACCTCTTTTTCTATCCTCCTAAGGTTTCTCACTCCTTCACTCCTTCACTCCTTTCAAGACATCCTCTGCTCCCTCCGCTTAACTTTCTCTATCGCCTGTTCTTTTCATATCCATCCTTCATCAATAGTTTCTTCCAATGGCTGTTTTTTCTCTTCTCCTTCTTTACCCCTTTGGGCCCCTCTCTCACACCGTTTATGATAGTCCAAATTATTTTAAGTGATTATTTAGGGGTACATTTCTCTACAGATTTAATGGGGAATAGCCACATCATGAATCAGGCCATAAGGATGAAACAACAGTTGGGGGGGATTACTCGCTTTATGGCCATGTGCAAATGCCAAACCCTTATTATGATAGTTAAGATAGATTTCATTCAAGCAAAAGCAACGGTCAAATACGGCTCCTTTTTGTGGGGTTGTTCCAACTTGGCTAGTTTACAAACTATGGACAATTATTTTCTTAAGAAGATCCTGTGTTTCCCAAGATCAGCCCAAATTATGCGACTCATATCGAGCTGGGCTTCTCTTACTTGGAAAATGAACTGCAACTAGAACCAGCTATGCATTGGTTACGGATCTGGTTGAATCAAAGGGCAACATTAACACAGAATATTATTAAAGAATTGTTAAAAAAGAATGGCACCCTTAGTATTCCGTGGCTTCATTACATAAACAAAAAGCCTATTGAAAATCAATGCACAAGCACTTTTCCTCTCACCTGTCACAATGGATAAAACTTTGCAGATTCATTATAAAACACTTTTCATTTGATATTTTAAAAAAAGATACATGAAACCACTGAGTTATCAATCAGCTCCAACTGCAGACATACACTGCTTTCTACCACTGGTACCCAGCAGGATTACCTGACTTGAAGCCATAAGTCCTTTCAGAGAAGGCTAATCACAAGAGCATGTTTTAATAGCTTACCACTTAAAGCCATTACTGTAAAATGGAAAGACCAGCCAAATGACACCAGATGGCCACTATGTAATGAGATAAATTAAGGTTTACAACATTTTGTAATGTTTTGTCCCATGTATTTGCACATCACAAAGAGGACAATTTTATTGATTTTAAGACAGATTCGTTTTTACCAATGTCCTCCAGCTTTATGTATCTCCTTATGAGTAATGTGCCTTCTGTAGGGTGTACTTTTCCTCAACTACCATGAGCTGAAAAGATTCTCTTTTTAGAGGCTGTGTGGGTGAGGATCGTGAAATACAAAATCTAAGGTATCCCACAGAACAGCTTCCTTCCCTTTCTGCTAAGAGTGAGTTATCCTAGATGCATGCAACCCTAGTCATGTTCACCCCTTAACCAGAAAAGGGCGAATAACCATGTAATTATCAAAAATACACATTTTAATATTTATCAAAAACACTTAACACATTACAATATATTTTTCTAAAACAACACAACAATATGTTTAAAACACACGCTAAAACTCATATCATTGTGTGTACATATTCTACAAATGGCAAACACGCAAACATTTCAAATTCGTTTTTTGTGCCTAACTGGAGGGTGTGTCTCTATTTAACCCTCTACTGTTATTAATGATACCCTTCTTAATTCATACGGGAAAAAGAAACTGTGCCAACACTTGAAGAATGTGTTTCTAGAACCAACATGAATCTCAAAAATAAACACAGGATTAAATCCCCATTGTATATCCTGTCGGTGCTGTCATCAGGGCACTTAATTTTTGTTATATACTGGTTCTCACGTATATCTTCACGTGCCAATTGCCATAGTTTCAATATTTCTAAAAAACAAACAAACATTTAATCTTAAAAACATGGTTTTCAATTTTTTTACACAACAAGTCGTGCATAGCATCTTTTTCAACTTCATCTCCATGTCTAATGCAAGCAGAGGGATTTGGTAATTCGTGGTCTTATTACTGTCCACTACTACACAATTTTTCAACATTTTACTTATCCTAATTTCGTACAATGTCCTGATTTCAAACAATTTTTCAACTTTTTACATGTCCTTGTCCTACAAGGGAGATGAAAACATCCCCATCGTTCAGAACAAGACGTGCTCTTATGTGAATGTTTACCTCTTGCTGGTTCTCCAAAAATCGACCAACGTAGCACTAGTAACCATTCCGTATTAGCTATACGATTCCACCCTTCACTCTTCTATTCCTCCAAGGGGCAGGGAGGGGGCTGCGTGGAGTACTGGAGCATTATTAATATTGATGACTTTTCCATCAAAAAACCGCGGTTTGCCTTCCGCCAGATGCATAATCTGAGAGACAAATTGGTACATACCTACAGAACCCCCATGGATGTGCATTCAAGCCCCCAACCGACATTGTGGAATTTGCCACCGGTGGTAGGCCATTACACGTGTGGCAGATGTTCGGTTTGTAAATTAACATCAAACATGAAATATGTAGAGTTGAAAGGTAGAAAGTGGGAACTAAGAAACTTCACCAACTGTAACTCTAAATGGTGGTGTATGGTATAAGTTGTCTGTGCGGTTTGTTGTACATCGGCAAAACCAAGAGACCTATCCGGCAGAGGATCTGCGAACACAGATCCTGTGTGAAGAACCAGGTACCAGAGAAACCCCTGGTGGCACACTTTAAGGGTGCTCATCATGGTGTGGATGACATCCACTGGTTCATTATTGAGCTGATACGTCCCCAACCAAGAGGAGGGAACAGAGACTTAAAATTGAGAGAAGCTGAACAAAAGTGGATCTATTCTTTGGATACCGTAAGGTACGGTTTAAACATTTCAATTGAATGGTCTCTATTCATCCATTACAAAAAATAGTGGGTTAAATCACGTAGCTAGGAGTCATGAGAGATGATATGATCATGACTAAATATGACATTGAAGTAATCCACATATGTGTATATTGACAATGCACATGGTGCCTGACATCTTATTACATCTAGAGAAAAAATCTGGACTGGGACATACAATCTTTTATTTACGGTCTTCTGTCAGTTGAAGTGGAGTAGTGAGCAAAGTACAGATACCACTTCAAGATGGTGGAGATGATACCCACACTAAGATGGCCGCCCATCATGTGGTAATATGACCACGCGTTAGCGTGTGTCTCACGTGATTCGAGGCACTGTTCGATAAATAGCCCAGGACAAATAATGATCGTCCTGCCGCTTCGACATACCAGGTGACAGCGTAGGGCATGGACAGGAGATGGGAAACGCACATGTCTTTTCGTAAGGTAAGATGAATGCGCTTAGAACAAATACCCTCGGTTTGCCCGCAGAGAAGAAGTTTCATTCCCCTCTTGTTTTTGTTTTGACTAGATTGCGTGACAATATAGGCAACAATATCCAGTGAGGTCTTGGACTCCACATGTCCTTTTGAAAAGCGAGACTATGGGGAGATTTTTCAATTGGTAAGCCCGATGTGAAATAAGACATAGAAGTGCAGTGTTCTTCTAGATAGTCCCTAGTAATACAGGCTTTTACTTCTTTCTGCATAGAATATCGTGGACAGCGGAGAGGTACTCCACGCAGCCCACCCTCCCCCGCCCCTTGGAGGAATAGAAGAGTAAAGGGTGGAACCGTGTAGCTAATACGGAATGGTTACTAGTGCTACGTTGGTCGATTTTTGGAGAACCAGCAAGAGGTAAACATTCACATAAGGGCACGTCTTGTTCTGAACGATGGGGATGTTTTCCTCTCCCTTGTAGGACATGTAAAAAGTTGAAAAATTGTATGAAATAAGGACATTGTACGAAATTAGGATAAGTAAAATGTTGAACAATTGTGTAGTAGTGGACAGTAATAAGACCAAGAATGACCAAATCCCTCTGCTTACATTAGAAATGGAGATGAAGTTGAAAAAGATGCTATGCACGACTTGTTGTGTAAAAAAATTGAAAACCATGTTTTTAAGATTAAATGTTTATTTGTTTTTTAGAAATATTGAAACTATGGCAATTGGCACGTGAAGATATACATGAGAACCAGTATATAACAAAAATTAAGTGCCCTGATGACAGCACCGACAGGATATACAATGGGGATATAATCCTGTGTTTATTTTTGAGATTCATGTTGGTTCTAGAAACACATTCTTCAAGTGTTGGCACAGTTTCTTTTTCCTGTATGAATTAAGAAGGGTATCATTAATAAAAGTAGAGGGTTAAATAGAGACACACCCTCCAGTTCGGCACAAAAAACGAATTTGAAATGTTTGCGTGTTTGCAATTTGTAGAATATGTACACACACTGATGTGAGTTTTAGCGTGTGTTTTAAACATATTGTTGTTTTAGAAAAATATATTGTAATGTGTTAAGTGTGTTTGATAAATGTTAAAATGTGTATTTTTGATAATTACATGGTTATTCGCCCTTTTTTGGTTAAGGGGTGAACATGACTAGGGTTGCATGCATCTAGGATAACTCACTCTCAGCAGAAAGGGAAGGAAGCTGTTCTGTGGGATTCTTTAGATTTAGGGTGTACTTTTCTGACCTATCTGCGACAGGCATTTCATTAAAGGAAGAATAATATCAAAGCTGTTTGTAATTCGTAATTTTCTTTTCTTGATGTTGGTGATAGATATTTTATAAATATTTCTGTTTCCTGTGAGATAGCTGTGAGGAACCTGAGGCCATCCTAATCTCTTTTTCCCCAGCATCCTCTGCTCAGGTGGGCAGGAAAAGGCCATCGCTTTTGGATCCCGAACCTAGGGGTGGATATGCAAGGGAGGATCACCTGGGTGGAGGGAACTTGGGGAGTGAGGAGAGAATGTCTTCGGGTGAGACATGGTATCCCCCTTTCCCTTGTCAAAGTGAATCCAATATTCCTCCTGCCTTTGTAGGCTACTGTCAATCCTTGACTCTTTATTGTGACCAAAATGTCCCACTGGAACGAGGAGGAAACAACTAGGAGTTATGCACACTTCCCTGCATTCACATCACTTTGGTACTGGCACGACAAAGAAGGCTTTTGAGGAGTTCAACCACAATAGCCAGGCATGTCCCACTAATACGTGTCACAAAGGTCAGGCAATTAATGTGGAGGACTTGCACCTGCAGCCTCTTAACAAGCCCCAGGTGTATAAGAGGGAGAGGGAGAGACGACAGAGGGAGAGTCGGCCAGGAGCAAAGGATGCAACGTATGGAGGCGGAGCGGGCTGGAGAGGAACCAGTTGGAGGAAACACGGGTTAAGACAGAGTGTGAGGGAGATGCTGGGGCTAAGGTTGCCTGTGAGAGGGTCGAGACTCCTGCAGTCTCTCCTTCCGATGCCCACAACAGGAGCTGTGGGGAACCGAAGCCTCCAAAGTGCTGCCAGCCGCTGAGAGAGCAAGAGGGGCTCTCAACAGCTTCTGCCATTGAAGAGTGGGGCTGGGAACTACTGAAGACAGCGATCGCTGTTCGCTGGAGATCCCAAAGGAAGGCAGAGCAAAGAAGGAGTGAACCGAGAAGCCCTAAGGTGCGAACGCTTACCAGTGAGTGCATAGAAGGGAACATGCATGGCGAGGCACTCCGGGACTGTGCAAACAACATTCCTGAATGCCTAACAAAGTGAATCTTGTTGCACATGCTACAGAAGGTCAAATGAGAGTACTGTGATCCTTATTGAATACTGAGCTGACTGAAAGATATGATGAACATGTTTATAAAGCAAATGAAGTACTTTTGAAAGATGTAAAGAGCATCATTGAATGCCGAACTAACTAAAGGATATGATTAGTATGTTTTGAATACAGCGACAAAGCAAAGCAAGTGATGAACCTTCATAAGCATTTATGAATTAAGTGAAAGCAACAGAGATGAGAAAGAGTAAATCTCATAGTGTGAACTGAATGCGATACAAGTTGTGGCAATGGCAAAAAGACTGCCCAGAAGAATGTGTTGGGCAGAACCTGAAAAATACAGAAGTACAGCAAAGTACACAGTGTTATCGGTTGTGTGACCTGTAATGGGTGGGCCGTGTGGTCCAACAACTACACCTAGACCGAGTGACCCCACTGGAAATGAACAAGGAGTTGAACTGGTATTGTTTTGAGAGCCAGAAAATTTGAACTGACTTTTTCTGTTTTTGCATGCTGAAAGAGTTGGCATCTTGGGGAAGGATCCCCCGAGACCTTTGTGGAAATGTTGAACTGTTGTTGTGGAACTGTTTGAACTTGGGGATGGGGAAGCTGAAAGAAAGCCACATAGCTGGAAGAAGTTCCGAACTTTACTTTTGAACACCATTGATTTTGCTGCTGACATCCCTACACATCGTATAGATTTAGTTGTGAGGGCAAGTATAGGTTTTGGACATAGACAGACTTTTCATTTGATCTTACTGACACTGACTATCCTTAGTGTTCTTCAGGTAGGGAAATCCGACCTTAGCATGGGGCAGGTTAGGCCTTACTCCATCCTGACATTTAATGTAAATAAAGCTATTTCTCAGAAAGCTGAATCTATTGTCTGTGTCTTACTTCATGTTGTCTTCACATGGTGTAGGTGAGATTGTCTTTTTAAGAACTGTTTTAATAACTGTTGCATTTTTATTTTATATTATATACATCCATACTATGTTATGCACTGGGGTCTGTATGATGCAAGGTTGGCGGAGGCCAAAACACTAATTAATTTGTTCATTACCCCTATATTAAGACAAAGTCATGCTAGAACAAAGCACTTTAGAATGCACTTTAGAAATGTATGCTGCTATATTGCTTTTTAAATTGCTCGAGTATGTATTCATTATGTACAAAGTTGAAGTGTTTTAACAGTTGATGACGTGTTTTATGTATATAAATGCATGTATGACCTAATGCAGAAATCAAGCTAATTTGAATTGAATTGATAGTCCAAATCCTATCCAACTCTCCCACCTTCTTCTCCAATTTGGGTCCCTCTCTCACAACACTTAGGATACGCCAGCTCTCTTTCAACTCTCTCAACTTCTTCACTCCTTTGGGTGCCTTCTTCGCCCATTTAGTCACTTCTATTAGGACAATTATGGTTCCGTAATTCACTTCTTAGTCTCCCACCTTCTTCATCCCTTTGGGACCCTTCTTCACACCTTTGGGCACTTTATTCATAATCACAACTGTTCTTCACTTTTCTCCTGTATTTTCCACGTTCTGGATCTTTCTCCTTCTCCCAGCACACTGGCTCTCTTAACTCCCTGCATTTTGGATCTTCCTTTACCAAAACCCCTAGGTCCTCTATGCAGCCCTCTCTCTCCGCATCTCAGGAGGATAGGTTGGGGGTAACGTGCTCATCTCGAAAGCAAGACGATGCGGAGCAACACAGGTTCAATCCCGGGTCCGAGCTTAGAAACCTATGGGTATTAAACGTGTTATAAATAACCAACTATAATTACCTCAGCCTTCTGGGTCTCCCCTGCAGCTTCTTGCCTTCTGCTCTTGGCAGGCTCCAGAAGCTCAGTTTCACTATCCAGCTGCCTGCTCCCTCTCCAGATTCTTCTCTTGCTCTCTCCATCCAGAACCAAAGGAGTTCTTCCTCCAAACACCACCACCAGCTACTTGAGCTCTTGAGTCTTAAACCCACTTAAACCACCAGCCAACAGAATGATCCCTACAAACAGATAAGGGTGGGGCATTTTATAGGTCGGACACAGCCCATATTATGTGTATTAATGTTCTGCATGACTTGATTTCAAATACATTTTATTTTTCAAGTTGCCAGAGGCCACCTTCACCTTCACTGCTTGACATTTCATCAGTCACACATGTGAAGAGCACATGTGTGGTACTGCTGAGTAGGTAGTGTATTGTCTCTCTATTTCCACTCCCTGCAACACAGCAAGACGCAGTACCTGAAAGCAGAAACAGGAAACGTGGCTTCACAGCACTTGGCAATCTGCTCGCAGTCTCTTGAAATAGTGCCAAGACAGATCCAGTCCCCCACAGGTTGGTCCCCAACTCCAAAACCTGTAGAAGGAACTACAGAAAGAATGTGACAATATCCTACTCCCACCCGCCAAAGGTGGTGAATAAGCCCTACTCAGCTAATATGCATGCACAGTCCCAGACTATCATCCATCTTTTCCAAAATGTCTGCTGACCACCAATCCTACTCGCTACCTCCTCCACCCCCTGGGGAGAATCATCACCCCTTCCTGTCAACCTATAGTTTCTTCACATCACATCACCTTCTGGATTCCAGGCAGAGGGGTCCCAAAGGGAAGCAGACATTGCCTATGGGTTGTCCTTTGTATGCAGTTTCAGAGGAGTTTGCCAGCCTTGAAGTAGGTATGTTGGAAAGTAATCTGTGGTGTGGATGACAGCATTCTGCTAATACTACACAATAAGATTTGGATCCAGAAGACTGTACATCTTGATGCTTGCGCAAGACATCTATAAGTTTATGAAAGCCATGTGGATGACATGTATTTCACAATTACTCTAGCAGTTTTTCAAGCCGTAGGCAATTAGTAGTTTTATATTGATAATACATGTGATAACTGCATCGGTTCTGACGCTACAGTGCTTCAGAGTATGTAAGTCAGTCCCACTACCGCCCCAGTTATAACAGTTATGTGTTCTAAACCTCTGATTTTCAGCACCTTCTGATGACTAATAATGCCCTCTGACCAGACCAACACCATGTCCTTACAACACAACTACCTCCTCCTGAAAACGACCATTACATTGTCAAAACCCCCACCATCGTCTGCTCCTTGTCAAAAACACTACCACCTTACCTATGACAACACGTCACCCTGGCAGTCACCACAAAGTGCTGCCACCTCCTCTCCAATCTTTGTTTCTTAAGCTTGTACTGTTGTATTATTTATGTGTTATTGTTGGATGCCTAACAGAATGTACAGAATATACAGCTATGGGAATGGTACCTGCAGGCTTAAATCCGCCTTCATGCAAATATCGTTTAAGATGCATACTGGCTTTAAGATTAGAAAATATTAGAATATATTGTTGTCATTTGGCACTCCTGATATGAATAGCACCAAGGCCACTATGAAGGAAAGTATGTTATTGAATTTAAATGACACTCAATCCAGAACCACGCTTCAGTAGAACAGGGTTTGTTTTCAAACGTGCAACCCCAGACATTTCTATTAAATTTGAGTGTCATTCTATTTTCCCAATTTATATTGATTTCAAGGGGGTTTTGGGGATAGGGCCTCTCTTTCTTCTGTGGCAGCGGCTGTGGGTAAGACATGGGATGTTCTATCTTCAGGTTTCCCTTTGGTGTGGGGAAGATGTGGCGTCTCTGCCTGGCCTCTGGTAACAGTGCTACAAAATGGTTGCATGTAATCCTATCTCTCTAGAATGTTAATTGGAAGACACGGGTAGATCTTTGATGACTGTCCTGGAGGGAGTGGAAAGGCATTTTAACAGATTCCTCTGCACTTTGTCAGGGGAAAGTCACCAGAATTCCCCGAGACCTGCTCTGAGACCTTCTGGGTACTCAAGATCCACAGGACCCAGAAAAAAGGAAAGCCATAAAAGTCTCCATAGTATGGAGGGAGCCTGAAGCTTAGTCCAGCAAGATCCAAACATTTGACATAGCAGTTCCCCATGCTACTAAAGAATTATCACGAATTAAGATAGTTTCACTTTCTAACCGCTGGCTTCCCTGGCTTCTGAATCATCAGCAGTGGCCGGGAGGATAGCTCAGGGGCAACGCCTTTGTCTTGGAAACAAGATAGGGCATAACAACACAGATTCGTATCGCGGAGACACTGGTACCTGTTATTAAGGGTGTTTTAAAAGAACTATTATAATTATAATTATTATAATTATAATCTGCTTGGGAAACATACACACACAGTTTAAAGCAAGGCATGTCAGCAGCACTCCAGAGGTGAGGAGGAAAAAACGATATGTACTGGGACACAGTTAACTTAAAAATGGTGGCAGGTACAGATATAATCTCAGACCCTTCCCCTTTCAACTCTCATAACCACCGCCACCCAGAACATGGTCCAATCACAGTCCAACTCAACCTTTTTTATACAGATATAATTATGTCCCAAGTCACCACCCAAGTGGAGGTGGAGGCCCTTTTGAAGGTCGGCAGCACAGCTACTGAGTGTCATTGCATGGAAGAAAAGGAAGGTAGAGAGCAGCAAACCCTCAAAGGCCCCTGTCCAGGTAACCCTATGTGAGAAGAGAATGTCAGTGGAGACTGAGGAGGATTGAATGGTGTAGTAAGGAGGCAGAACCGTGCAGTAGAGTGGAGGGAGAGATTTGTATCAAGGAAGACATTTTGGAGCTGGAAGGGAGTAGTAGGGTGTAGTAGGAGGGTGGTCCGAACTTGTTGGGGACATACAGAGGGCATATTTGGTAGTAAGACAGAGAGGAGTTATCAACTCAGAGTCTAGAGCTATGGTTACCTCCTGGAAGGAGAAGAAGACCCTTGTACAGGAGAGACATGTTATCTGAAAAGAGATGGTCAGGTGTATGTGGTGCTGTAGGAAAATGCAGTTATCGGTGTGCAGAGGAATAAGAGAGATGTGATCAAAGAGAGATAGGTGAGAGATAACATCAGGGAGAGGGATGAGAGATATTGTTTGGGAGAGGAAGAAGAGAGATGTACTTTTACAAAGGTGAGAGGGGAAGGAGATACACTTGGGAATGTGTCTTAGGGAGAAAGGGGAAAGTGAAGATCGACAAGAAGATAATTGGTGTAAACGAGAGAAAGGAAAAGACCAGGAAGCAAGGGAAGGTTATAGATAAAAGGAGAGATACCAACAGGGGGAGAGATTGTCAGGAGGCTGTAAGCAATATTTTGGTCAATGGATATTTGGTACCTCAGGTGGGTACCTTGTTCTACTACCCCCTAATCATACAGTACTACCCCACAATTGTGGGCAACAAACAGGTGGTTGTATCAAACTATAATTTATTTACATAAAGAAATTAAAGGTGAAAGTAAGGCAAAGATAGTCTCTAGCTCTCTAATAGTTAGACAAAGAAATAACATTCTAAAACAGTTCTTTTAAAAGATGTATCACCACATGTATTAAAACAGAATTCAAAGTACATTCCTAAACTGCAATTAACAGCTAAAAGGGTGAGAAAGGAATTCAATAAGGTAATATTCTTTCATTCAATTTGAACTCTAAACATTTGTTTTTATCAACGTATTTCAGATCTCTAGATCCATCTTCAGGAGAGAGATCTAAATCCTTATACAACGATAACAAGATGCTCAGTCCTAGGTTTATTTGTAGGTATCCTCAATCATAAGTAGACCAATCACTCCCTACAAAAATAGAAGAACATATATCTGAGTTTACTTTTAAATAACATTATTTTGATAGCTTATATAAGGAGAGTTATATATTTCTACTTACTTAATTTCTTTGTCCAGTGATATATGGGATGGTCCAATATTCTCCTTCTAAGTGTGGTAAATAGTAAAGAACAGTATATTATTATAACCAAATTCAATGTTAATACTGTATTGAGAGATAAAATATCCATTCAAACACAAAACTATCTTTTATATATAAGGCCAATATCTGTGATTTGAATGCTTAACGTATATGTGTGATTCTAGCAAACCTAAAGTTGATAATTAATACATTATATAGGTTGTACCCTTCTTCTTATTTTATTTCTAAAACTATTTACAAATACACAAATGAATAGCTAATCACTATTACCTTGGTAAATAAATTCACTTTTCATAATAAAACATTATTAAATAGCTTACATTTCAGAGGTAGTAAATCTCAATACAGTAGACGGTCTAAACCGATATCTACTTGAGTTTCAATATAGTCCAAAATGTGGGAATTTGAAGCAAAATGGTCACTACCCATAGTGCTCTTTGTTGTAGATTTCATTAGATTTCCAGACTACAAAATAACACAATTCCAACTGCACACACATTTAAAACCTAAACCAAAACATACATTTTTCAATAATGCAAAATTGAATTAAACATGACAACTCATATGGATCTATGCAAATATAAAACCAGGTAACTATTATTGCTCATACCAGTTCATGAAATCTTTGAGAAAGTTTTTATTGTACAGATAATTCATTGAAAAATTCACAGAAAAAAATGTAATTCAAGTTCTTCATTGAAACCTTTTGGATTCACTGAATGTATCCTATTCATCCAATAGGCTTCTCTTTATAGTAACCATTTATCCAAATCATCACCTTTGTTGTGTCCCATTGCACATTCTAAATTCACAAATTTGATCTGAGAAATACATTTTTACAATATGTAAATTGTTTAGCTACTGGTGATTTGAAGTTAGCAGTTCTGATATTGGATTTATGTTCTATCCAGCATATTTTCACTTTTCGTTCATATTTAACTATATAGTATAGGCCACTTGGACATTTGATTCCATATATAACATTGTTGAATCACAAGTAGCAAAGTGTTTGAAACAAATAGTTTTACCAGTATGTAGATGTGATATAAGTCACCCTTAATGCGTTACAGCTTAATTGGCGGTGAAGGCATGAAACATACCTTTTTTTCCGTGTTGTTTTTTCATTTAAAGTAGGATCAAAATTAAATCATTCCCAATTTGTCATGACTATTTTTCATACTTGG
Source organism: Ambystoma mexicanum (assembly GCF_040938575.1). Taxonomy (NCBI): domain Eukaryota; kingdom Metazoa; phylum Chordata; class Amphibia; order Caudata; family Ambystomatidae; genus Ambystoma; species Ambystoma mexicanum. The sequence continues at coordinate 1,155,446,858 of NC_090921.1, read as the reverse complement.
GCATTGACTAGAGAATGTAGTAATTTACACCAAATCTGGATTTAGTACCTTTTCTCTAACAACTGATAAGTCAGTTTGGGTTGTAAGGGATTTCAATCCGGCACACAACCAAGTCACGCCCAGTATGTAGTGCGCAATTGAAACCCTTATTAATTTTTATCTATAAGTTCAATATTCTGAACGATATACCACTCGTATCACACCATTCTCCGGAGACTCCCCTGCCCCCCCGGTCACACTGAACCAGGAATCAGGCTAGTTTGCAAAGGTAAATATTTATTTATGTATTTAAAATGTAATCACAATATATTTTAATAAGTAAACAACAATCACCAATGGGGTGACAGAACACTGAATAGTATCTTTAATACACTAGGAATCAAGGATTGAGCATAAAACAAAAGCAGCACAGAAAATATACTTTTGTGTTGGTTTGGTATAGATGGCACTATGGTTAGGGGTTCCCCCTGCAACACCCCTCAACCCACCAATAGTCAATTAAATAGATGTGAGGAGAGAGCAGGTATTCAGGAATAGCACAAAGCAAACAGAATATCCATCCGACCTTCCCCCTTCAAACACAAGAGAAAAACAGAATTGACTTTTCAGCTGTCAGGATGGCTTTGAAATTGTCTTTGGAATTGACTGAGCAAAAACCCCAAATGTGGTCACAAATACTTAAGTTATTATGAATTCCTATGGGAGCCGCTTTGAACAGTTACACACAATCACAAACAATGATTTAGTCAAAAGAAAAAAATTGAAATCTCAAAGTCCAAGTTGGGAGCAGTTTAAAGCTAATCCACATGTGCAAAAACCTTTCAGAATTTCAACTTGCGGCAAACGTTTACTTACGTGATATTCGCTATAACGGGTGAATCACACCTCTGTTTTGCACAAGTAGGAGTTGAAATTTCGCTTCTATCATAAAAACTGAGGGAGTTATAGGGGTTTTAATAAAGGTCATTTTTGTAAAATAGGCGCGAGAATGGAAAACAGAAATTCTTGTTTAGAAATGACAGATAGGTTTTCAGATGCTATATTAAGGACTATAAAAAGGAGAATATCACACAGGAAGGTCATTCACGGCCGCTCATAACAATTCATGTGTGATACTTTAGTTTCCGTTTGGTTTCGGAATTACTTTTCTTAATCAATCAGTAAGAAGCCACAACATGGATCAAATCCTTCCTCTCTAATAGAACCATGAGAGTTTTCTCCCAAAGAGCCATGGCAGACCCAGCACCGGTCCTTTTTGAAGTCCCACAAGAATCCTGCGTCTCGCCTACTTTGTATAATATTTTTACAAAGCAATTATTTGACTACCTTGACAGTTTGGGTGCCATCTACACCGAGGGGATGTGACCAAGCAGTTCGGGCTGGACTGCCCCTTCTGGGGTGGGGCCAAGCCTGATTTGCATATGGTCTTTCCCCTTCTGTAATGGCTTGGCGAGCAAAGAACGATGGTCTGGAGGGTTGCCCAGAGCAATGCCAGTGGTTAAGATTCATTCTAAACCTTCCAGCCATCATCTCTTTGTTTTTGCTTTGTCACCCCGAGTGGGACGGGTATGCCAAGACGTGGGTCCCGTGCCTGCTGGGCCTAGAGACCCAAGCTACTCCTCACTGATGAGGCCCAACAAGGCCGAAACATGTTTGGGGATGCTTGTGGTCTCGTGCAGAAGGGATGTGACCAAGCAGTTCGGGCTGGACTGCCCCTTCTGGGGTGGAGCCAAGACTGATTTGCATATGGTCGTTCCCCTTCTGTAATGGCTTGGCAGGCGAAGAACGATGGTCTGGAGGGTTGCCCAGAGCAAAGCCAGTGGTTAAGATTCATTCTAAACCTTCCAGCCATCACCTCTTTGTTTTTGCTTTGTCACCCCGAGTGGGACGGTTATGCCCAGACGTGGGTCCCGTGCCTGCTGGGCCTAGAGACCCAAGCTACTCCTCACTGATGAGGCCCAACAAGGCCGAAACATGTTTGGGGATGCTTTTGGTCTCGTGCAGAAGGGATGTGACCAAGCAGTTCGGGCTGGATTGCCCCTTCTGGGGTGGGGCCAAGCCTGATTTGCACATGGTCTTTCCCCTTCTGTAATGGCTTGGCAGGCGAAGAACGATGGTCTGGAGGGTTGCCCAGAGCAATGTCAGTGGTTAAGATTCATTCTAAACTTTCCAGCCATCACCTCTTTGATTTTGCTTTGTCACCCCGAGTGGGACGGGTATGCCCAGACGTGGGTCCCGTGCCTGCTGAGCCTAGAGACCCAAGCTACTCCTCACTGATGAGGCCCAACAAGGCCGAAACATGTTTGGGGATGCTTGTGGTCTCGTGCAGAAGGGATGTGACCAAGCAGTTCGGGCTGGACTGCCCCTTCTGGGGTGGGGCCAAGCCTGATTTGCATATGGTCTTTCCCCTTCTGTAATGGCTTGGCAGGCGAAGAATGATGGTCTGGAGGGTTGCCCAGAGCAATGCCAGTGGTTAAGATTCATTCTAAACCATCCAGCCATCACCTCTTTGTTTTTGGGGGCCATCTACACCAACAATGCAGATGACACCCAAATACTCATCTCCCTCACAGGATGTTATGAATCAGACTCCAAGCTTCTCAACAATGTATATCAGGTCATCCAGGCCTAGATAACCACACATGGACTTTGTCTCAATGACAAAAAAACTGAGCTACTACTAATTGGATCACAAAATCGCCTAAATAAATTGCCCGAGCAATTCAAATCCTTCCTTATTGACAACACTCTCAATAAAGTCTCTAAAGATGTCAAAACCTTGGGCATCTACCTTGTTGCAACACACTCTCTCAATAAACAAATCAATTCCAGAGCCTCATCAGTCGCATACAGAGCTAAACTTATCACAGCCCTTTCTCTTCCCCACCAGTTTTATCACTCTGGCTAGAGCCTTGACACTATCAAGATTGATATATATTTGAAGAGGAGAGCCCACCTTTGTGCCATGATGCCAATATAGAGATGAAAGAGGTATACAATTCTCTTTCTACCTGTTCTACCTTCATGATGGAGACATGAATTGGCCCAGTTGTAGTACAGATTTGAGCATAGCGCTGGACAAACTTTGTATTTCATGTAACCAAGATATGTTTAATCGCACAGTTGCTATGCATTCATTTTGTGCATTATGTTAGGGTGACTTATGCCCAACTGGCATCAGACCACTGTACAATGAACGTAAGAACAAGAATGGGGATGGAATACTGGAGAGGATGCGCAGATGTCTGTATGCCTTGTATTAGCACATGGAAATCGTTATTAACCTCAGCCAATCAGAATGTGTAGAGTGCAGTCAATAACTACTGGTTTGACTGCTTTCGGAATATTCTGTCTTAAGATGCTGACGGGGATGCAACAATGCAATTTCCAAACAAGATATTCTTTCAACAAGGCACTTCCTTTGCTGTAGGACTTTTTTTGTGCTGCAGACATCTATTTAACACTCAAAGGAGAAAGAGAAAATCATTGGAAAATGATTTCACTTTCTTATTGAGAAATCGTATATTTTTACATGACATCTAATGCATGCCCATTTAAACCTGTTCAAGTTTCAATTAAAATGCTTAACGTTTGAAGACAACCATGGTGTTTAAATGGTTCAAAATATAACCACAGTATATTTAACTTACTCAGTTTGTCTATTTACTTTACCCGCTCTTAAAGCACCATTTTTTATTTCACTACAAAAACTCCAAAACATGTTTTGCTACTATCACCATGAGCTGAAAGCCTTATTGACTTTGGGAGTGTCAATATCACTTGGGATAATGACCCTTCCCCAACTGATGGCCCTCACCTTTGCCTCATGCCATAACTTGGTGGTGGGTCATTATCCTGAAATAACACCTCCTCCCTCAGTCTATGAGGCTATATTGATGCTACGCCCCACAAGCAAGGTAGAAACATATACAACACATGCATTGACAAAAACATGAGTTCTGGCTGTGTAAACAGACAGAGTATGATTCACTTTGTAAAGCCCCCAAAGGACAATAAATCATTATACTAAGCCAGACTGTTGGCTTTGTCAATGCATGCTCTTTGCAGTCACACACATGTTTAGCAGTTTATTTGCTAAATGATGAAGACTGCATTCATTGTTAATATATATATAAAAGGATGATGTTCTGCAGTTATACTGTCCAGTGGTTCATAAATATAATGTTTTATTTTGGTGCTGTCTTCTACCGACATTTACCATGAAAAGCACTTTACGAATGAATCACTCATCCACACATTGTGCTCACCCACCTCAAACCCATTCTCACTTGTCACCAGGCAACATAACCTCATCTACCTGCCCTGAAACATTATGCTGTGTCACCCGGTGAAAAGGGGAACTCTACAACACAACACAGTAGGATGTAAGATATCTGAGTCAACATCTGCTATTTTGGGCTGCTTCCTCTCGTGCTAGCCTGTGTGAAGATCCAAGCGACACATCTCATCATAAAATACACGGCAACGCTACGTATTCTATACTCTGAGATGTAGTGGCATGCTTCAATTAAAGATCTGTCTCACTCTGCACAGGGTGACTCCATGACACCCAATGCAGCACTGAGCTAATGCTTCTAACAATTACAAAAACGCTATACTCCATATCAAAAGTGACATCTAGAATGCTAGGATCAGTAATGCCAAATCAGAAACAAAAGAATCATTCTCAATTCTAAGAGAATTAGAAACTCCAGTGACCCCCCAAGATCACTGTACTAAAGACTCTAAGTGGTGCGCCAATATTCAAAAAGCACTACTGGACAAAATCTCGCTCCTTCAAACCAAAATTGATGCCAAAAAGAATAGCCTCTCCCCTGACTTTCTACTCTTCAAACATCCAGACTCAACGATGATTCATCCCCTCTTCCAATGTTCACCAATCTCAGTGACCGAAGTCACTAGAATTATTGGAGACCTTAAACCCTCCAGATGTCAGGGAGACACATGTCTTGTCACACTTATCAAAGATATCAGAGAGGACCTCATCCCATTAATCATCACATTTATTAACGCATACTTTAAAAATGGGACAGTACCCAATAATCTTAAGGATGCTTGGATTCGCCCACTCATTAAGGAAACTACCCTAGACCCAAATATACCTAGCAACTACAGCCCCATAACCACAGTACCCTTCCTACTGAAAAGTCTGGATAGAGCAGCTTACCGGCAAATCCAAAATAATCTCAAATCCAACAATCTACAAGGCCTACAGCAGTCAGGCCTTAGACCAGGTCATGCCACAGAAACCACACTCATCGACCTCAAAAACCAAATTGATGAGTTAAAGGATAAAGGTAACCTAGCCCTCCTTCTCCTTCTGGATTTATCAGCTGCCTTTGACCTGGTCAACCACGACATACTATGAAAACATCTGACGACAGCGGCTCATTTTTCCCCTAAAGCCACAACATGGCTCAAATCCTTCCTCTCTAATAGAACCATGAGAGTTTTCTCCAAAACAACCATGGCAAACCCAGCACCGGTCCTTTGTGAAGTCCCACAAGCATCCTGCGTCTCGCCTACTTTGTATAATATTTTACAAAGCCATTATTTGACTACCTCGACAGTTTGGGTGTCATCTACACCAACTATGCAGATGACACCCAAATACTCATCCCCCTCACAGGATGTTATGAATCAGACTCCAAGCTCCTCAACAATATATATCAGGTCATCCAGGCCTGGATAACCACACATGCACTTTGTCTCAATGACAAAAACGGAGCTACTACTAATTGGATCACAAAATCGCCTAAATGAACTGCCCGAGCAATTCAAATCCTTCCTTATTGATAACACTCTCATTAACGTCTCTAAAGATGTCAAAACCTTGGGCATCTACCTTGATTCAACACACTCTCTCAATAGAGAAATCAATTCCATAGCCTCATTAGTCGCATACAGAGCTAAACTTATCACAGCCCTTTCTCTTCCCCACCAGTTTTATCACTCTGGCTAGAGCCTTGACACTATCAAGATTGGACTACTGCAATGCCTTATACATTGATACAAGCTGTTTTAACCTCAACAAACTACAAGTTCTACAGAATAACTCATTAAGAGCAGCACTCAGCATCCCCAAAGCCAATCACATTACTAGCACTAGACATATGGTTCACTGGTGATCAATTAAAAACAGAATAGCCTTTAAAACACTATCTTTAAGACACAAATGTCTGGCTGACAAAGCTCCTACATATCTAAATTATAAATTCACCAAGACCCAATTACCTAGACCCACTAGAGCTGTCCATGTAAATAATTTACAAGTACCTAGATACAAGCTAGAAAGAAGAGGGGGGAAAGGTTTCCCAGTCTTAGCATCCAAACAGTGGAATTCTCTGCCACCTAACATTAGAAATGAGACGTCCTACTGGACCCTCAGGAAAACACTCAAATTCTGTCTATTCGGGCACGAATAGTTTGCTATGCCAGCACTAGAGTAGCACCACAAGAGTACCACTGTCATCTTCTGGTCTAATGCACACCACTGCAATGCTCTCTTCCCCAGTCTCCCTAGCTCACTATTGTAATTAAATTGTAACATTATTGTAAATGTAAATATTCTACTACTGTACAGACTTGGATCAGGTTTTCTTGAAATCGACTATCCTGCAATGATATCATGTAAATACTATATTAAGTTAATGTGTAACTACCTGTACTGTCTAGCATGTTTTGTAAACTTGCGCCCAGATACTTTTGGGTTAGGAGCGCTATATAAATAAATAAATAAATAAATGTACAGTGTGGACGCAAGCACTGACCCAAAAAAAAAATAGTGATTGTTGCAGGGTCAACGGATGTTTGTGAAAGGTCAGCAACACCATTGTGTTTGCAACAGCTGTCTGTCAACCTTCTACACTAGCCAACACCCATGCATCTCTGCATCTCTGCAGTAGCACTGTCTTCCTGCCGCTTAATCTCTAGAGAACAAGCAGCTCCCAAAACCTGCCCTTGTTAAACTCCCCATCGATACCATTGATCCATGCCACCATACCATACCATAGGGTAAACCACACACAGGCACCGGGCTTCAGCTTGCTTAACACCAACACCTAGCAACACCTTCAAACACACTGCACACAAAGCACACACACTCCTGCATGCAGGCAATAATGAAAACAGCCCGACATTCACAGATGATCTGCCAGAAAATTCTACTCTGCTGCCTCTTTTCTCACAAACCCAGCCATAACCCTACATTTTTACTTGCAAGACATTCTGAGCAGAGTTGTGCAGTAAAGAAATGACAGTAATTCTGTTACCGAGGATTTCTTTTGGTGTTTACAGAATTAGCAATGAATTTTATAGCTGTTAATTTCCGAGTTTTGGCCTTTGATTTGAGGATTTACCTACAGCAAAGGGGATCCTCTCCCAAAGTCCATGCTAGAGATTTCCATTAACCACATCTGTGACTGCGTGTGTGCAGCCCAATTATGCAGCTCTGCCCTGGCGTTCTACCCTGCTAGTACTGCTTATAAGCTGCCACATCTTGAAGCTTCCTTGTTCTTGAATTGCATTCTGAACCTCTCGATGCCTTGATGACTATTTTGCCTTGCACTTTGCTTGTGGCTTTTACGCGCTCCTTTGCTGTTTTGCTCCAATTCTTAAAGTCTTGCCTTGCAGGCTCAGTGCTACACCCTCTGCTACTGACAGTGTGTTTTCTTCTTCCCTTTGTTCTGTGGCGCTGCAGCAATAAACCTGTTTCTTGTCCTGATTTCAGGCAGCAACCAGCCCCATCTCCTGTGCTGTGTCCCTGCAGCTTTCTGCCTTGTTACTTGTGTTGTTTCCATTCAGTCTCCTTCTCTGTTCCCTGCTCTGTCATTCCCTTGCTTTCCCGTCTATTTGCTCTCAAGTGTTACCCCATTAGTCAGCCTCTGTTTATCTTGCTTCTAGTCCTGTTTTCCACAGTCTTGCCTTGTATAGTTTGTGTGTTTCCAGCCCAGTTTTCTAGAATGCTTTTGTTACCTCGATTCAGTTACCTTGTACCAGTATTGTGCTCAGTTACCTTGTGCCAGCAACCTCCTTAGTTACTGTGTACCAGTATCGTGTATGTTACCTTGTACCAGTTACTTGTCTCTGTTGCTGTATACCACCTCCTTGCCTCTGTTACCTTAGACCAGTTCTGTGCTACAGTTTTCTACTTTTCTAATTCCTGCTTTCTTGTTCTGAACTCTTGTTTCCCTCTTGGGTCTCTTAGTGTCTGGTAAGTGTTTTGTACAGAGATTGGCTCCTATACTCTAGAAGTCAATCTCTGCCCCTTCCTTTGTCTTTTGTTACCTGTAGTCTATAGAGTATTTCACGTAACAGTGCATTGCGTTCTGTTCCCACAGGCATCCACTGTATGTTTTGGCTGCACCCACACCAGCTTGTCTTTTTTAAGTACACTCCTTGTTTCTGCCTTAGGGTTCAGATACAGAAGCCACTCCTGCTGTCCTCTTCCATGGGCTTGCAGGGTGTGGTGCCTGTAAGAGTAGCTTGCACAGAAGCATTGAGCTTTCCTTATTTCTGTGGGTAGTCTCAGGTCCAACCTGTGCGATTCCTCATTGTTTGTCCAGTACATGTTTCCCATCTCTTGTTCACCATTGAGGTCTGCCCTTTCTTCCTGTTCTGTTGTTCTGATTTACCTTGCCTGTTCTTCCTTCTTGTTTACCCTCCCGCTGTATGCCCTTGTCTGTCCCCTTATACCAGAATAGCCACGCCCAAACTTCAGTTCCAGGTAAGTGTCCTGAAGAGGTCTGCATCGTCAAAGTCTGCATTTATTCATCGATTGGGCTTGCATCTTGAAGTTGCACCCAACTGGAAAGAGCCTAACAAAGGATGGAAGACCGTGCTCCCAGCAATTCCCAGACGACCCATCATGATCTCTGGGAAAATCACAGTCAGGGGTTAAGTAAGGATACCTGTGCCTTTCCCTCCATCCCCCGTCCTTGATAGTATAGCATTGGGTGCATTGTCCTTTGTCTCCTATCTCCCTCTTACTTACCTTTGGTTATCAAACCTGGGTCAAGTATCGTGCCCCTGGGTTAGCCTTGGGTATGGAAGCAATAGGAGAACTTGCCTGTCTTCTGGTAAATTGTTGCTGAACTTTTAAATAGTTTGAAAATGTTTTGAATCACCATCACACATCCATGACATCCCTTTAGAGAATACCTACCTGTGAGAAACCTTGTGATGAAACAAGTGACATTTTGGCACTAGACCCCATACTTCTTAGGGTTGGACTTCTAAAGTATGGCAAATTGAACTTGTGACTGGTTCTCATCATTTTTCACCTGGTTAGTTAAAGTGAAGATACTGATGATTGTATACATTCATTGTTTATGGTATTGCTGATATTACTACCTGCTCGTTACATTTATCAGTGTGGCCTAAAGGACTACATAAATATCTGTATTTCTTTAACTGACTATCTAAGCTGAATTATTGTGTGGGCTCATTGAGGGCCCTGACCACATTGACACTATCCTGAGACGAAGCCTTGACTGTTCTCTACTCTACCTTGATTGGGTTTTGACTAAATTCTTAGAGCTCCCTGTTCACCATAACTAGGGTGGCCTCCTAAAATCTTTCGACCAGATCTGATTTTAGAAATCCATATTAACTTTAAACAAGGCTATTCTGGGAATCATTTTCTATGTATGGTAAGAGCATGACATTTTATAAGAGTGGACCCCCAGTCTCCTTAAACAGTGTGCATGAGGGGTATACGGTGTTATAGGAATGGAATGTTTCCAAGCAGTCAGGACTTTAGAGGGAGAGTCAAAGATCATCCTTACAGGCCAGGGATACTAACAGTCTGGATTGTTTATCATGCACAGTGGGCGAAACATGCATCGCTGATTCTATGTATATAAACATAATGCCAAAAAGGAAGCATACATATGCTGCAGTCAGAGGCCATCACATTCAGTTTCAAACATCCAAGAAAAGAAAGACACTCCCTGTTTTGTGGATACATATTTTGAATCATATATACAATTAAGCTAAAAAAAAGACAATACAATTGTAGTGGCAATGTGCCAACAGTAAATAAACTGTGCTTTCAGAATATTGGCTAGCCACTTCCTAAGTGATAGAGTTGAATGGATAAGGAGACATATCACCCCCGAATAAGGTGTAAAAAGTGAAAGGGGCGACACAAAGATGGGGAACAGAGGACCATATTTAAGTGTGGCTTGACACTTGTCTCACAAAAGAATACACATGTAAAAGGCATACCTGGTGGTGATGCATAGTTTGTGTCAAGACAGAAAAGGAACATAAAACATGCACAGAGGAAAGTGCAAAATGAAATTAAATCTTGTGTAACAAAGCATTGATTTTAGGAGGGATGGGTGATATATTTGCAGAAAGGAAAAAGAGAGATCGCAGGATATCTTCCTTGAGCTGTTCCATACAGGCGGAGTGGACGGAGAGTGGCAGTCCTGCAGGAGAGTCTGGAAGGTCTGTTGCCCATTTCTACTGATTTCTGAGTGGGGGAGGACCCTTACATAAACCCCTTCCATCCGCGGAGCGGACGCGGAGTGGACGGAGAGTGGCAGTCCTGCAGTCATGACTGTCAGGGCTGCAAGGGCAAACAGAGAAATGCGGGAAATTGACATTAACTCGGAGCAGAACGACCTCCTGAGAGAGGAAGAAATGGAGGAAGAGGGTAGACGCCTGAGGAGCGCCAAACCTAACCAGAAACAGCAGGGCCAAAAACAACAACAAACATTAACCTCCAAGGAACATCTTGCGGCAAACACGGGTTTGCTTCAAATGGGCTCCCCAAAACTAACGATGCAGCAAGAGCAAGTGCAAGTGACCAACATAAAGGCGCAACCCACTAAAAGCAAAGTCTACCGGCCACCAGTGGTCTTAGAAGACTTTAAACCAGCCCAACACAGCCCCCAGCGACGACCATTCCTACCTGGAGAGGCGACTGACGTGTTGTGGGCAAAGAGCCTGGAAGTCAGGACAGCCGAGGCTTCTGCCTGCCGGAAAGATGCCCTGTCGCCACTCCGAGCCGCTGCGGTTGAGCAGGACCCCGCAGAGGCGGCCCTCGAAAGGGGACCGCGGCCCGCGTGGGACGGCGAGGAGGGGTCGACAGAGAGGGAGGGCACGGTTGAGGAGGTTGGAGCTGCCGGGAGAGCGAGCCTTGGAGTGGAAGCCAAACTCGACGGTCCGGCGCAGCCCTCCATACTTCCCTCCCCCCTCGGAGCGCCGCAGGACGCTCCCCGCCCCACAGCGGAGGCTCTCGGAGGAGGGCTGCCGGGTGTGGATGTTGCTGAGGGAGGGAGGGGAAAGGAGGAGGAAGGTGCAACAGCCTCAGGAGAGGCAGAGCCAGAGGAGGCGGCGGGCCCCCCACCTGAGGAGAATGGACGGGGGAGCCCGATAGAGAGCTGCACACTGCAAGGGCACCACCGCCGTATCCACCAGTGGGACCGAAAGTGAAAGTGGTGGCTCTCATTCACAAAGAGGCGGAGGAAAGTGCAGAGACCAGTCTGGTCTCAGAAAAAAACAATGAACAATGGCAATCCAACCCTAATAAAAAGAAAAGACAGAGAACAAGTTCTTTGCCCCTCAAGAAACACAAGAGCCGCAAAATAACGAAAAATAAGATCAGTATCAGAACGAAAAAAAATGTCCCAGAAGCTCGAACAGCAACAAAAAACACCAGGACAATTGATGGACAATATAAATGAAAACGAGCCACAGAGAGGAGAAGGAGGGGCACTTAAAAATTCTATAAAGGATTATTTTTATGCAAACATAAGGCAAAAAGTAACAAAAGAGTACTCCCAGAGGGAACTTACAGATCTTGAAATACTGGAAGCTTTAAATGATTGCTTACCGGTAGCAAAACTACGCAGAGTTGAGCACTACGTTAGTGATAACCTGTCATATAGTAAAAGATTGGCCTCAGAAGGCAGCAACAAGGCACAAAGACAGCCAAGTGTCAAAGAGAGGGCTGAGGGGGAATCACTGAGCTCGACGCCACCCCAAAAGAGTCTTATGAATTCACCAAGAGGCCAGTTAAATCCGGAGCCGACAAAAGACACAGAGAAGGGGGAACACAAGAGAAATGCGGACAAAGAGTCAGAAATGGGGGCTGTCATGTCTCAGCACAATGGAAACCCCCATACCATTCAAGAGGAGAGCCTTACTACAGTTGATACGGAAGGTCCAAATGGCGCAACAACAGAAAACGAGGAAGGCTCCTGCAAGCTAAACCCTGCAACACCCTCACCCCCTGAGGGTACAGCCCCGAACGCAGACAACTTTATAGGAACAGACAGAGACAAAGCTCACAAAACCCCAAATAAAACGCTGGTGCCTGAAAATCTCAATCAACCAGGGCTCCCCAAAGCCCAAAGAGAGAGCACGACAATAGAAAGGCCATCCACAGCAGGCACAGACGATCTAAATCAAGATAATCTTATGAGACCCCAAATCAATCAAAACTTGAACATGGGGGGAAATGACAATCGAAGTTCCCATATCGACAAAAACCGAAAAGGAAGAGCCTCATCAGAAACAACAAGGCCATCTCGAGGCAGCTGGACAAACCAGACAACAATGTTAACTGAATCACCTATAAGAAGAAGCTCTCCACATCAACTGACCAGCCTGACGGATTCCTCAAATAAAAAAAAAATTGACTTATTGTCAATTATGTCATCAGTGAACATTGCATTGGCACCATTTATGAAGCCCTACGAAACTATTGCGGACTCCTTGAAAGACCATACAAGCATCCAAGCGATGATCCACAGCAAAGTTATCTTTCTAGAAGCATATGTCATGGCCTTGGAAGCCAGAAAATCAAGCACAGCCACAACAAACGACGAGGGCTCATCTTCCCGACAAAAAGAGCGGTATAGAGAAAAAGAACAAAGACTGGTGAGCAAAACAACGGGGACTCAAACCATAGCTACAATAGACCTCACAACAAATAACTTACCAACACAGTGTGCAAATAAAGAGGTGAAGCTAATACCGATCGGGAACCAACCAACAAAGAGACCACCACCTAGACAACCCACTATTGGAAACCAAACTGCAGAAGGTATTTTTTAACTTTTTACACGACCAGTAAATCAAAAGGAAACATCACTAATGAAAACCAAAGAACCAGAGTCGAGGCAAACAAAAAACCTAGAAGTATCAGAAAAAAGAACCTCCAGCCTATCACCATCAATAATTGAACGAATTGAAAATGAAGAATTGATGAACCTGAGCCAATACCTGCCAGAAAACTCTCCTATGAGCCTAAAGGCTCATAGCCCCAGCGAAGCTTTAACTTCACAATCACACAAAGAAAAAGAAAACACAGAAATCGCAGGGAGACATGAAGAAGCGACTGGAGAATAAGCAGCAAAAAATTCAAGGGAAAACGCGAAAAACACAAAGAACAAGGGCGCAAGATCAATCGAAACAGATAGACAGACAAAGCTAAAAAGGATGATGAAAGAAACAAAAAAAGAAAACGAAAGGATGAGATCGAGATCCAGAGACAATCAGACCCCAAGAAATTGGAAAAAAGAACAAAGACATAACTCCTTCAAACAGAAAGATGGTGAACGTGGTGAATCAAGTAGATCAGAAGATAGACGGGACGAACAAAAACATAAAAGAAAACCGTACAGAAATACATCACCAGGCAGATCTCGTTCTCAATCCAGGAACGCCCACACCAAAACCAATGCTGAAAAGCGACTATGCCAATCACAAGATAAAGGAGAAACGATCTTTCGATACAGATCCAGAACACAGAAATATAACTTAAAACCGAGAAAAGTGGATAAAGCTAAATGGCGCATAAAGCTGACACAAGTGAAAGAAAACAGAGACGAAATAACCTTGAACCGAAATTCGGTGCTAAAACTTTTTAAACACATTCAACAGCTGAATCAAATAAAATCAGAAGACCTGCTTGTGGTAGAGCCCAGCCATGTAAACGCAAAAGCAAAAACGGTACTTTACGTAACATCAACAACGTTGAAAAACTTGATTCTCTATTGTAGTGAAGAGCTGGACGAAATGGGCTATGATGTCAAAGTGCAATCAGCCACAAGCGAAGAAGATAACAAAAGGGAGGCTGAAAACAAAGGGCACAATACGCCCAGCAGAAAGCAAGCAGGCAGACACCTAAAAAGCGCCATAGGAACAACCGGCCGTAAGAAATCTCCTGCAAAAAACAAGGAAAGAGCAAGAGCCCTGGAACCTGAAGAGAAACTGAGGGAAAACCAACAAGCCTCCAAAGAAAACAAAAACTATGAAAGTTCCACAAAAATTAAAGATACAAAAAAACTCAACATTGCCAGGACAATCCCAGAAACAGCGGCCAAACTTTCAACAGAAAAAGTCCTACAAAAAAGATGTGAACCCATGAAAGGCATATGGTCCTGGTTGCCTAAAACTCTGAGGGAAAAAAAGCAAATATAGCAACCCGCGAGAGATGAGCACATTCTTCAAGATAGACATCGCTCGACCCCCCAAAAGTGCGAACTAAAAATGTGCTCGTGGAACACGAGAGGACACACCCACCTACTGTCCCCAAGTGACATGGACCTGGGGTCATATGACCTATTATGCCTCCAAGAGACCTGGCTGACCGAACCCCCTGCAATAAGGGGGTTCGAAGTCATCCTGGCACCAGCCAAACAAGGATGTCGAGGAAGACCTTCAACGGGTTTACTGATTGCGTCTAAAAAAGACATCCGGGATCAAATTAGAAGAAACATTGATCAGCAACCAATTGATTCTGATGGTCAAGGCGTCATGGACCCGACGGATTACCGACAAAAATGCCTATGAGAAAGTCAGCTTTATCGTAGCAAACACCTACTGGAACCCAGCAAGCATAGAGCCTACCACCTACATAGAAAAAATTGAGGACGCGATAGACGAGGCACTATCTGAACACCTGGTAAAATACTTCGGCCCTCATTACGACCCTGGCGGAAATCGTGGCGCAAAATGCACCATGGAGCACGGCGGAAAGCTGCCGATAGCGCCATGGGGGTTGGCGGATTTTCCGCCCCATTCCGACCTTGGCGGGGCGGTAAATCCCCATTCCCCATTTTACCCTTCCCCATTCCCATTTTTGCCCCATAGGGTATAATGGGAGTGGGGAAGGCGTTAATTACGCCACCGTAAAATACGGTGGCGTAATTAACAACAAGGTCCCGTAGCGCCATGGATTTCTCCGCCCGGAAAAACCAGGCGGAAAACGCTCCATGGCGCTATGGGAACTCGTAGTAGGGCGGACGGGTCCGCCGCGAATACCGCTGGTGTAAACCCACTCCGCCAGGGTCGTAATGAGGCCCTTCCTCATTTGCGGAGACTTGAACGCTACGTGCATGAGCTCGGACGAAAGGGAGGCGGACCAAGGACACAACTCAACAGGCAAACAACATGGCAATCTATGGGTCAAATTAATGAAATCAAGAAACCTTCACAATTTGCACGAAGCATTCCCAGACTCAAATCGCCCGCCATCATGGGAAAGAAATGAATCGACAGGTACCATAGACTACATTTTCGTCACCGAACCAATACTGGCAATAACGAAAGACTTTGAAATTACACGATTAACAGTAAGTGACCACAACCCCCTGTCAGCAACTTGGATGTCAACAAGGCCCCGGAATGATTACGCCGAGCACCAAGTCATAGCCAACACTAAGGGAAACCGCCTACATCTGACAACAGATTCCATTGCGGAAATAGAAAAAGGATTCAGCTCAATGTCAAACCATTTGGGCAAAAATAAAACAGACTATACGCCACTTTTGACGAAGTTCAAGAAGAACCGTACAACAAAAACAAACAGTGGAAATCCCCCAAGACACGGGCACGACCTAACACTGGTGGAGAAACGCCGGGCACTGCGTAAAATACAACGCAAAGCAAAATCTTCCGGATCTCCAGGGGCTGTGAGAGCGGCGGAAGTGGAAACCAAATTCTACAAAGCTTGGGTAAAAGGTCATAGACTGTCCCTTTACCAACAAGATGTCACACCGCGGCCGTGGAAACTCTGGGCAAGATGGAGGCGGTATCGAGCCTCTATGCCGGTCCGCTTGACGCTCTAGTCGTCTTGGACCAGCAGGTATAATAGGAGACCACGCCCCCTGCAACTCGCGTTGCAACTTGCTTTCGTTAGTCTCTTGACTTCCGCCCGCACAGCAGTGCCCCGTCCAGTGTGCATTATTACTCCTTGCTCCCTTCGGTCCTTGCTACCCTGACCTCTCCGACTGAGTTTTTCTCCGCTGGATTCTGCCTCGCTCACTTCCCCTTCTCTCGTTCCTCCCTTTTTCTTTCCCTGCTCGGATTCCCAGTCACCCGTTCGCGGTGTGTTCAGTGTCCGCGACTCCTTACTACGCTCGTGTCTCTCTCTCTTTCTCTCTCTCCCACTCGCTTTCTCTCTCTCTCCCCCGCTCGCTTTCTCTCTCTCTCTCTTTCTCTCTCTCTCGCTCTCTCTCCCTCTCTCGCACTCACACTCTCTCTCTCACGCTCGAAATCACTCTCTCTCTCACGCTCGCACTCACACTCTCTCTCTCACGCTCGCACTCACTCTCTCTCTCACGCTCGCACTCTCTCTCTCGATCTCTTCTTCTTTCATCTTTTCCTCCTCTCTTACCTTCTTCCAGTGATAGGTCGAACCCCGTTCTCTCCCAGAGCTTCGCTTGGAGCAAACCCCTCCCCGGGGAGATCAGACCTTCTGTTAACTTACTGTTTCAGCTGATACGGAACTACGCCAGCCTCTCCAGTCTCCAATCTCCAGTCTCCAATCTCCAGTCTCCAGTCTCCAGTCTCCAATCTCCAGTCTCCAATCTCCAGTCTCCAGTCTCCAGTCTTCACATCGGAATTGTCAATACCATCCATTGACACACAGGGTTTTTTCTGCCATATCAGGCTTTTTCCCTGTTTGAGGAGCGGACTCCCCTGGGTTCACCTGACTGCCGGATCCATAGGCGGGCAAGGTGGCCTCGGGGGGAGACCGTCCCTATCTCTTCGAACGTAAGAAGGGAAGAAGGACTATCCAGTCAAGCGACGAAAGGGGGAGTTTCCATACAGAAAGAAGAAGGAGACCAAGGTCATCAAACCCTGCTGAAGTCCCAGGTGAGGAGTCTCAGGGGGCAGGAACCTTTACACACTCTGACAGATTGCAACGCCAAACTACCGGCATGGCCTCACTGGAACAATACCAAGAGATGGTGACAGCTATTCAGGGCCTTCAGGCCGAGGTTCAGAATCTCCGGACCGAGAACACTAACCTACGCCAACAAGTAGCGACACGAGAAGAATCCCGAGGCGACTTACCTCCCCTGGCTTTTTCTTTTGGGAAGTATGATGGCAATCCGAAACTCCTAAAGGAATTCCTGAACGCCTGTATGGTTTATTTCGCATTTCGACCAAGGGCATATGAACTAGATAGAACTAAGGTAGGATTTCTTGTTTCCAACCTTGCTGCTAACGCACTGGCTTGGGCAACTCCACTGATAGCCCTCGCAGATCCTGCCATAGCGGATTACTCTCAGTTTACTCAACTGCTGCGTACTAGATATGAGAGACCAGAGGTCCAGTATTCTTCTTATGAAACCCTTCTAGATCTCCGTCAAGGCCATCAAGATGTACAGACTTATGCTTCTACTTTTACCAGACTGGCCACAGACTCTGGATGGCCAGATACGGCCCAGCAGACCCTATTTCGCCGAGGCTTACAGGATGAGCTCAAGGACGAGCTAGCCAGGATGGCGCGTCCTACCTCCTTTCAAGAGTTGGTTACTTTATCCCTGCAATTGGAGTACAGATTGCAGGAACGAAGGTCAGAAAGAAGGAGATTCAGACACCATCCTTCAGGAGGGATTCCCACTGCAGGTTCTCCTAACCGACCACAACAGGAGGAGCCTATGCAAATAGGAACAACCCGAGGCCCTTTGACCCCCGACGAACGCAAGAGACGCAGAGACCTGGGTCTTTGTATGTACTGCGGATCATCGAAACATTTGCTCCGGAGTTGTCCAGAAGTACCCCCGAGACGTCCGGGAAACGCGCCTCCCCGGTCTTGAGCAGGGAAAAGAACCGGGTAGAATCGAAGAATCCCTGCAATTCCACCCACCAGGATCCTTCTGCGGACAATAACAGCCTTATGGTGTTTTCTGTGCACCTTACATTTGAATCCTCTCCTTCTGTAGAAGTCCTAGCAATGCTGGATTGTGGTGCGGCCGGGAACTTTATTGATATCCAGTGGGCTCAAGAACAAGGCATACCCCTGCGCCGGAAGGCCTGCCCTTTGCCTGTAGAAGGGGTAGATGGAGCTCCCCTTTCGTCCGGTCCCATCATTAAGGAGACAGTCCCGGCTAACATGTCCTTCTCTCAGCACCAAGAACGGATTGTCTTTGATGTTATAAGAGCAGCCCATTTCCCAATCATCCTGGGCATACCCTGGCTACGTAAACATAATCCCAGGATTGATTGGTCAGCAAATACCGTCTGTTTCTTGTCACAGTACTGCACGAAGGAATGTCTACCACAACCCTCTCCTTTGATGAGGAAGGGGATAACACTCTCGACTTTCACTACAGTGGTCCAAACGATTCCACCGCATTATCAGGAGTATGCTGAAATCTTCGAAGACAGGCTACCTCGTACTCTACCCCCACATCGAGCCGAGGACTGCGGTATCGATCTAAAACCCGAGGCATCAGTTCCTTTTGGTCGTATGTACCCTATGTCACTTCCGGAAAGAAGAGCCTTGAAAGAGTACTTGGATGCCAATCTGCAAAACGGTTTAATACAAGAATCCCGTTCTCCGGCAGGATCCTCAATGTTCTTCATTCCCAAGAAAGGGACTACGGAATTAAGACCGTGTATAGACTACCGTGGGCTTAACAGCCTGACCATCAGAGACAGGTACCCTATGCCCCTCATTAAGGAGGTACTGGAAGCAGTGGAAGGAGCCTCAATCTTTACAAAGTTAGACCTTCGAGGAGCCTATCATTTGTTGAGAATAAAGGAGGGAGATGAGTGGAAAACGGCATTTAGAACTCCCTTGGGACATTTTGAGTATAGGGAAATGCCCTTCGGACTAGTGAATGCCCCTGCCGTGTTTCAACGTTTTGTAGACAAGATCTTCTCAGATATGCTATACATCTCAGTGGTGGTCTATTTAGACGATATTTTGATCTTCTCTTCCTCCCTCTCTGAACATCGAAGACACGTCACGCAAGTCCTTCAAAGGTTGAGTGAACACCAACTACTGGTTAAACCCGAGAAATGTGTTTTTGAAGCCTCCTCAGTATCCTATTTAGGATTCATTCTTTCTAAGGAGGGGGTACAGATGGATTCGGAGAAGGTTACAGCAGTTCTTCAATGGCCTACTCCAAAGAATCCCAAGGACATACAGAGATTTCTGGGATTATCTAACTTTTACAGAAGATTTATTCCTAGCTTCTCGGATATCGTTCTACCAATCACCCGTTTGCTTAAGAAGGGTCAGAAGTTCGAATGGGATAAGGAGGCGGATCAGGCCTTTCTTTTACTTAAGAGGACTTTCACTACCGCCCCTATTCTAGTGCAACCAAATCAGTCTCTTCCTTTTGTGGTTGAGACGGATGCTTCCGGAGGTGCCATAGGAGCTGCTCTCCTACAATCAGGCAAGGATGGAGCAGAACATCCGGTAGCATACTATTCCAGAACTCTTACACCTAGTGAGAGGAACTACTCCGTATTGGAACGAGAATTACTGGCAATTCGTCAGGCATGCATCGAGTGGAGGCATTTACTGCAGGGGGCGGCACATCCATTTCTGGTTCGCACAGACCACCGGAATCTTAAGGTATTACAACAGATGGAATGCCGCAATTCTCGCCACGCCCGCTGGGCGTATTTTTTTTCCCAGTTCGACTTTAAAATAACCTACCTTCCAGGAAAGGAGAATACCCTAGCGGACGCTCTGTCCCGCAGTCTGGAGCCCAAGGAAGAACAGGGCCTGGGTGAGATACTCTCTGGTAAGAGAATCCTAGGAATGATCAACTCCTTCATACAAGAAGTAGAGTGCTCGACCAGACCCTCTGAAGTCTCTCCCGACCAAATGACCCTCATGGAAAGGAGAGGGAAGCTATTCTTTTATCAAGGATCACTGTATTTACCATCTGAGAAACTCCAGACGCAAGCCTTGTTCTGGTGCCATGACCTTCCCTCGGCAGGACATAAGGGCCAAGAGGCAACACTCCATCTGATATCCAGATACTTCTGGTGGCCGACTATGGACCAGGACGTCAGAACTTACGTGATGGCGTGCCCGATATGTGCGGCTAATAAACCCATTACTCATCGACCCATGGGGTTGCTCCAACAAGAACCTCTACCATCACAACCCTGGGAACACATTTCCACTGATTTCATCGTGGATCTCCCTCTCTCTATGGGATCCACCGCAATCATGGTTACGGTGGATACATTGAGCAAGATGGCTCACTTCTCTCCCTTGCCTGGCTTGCCTTCTGCATCCGAAACCGCCGAAGTGTTCCTGAGAGAAATAGTCAGATTGCATGGTCTACCTCGGACCATAGTTTCCGATAGGGGTTCCCAATTCACATCCCGATTCTGGTCAGCTTTATGTAGCACTTTGGGTATAAGGAGAGCCTTATCCTCTGGTTATCATCCCCAGAGCAACGGACAAACAGAACGCCTAAATTCCACCCTCGAACAATATCTCCGTTGTTTTTGTCATCAGGAACAAGAGAAGTGGAAATCCTTTCTAACTTTAGCAGAATTCACCTACAACAACACCAAACATTCGGCAACGGGCTGCAGCCCCTTCTACTTCACCTACGGATATCATCCGAGGCATATACCTCTCTTTGGGATCCCTCCAACTTCAGTCCCTTCGGTAGACCAGCGCCTGTTTGATCTTCGATCCATCCAGAAGGAAGCGACTCAGAAGCTGGAGGCAAGTAGAACTCGATACAAGAAGTATGCTGATAAGAAGAGATCTCCAAACCCCGAATGGGAAGTGGGAACTAAGGTCTGGTTGTCAACCAAATATCTCCCTCTTGGGTTCATCCTGGTAAATTCTCAACCCGCTTTATAGGCCCATTTCCCATTTTATCTCAAGTAAACCCAGTGGCCTTTCGATTACGTCTGCCATCCAGTCTGAAAAGGATACACCCTGTTTTTCATACCTCTCTCTTGAAGGCTTATCACCCAGATCCCATGGGCCGTCGTATACCCTTTTCTATACTCCAAGATCCCGAACCGGAAGAATATGAGGTGGAGAGGCTGGTGGATTCACGTTACAAGCATGGAACTATACAATATCTGGTTCAGTGGAAGGGATATTCTGTCGCAGAACAGTCCTGGGAGCCCAGAAGTCATATCCACGCCCCACGACTTCTAAGACAGTTCCATCGCCTACATCCGGGGAAAACTGGGGGAGAGTCGATGAAGAGAGGGCATACTGTCACACCGCGGCCGTGGAAACTCTGGGCAAGATGGAGGCGGTATCGAGCCTCTATGCCGGTCCGCTTGACGCTCTAGTCGTCTTGGACCGGCAGGTATAATAGGAGACCACGCCCCCTGCAACTCGCGTTGCAACTTGCTTTCGTTAGTCTCTTGACTTCCGCCCGCACAGCAGTGCCCCGTCCAGTGTGCATTATTACTCCTTGCTCCCTTCGGTCCTTGCTACCCTGACCTCTCCGACTGAGTTTTTCTCCGCTGGATTCTGCCTCGCTCACTTCCCCTTCTCTCGTTCCTCCCTTTTTCTTTCCCTGCTCGGATTCCCAGTCACCCGTTCGCGGTGTGTTCAGTGTCCGCGACTCCTTACTACGCTCGTGTCTCTCTCTCTTTCTCTCTCTCCCACTCGCTTTCTCTCTCTCTCCCCCGCTCGCTTTCTCTCTCTCTCTCTTTCTCTCTCTCTCGCTCTCTCTCCCTCTCTCGCACTCACACTCTCTCTCTCACGCTCGCAATCACTCTCTCTCTCTCACGCTCGCACTCACACTCTCTCTCTCACGCTCGCACTCACTCTCTCTCTCACGCTCGCACTCTCTCTCTCTCTCGATCTCTTCTTCTTTCATCTTTTCCTCCTCTCTTACCTTCTTCCAGTGATAGGTCGAACCCCGTTCTCTCCCAGAGCTTTGCTTGGAGCAAACCCCTCCCCGGGGAGATCAGACCTTCTGTTAACTTACTGTTTCAGCTGATACGGAACTACGCCAGCCTCTCCAGTCTCCAATCTCCAGTCTCCAATCTCCAGTCTCCAGTCTCCAGTCTCCAATCTCCAGTCTCCAATCTCCAGTCTCCAGTCTCCAGTCTTCACATCGGAATTGTCAATACCATCCATTGACACACAGGGTTTTTTCTGCCATATCAGGCTTTTTCCCTGTTTGAGGAGCGGACTCCCCTGGGTTCACCTGACTGCCGGATCCATAGGCGGGCAAGGTGGCCTCGGGGGGAGACCGTCCCTATCTCTTCGAACGTAAGAAGGGAAGAAGGACTATCCAGTCAAGCGACGAAAGGGGGAGTTTCCATACAGAAAGAAGAAGGAGACCAAGGTCATCAAACCCTGCTGAAGTCCCAGGTGAGGAGTCTCAGGGGGCAGGAACCTTTACACACTCTGACAGAAGACGCTGAAAATATCCTAAAAGCGATAAGCGGCAAAAACATAATAGAATTTTGGAAAATCTTGAGAGCGGTTAATGAAACGCAAGAAAATACTATCATAACCGAGATTGGAGAAACCACGTGGACAAAATACTATACTACTATGTACCTGGCACCAACTACCAACTTAAAATTACAGGGCAAAATGTCTTCGGAGCCATGGGTAAACATAGATGACCCACAGGAAATCCGATCAAAGATCAGAGGCTTAAAAAACTCTCATGCCCCAGGACCCGATGGGATTACGAACATTGATTTAAAAACAAACCAAAATGAGTGGGCCGGTCTGCTAAGTAAAATCTTTGGCAGATGCTGCATCTTGAAAACGATACCACCCTCATGGAAACAAGCAACAATGGTACCAATATTCAAGAAAGGAGACAAAAAGGACCCGGCAAATTATAGACCCATTGCGCTCCTGGATGTCATAGGTAAAGTATTTGGCTCAATGCTCCTTGACCGCTTTAAGATCTGGGCGGAGGAATCACCTTGCAACGACCCACTCCAAACTGGATTTTAAAAAAATCTGGGCACGACAGCTAACATCCTAATGCTAAACGTGCTGAAAAACAGAGTACTGGAAGGGGGAACGAGAATTTTCGTGGCGTTCATCGACCTGACCCAAGCATTCGACCAGATTGACAGGGTCTGGCTATGGTCCAAACTTGAAGCCTGGGACTGTCCACCTTCTATACTAAACCTGATTAAGGCACTGTACACTGATACTTCAATACGCATTCGACTCGACCAAAACGGTCTCTTGTCATCACCCATTCCAACAGCGCGGGGAGTGAAGCAGGGGTGCCCTTTGGCCCCGGCCTTATTTCTGCCATTTACCGGCGACATCCAAGATGAGGATTTAGAAATTCGAGCATTTCCTCCAAAAATCTGCAAAAAATCTGCAAATCTGCAGACGATTTGGTCCTAATGGATCACACACCAATAGGTCTGCAGCGCCAATTGACAAAACTCCAAGGGTATATGCAAGAAAATAAACTGGAAATAAATGCAAAGAAAACAAAATTCCTAGTACTAGAAAAATCGACCAGGAAAACAGAAAAACTGAAACTCAAACTGGAAGGATCATTGATCGAGCGAGTGTTCGATTTCAAATACCTAGGAGTAATCCTGGACTCCTCTTCACAAGACAAAGCTATGCAATTGGCCCTGATGACCAAAGTCAATAAATTGGCAGCTCAAGCTAGGGCCATAGATAAAAAGTTCGGGAGATTCTCGCTGATCCCAGTGCTAGAACACTACAAGAAAAAGGTGATGCCGACATTAATATATGGGGGAGACGCAATGATGAATCTACCACAATCCATCTGGACAAAAATTGAGGCAAAATTTTGGCGAAAAGTACTTAGACTCCCAAACTTGACCCCAATAGCCTCAATTCGACGAGAGCTCAGCTTACCATCTCTTAGAAGTTCAGTCTCACAATCGTCTCTAAGGCTGTTCAGGAAATGCCGGATGGCCGAGCCACCGTCAATATATTATCTCATCAACCTCGAAATAGAAAGGAACACAAGCAAATCCCTTAATAAATGGAAAGAAGAAAACATCAGTTTGCTAGAACAGGCACAGGCAGATGAAGAACAACTAACAAAGTACCCAAAGAGAACCTTCACCAAAATCAAAGAACTTGACTGGATAAACACCCTGGAGACAGCAGGAAAAAATAAACTAACCCTACATCTGCCTCCAAATACGAAAAAACTCAATGAACTACAGGAGTACATAAAGAAGTTCCCATCCAGGAAGGGGAGAGATATGCTGATGAGGGCCCGTTTAAACTTACTGCAGACAAATGAGATCTTGTCAATCAGAGGCCAGTCGGAAAATAATTGTTGTCGATTTTGTGCGACGCAAGAAAAGGAAACAATCCGCCATTTTCTCCTAAAATGTGCCTCAAACCAACATATAAGAAGCCGATACTTAAAATCAACCTTCACAGACTTCATCATAGAGGACGAAGAAATATGTTGGTCTCGTCTGATTGGAGGCGACAAAACACAATGGCAAATAGCCACCTACAAAATCTTGGAAGCCATAAACTGGCCGACAAAGGCACATTTTCAGAGAGCTGTTCTCTTTTTCTTTTCTTCTTCACGACCGCAGACAAAAGACAGAAACCTCAAATTGTGTAAACATCTCTTGATTAAACACAAATAAAAAATAAATAAATAAAAAAAAAAACAAACACATAGAAAGATTGTTGTATCTTGGACAGGGAGACAGTGACTGAAGCAGGCCAATGCCATCAGCCAAACAATGTACATGCAGTTCTTTATCCAAGTTTTGCCCATCAGGTGCTTTACTGTGCAATTTCAGTATTTACTCCTCAGACCATAGAGCTTGTTTGTAATCAACATCCCTTGGATGATCAGTTACATGATTAATGATCAAGAAAGACATACCTTTTGAGATTCCTTTCGTGTTTCTCCTGGAACTGTTTACCCATGGTGTAGGCTTGGTGCTGATTTGTCAGAGCACTCATGTGCTGTAGAATCCTCAGTTTTAATATGCAAGTTGTAATCCTACATACCATTTCCAGCAAATCAAGACAAGACATATACCACATTTGTCATTGTACAGGTTTTCAGGCTTCTGTTTTTCTGTGATTGTTTTATGCCCTTCCCCTACATCTTTCACATCCTCGTACTCCATGGCTGCAATATCCAACGTACTGATCACATGGGAAAAGCTGGAAGTAAGGAGGCTGACATCCATAGAGATTAACTGCCCATGCACGCTCATCTCGACCCCTACACAGATCCTTCGAGTCCCGTTCATGCCCATTTCCAGTTTCAAACAACAACTTGATTAAATTCCACCATATTTGCAGGCCTCCCCAGGTGAGTGGTAGCTTCATTGATGATCGCTCCAAGATTATTCCCTCAAAAAGGGTTGTCTACCTTAATAACATCCTCTTTTTAAGACTTCCACATCACTGAGTGCCAAGCAGCAAAACATCTATTTGATTCTCTATTCTTCCTGACCAGCCGCATGGACCTTAAAGAGATCATACTCTCCCTCATGCATCTCAATGGCCAAAAACTCAACCTTATCTTTACCTCCTCCCTGATCCTCTCTGACTCAAACTGCTTCCCCCTTGGCAGGACCAACCACACCCCAATACCCTTTACCATATCATGCACAAAACTGCCCCAAAAAGGCATGGCTGAATGCCCTGTGATTGAGCACTGTCTCTTCAAGAATGTCATGCTAGAAACACTAGAGGCAACCTTTGCAATGTTCCCCACCACAGGGAATGCCTGAACCATTCCTGATACATTCAATCACTTCATTAAAGAACTAGTGTACAGCCACATTTACCTAATACTAGTCATCCCACAGTCAGTCCATCTGCACCTTTGTACACACCTGTGCTCACCACCAAAAAACGCTTGAACAGATCCCATGAAAAACGGTGGAGCAAGGACCACAACCCAGGGATCGTGCATTCCTCAAATCCCTGCACACCCAACGTAGATACATCATCTCTGAGGGCAAGTCGGCTTACTACACTGCCACCATTGAGGCTGCCGCTAACAGGAGAAAAGCTTTAATCAAAACAGTCAACCACTATCCAAGCCCACACCTGTCCCCAACGTTCTGGCTTTAAAAATAAAATGAGACAGAGTTAATACCTCCGTCAACAAAATGTATTAGATTAGAGGGCTCATTGATGCCTCAAACCCAGATGAAGCCATCCTACCTATTCCCCCATGTACTGCCATACTGGACCAACTTCAACCTCCACTCTTCAAAAGATCTCTTAGACACACATGCCTCCCTTAAAACCAAGCAATTACATGGGTAACTTCCTTCCAACATCCCTCATTAACCAACTCACTGGTACAGCGCTCAGCCCACTCCTCAATATTTTCAATGCCTCCCTCAGTGAGGGTGCCTTTCCAGGTGTGTTAAAGAGAGGTCTTATATGACCTCTTCTAAAAAAAGAAATCACTTGACCCAGAGTACCTAGCCAACTACAATCCCATCACAATCCACCTGTTCATTGTGAAGTTATTGAGAATGTATTTGCAACCCAACCATTTGGCAAAATTGACCCGCTTGGCTAACTTGGCAATTGCCAGTCTGGTTTCCACTTCAAATGCATCGCCAAGACTGCAACCATCCAAGCGATGTAAGAGGCGCAGTGAATCTTCATCAAACTCCCAGCTCTCTTTGACACAGTTGACCACCTAACACTGCTTCCCCTCCTTGTCAAAAGGATGGGCTTCTCTTGAACCATCCTAACATGGTCTGTATCATACCTATCCAGAAATCACAAGGCCATACATATGGTCTCATTGAGATCCAAGTGACTTCCAGTCATGTGTTGAGACACCTAAAGGTCCATCCAACCTCAATCATCTTCAATCTATACCTAAAACCCTTTGGAACCCTCCTAAATGATTGCAATATAGCCATCCATCAGTACGCTGATGACACTCAGCTGTCCCTTAGGGTCAGTGACTCCCAGGATATCATTCACTTCTGTAAATGCCCGACTAGCATCTAAATATGGATTTCAAATGCATACCTCAAAGTGAAACTCAACAAAACCAAATTCGGCTCCATCGGTCCCCCGCCAAACAACAGCTAGTGCAACAGGGACTGGGCAACACGTGCCTGCAAGGATTCACACTGCTCCATTCAAACTCAGCCAAATCCCTGGGCTTCATGGTCCGCAGTGGTCTTTCCTTCTGAAAGCACATAGCCAAAATGGTACAAACCATGTATAAACAGATCTCCACACTCAACAAAATCAACCCTCCATCCCTCTGCATGACTCCTAAACAGTGTTTCAAACCCTTGTGATCTTATACGACAACAACAGAAATGCCTTCCTTACTGGGCTTCCAGCTACACATCTCCCCACCTTTAAGGTAGGTGACCATGCCTCAGCCCACTTCATTAAAGGGGGCCACAAATGTGACTGTATATCCCCTTCACTGCGTATGTTTCACTGGCTCCCCTTCCCCATCAGGATCATATTCTCAACTGCACATATCACCTACAAAACAGTCTTGAAAGGAACATCAACATACTTGGCAACTAAGCTCCACGACTCTGGAGGCTCTCCTGCCTCTACCTTACTTTGATTTGCTGTAGTCACCCCGAGTGGGACGTTATGCCCAGATGTAAGTCCTGTGCCTGCGAGGCCTAGACACCCATGATACTCCTCACTGATGAGGCCCAATGAGGCCAAAACATGTTTGGGGATGCTTGAGGTTTCAAGCTGAAGGGAGGTGACCAAGCAGTTCGGACTGGACTGCCCCGTTGGGGTGGGACCAAGCCTGGTTTGCATATGGTATTTCCATTTTGTAATGGCTTGGCAGGTGAAGAGCGATTGTCTGGAGAGTTGCCCAGAGCAATTCCAGAGGTTAAGATTATTTCTAAACCTTCCAGACTTCACCTCTTTTGTTTTGCTGTAGTAATCTGAGTGGGACAGGTAGGCCCAGACATGGTTCCTGTGCCTGCTGGGCCTAGAGACCCACGCTAATCTTCACTGATTAGGCCCTGCGAGGCCGAAATACGTTTGCGGATGCATGTGGTCTCGTGCAGAAGTGACCAAGCAGTTTGGGCTGGACTGCCCCTTTTGGGGTAGGACCAAGCCTGATTTGTATAGGGTATTTCCCCTTTTGTAATGGCTTGGCAGGTGAAGAACAATGGTCTGGAGGGTTGCCAGAGCAATGGCAGAGGTTAAGATTAATTCTAAACCTTCCAGTCATCACCTCTTTTGTTTTGCTGTACCTTACCCAAAGACGTTCTTGAAGTAACTAATTTTGTTTTGTGTTCCACTACTTTAAACTTGCTTGACTGCACTTTTTTCACTCCTGCATTGTAGCCCGCACTACCTTGGTACTGGTGGATTTTTTGTGTTTTTATTAGTTGCTTGTGTTTAATTAAATATCGTATTTTTATTTTTAAAAAATTATTTGGAAATGAATGTACTATTGTTATTTGGAAGCTTCTGCTGTCAACTCATAACTATGACGATTGCCCTCTTTCCGTGTTACCAAAATAGAGGTTGGGGAGGTTAGGGAGGTATAGAATTCACTTTCTACCTGTATTACCTTTAGAGTGAAACTCTCCTTGTCTAAGTGGTAGTACAGGCACAGTGATGGAAAGCTCTTGTTCATATATCCAAGTGACTTTGGTTAAAAGAAGATAAGACAAAGAAAGGAAAGAAAGAAAGGGGACAGAATCAGGAGCAGTTAGATCATTGATAGGTTGTATACGAATTGTTCGTATTACAACTGTTCGAATGACAATTGACCTTTACACAATTGACCGAATTGTGAAGGTCAATTGTAACATATATGCAGGGGAAACCCCCCGCAAGCCCCCCACCCAACCCATATATATATATACGGCAAACCTACGTGATCAAGCGGTCTGTGTACCGCGAAACGCGTCGTTTTTTTCTTGGTTCCCTTTCCTGATGCACTTATACTAATAAAGAAAACGTGCTGCCAGGTGTTTTTTCCACTTACTTGCTGCAAGGACATTGTTCTCCTGTTGTAGCTGGTCTCTGGAGTGCATTCCACTCGCTGCCTTTCTTTTGAAAAGCATTCATTTCATATATATATATATATATATAACCAAAGCGATATATATATATATATATATATATATATATATATATATATATATATATATATATATACGGTCAGTTGTGAAAAGGTTAATTGTGACCCTTTAAATTCGGTCAATTGTTCATTCGAACAATTGTAAACGAACAATTTGGGTAATACCCATTGATACATCTCCTTTCAAGTAGATGACTACGCCTCTGAAAGCGATAGATCGAACAGAGTTAGCTGAAGTCTATGAGTGGTGCGTTAACCATAGATGTCTTTTTTTCGTGAATCCGTAGAACTTATTCTATGAATTTCATTGGTGCCAAGATTATTGTCTATACATTTTTGACTTTCTATCTGCGCCCAGATGCAGTTTCTGCCGGCTCCCATGTCGGATATGCACATTATAAATATAAAAATCTAATCAAATCAAGCCCACACTCACTATCAAGCGAGAGCACCCTGCCTGATCACTCCCATTATGCTGTGTCACACTGGGAAAAGGGGAAGCATATAACACAATGCCAAAGGATGTAAAATGCCTGTGTCAAGTTCTGCTATTCTGCACTGGTTCCTCTTACACTACGCGCTGAAAGGATCTGCAAAGTTCCCATAGACACAGTGAAATGACATGTGCCCTAGACGTGGAACCGACCTTGCTCAGCTCTAGTATTGAAAATCTGTTTGGTTGCAGGTAGTATTAGTTGCAAGAGCTCAGGTTAGTGTTGAGGTGTAGCCCACACCTCATTGTTTGGTAGAGAGAAGGGGTTAAAACCTGGATACCTTGCATCTGTTAGTTTCAAGAAATCGTTTTTCCACGCAGTTTTTCTTTTTGGTGCTTGATTGTAAGAGGGTTTCTTTATTTGATCTTGTTAGGTTGTAAACACCCTTTATAGGTACAGTCGGGGCTCTTATGTCCCCATGTGGTCAGCCAACACGTGTTTTGACCCGTAGGTCTTTTTCAAGGCAATGTAGTGCGATCCGGCGCCCCCTGTGGGGTTTTGGTTAGTGGCTTGGGTTTGTTCCTGTGTATACAGTGGCTCCTGTTGGGCCCTGTGCTCACGATGGAATATTTCCGAACTGATTTCCGAACTGATTATTTAGTTCGGAAATATTCCAGCGTGAGCACAGGGCACAACAGGAGCCACTGTATATACAGGAACAAACCCAAGCCACTAACCAGAACCCCACAGGGGTTCTTGAAACTGACAGATGCAAGGTATCCAAGTTGTACCCCCTTTTCCCATAGACACACCCCACACAATATACCTGGCAACACTAAACTTTCCTATACTCTGTGCAATGTCATCACTCTACTATAGGGCTCTATCACACTACACTAGAAAAAGGACTGATGTATGGAATGGTCACAGGCACTTACAACAAACTGCTGATTGCTGCAGTGTCAATGGCCTCT
This sequence comes from Ambystoma mexicanum, assembly GCF_040938575.1. NCBI lineage: Eukaryota > Metazoa > Chordata > Amphibia > Caudata > Ambystomatidae > Ambystoma > Ambystoma mexicanum. The sequence goes on along the minus strand of NC_090921.1, from coordinate 1,155,416,168 downwards.
ACTGTATTATGAACGTTTTGCAACTCTTTTCTGTTGCATTAACTAACTCAAAGACCCGCCCTAAGCTACACCCACCCAACTCTTCATTAGCAGCCTCAATCTGGCTCACTGTCTCCAGACTAGAAACATCTCACAAATCCAGCATTCACTAAACTCACAAACTCGATCATCTATCCTTGCCTCCTTACCATACCATAGGCTAAACCATACACAAGAGATGGGCTCTGTCTTGCTGAACACCAACAGGTAGCAAAACCTTAATGCACACTGCACATAAGGCAAACACACTCCTGCATGCAGTCGATAATACAAAAACGCTAAAAGGTGGGAGACCCCATAATGAGAATAAACACAGCCAAATAACCTGTTCTGTGTGCGGTTTCCCGCCCAGCGGGTCTTCAACCACGTTTTAGCTCCCTGGCCCTTCAAAGAGGAAAAATGTCCATTTGCATATCAGTCTGGTACCATCCAACAGGTCAGCCCAGCACTCAAACAATAGGCAATGAACCGCTGAACAAGAGTACAAGCAGCAACCCCAACCCGTGATTTGGCGTTGTTGGGACTCATTAGTTAAGTGAAGGTGTGCCTCTCTAAACACAGTGAGGAACAGGCCCACATCTGGTTTAAGCCTAGTAACTTAGGGACGCGACCCCAAATCTTCCAAAATACATAAAAATGTGGGCGGCTACTACTGAGATAATAAACGGCTAAATAACCTGTTCCATGGACGATGTCCCACTCACTGTACCTTTCGCAGAGGAGACATATCCATTTGCAAATCAGCCTAGACCCACTCACCAGCACAAACACTGAAATGCTAGGCAAGTCTGCGCTGAACAAGCGTACCAATAGAAACCGCTTGTTGGGCATCATCAGTGAGGTGAAGCTGTGCCTCTGGAAGCACAATGGGCACAATGAGCAAGGGGTCCACATGATATAAAACTTGATTGTTTTGCATCCCTTTGAACATGTTTGTTGAGCAATGTTCACTCTCAGGAGTGGGGCTCCACACTTCTGTAAATAATGAAACACAGCCTGTCTGGCACAAATGTACAGTCTGCAGCGTGGGCCATGTGCTCAGAGTACCTAAACTTGCTGCAGTGCACTCTGAGTTCACGGGCGGCACACGCTGCATCATGCATGATGACGGGAAGCTTGCTGGAATATCTTTTTGAAAAGGGTCTGTTCTCCCTCGAGGTTTTGCTCCCTTTTGTTTTTTTCTGGCAAGGCAACTTGTCACATGTCAACCTCCTGCTGCTAGGACTCTGGAGAGACACACCCCTCCCCTGATCCCTCTTAGTGGCCCAATAGGCGCTGAGGCCTCAAAAGCACTGCTGATCACTTTCTTTCTTAAAGCAGAGCGTTTAAAGTGGGTGCAATTTACTATTTATTGATAGCCTATTTAAGAGACCATTGTTGTGTTAAGAAATGCAACTGGATTTTTTTATTTTGAAAGCACATGCAAAGCAGCAGTTAGCTGCCTAAAATCTGTGCCTTCCTCCAGCACAATTAAACATATTGCACAAAACTGCTTTATCTTTTTGCCTTATTTCCACATATTTATATGTTCCAGGTCATAAAGCATTTATGTAGAATGTAACATTTTTCTCAAATTATATGTGAAGCATGGAAGTGAGCAATTAATATTTACCAAGGATGTGACAAGAGAGGTTGTCACCATGGACACTGGAGGGGATATTTTCTCTGGGTCTGGCCCTGTACTAATTTTCAGGGCACAAGTCGATACGTGTAGGTGGCCAGCATCCGCCCACTTTTTTCAACAGGTAGACGCAACCCCGGTTCTGTGTTTTTGAGGGCAGCATGAAAACATTTTTGCAGGCACCAGTGTTCAGCTACTAGGATTTAACACCAGGTTGTAATCTTTCCAATGCAGGCGCTTACCCAAAGTAACACATAAAAGACATTAGATATTAAAGCGCACGTCTCATGTTTGGATTTTAGTTTTCTTTGGCTTAAAAGGTGGACACCTTTTATACTTTGCTAATGTAGTTACTGGAAATTATCCTCTTGGATTGTTTATATCTTCACTAACAAAAAACATTGTTAAAGGGACGTTATGGTTAAGTTGCGCTACTAAAAACCTATCTCCTTTACTGAAAAAACTATGCTAAAGGAAGGTTCAGGTTCCAGTGCCCTACTAAAAACGATCAAATTCACTGACAAGAAATGTTGTTACAGGGACATTATGGTTCAGTTGCCCTCAGAAAAACCTATCAAATTCAGTGCCACAAGTACATGAAAGGAACATTATACTTACTTTGCACTAATAACAACCTATCCACATTGTGGTTACAAGTAAAACCAAAAAATCCCAGAAATTATTCGCCAGTTATGGTAAACTAAGCAACCATAACTCGCGCCACCTCTGTGCACTGCTAAGACTAACACCCATGACATGAAAGATGACATCACAAATGTCATAGATGACATCACCTATGACAGCACATGTGTGCGTATCTCTATTTGTGTTTACTGATACATGAAGGCCAGATGGTTTTGCTTACGGACAGTCAAGGACTAAAAATTGAAAAGGTACTATATTTATAGACCTTACCCTTCTCATATGTTGTTACAGTACTTTCGTTAGAGTTCAGTTACATCATTCGATACATATACATAGGGGAAGAAGGAATGCTGAAACACAGCAATCATTTTTGTGCATGAAGATAATGAGTTTATTTATGAACACTTTTTGGTAATATTGCTGTTTTTTTCCTTATTTTATTTTCCGTGTATATGCTCATATTTGGATGCATTGAACGCACTTTAGGTTTTGTTTGTAGTAGTACAATTATGTAGAAACTGAAGCATTATTACACACTTACTGCATGTTGCACAGTACAGAAAACTCTGAAAGGTAAGCGTTCATCATTTTCCTATCCAACATGGCAAGAGTTTGAAAATGTCCCCTTTACAGTCCATGCTGCAGACAATGCCTATGGTTGCACATGAGTAGGTTCATGTACTGGAAATAATTCTGTGATAGAATGGTGTTTATAGCAATGCATTACTTAATGAACTATGTATGTCATGATAGTTCTCCCAATGACCTCTGATAGCTTACCCTAACTGGCGAATTTCTGGGTTTTTTGGTTTTACTTGTAACCATAATATGGATAAGTTGATATTAGTGCAAAGTAAGTATAATGTTCCTTTCATGTACTTGTGGCACTGAATTTGATAGGTTTTTCTTAGGGCAACTGAACCATAACGTCCCTGTCACAATGTTGGTTGTCAGTGAACTTGATAGGTTTTTAGTAGGGCACTGTAACCAGAACCTTCCTTTAGCATAGTTTTTTCAGTAAAGGGGATAGGTTTTTAGTAGCGCAACTTAACCATAATGTCCCTTTAACAATTCTTTTTGTTAGGGAATTTCATAGGTTTTTAGTAGGGCACTGTAACCAGAATGTTGCTGGAGCATACTGTTTTCAGTAAAGGTGATATGTTTTAGTAGCGCAACTTCACCATAATGTCCCTTTAACAAAGTTTTTTGTTGGGGAATTTCATAGGTTTTTAGTAGGGCACTGTAATCAGAACGTTGCTTTAGCATAGTGTTTTCTGTAAAGGTGATTGGTTTTTGGTGGCACAACTGAACCATAACATCCTGCTACCAATGTTTTTTTACAGAATTCTTGGCTGCCCTCATGACGAACTTGTTGAAAGCCCAAATTTCCCTGTGTATGTATCCATATGTGCTTCCCTTTCCCTTTCCTAATAGTGTCTATATATCTTAGAAATTTAAGGTGTACATGTTAAGTGTTGGTGAGTGTGTGAGTGGTTTTGCATTTTCTGTTAACATTGCATTTTGAGTCTGTGACGCACATTACTGTCCGAGATGGCTGCAGGTAAGCAATATGGAGGCTTCCTATGGAGACTGCACCTGGCTGCCGTATGAGCAATCACAATGCAGGTATCCGTAGGACTCCAGTACTGGCCGCATGGCTGCATCTTCTAAGACACTTTTAATTAGTTGTGGGAGTTCACGTCTGTCCATTCCACAGTTATGCACATGCGTAGGGCATCCTCTGTGTGCTGGTAACACCGCCCAAGTCGCCAGCCCTAAGGATTCATATGGTAGACTACTGCATTTCAAGCAGTCCTGCTGACTATGTGGTTTGCTGTGACCACCTACCAATTAATGGCTGCAGCACGCCTGGCTGTTTCAGGCGCACTGGAAACACTGAACAGCAACCTCCAGTGTACGCTGGGCATGTTAAATGTTGCATTAATGTGATTGATGTGCTGCTCGCTTTTACATGACCCATGAAACAGGCACACCGTCTCTGCAGTGAGCACCGTGACGGAAAGTGTCAAATGTTCGATTGCGGGTCGTAGAGCTGGATAAAACATTTTACTGCAGGTGTGACAGTCTGTAGTGAGTCTGCAAAATGGCAAAGCTGGTGCGGCTTGGTCCCTCACATACAAGTGCATGTAAAGAGAAGTAAGGAAACAGCAGATTCTTCTGTGCGCAAAGAATGTCAGTGGTGGTTTGAAAAGTATGGTAGCCACATTGGGGCATGCTGAATAATTGTCTTCCTGCTCCACCTAATGAAGTTGTTGTAAGCATTCTTGTATTTCAGAATTCATTCATCTCCATGAATGCTGGTCCTACGGCTAATGCCGTACCATGAAGTGTCCATACTGCATGTGAAGAGAACTTAAATTGAAAGACAAGGAAACAGTGGGCAGGGCACTGCCCTTCCAACAATGCAGTAGGATAATTTCATGTACAGCATTGTACACATCTGCTCCTGCCAAGAACAGGGATACTCCTGTAGGGCAGCGGATCCTTAAAACATTTTTGCAGACCATATGATGCGCTGCAGACGCTTACCTGGCAAAGGGCATTGTATTGTTCATGTACTGTGATGCGCTACTCTACAGAGGGAAGCTACTTGGAAGTGCTTGGGAAGGGTCGGTCTGGGAGCATGACAATGACTGCCGCCTATTTAAGTGAGCGCCGCCCAACATTTTCCTCTCTGTGTACGTGCCCTATGTTATTCCTGTAGGTGGTCCCCCTTCTGTAGCAGCCCTTGCCTTCCTTTCCTTCTGTGGCGTGTGTTACAAGGCCAACATAAATAGAAAACAACTGGAAAAGGAAACAAGATCAATGAAAACAGCTCCTTTCAGAGTGGAAAAATGCAATTGCCAATAAACGGCTGCAGGGCGCCACGCACTGTATACGCTCCCCAGAATGTGTGCTAAATAAAGGGAGGCGTGGCTCTGCGGAAAACACTGTAGTGGAATCGGGTAGAAAGAGCTGGCTGTGAAAAGAGCTTTTTTACGTGGTGCTGTATGTTTTAAAGCATTTACGTGCACAACATCTACTACACAAATTCTTCCTGTACTTCCAAGAAGGGCAGCAAGGCATTTTGGATAGGTCATGCAAAAATCATAATGGCAGGAATAGTAAGATGAACGCGTATTTTTTGGGAAAAACCCTTCATGCTGTGAAAAGTCATATTCCCATTTTGGAAGTACGACATTGTCACATGTCGTAAAAAGGCACAAATAGATTTCTTCCCAATATACCGTGCTTTCTCCATTTCCGGACCAAATGTAAAATAATGCAGCCACATCTGTGTCTGTGTAATGCGATAAAAAATTATGCAGGGAATCAGAAACAAACGCATGACCTGGGCAAGTGCCTCCTTCATCGCAAACGGCACTGAAACTCCAGTGACATGTTGTGAAGCTTTCCCTCCACAATTAAGAACAATAATGTTGGCATGATTGCGTGTCACAAAAGTCTCACAAAGACAAACCAAAATCAATCACGTCATTGCAGGCACTCCAAAGCGGTACAAATCCACATGATAGAACCCAAAATATGCAGTCACTGCACAGTGTTTTCCATTCACTTTCAATCAATGTATTCAGAACTCCCCCAAAAAACGTACGCTGTGGCTCGTGAAACACACAGCCATAACCACAGCTTCTGCTTTTTGGTTGAAAAATACACTGTGTACCACAGTAGGTGTGTGCAAACCACACCCAGAAACCTTATTGAGCAATCCTGTAGCCTCCACAGGGCCATTTCTATGGCCGCCATCTGCAAAAGGCCTGGATGTGACACGTGCAACTATCGCAATGTCCGCGGACTTATCGTGTTGTGCGCGCAGGAGTGGGGGAATACATTTCAACCAAGGTAGGGTATTTCGTTTGTAGTAGTGGCTCTGAAAATAGCCTTTTTTTAAGGTGCTTCCATAGAAACACCTTTTTCTGGTTTTTATAAGTGTTTTTGTTTTTTGTACCTCACCTCACATTCTTACAATAGCGTCTTCAGTGCAGCATGTAGATTGTAAAACAAAATATAATTGTCACTGGTCCTCAAATAAATGCCATTTGCATTGAAAAGGTTCACATATCGAGACACAATGTTGTCATTCTCACAGGAGAACATCCCAGCAGCACTCAAGAAGTCACACATGCTTCTGTTGAAAAGACCCCTTCAGACCTCTGGCTGGCAACAATAATCTTTGGAATAGTCCTATACTAATCTTGGTGCTATACATGAGAAAAGTACCTTCACAGTGGGAAAAATACACTTCAATGCTTTCATCAACCTCTTCAGTTGACGGTACACACGAGAACAAGCCATGGAACCCAAATGGAAGCCACCATAGTGCACGACCACACCTTGTACATTAGCGTAAGTGGCCACTCGTCGACATTCGGCAAGCACAACGCCAAAACTGCAGACATCGACACCGCACCACAATGCCTCCACTCCCTCCAAATTGAAATTGTCATAAAAGCCTCTTTCGATGGCATACTGGAGGAGATCTAGCACAGAGCCATCAGCCACAAAAAAATCTGTGCATCTCTCCATCTCTCCCAGCCTCACTATACAGAGTAATGAAAAAGAATATTTACGCCCTTTCCTGTGACGCACACCCTCAGCACCTGATTGGACAATCCCCATAGTCCCATTTCCATTGGCCAGCATGGTGAGAAGCACAGAATGTGGCACGTGCGCTTCTGTTCTGATCTTGATGGTCGTGCCGATTATTGAATACCTCCGTCCCCAAGTACCACACAGACAGAATGACCAAATACTGTATGTGCAATCTTTGAGGCCACAGGTGTAGTGAGCCGTCAACTGGAACCAGGAAACGCCGGAAGAACCCCTTTGACCGCTGTAAGGCAATAGAAGGTTATCATACTAATGCAATATGGACACAGTAATAAGGAATTGATTGAAGCAAGGCTTACCTAGATGAACTGTGGGCCAGGTTGTAATGCAATAGGGGCAATCAGCAGAGACAGTGGGTCGGGTTTCAGAGAGGCTAGGCTGGTAATTCCATACCTGGGTAGGTTGACAACAAGAGTCCAAAAGAGGAGTCCAAAACACGTAATGGGGTCGAAACCAGTTCAAAGCACAAGATCCAAGCAAGGGATAGTTCGTTTGAGCAATCCGTGAAGAAGGTGCAAGCAAGAAAAGTTCCAGGGCAAAGGTAACAGATGAAGCCAGGAAGAAGTAAAGTATCCAAAAAACAGTCCGTGGTCGTAAAGCCAATGAATCCTTGATGAGAACAATAACGCCAAACAGTCCTTACGAGAAGCAGCTGAGAAGCGCTGCCAACATGGTTTCCGGCGCTTTTGAATGTTAGTTGTAGTCACATGATGCAAAAATGCGGCAGCGTGGAAAATCACGTGATGGCAAAGGATAAACGTGATTGACAGCAGTTCATCTCACTTGACGCGAGAATCGCCGTGTTCCTCGGCGGTGCTGTAAGGTATACGAAATTTTCCACGGGAGTTGCCAGGACAATGAAGGTAGGAAAACACCTGGAAAACCAGTCATCCTTCTCCAGTGTTGAACAGAAGGTCGTTTCCTTGTGCCCTGATGTGCAGTGAGAAATGTGCCAGGTAAATGTGGGCTGATCGTGGGTTGGCTAGTGGGTTGCCTAGTGAGTTGCCTTGTAATGGGCACACTGGGAGACTTGACAGAGCCCCCCCCCAAGGGCCCACGACCCAGTGGGCAGGAAGGATGATCCCGATGGAAATGAGCTACCAGTCTAGGGGCGTTAACATCCTGGGAAAAAACCCAAGAGCGCTCCTCAGGACCGTAACCCAACCAATCCACAAGGTATTGCAGTCGACCCTTTCTAAGACGAGAGCCCAAAATGGCACTGACCTCAAAGACATCTGGAGAGGAGACCGAAACAGGGGCAGGAGGAGAGATGATACGTGTGGGAGGAATGCAAGGCTTGAGCAGGGAGACATGGAATACCGGGTGTATACGCCATGTTGATGGGATCAAAAGACGTAGGGCCACAGGGTTTAGGACCTTGAGAATTTTGTACGGGCCAACAAATCGAGGCAGCAACTTCCGCCAACCAGGGATGTGCAGGTGGCGGGTTGACAACCAGACACGGTCACCCACACGGTAATCAGGGGCTGCCACCCGTTTCCGGTCTGCCTTTGCCTTCATAGACACTTGGGCCTCACGTAAATGGAGAAGGGTCTGGTTATGAACCGAAACCAGATCGCGGGGGCAGGCCGTAGCGGCAGGGGCAGTAGAGGAATCGAAATCAGGGAAAGGAAGGGTTCGGGGATGCTGGCCATATAAAGCATAGAAAGGAGAAAAGCCCGTGGAGGAATGCTGAGAGTTATTGTATGCAAACTCAGCGAGGTGGAGAAGATTCAACCAGGTATCTTGGAACTGAAGAGTCAGGCAGCGTAAGTATTGTTCTAGGGTCTGGTTCACTCTCTCCGTCTGCCCATCGCTCTCCAGGTGGTAAGCGGAGGAGTAGCAGGCGTCAATACAAAGGAGCTTAGTGAGGGCTTGCCAGAAACGTGAGGTGAACTGTGAGCCACAATCCGAAACCAGGACCTGTGGCAAACCAAAAAGACAAAACACTGATTAGAAGAATAATTGGGCCAATGTAGGGGCAGAGGGTATCCCTGTACAAGGAATAAAACGGGCCATTTTGGTGTATGAGTCAACGACTACCCAGATTGTGTCATAGCCCTGTCTGCGAGGTAGATCTGTGACTAGATCCATAGAAACAGTGTGCCAGGGTCTGGGGTGTAGAGGCAAAGGTTGGAGCAGACCTAGTGGTCGACCACGGCGTGTTTTGCACTGAGCACATATGGAGCAGGAGTTCACATAGGCCTCCACATCACGCCGCATCGATGGCCACCAGCACCAGCGCTTTAGTAGTTCCAGGGTACGTAACTGTCCAGGGTGACCATTGATGGCGGCATCGTGGGACCAAGCAAGCGCCTGATTGCGTACATCACTTGTGGGGAGAAAGAGTTTCCCGTGAATAAATGGTAAGCCTTCCTGAAGTACCAAGTCCCAATCTGTCAACTCATTTGGCACCCATTGCCTAATGGTGGATAGCATGGGTAGGGATGGTGTGCATAAACAGACTACATGACCCTTCCCTAATAGTGTTTCAGGATACAAAGACAGGGATTCCCCCCAGGAGAACGAGAAAGAGCATCCGCCTTGCCGTGGGTAGTCCCCGGCCTATGTTTCACTACAAAATCATATGCAGCGAAGAAGAGATGCCAGCGTACCTGTCTGCTATTTACACATTTAAGGGAAGCCAGGTCTTGGAGGTTTTTGTGATCAGTGTACACTATGGTCTGATGTTTTGCCCCTATAAGGTGATGTCGCCATGTTTGCAAAGTGTCCTTAATGGCCAACAATTCTTTTTCAGTAACCGTGTAGTGATATTCGGAGGACGTAAACTTCCTCGAGTGATAGGCTATGGGATGCAGCTGCCCCGTGGCTGAACAAGGTTGAGAGAGCACTGCACCTAATGCAAAGGAGGAATCGTCGGCCTCCAGGACAAATGGAAGATCCGGATCCGGGTGTTGAAGCACCGTGGCGGAAGTGAACCTGGACTTCAGGGTCTCAAAGGCCTTTTGATGCTCCAGTGTCCAACAGAACGGAGCAAGGGGGCTGGTTAAGGCGGTTAGCGGTGATACAATGGAGGAAAACCCAGCGATAAAGCGCCGATAAAAATGGGCAAAACCAAGAAAAGATTGTAACTGTTTCAAGTTGGTCGGGGCAGGCCAGTCAATGATAGCGTGGACTTTCGAGTTGTTCATGGATAGGCCACCAGGAGTTATGTGAAAACCCAAAAAATCCCCCTCCTTAATGTGGAATTCACATTTCTCGGGTTTAGCGAATAAGGCATGATTTTTGAGGCGTGTTAATTCTTCTTTAACATGGACGATATGTTCCTCCAAGGATGAGGAAAACACCAGAATGTCGTCCAAGTAAGCCACTACATATATGTCAAGAATATCACTGAACACCTTGTTGACAAATCGTTGAAACGTAGCTGGGGCGTTACATAAACCGAAAGGCATCACAGTGTATTCAAACAAGCCCTGTTTGGAGCAGAATGCTGTTTTCCACTCGTCCCCCTGACGCATACGGACAAGGTTGTAAGCACCTCGGAGATCCAGTTTAGTAAAGATGGTTGCGCGTGTCAGTTTATCTAGTAGTGGGGAGATCAATGGAATGGGGTACCTGTTCTTTATGGTAATAGCGTTCAGTTTTCTGTAGTCCACACAAGGACGTAAGTCCCCTTCTTTTTTCGGTACAAAAAAGATGGGACTAGCAGCCGGAGAGCAGGAGGGTCGTATGTGGCCTAGTCGTAAGGCTTGTTGGATGTACTCCTTTAGGGCCTGTTCCTCTGACTGAGATAGAGAATATATCCTGCCCCTTGGAATCACTGCATCAGGGACTGAATCAATGGGGCAATCATAGGGTCTGTGTGGCGGTAATGCTTCTGCCGTGGCCTTGTCAAACACAGTCAAAAATTCATGATAAACCGTGGGGATACCAGCCAATACAGCCCCTACAGTATGTGTTGAGGGTACATTTTGCATTGTCTCCTCTAGACGGGAAGAGGCCATTGCCCCAAGAATACTGGCAGGGGAGGAGAGCATCTGAGATTCTATCAGGCAGAAGTTTTGACAAATATCAGATTCAAAGGTGACTTGACCCGTACCCCAATTGATTAGTGGGTTGTGTTGTCTCAACCAGGGAATGCCCAGAATGACACTGAATTGCAGGGTTGTGATAAGATCAAATTACATAGTTTCCTTATGGGTGTCTTGCATTATCAGTTCCATAGGAGCCGTCTGATGCATGATAGGACCGGAAGCAAGGGAGGTACCATCAACTGCTTGCACTGGTTCTGGGTGTTCCTTCTTAATCAAGGGTAAATTGAGTTTGTGGGTCAGTGCTATATCGATGAAACAGCCAGTGGCCCCAGAATCGATCACTATATGTACCTGATGTGTAAGCTCCCTAGTAGGTTTCAATGAAGCTTGTACCACGATAGGTCTGATGGGACCGAAAATGGGTTCAGTGGGGGACATGGAGGTGCTCGCCCGTACCCCCGCTCTTATGAGCGAGCCTTCTGTAAAACCTGGTTCTTATTTCTTGGGCGTCGTGGACATTCTTTTACATAATGTCCGTTGATGCCACAGTAAAAACAAGAATTATCCGTTCTTCTGCGTTCCCGTTCAGCCTGAGTAATGGGACTCCTAATCCCACCGACTTGCATGGGTTCAGGGGCCGACAAAGTCGAGGATGTTTGACTTGAAAAACCAACCTCTGCCTTACGCTCAGATCGACGTGCATCAACTTGCAGGGTTAGGTCTACCAACTCGGAAAAAACAGAGGGAAGGGCCGGGATCACTGAGAGGGCGTCTTTCATAGTATTACATAGCCCTTTGTAGTACACGATAGCTTTCTTTTTCTCCGGCCATGAGGTCTCTGCAGCAAGTTGGTTAAAACGTGTTATATATTCAATAAGTGTTTGTCTGCCTTATGAGAGCTCTAGGAGTTCCAAGTCTCGGGATTGTGCTTTATACCTGGTATCGAATACCTTAGCCATTTCAGTTACTAGAAGATCGAAATCATATAATGCTGGATGGTTATTTTCCAGTAACGGGTTCGCCTAGGTAGCTGCCACGCCAGATAAATGAGAAAGAAGGAAGGCTGCCTTGGTGACGGAATCTGGAAAAGGTTGACAACAAGAGTCCAAAAGAGGAGTCCAAAACACTAATGGGGTCGAAACCAGTTCAAAGCACAAGATTCAAGCAAGGGATAGTTCGTTTGAGCAATCCGTGAAGAAGGTGCAAGCAAGAAAAGTTCCAGGGCAAAGGTAACAGATGAAGCCAGGAAGAAGTAGAGTATCCAAAAAACAGTCCGTGGTCGTAGAGCCAATGAATCCTTGATGAGAACAATAACGCCAAACAGTCCTTACGAGAAGCAGCTGAGAAGCGCTGCCAACATGGTTTCCGGCGCTTTTGAATGTTAGTTGTAGTCACATGATGCAAAAACGCTGCAGCGTGGAAAATCACGTGATGGCAAAGGATAAACGTGATTGACAGAGGTTCATCTCACTTGACGCGTGAATCGCCGTGTTCCTCGGCGGTGCTGTAAGGTATACAAAATTTTCCACGGGAGTTGCCAGGACAATGAAGGTCGGAAAACACCTGGAAAACCAGTCATCCTTCTCCAGTGTTGAACAGAAGGTCGTTTCCTTGTGCCCTGATGTGCAGTGAGAAATGTGCCAGGTAAATGTGGGCTAATCGTGGGTTGCCTAGTGGGTTGCCTAGTGGGTTGCCTAGTAATGGGCACACTGGGAGACGTGACAGCTTCCCCAAGTACTGCAAGGGCTGTGCCCCAGTAAAGAAGAAGCAGTCCTTCTTCCCTTTCCACTATTTTTTGTCCATCACTATCTCATTGGGTACTGTTAAATAGTCACACACGCATCCACCAATGGCATCCAAGACGTTAGCATCTAACACTGTCACTTCTGTCCAACACTTCATAGGTACCGTTACACATTCAGCCTCCAAGTGTCATGTCATTGGAAAGCACGTCCAGTAGAAAGTTCATTAAAAGAATGCAAGATTTGTGCATCAACATTCATCCACATGAGCACCCATCACCACAAAGTGGAGGTATGAATATTTTTTCTGCAGTATGTTTACAACTCCGTTATAAGTGCCTGTGGTGCGGTATCTGCAACTGAGCGTCCATTACGTTCTTAAAAAGTGTACTGTTTTTTTCTCCTATCCACTACCATCAAGTGGTACTCCAATTGTATATGCTTTCAACGTTTCCATTTACCCATATCACCCATTGCAGGAACTCTCTTGTGTCCTTCTGATAATACCATGAATTGTTTTCCCCCACTAACCCATCTCCTACATAAATCGTAAAAATATGGCACCAACACCAGCACTGCATGTATGTTACCAACGTAAAGCAAGGTCTAAAAAGCTCACTGTCTCCACAGCTGTGGTTCTCTCTAGGCTAGACTATTGCAACAGCCTTGTTCTAAATCTGCCTGCTTCTACTCTCTGCCCTCTGCAACTCATCCAGAAGAGGACTGCACGCCCTGTCCTTGGACTCAAGCCCAGGAGCGAATCTCTCCTGGACAGAAATGTCTGCACTAGTTCCCAGTAGCTGCGAGGAATAAGGTCAAAACTCTCTGCATTATGCACAAGGCCTTCTGGGCCCTGGGGCCGCAATACCTGCAACTCTCACTTCCTAAATATGTCCATGCTCGAGCTCTTCCCTCATCCGCCTCCAACTCCCTCAGGGTCACTCGCTTCTGCAAGCAACCAGTTAGCGGTAGATCTATTTCTTCGGCTGTGGCCTCCCTCTGCAACAGCCTACCTGTCTCCCTGAAACATAAGGAGAACCATTGCCGGTTCCAGAAGCACCTCAAAACCTTTCTCTTTGCCTCTGCTTTTTCTCCTCCTCACCCTGCTGACTTCCTGGCTGAAACTGATTCTGCACTGGTTACCTGGCCACCTTCTGATCTTGGACCCAGGCCACCTTCCCACTAGTCACACCCCTGCACTGGCTTTCTGGCCAACCCTGCACTCGGGACTGTTTTCTGTATCCCTACCAGTTCCACCACCACCTGATGTCTGCACTTATCCTTGCATCTGCCACCATTGGGCCTATTTTACTTACTGGCATTTTTTCTTCTTCCGATGTACTGCACTTTCTCCTCCCCCGCCCCATGCACTTGGGCGATCTGAGTGACACCTGGCCTGGTAGGTTTGTTGTCTCTGTCTCCCCTCTGGTCCCTCTTCCTTGCCTCGTTGTGCCTTCAAAAAACTTGTGTATGTGCGCACTATAAATGGCATATCATACAATATCACATCTTATCATATCATACAACATTGCATTCATCAGAACAGGATGCCTGGCACTTACCTTGTACACTTCAGAGATTTTTTTTCCACAGCACCCCACTTACTACAAACTTAGGAAAAAAATGATTGCACAAAAGCAACACTAAGTGTATGTTAGCAACTTCAAACAAGTACATACAGTGCATGCATACAAACAGGATGCTTGTGCCTTACCTTGCTCACTTCCACCATAGCCTTCTGCATGTCGCTGTACAAAGAGACCTTCTGCCACAGTTTTTCTGTACACACCACAACCAGAAACAGTCCCATTTCCATGGCTACCATCCTGAAAAGGGCCGGATGTGGCATGTGTAATCCTGAAAATACCGCAGAATCTGCTGAGTTATTGTGCTAGGAAGGAGGGGGGTGTCGAGAAGTGTGAAACAGGTTAGGGGTTTGGGTCTTCAGTGGTCCCTTGGAAAAGATATATTTTGTGGGGTTTTTTTTCATGCTTACAAAGAACCTTTTTTTTTGCTCTTTATCTGAGTTTCGCTTTTGTTTGCCTCCTTACATTGTTACAGGATTGTCTTCAACACTTTTTGCACAGTGTAAAACAAAGCAGCATTGCCAATTTTGGTTAAAGAAATACCATTTGCATGGAACCAGTGCAAATTTTGCTCATTAATGAAGAACATTTAGATGATTCTTAAAAATAGTCAGTGGAGAACATCCTAGCAGTGGACATAAATTGACACATGCTTCTGTTAATGAAACACCTTCCGACCTCTGGCTAGGGACAAATTACACCACCATGGTCCCATGCACCTCTTGGTGGTATGCTTGAGAAAAACACCTTGGCAGTGGGGAAAATCTGCATCACTTCTTCCATCAACTTCTTTAGGCAACGGAGCAAACGTGCACACGACAACTACCCCAGATGTAGAGCTCCATAATGCAGCACAACAACATTCACAGTACTGACAGAGGCCACACATCTGCAAAGGTCAACCATAACACCAAAACTGCCCTAATAGACAGTGCCCCAGAAAGCCTGCACAAAGGTATCACCCACTAAAATCACTCTGCATCTCCCCATGTCTGCCTGCCACCCTTACTACACAGACTAATGGGGAAAGATAGTACCAGCCCTTCCTGTGAGGCACACCCTCGACACCTGATTGGCTCATTCCCACAGTTCCATTTCCATAGCCACCATGCTCAAAAGGGCAGGATGTGGCATGTGCGCTTTCCCAGCTACAGCAAGGGCCCCTCCCCATTAAAGCAGGGACAGTCCTTCTTCCCTTTCTACTCCAGCCATGCATCCAAGGCGCTGGGGCTTCACCACACACAAAACACCATAGTACACCCTATGTTTAAATGCTCATAGCCACATGTTTGCATGCATGGCTGCATAACGTTGCGGTGGGTGTGCTGAACAGTATGTAGGTGGCTGTGTATATTGTCTATATTTTACATGTGTGATGCTGAGCACTTCCTTTCATGATGCAATATCTTAAAGCACTTCCAAAAGCAAGGGTCTTATGAGGGCCTAACCATAGCAAACGCAAATGGGCACATGTGGGTCCCTAATGTACAACAGTTGCAATGATTTACACCATATTCTAATGTAAACATAGCAGCTCACTTATTCTGTTCTACCAAGTCTACAATGTCCTGCACAACCATTGTGTAACAGTCACCAACTTCAAATACATGCAGAGTTACAACTGCTTGCCTGCATTATGTTGTGGTGGCTGTGGTGAAGGCTTAGGTTCTTGGGTGCATGGCCTACGTCCTACGGCCTTTGACCATGCACCGAACAGTCTAGGCCTTGTCCACACCCACCACAACATAACAGAGCCATGTAGGCGAACATGTAGCCAGAGTCCAGAATTCACAAAGGCAACATAGGCAACGGCACTTCTACCCAACTGCCACCCCAAAATACAGCGATGCATATAAAAATGTTCCAGTTACCAGAATCCACAAACATACCACACTGTTTAGCACCCCTACCCACTGCCATTCACATAGAATTGTATTACTGCCAACCAAACCACAAATTCTTCACAACATTGGTCGTGCTCCTAACACTCTAGTACTGCATACAAGCAAAACTGCAGAGTGCCGTACAACACTTACTAATCTGCGCAATGCAGACTACCCAAGCACATATAAAATCCACTTCAACCGTACCCTCTGCTATACAGACAGTATTCTAACACTGCACCCAGTGGACACGCTGCAGGGTTGCTCACTGCAACATCTCCAACCATGCAATGACAACTGTAAGATTTTCTAACAATGCCCACACCCATGGAGTCAACAATGTATGCAATGACACATACTTCGAGCTTAATACAGAGACAGCATCAGATCCCGGGTCACGATGGGAGGCTTACAAAGCAGTAGTGAGGGGCAAACTCATATTGTGGACAACTGCACATAGAAAGAATCATCTACTTAAAACACATGAAGCGGAACAACAGGTAAAGCAGGCTGAAGAAACGCACTTAACCCTAGCCACGCCTGATACAAACCGTGCCTTACTCCTAGCTCAGAAGCGGCTTCAAAACATAGCACTGGTCAATGCCAGGCACGCACACATGGCCATGCAGGCGCGAATATACCAAACAGGAGACAAGGCCGGCAAGATGCTGGCGTGGCTGGAACGTAGGGAGCAGGGACACAGCCATGTCTGGCAGCTGGACACAGGGGACACATCCCCACGAATGTCATACCAGGACATAACGCAGGGTTTTGCGGCATATTACGCAGAGCTATATAAGACACCCACCACCTGCTCAGATGCTTCAATCATGGACAAGATTCATATTCCCACCTTAAACACGGTGCAACAAGAGCTTCTAGAGAAGGACAGCACAGAGGATGAGGTGGTGAGCACCATGGCCTCCAATCTGGCAAGTCCCCAGGCCCAAATGACTTCCCGGTCGAGCTGTGGCAGAAGGTGGGAACCAATGTAATTGCGCCACATCTACTGCGAATGTACCAACACGCAAGAGAGCAGGGCATACTGTCCCCAGACCTACGAGAAGCCATGATAATAGTCATACCCAAACCAGACAAACCCCCCGAACGCTGCAGCTCATACAGACCTATCTCACTTATAAACAGCGAAACCAAAATATTAGCAAAGCTACTAGCAGATCGATTACAGCAGGTCATCCCCTCCCTGATCCACCCGGACCAATGCGGCTTTATGCCTCAGAGATCGACGCGCATGAACCTCTATAGACTACACTCAGCCCTGGAAAGAGCCGACAGCATACAAGGACCACTAGCACTGCTAGCAATTGACTTTGAAAAGGCCTTCGACTCGGTGATGTGGGAGGCCATCTGGGTCATAATGCGGCGCATGGGCTTCGGCAGGAGCTTCATGAGCTGGGTACAGCTACTATACAACGGCCCAATGGCCAGAACTAAAGTCAACAGCTGGCAATCAGACCCTTTCAGTCTGGGCAGAGGCACTAGACAGGGCTGGCCCCTATCGGTGATGTTTTTTCCGATTGCTATCGAACCCCTAGCTATCCTCCTACGAAATACATCACTCTGGGAGGGCTTCCACCAGTCCGAGACCTGGGAGGATAGGGTCTCGCTCTACGCGGATGACCTGCTCATCTACTTGAAATACCCAGTCAATTCCTGCCACAGAGTCAAACAGATGCTGAAGAGGTATGGGGGCTTCAGCGGCATGCGCGTGAACTAGTCTAAATTCACCTTATTTCCCATAGGCAGCGTGGCAGCTGCGAGCCCCGCAGACTGTCCCTAATGAATTGTATCAGAACAGTTCAAATACCTCGGCATAAGAATCACGAAGCAGCTAACCGACTACACATCATTGAACCTCTACCCACTCGTAACGAGGTTCGCAGAGGACACCCGCCACTGGATCTCTCTGCCACTGACACTGATGGGCAGAGCTGCCCTATTTAAAATGATTGCTCTCCCCAAGTTCCTGTACATCCTGCAAAATGCTCCACTAAACATCCTACATCATGAATTTCTGAACATTGACCACATCCTCCGGAAGCTACTGTGGAGTGGGGGCCACCCACGGATGGCACTCTCCGCACTGCAGAGGTCCATCTGGCAGGGAGGAATTGGGTTACCTAGACTGCAAACATACTACTGGGCCAGCCAGATGGCGCTGGTGAATGACATGCTTCATGGGGACAGGAACCTGCTGCATATCAGAGGGATCAACTCTAACAGAACAACAACATCACTGGAGCTCTTGTACTCTGGTTTGGGACGCACATCAAACTCCGACATGGCAACACAAATTGCGCGTGCATGGGTGGAAACACACCGACACCTAGGGTGGGGCTCGAAACTGACACTGGTCCAACCCATGTGGAATAATTGTCTCCTCCCCAAAAGGCCCGCCTCGGCGCAGCGAGGTGTCACCAGCATTGGAGATGTGATGAGGGAGGATAAACTGGTGCCGTTTGAGACACTCCAAGCTGAATTCTCCCTCCCAACCACGGAAGCGTACCATTACATTCAATTAGGCCACGCCCTGCAACCCCATTGGCAGATTACCAGTGACATGCCAGAATGCCTCCGTTAGAGCGCAACATAGTTCAGGACAGATAAAACGAAATCACCTCAACCATGTACAATGTGATCACATCCTTTGCAACACTAGAGCTGATCAGCCTGAAAGCTAAATGGGAGCGAGATGTGGGACCACTGCAACCAGAAGATTGGATACAGGCCATGATTTACCCTCGTGAGGCAACCATCTCATCGAGGCTCAAACTAGTCCAACTTAAGATACTGCATCGTACTTACTATCCAAGAGTGGCACTCTTCCGATGGGGCAGGGCCTCGGACTTGCGATGCCTACGCTGTAAGCGTGAGGATGGAACTTTCTTTCATATTCTATGTGAATGTGACAACATCCAACAGCTATGGCGGAAGTGCTGTGATAAACTATCCGGAGTCTTGGGCAAAACAATACAAAGGTGTCCGAAACAACTCCTGTTAGGGATCTCAGACAAATGTGATCTCTCCCGCTATCAAAAACTGCCATGGTCACCTGCCATAGCGATACTTAGAAGAAACATTGCGCAGCTGTGGGGATCGGAGAGAACTCCCAGCTATGACCAATGGGTCACGTATGTGGACATCTGCGCGACACTGGAACACAGAGTGTACGCAGCGAGGGGCTGCCCACAAAAAGCGAGCAGAATGTGGCGGAGATGGGAGGAGGCTAGCTAGTCAACTGACAAGGTGGCACTGGCAACATGTACAAGGTGGTCTGCGCAACGCCAGGCAAGTCGGCCTGTCACGAATGAACTGATGTGTGAGAATCCCCCGCCGAAGGCTTGACGGTCCGAGGGGCCAAGGTCCTTTTTCTTTCTTTCCTTTGATGTTTTGTTCCCTTTTTTTCCTCACTGCAATGCAAAGTGTTATTTGCAATGTTTATTCATGTTTAAAAATCAATAAAATCTTTGATTGAAAAAAAACAATGTATACAATGCAGCCAACTCACACACAAACCGACAATGTGAAAATGACTTGCAACCAGTGGACATGCTTGTCGGTGCAAGGGCTCTAGCAATGCATCCAACACAAAATAGGAAGGGTCTTATAAAGGGCAAACCCTAGCAAACGGAAATGGTCACATGGGACTCCCTAATGTGCAACACTTGCAATAACCTACCTACACCATATGCTAATGTACGCATAGCAGATCACTTCTGCTGTTCTACCAAGTCTACAATGTCCTTCACAAACATTGTGTAAAGGTCCCCATCTTCGAAGATATGCAGAGTTACAACTGCATGGCTACATTATGTTGTGGTAGCTGTGGTGAAGGCCTAGGATCTTGGGTGCATGGCCTACGGCCTACGGCCTTCGGCCATGCACCCAACAGTCTAGGCCTTGCCCACACCCATCACAACATAACAGAGCCATGCAGGCAAACATGTAGCAATGTGGCAGAATTCACAAAGGCAACATAGCCACCAGCACTTTTACCCAACCGCTGCACCACCATACAGGGATGCAAGCAGACATGTTCCAGTTACCATAATCCACAAACGTACCATAGTGTTTGGCACTGCTACCCACTTTCATTCACAAAGCATTCTATTACTGGCAACCATACAACAAAATCTTGACAACATTGTTCCTGCTCCCAGCCTACTAGTAAGTGCATAGAACCAATATTGCATAGTGCAGTACAACACTTACTAATCTGCCCAATGCAGACTACCGAAGCACATATAAGAACCAGTTCAACCGTTCCCTCTTCTATATGGACACTATTCCAACACTGCACCCAGTGGACAAACTGCAGGACTGCTCACTGCAGCATCTCCACCCATACACCGACAACTGTAGGATGTTCTGACAATCACCACACCCATGGAACCAACAATGTATGCAATGCAGCGAAACCACACACACAAAGCAACAATGTCAAACCTACTTGCAACCAGTGGACATACCTTTCCTTTTCAACCAGTGGACATACTTTTCCAGCCATGCATCGAAGGGGCTACGGACATACCACACACAACACACAATAGTACACGCTATGTTTAAATATTCTTGTGATGTGGAATGCACTGCCCATTTGCAATTCAGCCTGCCACCACTCATCATAGAAAGAGATAATCGCTGGAGCTGTCATGCCATAACGAAGGCTGCCTGTAATCACCACACAAGTTTGTTGCCTGTTGAGATAACCGTGAATTGGCGTAGCATGCATGGTTACCGCTGGCACACCACTGTCTTCTTCCAATGAGATATATCAGAGGAGCCACTTCTCACTCCCCCACCCTTTAGATCCCTTCTTCCCACCACTAGATGCCAGAAGGTATGTTTCCAGACCCTTTCGCCGTCGCATTGTCCTCGGATATAACATGCCGGCGTTATCGAAAACTTATGACGCATATCACATCACCGTACACTGTAGTGCTATCAAACTTTTGACCATGCAGAGAACAGGGAAATGGGATGCCGCAGCGGTGCCAGATATGACTAATTGTAGTGGGCACACAATTACGTACATGCGCTGCAGCCATGCACACAATGCCCTAGGGGCTTGGCACCTCCACCACAACACTATCCTCTGATACACCATGGCAGCATTTCCCAAAAACTTTGACGCACAGCACGCTCCCCTCCAGCCAACCACCAGCCGACATCATGATGCACTGCAAGCCAATGAGCCTTCTGTCCACGGAGCGACAGGGAAATGGGTCCGGGGAGCAGAGACAGATATCACACATTTTTTTAGATGTACATTTCAGTTCTTTGCAACAAAAGTACTGGTTGGGTTTCCACCAAACACACAAACGCTTTCTGAACCAAGCCCCTGGTCCTGCCGCAATTTGGTTAAAATCCATCCAACCGTTCGGCCTGTAGCCGTGCGCAAAGTTATTCCCCATTCAGTCTCTGGAAAAAAAAGAAATTGGGACCACCCCTATAACTTTGCGCCCCCTCCACGAAACCTCGACAAACTTTTAAAGAATATTCAGCGGGCCCCATATACTTTTTTGCCAAAGATTGGTGAAGATTCGTCCACAGAGAGCAAAGTTATAAACCGCCAAAAAAGTGGTCTTCCTATGGGTTGGGTTTTGCAACTTAACCATAACTACATGCCCGCTACCGCGGGCCGTGTAATATATATATATATATATATATATATATATATATATATATATATATATATATATATATATATATATATATATATATATATATATATTTATATTCAGTAAAAAACTTTGTTAAAGGGACGTTATGGTTAAGTTGCGCTACTAAAAACCTATGAAATTCAGTGAAAAAACGGTGTTAAAGGGACGTTATGGTTCAAAGTAAAACCGAAAAACCCCTGAAATTCGGCAGTTATGGTAACATAAGCAACCATAACTCGCGCCACCGTGCACTGCTAGCACTAACATCCAGGACATCAAAGATGACATCACAAATGTCATTGATGACATCACTGATGACATCACATGTGCATTTACTTTTCATAAAAACTCTGTACAGGGGATTCTTATAATGCTGACCAAAAACTGTCAAGGATCATTGGGATAAATATCATGAGCTAATTAGTGCATTAAGCAATGCATTGATATAAATAGCATTCTATTATGAAGTTCTATCCAGTATACTAAGCTACTCATGCAGAAACATAGGCAGTGTGTGCAGCATACATGATGAAGGTGCCATATTCATAATCTTGCCATGTTGAATACTGAAATGATAACTGCTTTCTTATTAGAGTTTTGCGTACTGTGAAAAATGTAATAAGTAGATAATAAAACCCACTTAATACATAATTATTACAGACAAAACACAAAGAGACAACAACACATACAAATATGAATATATACAGGGACAGTGAAGTAAACAAAAAAGCAGAAGTAGTAGCAGAAAGAGTTCATAACCTAACTGATTGTCTTTATGCAGAGAAACTATTGCTCTGTTTCAAAGCTGCTACTTACCATATGTATGTGTATCACATGATGTGACTGCACCCAAAGGAAAGGAGAGTGAGTATAATGTATACAAATGTGAGCATATACAGGGAAGGTAGAGTAATAAAAATAAAACTATGAGAAAGTGCTGATAACCCTAATGATTATCTTCATGCACAGAAAGGATTGCTCTCTTTCAAGCCTGTGTCTTCCGCTATGTATATGTTTCATATGATGTGACTTGACCCTAACAGGGTAATTCATAGAAATTCGCACAAAAGTGGCGCAAGCGGCTGGTGCACAGCATGCCCGTGCGAATGTCTGCGCCAGCCGCGTGCGCTAAAATCGATTTCCGCGCACAGCGTATTCATGGAATTTCGCATCCAAAACCAGCCGTGGCGCAGCGTGGCGCAGCGACCCTGCAGCAGCGCCAGTTACGCCCCCAAGAACGCCCTCGCGCAAGGAAAAGCCTTCAAAATCCCCAAATAATCGCAAAGGGCTGCGCCAACCCTGGACCAGTTCACAGGGCTGGCAAACAGCAAACGCCAAGCGGGGAATCTGTATTTCAGTGGTTCGCGGGAAGTTCCACACGCGATTGTCCTGTGTACGTGTGCATCAGGGGTGTGGGGGAAGTAACACATGCAAAAGCAGCAGGGTACGTGTATTCCAGGGGTGCGCGGGAAGTATCACACGCAAAAGCAGCAGGGTATGTGTATTTCAGGGGTGCGCGGGAAGTATCACACGCAAAAGCAGCAGGGTACGTGTATTTCAGGGGTGCGCGGGAAGTATCACACGCAAAAGCAGCAGGGTACGTGTATTTCAGGGGTGCGCGGGAAGTATCACACGCAAAAGCAGCAGGGTACGTGTATTTCAGGGGTGCGCGGGAAGTATCACACGCAAAAGCAGCAGGGTACGTGTATCTCAGGGGTGCGTGGGAAGTATCACACGCAATTCCATCAGGGTACGTGTATTCCAGAGGTGCGCGGGAAGTATCACATGCAAAAACAGCAGGGTACGTGTATTCCAGGGGTGCACGGGAAATATCACACGCAAAAGCAGCAGGATACGTGTATCTCAGGGGTGCGTGGGAAGTATCACACGCAATTCCATCAGGGTACGTGTATTTCAGGGGTGCGCGGGAAGTATCACACGCAAAAGCAGCAGGGTACGTGTATCTCAGGGGTGCGCGGGAAGTATCACACGCAATTCCATCAGGGTACGTGGATTCCAGGGGTGCGCGGGAAGTATCACATACAAAAACAGCAGGGTACGTGTATTCCAGGGGTGCACGGGAAGTATCACACGCAAAAGCAGCAGGGTACGTGTATCTCAGGGGTGCGTGGGAAGTATCACACGCGATTCCATCAGGGTACGTGTATTTCAGGGGTGCGCGGGAAGTATCACACGCAAAAGCAGCAGGGTACGTGTATCTCAGGGGTGCGCGGGAAGTATCGCACGCGATTCCATCAGGGTACGTGTATTCCAGGGGTGCGCGGGAAGTATCACACGCAAAAACATCAGGGTACGTGTATTCCAGGGGTGCACGGGAAGTATCACACACAAAAGCAGCAGGGTACGTGTATCTCAGGGGTGCGCGGGAAGTATCACACGCGATTCCATCAGGGTACGTGTATTCCAGGGGTGCGCGGGAAGCATCACACGCAAAAACAGCAGGGTACGTGTATTTCAGGGGTGCGCGGGAAGTATCACACGCAAAAACAGCAGGGTACGTGTATTTCAGGGGTGCGCGGGAAGTATCACACGCGATCCCATCAGGGTACGTGTATTCCAGAGGTGCGCCGGAGGTATCACATGCAAAAACAGCAGGGTACGTGTATTCCAGGGGTGCACGGGAAGTATCACACGCGATTCCATCAGGGTACGTGTATTACAGGGGTGCGCGGGGAGCACCACACGTGAATTGCACGTGTGGGTCCTCCCAGGTGTTCCCTCTACACCCTCCACGGCCCCTGCAGGTGGCGCACACCACAGGGGCCTACCCTGCACATGTCCTGCAGGCACCCCATCCACCATGGCCATGCCCACCAGTCAACCGACATGTCACCTTGCACTACTGCCCACCAACGCATGTCCCCCTGCACCCCCAGCCACCAGGGGCAGCCTCCACCAGGCCCCCACCCATGTCTCCCATCACCCCCACCCCCCAGCAGTGCAGGGGCAGCCTCCACCAGGCCCCACTTATGTCCAACTCATGTCTCCCTGCACCTCCACCCCCCAGCCACCAGGGGCAGCCTCCACCAGGCCCCCACTCATGTCCAACTCATGTCCCCTATCACGGCCACACCCCAGCAGTGCAGGGGCAGCCTCCACCAGGCCCCCACTCATGTCTCCAATCACCCCCACCCCCCAGCAGTGCAGGGGCAGCCTCCACCAGGCCCCCACTCATGTCTCCCTGCACCTCCACCCCCCAGCCACCAGGGGCAGCCTCCACCAGGCCCCCACTCATTTCCCCTATGACCCCCACCCCCCAGCCACCAGGGGCAGCCTCCACCAGGCCCCCACTCATGTCCCCTATTACCCCCACCCCCCAGCAGTGCAGGGGCAGCCTCCACCAGGCCCCCACTCATGTCTCCCTGCACCTCCACCCCCCAGCCACCAGGGGCAGCCTCCACCAGGCCCCCACTCATGTTCCCTATCACCCCCACGCCCCAGCCACAAGGGGCAGCCTCCACCAGGCCCACACCCATGTCTACCACCACCGCCACCCCCCAGCAGTGCAGGGGCAGCCTCCACCAGGCCCCCACTCATGTCCAACTCATGTCTCCCTGCAACTCCACCCCCAAGCCACCAGGGGCAGCCTCCACCAGGCCCCCACTCATGTCCCCTATCACCGCCACCCCCCAGCAGTGCAGGGGAAGCCTCCACCAGGCCCCCACTCATGTCTACCACCACCGCCACCCCCCAGCAGTGCAGGGGCAGCCTCCACCAGGCCCCCACTCATGTCTCCCATCACCCCCACCCCCCAGCAGTGCAGGTGCAGCCTCCACCAGGCCCCCACTCATGTCTCCCATCGCCCCCACCCCCAAGCCACCAGGGGCAGCCTCCACCAGGCCCCCACTCATGTCCAACTCATGTCTCCCTGCACCTCCACCTCCCAGCCACCAGGGGCAGCCTCCACCAGGCCCCCACTCATGTCCCCTATCACCCCCACCCCCCAGCCACCAGGGGCAGCCTCCACCAGGCCTCCACTCATGTCTACCACCACCCCCACCCCCAGCAGTGCAGGGGCAGCCTCCACCAGGTCCCCACTCATGTCTCCCATCTCCCCCACTCCCCAGCAGTGCAGGGGCAGCCTCCACCAGGCCCCCACCCATATCTACCACCACCCCCACCCCCCAGCCACCAGGGGCAGCCTCCACCAGGCTCCCACACATGTCCTCCTGCACCCCCACCCCCCAGCCACCAGGGGCAGCCTCCACCAGGCCCCCACTCATGTCTCCCATCACCCCCACCCCCCAGCAGTGCAGGGGCAGCCTCCACCAGGCCCCCACTCATGTCTCCCATCACCCCCACCCCCCAGCAGTGCAGGGGCAGCCTCCACCAAGCCCCCAGCAATGTCAACCACCACCCCACCCCCAGCAGTGCAGGGGCAGCCTCCACCAGGCCCCCATCCATGTCTACCACCACCCCCACCCCCCAGCCACCAGGGGCAGCCTCCACCAGGCTCCCACACATGTCCCCCTGCACAGCCACCACCCAGACACCAGGGGCAGCCTCCACCAGGCCCCCACTCATGTCCCCTATCGCCCCCACCCCCCAGCAGTGCAGGGGCAGCCTCCACCAGGCCCCCACTCATGTCTACCACCACCCCCACCCCCCAGCAGTGCAGGGGCAGCCTCCACCAGGCCCCCACTCATGTCTCCCATCGCCCCCACCCCCCAGCCACCAGGGACAGCCTCCACGAGGCCCCCACCCATGTCTACCACCACCCCCACCCCCCAGCAGTGCAGGCGCAGCCTCCACCAGGCCCCCACTCATGTCTACCACCACCGCCACCCCCCAGCAGTGCAGGGGCTGCCTCCACCAGGCCCCCACTCATGTCTCCCATCACCCCCACCCCCCAGCAGTGCAGGGGCAGCCTCCACCAGGCCCCCACTCATGTCTCCCATCACCCACACCCCCCAGCCACCAGGGGCAGCCTCCACCAGGCCCCCACCCATGTCTACCACCACCCCCACCCCCCAGCAGTGCAGGGGCAGCCTCCACCAGGCCCCCACTCATGTCTCCCATCACCCCCACCCCCCAGCCACCAGGGGCAGCCTCCACCAGGCTCCCACACATGTCCCCCTGCACCCCCATCCCCCAGCCACCAGGGGCAGCCTTCACCAGGCCCCCACTCATGTCTCCCATCACCCCCACCCCCAGCAGTGCAGGGGCAGCCTCCACCAGGCCCCTACACATGTCTCCCATCACCCCCACCCCCCAGCAGTGCAGGGGCAGCCTCCATCAGGCCCCCACTCATGTCAACCACCCCCCCCACCCCCCAGCAGTGTAGGGGCAGCCTCCACCAGGCCCCCATCCATGTCTACCACCACCCCCACCCCCCAGCCACCAGGGGCAGCCTCCACCAGGCCCCCACTCATGTCCCCTATCACCTCCACCCCCCAGCCACCAGGGGCAGCCTCCACCAGGCCCCCACTCATGTCCCCTATCACCGCCACCCCCCAGCAGTGCAGGGGCAGCCTCCACCAGGCCCCCACTCATGTCCAACTCATGTCTCCCTGCACCACCACCCCCCAGCCACCAGGGGCAGCCTTCACCAGGCCCCCACTTATGTCCCCTATCACCGCCACCCCCCAGCAGTGCAGGGGCAGCCTCCACCAGGCCCCCACTCATGTCTACCACCAACACCACCCCCCAGCAGTGCAGGAGCAGCCTCCACCAGGCCCCACTCATGTCTCCCATCACCCCCACCCCCCAGCAGTGCAGGGGCAGCCTCCACCAGGCCCCCACTCATGTCTCCCTGCACCTCCACCCCCCAGCCACCAGGGGCAGCCTCCACCAGGCCCCCACTCATGTCCCCTATCACCCCCCAGCCACCAGGGGCAGCCTCCACCAGGCCCCCACTCATGTCTCCCATCACCCCCATCCCCCAGCCACCAGGGGCAGCCTCCACCAGGCCCCCACTCATGTCCCCTATTACCCCCACCCCCCAGCAGTGCAGGGGCAGCCTCCAACAGGCCCCCACTCATGTCTCCCTGCACCTCCACCCCCCAGCCACCAGGGGCAGCCTCCACCAGGCCCCCACTCATGTCCCCTATCACCCCCACCCCCCAGCCACCAGGGGCAGCCTCCACCAGGCCCCCACCCATGTCTACCACCACCGCCACCCCCCAGCAGTGCAGGGGCAGCCTCCACCAGGCCCCCACTCATGTCCAACTCATGTCTCCCTGCACCTCCACCCCCCAGCCACTAGGGGCAGCCTCCACCAGGCCTCCACTCATGTCCCCTATCACCGCCACCCCCAAGCACTGCAGGGGCAGCCTCCACCAGGCCCCCACTCATGTCTACCACCACCACCAACCCCCAGCAGTGCAGGGGCAGCCTCCACCAGGCCCCCACTCATGTCTCCCATCACCCCACCCCCCAGCAGTGCAGGGGCAGCCTCCACCAGGCCCCCACTCATGTCTCCCATCACCCCCACCCCCCAGCCACCAGGGGCAGCCTCCACCAGGCCCCCACTCATGTCCAACTCATGTCTCCCTGCACCTCCACCCCCCAGCCACCAGGGGCAGCCTCCACCAGGCCCCCATCCATGTCCCCTATCACCCCCACCCCCCAGCCACCAGGGGCAGCCTCCACCAGGCCCCCACTCATGTCCCCTATCACCGCCACCCCCCAGCAGTGCAGGGGCAGCCTCCACCAGGCCCCCACTCATGTCTTCCTGCACCTCCACCCCCCAGCCACCAGGGGCAGCCTCCACCAGGCCCCCACTCATGTCCCCTATAACCCCCACCCCCCAGCCACCAGGGGCAGCCTCCACCAGGCCCCCACCCATGTCTACCACCACCGCCACCCCCCAGCAGTGCAGGGGCAGCCTCCACCAGGCCCCCCTCATGTCCAACTCATGTCTCCCTGCACCTCCACCCCCCCAGCCACCAGGGGCAGCCTCCACCAGGCCCCCACTCATGTCCCCTATCAGCGCATACCCACCAGCAGTGCAGGGGCAGCCTCCACCAAGCCCCCACTCATGTCTACCACCACCGCCACCCCCCAGCAGTGCAGGGACAGCCTCCACCAGGCCCCCACTCATGTCTCCCATCAACCACACCCCCCAGCAGTGCAAGGGCAACCTCAACCAGGCCCCCACTCATGTCTCCCATCACCCCCACCACCGAGCCACCAGGGGCAGCCTCCACCAGGCCCCCACTAATGTCCAACTCATGTCTCCCTGCTCCTCCACCCCCCAGCCACCAGGGGCAGCCTCCACCAGGCCCCCACTCATGTCCCCTATCACCCCCACCCCCCAGCCACCGGGGGGCAGCCTCCACCAGGCCCCCACTCATGTCTCCCATCACCCCCACCCCCCAGCCACCAGGGGCAGCCTCCACCAGGCCCCCACTCATGTCCAACTCATGTCTCCCTGCACCTCCACCCCCCAGCCACCAGGGGCAGCCTCCACCAGGCCCCCATCCATGTCCCCTATCACCCCCACCCCCCAGCCACCAGGGGCAGCCTCCACCAGGCCCCCACTCATGTCCCCTATCACCGCCACCCCCCAGCAGTGCAGGGGCAGCCTCCACCAGGCCCCCACTCATGTCTTCCTGCACCTCCACCCCCCAGCCACCAGGGGCAGCCTCCACCAGGCCCCCACTCATGTCCCCTATAACCCCCACCCCCCAGCCACCAGGGGCAGCCTCCACCAGGCCCCCACCCATGTCTACCACCACCGCCACCCCCCAGCAGTGCAGGGGCAGCCTCCACCAGGCCCCCCTCATGTCCAACTCATGTCTCCCTGCACCTCCACCCCCCCAGCCACCAGGGGCAGCCTCCACCAGGCCCCCACTCATGTCCCCTATCAGCGCATACCCACCAGCAGTGCAGGGGCAGCCTCCACCAAGTCCCCACTCATGTCTACCACCACCGCCACCCCCCAGCAGTGCAGGGGCAGCCTCCACCAGGCCCCCACTCATGTCTCCCATCAACCACACCCCCCAGCAGTGCAAGGGCAACCTCAACCAGGCCCCCACTCATGTCTCCCATCACCCCCACCCCCCAGCCACCAGGGGCAGCCTCCACCAGGCCCCCACTAATGTCCAACTCATGTCTCCCTGCTCCTCCACCCCCCTACCACCAGGGGCAGCCTCCACCAGGCCCCCACTCATGTCCCCTATCACCCCCACCCCCCAGCCACCGGGGGGCAGCCTCCACCAGGCCCCCACTCATGTCCCCTATCACCGCCACCCCCCAGCCACCAGGGGCAGCCTCCACCAGGCCCCCACTCATGTCCCCTATCACCCCCACCCCCCAGCCACCGGGGGGCAGCCTCCACCAGGCCCCCACTCATGTCCCCTATCACCGCCACCCCCCAGCAGTGCAGGGGCAGCCTCCACCAGGCCCCCACTCATGTCTCCCATCAACCACACCCCCCAGCAGTGCAAGGGCAACCTCAACCAGGCCCCCACTCATGTCTCCCATCACCCCCACCCCCCCAGCCACCAGGGGCAGCCTCCACCAGGCCCCCACTAATGTCCAACTCATGTCTCCCTGCTCCTCCACCCCCCAGCCACCAGGGCCAGCCTCCACCAGGCCCCCACTCATGTCCCCTATCACCCCCACCCCCCAGCCACCAGGGGCAGCCTCCACCAGGCCCCCACTCATGTCCCCTATCACCCCCACCCCCCAGCCACCGGGGGGCAGCCTCCACCAGGCCCCCACTCATGTCCCCTATCACCCCCACCCCCCAGCCACCGGGGGGCAGCCTCCACCAGGCCCCCACTCATGTCCCCTATCACCGCCACCCCCCAGCAGTGCAGGGGCAGTCTCCACCAGGCCCCCACCCATGTCTTCCATCACCCCCACCCCCCAGCAGTGCAGGGGCATCCTCCACCAGGCCCCCACTCATGTCTCCCATCACCCCCACCCCCCAGGGGCAGCCTCCACCAGGCCCCCACCCATGTCTACCACCACCGCCACCCCCCAGCAGTGCAGGGGCAGCCTCCACCAGGTCCCTACTCATGTCCAACTCATGTCTTCCTGCACCTCCACCCCCTAGCCACCAGGGGCAGTCTCCACCAGGCCCCCACCCATGTCTCCCATCACCCCCACCCCCCAGCAGTGCAGGGGCAGCCTCCACCAGGCCCCCACTCATGTCTACCACCACCGCCACCCCCCAGCAGTGCAGGGGCAGCCTCCACCAGGCCCCCACTCATGTCTCCCATCACCCCCACCCCCCAGCAGTGCAGGGGCAGCCTCCACCAGGCCCCCGCTCATGTCTCCCATCACCCCCACCCCCCAGCCACCAGGGGCAGCCTCCACCAAGCCCCCACCCATGTCTACCACCACCCCCACCCCCCAGCAGTGCAGGGGCAGCCTCCACCAGGCCCCCACTCATGTCTCCCATCACCCCCACGCCCCAGCAGTGCAGGGGCAGCCTCCGCCAGGCCCCCACCCATGTCTACCACCACCCCCACCCCCCAGCCACCAGGGGCAGCCTCCACCAGGCTCCCACACAAGTCCCCCTGCACCCCCACCCCCCAGCCACCAGGGGCAGCCTCCACCAGGCCCCCACTCATGTCTCCCATCACCGCCACCCCCCAGCAGTGCAGGGGCAGCCTCCACCAGGCCCCCACTCATGTCTCCCATCACCCCCACCCCCCAGCAGTGCAGGGGCAGCCTCCACCAGGCCCCCACTCATGTCAACCACCACCCCCACCCCCCAGCAGTGCAGGGGCAGCCTCCACCAGGTCCCCATCCATGTCTACCACCACCCCCACCCCCCAGCCACCAGGGGCAGCCTCCACCAGGCCCCCACTCATGTCCCCTATCACCTCCACCCCCCAGCCACCAGGGGCAGCCTCCACCAGGCCCCCACTCATGTCCCCTATCACCGCCACCCCCCAGCAGTGCAGGGGCAGCCTCCACCAGGCCCCCACTCATGTCCAACTCATGTCTCCCTGCACCTCCACCCCCCAGCCACCAGGGGCAGCTTCCACCAGGCCCCCACTCATGACTCCCATCACCCCCACCCCCCAGCAGTGCAGGGGCAGCCTCCACCAGGCCCCCACTCATGTCTTCCTGCACCTCCACCCCCCAGCCACCAGGGGCAGCCTCCACCAGGCCCCCACTCATGTCCCCTATCAGCGCATATCCACCAGCAGTGCAGGGGCAGCCTCCACCAAGCCCCCACTCATGTCTACCACCACCGCCACCCCCCAGCAGTGCAGGGGCAGCCTCCACCAGGCCCCCCTCATGTCCAACTCATGTCTCCCTGCACCTCCACCCCCCCAGCCACCAGGGGCAGCCTCCACCAGGCCCCCACTCATGTCCCCTATCAGCGCATACCCACCAGCAGTGCAGGGGCAGCCTCCACCAAGCCCCCACTCATGTCTACCACCACCGCCACCCCCCAGCAGTGCAGGGGCAGCCTCCACCAGGCCCCCACTCATGTCTCCCATCAACCACACCCCCCAGCAGTGCAAGGGCAACCTCAACCAGGCCCCCACTCATGTCTCCCATCACCCCCACCACCGAGCCACCAGGGGCAGCCTCCACCAGGCCCCCACTAATGTCCAACTCATGTCTCCCTGCTCCTCCACCCCCCAGCCACCAGGGGCAGCCTCCACCAGGCCCCCACTCATGTCCCCTATCACCCCCACCCCCCAGCCACCGGGGGGCAGCCTCCACCAGGCCCCCACTCATGTCTCCCATCACCCCCGCCCCCCAGCCACCAGGGGCAGCCTCCACCAGGCCCCCACTCATGTCCAACTCATGTCTCCCTGCACCTCCACCCCCCAGCCACCAGGGGCAGCCTCCACCAGGCCCCCATCCATGTCCCCTATCACCCCCACCCCCCAGCCACCAGGGGCAGCCTCCACCAGGCCCCCACTCATGTCCCCTATCACCGCCACCCCCCAGCAGTGCAGGGGCAGCCTCCACCAGGCCCCCACTCATGTCTTCCTGCACCTCCACCCCCCAGCCACCAGGGGCAGCCTCCACCAGGCCCCCACTCATGTCCCCTATAACCCCCACCCCCCAGCCACCAGGGGCAGCCTCCACCAGGCCCCCACCCATGTCTACCACCACCGCCACCCCCCAGCAGTGCAGGGGCAGCCTCCACCAGGCCCCCCTCATGTCCAACTCATGTCTCCCTGCACCTCCACCCCCCCAGCCACCAGGGGCAGCCTCCACCAGGCCCCCACTCATGTCCCCTATCAGCGCATACCCACCAGCAGTGCAGGGGCAGCCTCCACCAAGTCCCCACTCATGTCTACCACCACCGCCACCCCCCAGCAGTGCAGGGGCAGCCTCCACCAGGCCCCCACTCATGTCTCCCATCAACCACACCCCCCAGCAGTGCAAGGGCAACCTCAACCAGGCCCCCACTCATGTCTCCCATCACCCCCACCCCCCAGCCACCAGGGGCAGCCTCCACCAGGCCCCCACTAATGTCCAACTCATGTCTCCCTGCTCCTCCACCCCCCTACCACCAGGGGCAGCCTCCACCAGGCCCCCACTCATGTCCCCTATCACCCCCACCCCCCAGCCACCGGGGGGCAGCCTCCACCAGGCCCCCACTCATGTCCCCTATCACCGCCACCCCCCAGCCACCAGGGGCAGCCTCCACCAGGCCCCCACTCATGTCCCCTATCACCCCCACCCCCCAGCCAACGGGGGGCAGCCTCCACCAGGCCCCCACTCATGTCCCCTATCACCGCCACCCCCCAGCAGTGCAGGGGCAGCCTCCACCAGGCCCCCACTCATGTCTCCCATCAACCACACCCCCCAGCAGTGCAAGGGCAACCTCAACCAGGCCCCCACTCATGTCTCCCATCACCCCCACCCCCCAGCCACCAGGGGCAGCCTCCACCAGGCCCCCACTAATGTCCAACTCATGTCTCCCTGCTCCTCCACCCCCCAGCCACCAGGGCCAGCCTCCACCAGGCCCCCACTCATGTCCCCTATCACCCCCACCCCCCAGCCACCGGGGGGCAGCCTCCACCAGGCCCCCACTCATGTCCCCTATCACCGCCACCCCCCAGCTACCAGGGGCAGCCTCCACCAGGCCCCCACTCATGTCCCCTATCACCCCCACCCCCCAGCCACCGGGGGGCAGCCTCCACCAGGCCCCCACTCATGTCCCCTATCACCGCCACCCCCCAGCAGTGCAGGGGCAGTCTCCACCAGGCCCCCACCCATGTCTTCCATCACCCCCACCCCCCAGCAGTGCAGGGGCATCCTCCACCAGGCCCCCACTCATGTCTCCCATCACCCCCACCCCCCAGGGGCAGCCTCCACCAGGCCCCCACCCATGTCTACCACCACCGCCACCCCCCAGCAGTGCAGGGGCAGCCTCCACCAGGTCCCTACTCATGTCCAACTCATGTCTTCCTGCACCTCCACCCCCCAGCCACCAGGGGCAGTCTCCACCAGGCCCCCACCCATGTCTCCCATCACCCCCACCCCCCAGCAGTGCAGGGGCAGCCTCCACCAGGCCCCCACTCATGTCTACCACCACCGCCACCCCCCAGCAGTGCAGGGGCAGCCTCCACCAGGCCCCCACTCATGTCTCCCATCACCCCCACCCCCCAGCAGTGCAGGGGCAGCCTCCACCAGGCCCCCGCTCATGTCTCCCATCACCCCCACCCCCCAGCCACCAGGGGCAGCCTCCACCAAGCCCCCACCCATGTCTACCACCACCCCCACCCCCCAGCAGTGCAGGGGCAGCCTCCACCAGGCCCCCACTCATGTCTCCCATCACCCCCACGCCCCAGCAGTGCAGGGGCAGCCTCCGCCAGGCCCCCACCCATGTCTACCACCACCCCCACCCCCCAGCCACCAGGGGCAGCCTCCACCAGGCTCCCACACAAGTCCCCCTGCACCCCCACCCCCCAGCCACCAGGGGCAGCCTCCACCAGGCCCCCACTCATGTCTCCCATCACCGCCACCCCCCAGCAGTGCAGGGGCAGCCTCCACCAGGCCCCCACTCATGTCTCCCATCACCCCCACCCCCCAGCAGTGCAGGGGCAGCCTCCACCAGGCCCCCACTCATGTCAACCACCACCCCCACCCCCCAGCAGTGCAGGGGCAGCCTCCACCAGGTCCCCATCCATGTCTACCACCACCCCCACCCCCCAGCCACCAGGGGCAGCCTCCACCAGGCCCCCACTCATGTCCCCTATCACCTCCACCCCCCAGCCACCAGGGGCAGCCTCCACCAGGCCCCCACTCATGTCCCCTATCACCGCCACCCCCAGCAGTGCAGGGGCAGCCTCCACCAGGCCCCCACTCATGTCCAACTCATGTCTCCCTGCACCTCCACCCCCCAGCCACCAGGGGCAGCTTCCACCAGGCCCCCACTCATGACTCCCATCACCCCCACCCCCCAGCAGTGCAGGGGCAGCCTCCACCAGGCCCCCACTCATGTCTCCCTGCACCTCCACCCCCCAGCCACCAGGGGCAGCCTCCACCAGGCCCCCACTCATGTCCCCTATCACCCCCCAGCCACCAGGGGCAGCCTCCACCAGGCCCCCACTCATGTCTCCCATCACCCCCACCCCCCAGCCACCGGGGGCAGCCTCCACCAGGCCCCCACTCATGTCCCCTATTACCCCCACCCCCCAGCAGTGCAGGGGCAGCCTCCAACAGGCCCCCACTCATGTCTCCCTGCACCTCCACCCCCCAGCCACCAGGGGCAGCCTCCACCAGGCCCCCACTCATGTCCCCTATCACCCCCACCCCCCAGCCACCAGGGGCAGCCTCCACCAGGCCCCCACCCATGTCTACCACCACCGCCACCCCCCAGCAGTGCAGGGGCAGCTTCCACCAGACCCCCACTCATGTCCAACTCATGTCTCCCTGCACCTCCACCCCCCCAGCCACCAGGGGCAGCCTCCACCAGGCCCCCACTCATGTCCCCTATCAGCGCAACCCACCAGCAGTGCAGGGGCAGCCTCCACCAGGCCCCCACT
Organism: Ambystoma mexicanum; assembly: GCF_040938575.1. Lineage (NCBI taxonomy): Eukaryota > Metazoa > Chordata > Amphibia > Caudata > Ambystomatidae > Ambystoma > Ambystoma mexicanum. The sequence goes on along the minus strand of NC_090921.1, from coordinate 1,155,380,398 downwards.
CATGTCTACCACCACCGCCACCCCCCAGCAGTGCAGGGGCAGCCTCCACCAGGCCCCCACTCATGTCTCCCATCAACCCCACCCCCCAGCAGTGCAGGGGCAACCTCAACCAGGCCCCCACTCATGTCTCCCATCAGCCCCACCACCCAGCCACCAGGGGCAGCCTCCACCAGGCCCCCACTCATGTCCAACTCATGTCTCCCTGCACCTCCACCCCCCAGCCACCAGGGGCAGCCTCCACCAGGCCCCCACTCATGTCCCCTATCACCCCCACCCCCCAGCCACCAGGGACAGCCTCCACCAGGCCCCCACTCATGTCCCCTATCACCGCCACCCCCCAGCAGTGCAGGGGCAGCCTCCACCAGGCCCCCACTCATGTCCAACTCATGTCTCCCTGCACCTCCACCCCCCAGCCACCAGGGGCAGTCTCCACCAGGCCCCCACCCATGTCTTCCATCACCCCCACCCCCCAGCAGTGCAGAGGCAGCCTCCACCAGTCCCCCACTCATGTCTCCCATCCCCCCCACCCCCCAGGGGCAGCCTCCACCAGGCCCCCACCCATGTCTACCACCACCGCCACCCCCCAGCAGTGGAGGGGCAGCCTCCACCAGGTCCCTACTCATGTCCAACTCATGTCTCCCTGCACCTCCACCCCCCAGCCACCAGGGGCAGTCTCCACCAGGCCCCCACCCATGTCTCTCATCACCCCCCACTCCCCAGCAGTGCAGGGGCAGCCTCCACCAGGCCCCCACTCATGTCTACCACCACCGCCACCCCCCAGCAGTGCAGGGGCAGCCTCCACCAGGCCCCCACTCATGTCTCCCAGCCAACATGTCATCACAATGTAGATCCCTGGCCCTTATGGTCAGTGTTAGGCAGAAACATGTGCAGTTCCCTCTGGGACCACTGCAAAAGATTTAGGACTACAGGTGTTTGGCGGTGAACCCACTTGGTAGCAGTCTGTACCACACAGATTCACTTGGTAGCTGTGGCTGATCAGTCAGACTTCCCTCAAGAAGAGTTGAGCAGTATGTGGAGTATACAAGATAGGGCAATTCTTCCCAGCAAGACAAGCAAACACGCAAAGAGGCTTAGTGTAAAGATATTAAGGTATTTATTTATAACGAAACATCTATCAAAAACACTATGGCAAGTTCACGGCAAACAAATCAAACACAATTACTCTACGTAGAAGAAATGATCAATCCCCCTAGCAATATTTCGACAAGTCTAGGTTCTACCGGTACCACTTATTTTCAGACAGAGGTGTATACCTCAACCTAGATGACACTCTAATATTTGTTAGGACGGGAGAGAAAAAGATAGGCAGATTATGAAATCAACACAGTTCAATCCTTCGCGGATAAAATGCAAGGCAGGAAGGCAAGAATCACAATAGATCGTAAAGTTCAGAGGCCAGGCCCACTCGGAGAGAGGCAAGGCGCGATGTCCCAAAAAGTCTCTAGTGGTGATGCATTCAAGTCTTTGTAGCAAATTGTTATCGGCAGATTGAACCAGTTCAGAACAATAAATGAGAAAAGCTTGGAGGCGACCCAACGGAATGGAGAGGATTAAGACACCTCACTCAAACTGATCGAAAGGGAAGCCAGGCGGACACGGTACCTTGTTGTGGAGGGCAGCTCCGGCGGGGGGAGTTGTTCCTGGTGGTGGATGCAAGTCGGGTCTTTGCCAAGAGTAGAGATGATCTCGTCGTCGAAGAAAAGTGAAGTCCGGTGCACCACCAGGGAAGAGACCAGCCGCGGAGTGCTCCGTCACAAGGCACCACCTTTTGGTCGTGGTACAGGAGTAGTGGCTATCCGGTTGCCGAGGTGCTCTGCACGGGCAATTCGACCACTGCGTCCGGAGGCGAATAAAAAGCAAATGGGACCGGTTGTTCCACCAGTCAGGGGAAGAGACTCTCCGGCAGGGAGATCTCCTCTGTCGTCGGAAAGTGGTGAGTCGGTTCTGCAGGGCTCCACCGGAGGTGTCATCGTGCAGGTCGGCTCAGCGTTACCCTCGTCGGATTCTTAGGTCCTGTGGCGACTTCTGAAGATCCAGTCCGAAAAGCCCTGCTTTTATGCAGAAAACCCCCATTCATTCAGCCTAGCTGTCAATCAACACATCAACACGTCAATCAACACATGCTAAGTGGTGAGCGGGGAGGCTCACCACTTGGGCCAATCGGTCCAGGGTGCTTAAACCCCCTCCCACCCCTGTGGTAACCCAGACAGAATGGCACCACTTTGGAGGGTCTCTGTACAGAGCCCGCCAAAAGTGGAACAAAGGGCTCGACCTTTGGTTTAGGAGTCACAGAGACAAACACAGACGCCATTTTAAAACCGAGTTCTGGCAGAAAGTACCATCCAGTAAACTTATTTAAGATAAGTAGACCGGTGGTACGTTAGAGATTAACGAGGAAAAGTATCAATCTCCAACAATGGGACGAATCCCATAGGGTTATGTCCGGGGTCGAACATAACAAGTAGTTTCCACTGCCACCAGCCAAAACTTGAACGAGGGGGGACGGAACAGTGCCCCCTCGAGTAACAGATCCAGGAGTAATCGAATTACCCCTACTAGTACGTCCACAATAAGATGGTTTGTACTAGTCCGGTTAGTAAATTTAGGTCTAGTAAAGCCAATGGTGACTTTACATGCCCGGCGGAGACGGTAGACAGTACCCGGGTATGGAGTCTATGGTGGGGGTCCGCTAGGACGCCCCCATGTTACGGCACGTAGGGTGCGGTGTAATACACATAGAAAAACATATGAGACCCTATGGAGTAAAAGACCCCATAGCCCATAGAACACATTGACATTCGAAGGAATTACACACATACATGTCCAAGAGTGGGAGAAAAAGAGTCTCACTCTTGGCAGGATGGAAAAAACAAACTCCCGAAATCCAGCAAAGCTGCTGGGGGACTCACTAGGTTAGGCATACACCTCTGTCTGTAAATAAGTGGTGCCGGTAGATTGATCGTTCCTTCTTCGTAGAGTAATTGTGTTTGATTTGTTTGCCGTGATAGTGCCATAGTGTTTTTGATAGATGTTTCGTTATAAATAAATACCTTAATATCTTTACACTGAAGCCTCGTTGCGTGTTTGCTTGTCTTACTGTGAAGGATTGCCCTCTCTTGTATACTCCACATACTGCTTAACTCTTCTTGAGGGAAGTCTGACTGCTCAGCCACAGCTACCAAGTGAATCTGTGTGGTACAGTCTGCTACCAAGTGGGTTTACTGCCAAACACCTGTAGTCCTTTTGCAGTGGTCCCAGAGGGAACTGCACAGGTTTCCACCTAACACCCGTGCAGAGCACCTCGGCAACCGGATAGCCACTTCCCGGTGTACCGCGACCAAAAGGTGGTGCCTTGTGACGGAGCACTCCGCGGCTGGTCTCTTCCCTGGTGGTGCACCGGACTTAACTTTTCTTCGACGACGAGATCATCTCTACTCTTGGCAAAGACCCGACGTGCACCCACCACCAGGAACAACTGCACCCGCCGGAGCTGTCTCTCCACAATCAAGGTACTGTGTCCACCTGGCTTCCCTTGTTGCCGGATAGAGTGAGGTGTCTTAATCCTCGCCTCTCCATAGGGTCGCTTACTAGCTTTCTCTAGCGTATTGTTCTGAACTGGTTCAATCTTCCAATAACAATTTGCTACACAGACTCGAACGCATTTCCACAAAGAGACTTTTTGGGACATATCGCCTTGCCTCTCTCCGAGTGGGCCTGGCCTCTGAACTTTATGATCTATTGTGGTTCTTGTCTTCTTGCCTTGCATTTTTCCCGTGAAGTATTGAACTGTGTTGATTTCGTAACCTACTATTTTTCTCTACCGTCCTAAAGAATACTAGAGTGCCATCTAGGTGGCAGCATACACCTCTGTCTGCAAATAAGTGATGCTGGTAAAACCTAGACTTGTCGAACTATTGTTAGGGGGATTGATCTTTTGCTTCGTAGAGTAATTGTAATTGAATTATTTGCCGTGATAGTGCCAGAGTGTTTTCTATAGATGTTCCGTTATAAATAAATACCTGTATATCTTTACACTGAAGCCTTGTTGCGTGTTTGCTTGTCTTACTGTGAAGAATTGCCCTATTTTGTATACTCCACATACTGCTTAACTCTTCTTGAGGGAAATCTGACTGCTCAGCCACAGCTACCAAGTGAATCTGTGTGGTACAGACTGCTACCAAGTGGGTTTACTGCCAAACACCTGTAGTCCTAAATCTTTTGCAGTGGTCCCAGAGGGAACTGCACAGGTTTCCGCCTAACACTCCTCCATGGCCCTGAGGGTCCGCAGGGCCGTCTACATGTTCCCCCCAAACTCCCTGCGGATTGCCTCGAGGCACTCGGCACGCCTCAGGGCCCTCTGCATTGAGTTCTCCGCCCTGACCATCGTGAGCCGTGCCTTTTCCGCCCGCTGCCGCTCCGCATCTATGGCGTGGCCCAACCGCTGCCACACGGAAGACACTTCCCATCCTGGGTCCTCTTGCCCTCCGGCCGATGCCTGCCCCTCCAATGTGGAAGGCCCCGAGCCATCATGGCTCCCACCACATTGTTTCTGCTGCTGCGCCTCTGCCCGTGCACTGCCTCCTGCTGCCTGAACATCCTCCGCTGGCTGGGGTGCAGTCGTTGATGTGGCCACCCCTGCTGGACGTCCGACTCCTGACTGTGGCAGGGATGCCTCCTCCACCAGCCTGGCCGCACCGTCAGAGGCAGCTCCACAGGGCACCCAGGTGACTGATGGGTGGGAAGATGGCACGGAGGACGACTGGCGCATAGGGGGTTCAGTTGAGGAGGGGGTCGTAGCAAGCCCCATCAAACGGAGGAATCCGGCCTGGGTGACCTGTCCCAGTAGGACGACGCGGTCAACGAGCCATTCGAGATGACGTGCAGTCTCCTCATGAAAATTCTGCAGGTCACCTCGCATGGCCCGTTGACGCAACGCCATACCAGTCAGGACAGGCTCAACCCGGACCCGGATAGCCACGTCCGCAGGCAGAGGAAGGCCAATTGTCGTGAGCTCATCCCCTGCCTGAAAATGGGTCTGGACGTAGGCATCCCTGCTGGTGCAAGATGATACAGTGACAGGATCAGGGACAGGATTGCACACAGGCACCTCCGCGGCGACCTGTGCTGCCTCCTGTTCCTGGTCCTGCACTGCACCACTAGCACCAGTGGAATCCCCACCTCCAGACCCCGTCTCTGTTGCTTGCACGGCCTCCTCCTCCACCAAACCCCCCACCAACCTGGATGACTCCGTGCCATCTTCCCCCGTTGGGCCCTGTGGGGTCCCAGCTGCCCCTTCTGCTGCCGAGGAGTCCAACTCCGACCTCCGTCTCTTGGACCTCCCCCCGGCAGCTGCGGCCTGGGACGCGGCACCAGACTCCTCACTCCCCGACGAGATCACAACCTGGGAGGGGAGCCGGGCCTTGCGTCTCCGGCTGCCGGTGCAATCCCCGCCGCTGTGCTCCACAGCACCTTCTCCGCCCTCTTCATCAGTTGACGCTGCAGACAGGGAGAAATTAAACACAGGCATCAGGGCACTGTACAATGGACACATACACACATGACAGTTGCACATGAGTGGCATTGGCAAACCTCAGGCATGGCACCACAATCGGCAACACACATGTCATTTCAACTTGCACACATGAGCCATACCACAGCCACATCCCAACTGCCAGCACCATCCAGACACATACAACAGCATGAGCAGGCAAAGGTGAGCCATACATCACATGCAACACAGGGAGCGCACTACACATGCACGCACACCACCACACTTGCATGCATGTGTACACCTTAGCCAACTGTCGCAGTGTTCCGATGGGCATCCATGTCACAGCTGACAATCAGGCTTCCACATCCCGCTGTCACATGCATCCATGTTGCATCACTGTTGCACCCTTGTCAAATACACACACATGCACATGTACACAGTGCTGATACATGCAGCTGAAAACAACATACATGTGTGACATCACGAACATGCCCACTTACATACACATTCATCCAAACATGTGTGCCCACACGACTGCATTTGGCATGCAAGCCTACACACACAAGCACCATCCATGTCTCACACAGGACAGCCCTCGCATGTGTTAGCCTCACAGCCCTGTACACCCCCACCCATACTCGGCCCCATACAAACAGATGTGCAACCACCACACCACTGGCACATCACCACACGCACAGCTTACAATCATGATGCATGTACACTTACCGCTCGACTCCAGACGGGTCTGCCTCTCAAGGACCTGGACGTGGAGCGCTGGGGATATGCGTTCCAGGACCCTCATCTGATCTTCCGACAAGTGGCCCCGGAGCCCCTTAGCATCCTCTGCCTTCAAGAGGCGCCGGGCCTTGTTCAGGGTCCTGGACCTGAAGTCCTCCCAGTGCTTCTTGACATGTTGGAAGTCGCGGACTGCCACCCCCTCCGCGTTGATGGCAGTCACGATGTCCGTCCAGATCCGAGTCTGTCCTTCCTTGTCGGCGCGCACACTTCCGTAGAGGGCATCATACTGCCCAGGACTTGCTCCACCAGGACACCAACTTCCCTGGCACTGAAGCTGGTGCCCCTCTGCCTTTCTGGCCGGGGGTTGTCAGTGGTGCCAGATGTTGCAGTGCCCGACATGACAACCCCAGAGGCAGGAGTGGGTGGGCAACTGGGTCCTGGGGCTGGTCTGTGGAGCGATGGAATCCCAGTCGGGAGTCTTCGGTTCCAGCAGGGGTGGTCACAGCAACAACACCCCTGGCTGATGTGCAGGCAGCAAATGGCAGGGCACGTGGGCAGCAGGCAGTCAGGCAGCAGCAGATGGCAGGTGGGAGCATGCTCGGGGCTCTGGGGGGCAGTAATTCGGCCTTCTGGGCAGGATCGTGGTCTTCCGTGTGCTTACGCATGGCCAGCTTGATACGGAGTGATTTGGCACGTGAAAATCCTGCACGTTTGCGTGTGAATCGAGGAAAGGCCCTTAGCGTGTATGCACGTCAGCACGCATATGCAATTTCATTGGACCAAAGGCCCTTAGCGCGTAAGCGCGTCTGTGACATGACGCGCGCGGGTGTTTCCCTCATTACACATGATGACACAGCACACATGGATTTACACCAATCGCGTGTGGAACTTCCTGCGCACCCCAGAAATACACGTACCCAGGCCAATCGCATGTACGCTCACTTCCCTCCGATTACACGCGATGACACTCGGACGTGCAGTTTTACCACGTGTGCTCGCATATGCGATTTCATTGGCCCAAAGGCCACCATGCGCAGCTGTGATGTCACGCGCATGGCCGTAGAGAATGGCGCGTGTAAAAATGAAGAGATACACGTCCGAGTGTCAAAGCGCGTAATTGGTGGAAATGTCCTCATTGCGTATGCGCGTCTGTGACGTGGGTATAAAAGGTACGTGTAGAACGCCATTTCCTTGTACGTGCTTTTCGTGGAGAGCGAGTGGGTGAATTCTGTACTTCTTGTCGGTTCACACGCGATTTACTTCACGGCGTTTCCAGTTCGTACTCCCTGTTACCTCTGACAGCTTTTTCTCCTTTCCTCTTTTTCCTGGGCCTGTTTCCTCAAACAGCGTTCCCTTCTACTGTTGTCCTGTCTCCTCAGACAGCGTACAATTGTTCTTTTGGTGGGGGTGTTGCCAACGCGCACACGCGCATATTTTTCACGCTTTTGTTCCTGGCAGACGGTGAGTCGCGCACGTATTTAACATCTGTGCTTGCCCCATGTGTCGCGTACCCCGTCAGAGGTCATTCTAGGCTGCGGGTGACACGCATACGTTCATTCTTGTGTTTCTGGGTGCCACAGCGTAGTGCAGGTTTATTTTTCCACGCACGTGGTCTAGGAGGGGTTGGGTGCACCTTACTTCGCTTTTTTGGGGTGCCTGTGCGTTGCGTGAACCGTCATCTTTCCCCAGGGGTGACATACAGCCTTGCTAGAGCACTAGGGTACGATTACCATCTGGTACCCAACCCCTTTGACCCCCAATTGCCCAGGACAATAGTTCACATCGACTCCCATATGCACAATAACATCAGTGCCATGGCTGGGAGGCGACCAAGCCGTAAGGGTGGCAAAGGTGGCCGAGCCCCAAGTGGTGGCCGTGGTGGATCCAGTAGGGGACGTGGCTGTGACTTGCAGGGTGCCCCTAGCCCCCCATGTGTGGAGGAGCAGTCAAGGACACCCATGCCCCCCCCCCTGGTTGAGGTTACCGTGGCTGACACCATCTATGCTCAGCCCTTGTTGGACCAGCCCACTGTGGAACCAGACCTGGCACAGGGTGACTCCATGGCTGACTTCCAGGTCAGCAGGTCTAGGCCACGTGCGCCGGTGAACGTTGGTGTCATCAGGCCACGTGGATCAGGGGCAGCTAGGTCATCTGCTGCCCCGCGTAGGCAGGCTGGGGAGGCTGCAGGGGCAGCTGCGGCTCCATCCACCCCACCTCTCACACACCCATCCAGGACAGTGTCGGTCCAAGTCCATCATGCTGACATTCCCCCTGACACCATCACACTTGAGCTAATGCCTGCACCAACTCCCATGCTGAGTGTGCAATCCCACGCTCCTGCCCCTAGTGTCCAGAGCGGCGTAAGACACTCAGGATCTCCACCACCTTCCAAGCGGAAGAGGAAGAGTGCTCGTCCAGTAGAGGCTGAAGCCCCAGACACGGCTACACAGTCCGGCCCGTCAAGGAAGCTCAGCTTCAATGAGGCCGAACTGAATGCACTTGTAGAGTATGTGTCCGAACATGACCGCGAAATGGTGATTGTTGCAGGATCCAAGACCACACCTGCACAACGTCAGGCACACTGGCAGACCATTGCGGACATCATAAGTGCCCTTGGAATCGTGAGGCGCACAGCTAATGAATGCTACAAGCGCTGGAATGACCTGAAGCGCAGGGCAAAGAATAAGCTGGCCTCAAGTCATGCCGCAACTCTAGTGACTGGAGGTGGGTCTCCAGCAGACGACATAGAACTCACTTCACATGAGCAGGTTGCTGGGACCTACGTCACGGAGGAACAGATCCAAGGCGTGGGAGAACTGGCAGATTACGAGGCATTGTCCGGTGAGTGCACATGCATGTGTGTGTCATCCATGTGCATGGTGTGTGTGGGAGGGCTTCTGTTTGGGTGCCAGGGGAGGGTGTGTGTGCCTGTGTGGTTTGGGTCACCCATGTGACTCTTCCTATACATTCTTGGCACCAGCATTTGGGTATAGCAGCATCCCTTCGACCAACATTAGACATCCAGCCCAACACCACGCCAGTTGCCCTTGGAGTGTCATCTTGCCACAACACTGCTGCTTATTTACCTCTGTTTATTCAGGCAGATTGTTTGCATACCACCACTTTTACTCGGGATTTCGCAGTCATATTGTCACATGTCTGACATGGCTATTGTACAGTGGACTGGCTCAGTTTCCTGGACATGATTAGTTTAGACATGTCCCTGTGCTATAGGACCATTTTTGACTGGCAGCTGCAGGTTAAACATTTGAACCATTACAATGAAAATAATCAATTATATGAGCAAACTGGACTGAATGAACAATTGGTGACCTCCTCTCCCTCTTCACTTCATGGCTAGGGTACATGCCATCTGTGTGATGGCATGTGTATTTGACCTGCCAATCACTGGCCAATGCGTGATGCCACTGCTAGGCAGCATGCAGCAAATGTGTTCATCTTCCATCTTGGTGTCATCAATGTGTGCCATCTGCCTCCCCATCACACGCAGTGACGGTGCATGCATGGGAGTGTTTTGTTAATATGGGACATTTGTCAATCAAGTACTGTTTCTGTAGCCTCTCAGCCCTAATTGTGTGCCATAGTGCTAATGCCTGTTTACATTTGTTTTCTTTTATGTCTTTGCAGGGGAAGATGCACTTGATACTGCTGGGGTTGTGGAGATGGTGCAGACCCAGGAGGGGTCTGAGGGCCGACCGACCACCAGTGAGGGACGTGGTGTGGTGGTGGGTGAGAACCCACAAGTGCTGCAGGTCGTGCTCTCAAGGGGTGTCTCTGGCTGCACCTCCCCCGAGCTGTATTCAGGTGTCGATTCGGATGATGAGACCTACGTGCCGTCGCAGGTGAGTGTTCCTGGGAGGGATTCTGTTCTGTCCGACCCACCTGCACCAGGGTCAGAACCCTCAATGGGGATGTCAGTGTTGGCAGGTACGCCTTTGGTGGTTACGGATGCAGGGTCACACTCCGCGACATCTGATCCTGTTCCTGGGCCAGCAGATCAGAGGGGGAATGCAGTCCTGCAGCCTCAGGCAGTGCCGGCACAGCAAGGCACAGTTCGCCTTGCCCCAGACAGGTGTGGTGCCCGCCGACGTGGTGGCCGTACGCCACCTGGCAATACCGCATGAGAGCAATCCATGTACGGTATGGCAACCCAACAGGCAGCATCATCAGAGATGATGGCTCAGGTCATGGATAGGGTGGCCACTTCCATTGTCCCCCCCCCCGAAAGGCTGATGGAGCGACTACAGCAGGCAACCGACTCCATCTGCCAGTCACACAGGGAGGACATGTTGGCATCCGACAGGGACAGGCGGGCGGCACTGGCGACTCTGCATGAAGCCATCTCCATTGAGTCCCAGGGCCACAGGGAAGCCCTGAGGCTGGAACTCCTTCACCTCAGGACGACTCTTGTTGAGCTTGAGGCTTCAACAAACCGAAGGACAGAACAGCAGCTGGAGCGTCTCACCCATACGCTCTCAGCTGAGATGCAGGCAACTAGGGCGGAGGTCCGGGCATCCCGTGAGTTGTTGCATGGGGACCTGCGCACACTTATCCTCCAGAACGAGACCTACCACACCCGCATGCTTGCAGCCATGGAGGAACAGACTAGGGCTTTGCGTGGGCTGCCTCCCATAGTGCCACCACCTCCTCATGCAGCTGCAGAGGGTGAGGATAGCGACAGCAGTGATACTCCCACAATAGGGTAGCCGTGTAGGCAATGAGCCCATGGAGGTATTTTTTTTCGCAAGATCCACACAGGTGGGTTTTGGTGTGCACCCTGTCCTCGGACCTCCTGGGCGGCCTCCCCCATTAATGGCCATTTTTGATTATTTTTTTTTGGGACAGTGTGTTGCCTTGTGTGGCTCCCGTGGGCATACGCTGCATTGTGGCTGGGCACATGCAGGCTTGTCATGTATTTGGTTCAGATGCTTGGGTTTTTGTCACACACACCCCTCCTGCTTCCCGTTTCCATGGGCTTGCAAAGGGTGTGCCCAAGTGACATTGACGTACATGGTGACATTGGACTCCCATGGGCTGTGTGGGCAGTCTGTAGTCAATACTGTGTATACATTCATAGTGCATATTGTTGTTGTATTGTACACTGCATGGTGTATTGATATGTGCCTCTGCATCCATCTCATCCTCCATATTTGCAGGTCCATTCCTCATGTCTTCATAATGTGGTCCACCTTGGAACTGGAGTCCATGTTGTAAGCAGTGCACCTACACTCTTGCGTGGCGCTAACACTGTATACTTGGAAGTGTTCGGAGGGCTGTCATCATCAGGTGGTGAGACTAGCTAATTTTTAAGTCTGTAATGTCATGTTTAAGGTAGGTTGGAGGTTGTGTAGGTGATTGGTATTCTTGGTAAGTATTTGGTAATGTGGGTTGTAGGTCCTGCATTACTGTGAGCATTTCATGTGTGGACATGTTTCCATTAGGGACACTGTAGCTGGTGACACTTGGGGCATGTTGTGGGGATTAATTTCTTTCCTCTCACATTGCATGACATGCCATGGTGTGTTGTGTGGCCGTGCCGGGGTGGGGGTGGGTGACATGGCACAGTTTTCATGTAGTATTTTGCGAGTGGGTATTCATTTCTGCAGCATGGAAGTGTCTTTTCATGACACTGCATTGGTGGTGTTTGTGTAGGTAGGGATGCACACATTGTGACACTTCCACATGAACAATCTCAGGCTGCTATGGTTCTGACAGTTGACAGTCCCTTTGTTCGTCTTAATTGTCAGGTCGAGTCATCATTGCTTATCAGATGGTATGTGCCAGGCCTGTGTGCACTCCACTGGGGTGTGATTTCTATGTGAAGTAATTAGCCACCAGCTGCGTACGGGCTGCCTCATCCCGTGCCCTCTCCCCTCCCATGCGCAGCGGCCGTGCATGTGGTTGGGGATGTGGGGGCACCACCATGTCCACAGCCAGGCCACGGCGTGTTGCAACAATGTGCAGGACACATGCTGCCACTATGATCCTGCACACTACTGGGGGCGCATATACCAGCTGCCCGCCAGAACGGTCAAGGGAGCGAAAGCGTGACTTGAGCACTCCGAATGTGCGCTCCACTATGCCCTAGGTTTTTTTTTTTTTTTTTTTTTTGCTTTCGATTTAATCAAGCATCCCAGTGACAAGCAACTGGTTTTCTGTCAATATTGAAAATTGCTTTATGTTTTTTTACAATGTACTAATTTTCATTTATTTGATTGTTTGAAAGTCTTCACACTCAATCTACAAATGGGAGATTTATGTTTATGTTCTTGATTGTATATGTTCTTGCAAGATGGATTTCATTTTATTATATGTACCAATTTTCTGATATAAGGTTTTAACATCAATCTCTCCTACAATCTGTTTATTTGCAAGGAGTGTTCTAGTACACACATTTGCATGCAACATCTATAACCATTATGGTTACATGGGTTGAGACCGGGTGAACATCTCGAATTTATTTTTCATTTCACACTGGCCAACCCTTAGCATACCAGTATCTTTGTTTTGTTGAGATTATAGATTCCGCCCCCTACTGGTATGTTACCCCCCGGGGCAGACCACTGTGGCCACTGAGTGGCCCCTTTATCAGTCTATATATAATCGTTGTTGGAGCAACCATCCGCACCCTGTAACGTCACGGAGAGAGGCGGGGAATATGAATCCTTTGATAATATCAGGCTTAGGGGCGGGAGATATGATTTAGTGTCACAAAAGCAAGTCAGCAAGGTCAATAGCGCCCATAGGAAATTGTACTATTAGCAGACAAAAGGAGTGGTCTTAAAACACTTTCACCCTGACAACGAACAATACAAACAACGTTCTCAGAACACCCCCATTTTGTGTAATTGCAACCATTTCGGGACACCGCGAGTGTTCTTAGAACACATTCAACTAGACAGATTACAATACAGACAGCGTCCTGAGGACACCCCCAGTTTGTGTATTTACGAACAATTAAGTACACCGCGAGTGTTCATAGCTCATTTTTACCTTCCTTGCAAACAAAAATGACACATACTCCGTCCTCTAAACACCCCACCATTTAGTTTATTTACAAAATGTCAGAACAGCCGTGTTCTCCGCGGACAAATCGAATGCAACAAAAATGTCTAGCACATAAAAAAACAAAACATTGAACCTATCTCATTCTCCCCCACCCTCCCCAAACACTCTTACACACCAACACACGGCACAAAATACAATTTTTTATCCACGTTTCACCGCGCTGTACGCGGTCGACGGCGAATACAAGATGGCGGGCGCCACAGAAAACCTGACGCGCTCCACGCCCCTCGCCGTCCAATCAGCGAACACGTCGCATGTCCGCGGACATGACGCAAGGCCATGGGCCAATCGGGGTGCTGTCCGCGGAGCAAACAGGGACGTCCGTCCGCGAAGCGAACACAGATATCACTAATTTTTTTGCCTTACGTTTTGGTCATTTTATAAAAAACTACTGGACGGATTTACACAAATTTGCAAAAGCATGCTTTCGGGACCAAGCCCCCGCTCCTGCCGCAAATTTGGTGTAAATCCGTCCAGCGGTTTGGCCTGTGGCCGTGCGCACATTTTTTTCCCATTATGTCTTTAGGAAAAAACACAAGTTTTGGGACCCCCTATAACTTTTCCCCCCTGGACGAATCCTCACCAAACTTTGCAAAACAATTCAGAGTGGTCCATATACTTTTTTTGCAAAGTTTGGTGAGGATTCATCCAGAGGGAGCGAAGTTATAAACCACCCAAAAAATGTTCTTCCTATGGAAACACCAACTTAACCATAACTACATGGACGCTACAGCGTCCATGTAATATATATATATATATATATATATCCAAAATAAGGAGGATAGGCAAGCCGCACTCCCGCAGGCACAGCAGCAATTGCAGCAGACTCCAAAACACGGACAAAAAGCAAGGAAACACTGGGCCTCATTCCGAGTATGGCGGTAAGGGATAGCGGCCACCGCTAACGAGAGCGGTGGCGGTAATCCCCTACCGCCATACTCCGAGTTCCCTTTGCGCCATGGAGGTTTTAACACCTGCTTTTAGCAGGTGTTAAAAACCATGGCGCTAAGGGACCTTGATGTTAATTACGCCACCGTAATTTACGGTGGCGTAATTAACACCTTCCCCACTCCCATTATGCCCTATGGGGCAAGAATGGGAATGGGGAAGGGTAAATGGGGATTGGGGAATTACCGCCCCGCCAACCTTGGAATGGGGCGGTAATTCCGCCATCCACCAAGGTGCTGCCGGTCCGGGTACGGCGTCAACCAAGGCGTTAATAGCGCCATTGGGTAGCGCCGTACTCGGAATGAGGCCCACTGTGTTGAAAAACGGATGTATTTTAATGTTTCCATAAAGGTAAAAGGATTGTACAGAAAAATAATGGTACAATCAGCAACCACACAAAGACACACAGAGGCAGGACACCATGGTACACGACCTGCACACAACGCGTTTCGCGCTCCACTGAGCACTTGATCACGTAACAAGGGGGGAGGAATTGGCAAGTAGAAATACAATGAAAACTACAGTCCTATTACTATGTTGATTAACTTGTGGGTCCATGGCTAAACAAGGAAAATGCTGGCGGCCATTATAGAGTGTGGTAAAATGCGTGCATGAGTAGGGAAAGAGGAAAATGATGCATAGTCACAAGGGACAAATGGATCATAACTATACAAATATATATGTGTATATATGTATAACGGAAATATGACATAAAGATAATACTGCAAATGTTAACAGATTTTTCAATTTAAATTAAAGCCCCAGTGGAAAAAAAATTGAGCATGAAAGCGCAGTCAAAATGGATAAACATACATGCAATCAAATATAAATAGCAATTCCTGCAAAGCAATAATTCATGCACGCAAAATATGAATTAATAGAGCCACACTGCTGTACAGTGACTGCATATAAAACCATAAATGCAGCGCTGACGCCATGCAGTCGGGATGTGCTGAGCATGCCTGTGAGGGATATAAACAATGGCATAGATGACATATATATCACCAGCTAAGTAGTGCAACGGACAAGCATGAACTTTGCATACCGGCTGTAAGTAGGAACAATGGTCCAAAAGGACTAAAGTGCATAATGCATACGGAGGGCCAGGCTCATAATAGAGAGGGGAATAATAATATTAACCCTACATTGCAGACTCTATTAAAACATTACATCAATCAAGCTAAAAGGTAAATACAAAATTGCAACCAGTTAAGAAAGCCGAAATAATGACTCTGCAATGTGATGATGGAGCCGAAGCAAACCGCGTCATCAGCAAGGTAAGGAATGATGACACCTACACATTTCATCAACAGGTCGAACAACACTCCCAAAAATCAACAATGGTAATAGCTCTCATGATCGAATCAGTGCATAAGTAAAATGTACTCGTAAATGGAAATAAATGAAATACTGGCTAAACAAGTGCAAAATAAAAAGGCATCAGAATATTAAAACGGCCTCATGATGTTAAAGCCAAGGTAAAGTGCAAGTGCATTCATAGCTGGGCCTTTCAGCAAGTATTAAGGTACACATACATCGGCAGTGGCATGGCAGTAATGAAGAATGGCCTCAGGATGGCATGGCCATAATAAAGTGCAAGTGCAAAAGCAGCTAGAGCGTAAAGCAATTGATAAAGTGCAAATGGAGGCAAATGCCAAATTGGCAATTACAGAGCCCACCTAGCTAACTGCCAATATGCCAGTATAACTGTACCTGTATCCACGCATTAAAGCACCAGTATATTGGCAACTACAAATAGTAGATATGGCCTCATGGTCGCATGGCCATATTTAAGTGCAAGTGCTTAAGTAACTAGAACAAGACACAAAACACAAATGCAAATATGAAGGATAACCGAAATAACAATTAAAATGCACTCGTAACAATTTACAGCCGATAATCATAAATCATTGCACAGATTGTAAAATTTGAAGCTAAAATAGGAACTAACCATCGAAGTACAGCAAGGCAACAACAGTACACCAGACCACAGCAATGGAAGGACCCTGAGTTAAAACCAATTAGAAGGAAAGAATTTGATGATGTAGACCTCCCCATAGGTACTAAAGTGAACAGCCAAAGTATAAAAAATCAAAATTAAAATTCAAGTAAAAAGTCAAGAAATAATCTCCAGAACCTAAGACAAAAAAAAGGAGAGAAGAACATCCAAGAACAGCAAATCAACTTCTAAAATGGACATAGAAATTAGAGAATAATCGTAAAAAAGGCCTAGGGAAAGAGACAGAGCAGTAACGGAGTGGGAAGGAAGGCAAAGAATGAAAATTAAGTGCCCAGAAAAGTATATAGTTCCTCGTCAACACTGTGGCCCTTTGGATACTTGGTATCAAAATCTAGAATGAATCTAGTTTCAAGTTGTCTTAATTTTAGGACACGGCCCCCACCCCTCGGATGAGCAGGTACATGTGCCACTCCAAATAAAAGTTAATAATTTCACATCATTGTCGTGGTCTTGTTTAAAATGTTTAGCCATGGGATACGCTGGATCACAGTTCTTAATAGCTCTGAGATGTTGTAGGATTCTCAGCTTCAGTTTGCATGTAGTACTCCCAATGTACCATCTCATGCAAAGGCATGAGAGGACATATACGACAAAGGTGGTGTCACAGTTGATGGAATACTTGATCTTTTGATTAATTTTGGTGATAAGGATGAATAAAAGATTTGAGCACTGGGGCATGGGCACATGCTTTGCATTTCATGCATTTTGTAAACCCCATTGAGGAGGTTGAGAGCCATGTCGTAGAAGATACCTTTTTCTCTACGGGAGACAAAAAACTGGATACAAGTTTGTCTCTGAGAGAGGGCACACGTTTGTACGTCATGGTGGGATGATTGGACAAAACAGAGCCAAGATCACTATCTAAGGTAAGGATGCGCCAATGTTTCTCAACAATTTTCCGAATGTAGTTAAAGGCAGCATCAAATGAGATGATAAATCTAGGGTCATCATTGTTGGCGATTTTGGGCTTGGTATTGTATAATAAAGTGTCTCTAGAAAGGCCCCGTGCCTTCATGTAGGCCATTTCAACAGTCCTCTTGTCATATCCTTGTTTGGCAAAGTCTACAGCTGCCGATGCACAGTAACGATCAAAGCAAGCACTATTGCTGCAGTTGCGACGAAATCGAATGAATTCGCCGTAGGGAATAGATTTTTTGCAGGACGGCGGGTGACAGCTGCTAGCATGAAGGGGCAAGCCGGTATTAGTCAACTTCTTATGAAGAGCCGTATGAATACCAAGGTTGTCCATCTTAACAATGACATCCAGGTATACAATCTCGGAAAAACTATGGCATTCAGTGAAGCTGAGATTGACCTTGTTGGCATTAATACTTTTAACAAAAAGTAACCAATCGCTTTCAGTTCCCTTCCAAATAATAAAAACATCGTCAATATACCGCCACCAGGACACAATCTGTGTTGGAAACAAAGTGGCAGGTAAATCAGACAGGAAAGTAGCCTCCCACCACCCCACCGTGAGATTAGCATAAGATCGTGCAAAGGTACTTTCCATAGCAGTCCCCCTGACTTGTCGAAAGAAAGACCCCTCAAAAAGAAAGACATTGTTGTGTAAACAAAACAGAAGCATTTCCAAAATCATAGAACTGTGACCAAAATAATTTCAAGAGCGAGTGTCCAAATAATATTTGCATGCATTAGTGCCCACTGTATGGTCGATGGAAGTATAAAGGGAAACCACATCTAGTGTGGCTAAAATCAGACCCTCTTCCCATGGTGTATTTGTGATGTGTTGAAGGAAATCCTTAGTGTCCCTCAGGTAGGATGGCAACACAGATACAAAAGGAAAAAGTGTTTTGTCAATAAATTGA
The DNA here is from genome assembly GCF_040938575.1 of Ambystoma mexicanum. Lineage (NCBI taxonomy): Eukaryota > Metazoa > Chordata > Amphibia > Caudata > Ambystomatidae > Ambystoma > Ambystoma mexicanum. The sequence goes on along the minus strand of NC_090921.1, from coordinate 1,155,362,262 downwards.
GCCAGATGTTCTAGTAGTGAGCCACATAGAGTAAAAATGGGCCTACCTGGGGGACACTTAAGAGATTTATGTATCTTGGGAAGAAAATAAATCATGGGTATAGTGTGGCATGCAGGAATAAGGAATTTAATCAGATCATCATCCAAGAGATCTTCTTTCGCCCACTTGGTACACAAAGTAGTAAGATCGACCCTTATTTCTACAAATGGATCTTTGGAAAGCCTCTTGTAGCACAAACGATTGTGTAGCTGTCTGTTAGCTTCTGCTACACATTTGCCTCTATCTTGAATGACAATGTTCGAGCCTTTGTCAGCTGGTTTAATGACGATGTGTGGCAATTGTTGAAGTTCACTGATAGCCGCATGTTGAGTAAAGGTCAAGTTCTGCTTAGTCATATTGGTTTTCTTGCGTAGTTTTCTGAGGTCACTGATACAGAGATCCTGGAACGCCTCGATGCAGCCCCCTACTGGAAATTGCGGATTGAATCGTGACTTGTTTTTCAATTTGGTACGTATGTCCCAATTAGGATTAATATCAAAGTCAGACAAATCGAAATCAGCAGTGTCAAATTTGTCTTCATCAAGGCAGGCCAGATCCATGAGTGATGGAATGTCAGAAATCAAAAGATCAGTGCCGCCAGTTCGTGATAATGGAGGCTTAGCAGTCGTAGAGTTGGTGACGAAAAACTTCTTTAACTTGATTTTGCGCAAAAATTTGTCAAAATCGATGCGCGCTTGCACGTAATCAAAACTGACAGTGGGACAGAAGTTGAGGCCAAGAGACAAAAGCGAGGTCTGTGATTTGGTAAGGACATGAGTCGACAGATTAACTATTTGGCAGCAGTTCATACGACCGGTGGCTAATTTTTTGTCCCAGAGCGCATTGTTCTGCCCTGTTGGTGCCCCTTTGGACCGTTTCCCACGGCGGCCTTGGCGGATGATCTTCCTGCTTGTGACTTCTGTTCTTTTCCTCTTCCTTTTGTTTTGCCATTGCCTCTGCCTCTTTTTTGGTTTTTCCCATCCTGACATAGCAGTCTCATTTCGTCTGAAAAAAATTATTTTGGCGTAGATTCATCGGTCTCAGATGCAGAGATATCCGACTCTGATGCAGCAGCGCCCAAATCGGCAGACTGTGTGGCTGTCGACTATATGGCATTGGTCCTGCGTAGGCAGTCAAACCGTTTGGCAAAAGTAAAAACTCGGCCCATTTCATAATCTATTTTATCTCTCAAGAACTTCCTATGTTTCCGTTGTTTGATATCATCTTCATGGAGATCAGACCTTCATCAATTTTAATACGTAGTTGTTTGCCTTCCTCTGTGGGAGGAATCTTGGTTAATTCCGTCTCTACTTTGGCCAATTCCTTGAGCGCCAGCTCCCGATCACGTTTAGCATATTTGACTAAGATTGTTAAGAACTTACCGGAACAATCTTTGCTTGCTTCACCCCACTCTTGGAGCATCAATGGTTCTTGATCCTCGAAAGAGGGAGTAGTCATAATGCGTAGGCCTCGAGGTATTCTGCCAATGTCCAAATAATTCTGAAGAGAATGCTCTTCCCACCACTTCGATATCTCTTTCTTTCGCAATTTCTCGTATTCCCTTAATAAAGTCACTTCCTTGCTAATGTTTGCATTAGACTTTTTGTTGGCCCCTACAGTGGGCGGCGTGAATGTATGTTCTTGCTGTTCACTAAATAAATCTTTGGCCTGGAGAAGCCGTTCTGCTACCCAGGCGTCCTGCATGTTGGCCAACTGAGCGGTTGCTTGAATAAAAAAAAAAGGGGAAGAAATATCAAAGAGGCTAACTCTATATATATATATATATCTTTTTTTTACCATGTTTTCACTGATGCCTGCATACGTAGTGGTCATTATCTTGTGATGTCACTTCCTGTGATGTCACTTCCTGTGATGTTATCAAATGCAAGTTAAGGGGCCCGCACTTAATTTGCGGCACTTGACCCCGCAAATGCTAGGGCCTGTTTATAATATTATCAGCTCTGCTCCCTCTGTTCTCACTAACCCTACCACCCATTACCCCAAATGGGTACTTGCTAGACCCAATGTGCCAAGAGGACATGCAAAGGACAACAGCGGAGCTAACACAAGAACCAGTAACGTAACATAACAGTCCTATTTTGTAGAAGTTCTTGTAAATGGTAACTCTTTGCAGTAAGTGCAGCAGGTCCCAACTCTAGATGTGTGTCCCTTTCACTAGTTTTCCAAATCGCACATGCGACAGAAGGCAGCAAAACTCAACAGACTCTGCAAAGCTTGCACTGCACAGTGCCTATACCGTGCATTTGAAGCTTGCTGTTCTGCGGCCAATGTTCTTATAACATGTTCTTGCCCTAAACCACACCCAAGCCCCAACAGACTCATTGCACGATGGATGTTCTGACACAAGAGGGAGAGACATAGACATACCCAATCATACTATACAAAACTCATTAGGATACAGCTGGGAGCGCATCACACCATCACACATTACAGTTAGAAAGCCAACAAAGGAATCAGCAATTACCCCACCCCAAGAATACTACCCAAATGGAACAAGATGTATTAGAATCAGGATACCGACCCCACTAACCCAACTTTCAAAGCTCTGCATGCCCAACCCATCCAAAAAATGCACACATCCATCTCTCGCCCAGCAAACCCCACGCACTTTACCACACTGCATCAACAACCAACAAACAACACAAACAGCACCTACAGCACACAAGGTCTCGCCCGGTTTGATACTCGCACCAAAGCTCAGGGCACGGTATATACCGAACTGAAGCTGCCGACAGCTCACCACCTCTCCCACTCTCCTGCTCCCCCTCCATCCGACTAACCCTACCCACCCTCCTCTTGTTTACAGATCTGCCAGAGCGCTTGGTAACCAACTCTGTTGGTGACGGTGCACTATATAAATACCTTTAACATTAACATTATAAGGGGAGTCTGAACTGCTGTCTGTGCTGCATACACAAATGTTATTGTTCTGCCAGATGGGGCGGATACTTACTATCATCCTCATTTCTGCACTAACCCATTATTGTTTGTTAGCAGTGCCAGTCCGTCCCAAACACTTATACAAGGGGTTTGCTTGCTCGTTGTGCACACTCACAACATTATACATTGATTATGATAAGGTATTAGTTGTGTGTTACTGCACTCAGTGTGGGCGTCGGACAGTATGACCACATTTACATGCCTGAGCTTCGTCTTCATAATTAATTGGTGCAAATCGCTTATGTCAAATATGCACAATGAAAATTACCAAAGCCTCCAACTCCCAGAATGCATTTGCCGATTACATTATAGAACTAGAAAGGTGGTGGGCTGGTTTCATCATGATCATAATGGGCTGGCCACATTTTTTCACTCAAGTTGAACACAAAATAAAAAGTCTGGACTCCAACTGGCTCAATTACTTTACAAAAATAAAGACAGAAGAGCTGGAGTATTTGTTTCAACGGTATTACCCAAATTGTTCGTTTACAATTGTTCGAATGAACAATTGACCGAATTTAAAGGGTCACAATTGACCTTTTCACAATTGACTGCATATATATATATATATATATATATATATATATATATATATATATATATATATATATATATATATATATATATATATATATATATATATATATATATATATATATATATATATATATGTATATAGGGTTTGGGTTGTGTGGGGGGTTGCGGGGGGTTTCCCCCGCATATATGTTACAATTGACCTTCACAATTCGGTCAATTGTGAAAAGGTCAATTGTCATTCGAACAGTTGTAATACGAACAATTCGTATACAACCGTTTCAACATTAGCTGCAGAACATCCAATCCTAGATGTACACAAAATGAAACGGTACCCAGTTAATGTCAATGCTCTAGGCTAGCCCCCTCGTCCACTTCAAGAAATCGCATAACAACCATTGCATGTTTCTGTTAAGACATAAGCTAAAGGACAATTCAGCCTTGGCGTGCACTACATAAATGATGGGGTGACCAGACGTCCCGCTTGTGCAGGTACTGTCCTGGTATTTGGTGTTCTGCCCCCTTTCTTAAGCTGGTGTTCCCATTGGAAACTGCAGTAGTCCCGGTTTTTTGTAGTAGGTCTTCATAGCTGGTAGGCAGGAATCCACAATCTTGCACGGAAGAAATGCTGCACTTTACAACTTAAGATAGTGTTAGTTTGTGATAAATTAATTATAATATGTGTTTTTTTGAACAGTAACACTTAAACCCCCTTCTCCTCCAAATGCTACTGAAGTGTAGTACATTGACAACCACTTTCAAAAGTGAGTCCTACTTTTATGTTAGTTTCCCTATCCCGGTTTTTTACTTTTTAAATTTGGTCACCCTAATGAATGATCAATAATGCCATTAAAAATGCAATAACACTCTAGTCCATTAAAGCATGCACGTGCAAGTCTTTCTGGGTGGTGCTCAATTAATTACATGGCATAGAAGGCCACACTGCACGTGGCATTGCAAGAAAAGAGGGACGGGGTTGCTAAGGGCATAGAGGCAAAGCCTCTTCTGTTGATGCTTGCAGGCTGGAAGTTCTCGAGTCCTGAGTGCCAGTTTTATATTGGCAGAGAGAATATTGCGTGTGTGTTTCATCCAAAAGGGAGAACCCACGGCCTATCCATTGGAATTAGCGCAACATGGGACTAGCTAGTCACTGATGTGTGGGGGTGAAAGAGCTAGACAAGTTTGCAGTGGAGTTGGTGAATTAGTGTGGCGTATTTGCAGGGATGTGCTGCCGTGTGCGAGAATTGATTGCATGGATTGTGCAAGGTGGGGAGAACTGAAATTGAGAGTCCTTAGAGGGAGGAGGGGGATTTGTTAAGCATGCTATTGGTTCATGACTGTTGTAGCGTCCACTTTCTATGTTCTCCATGCTAAGGTAGGACACAGTCCTCTGTCCATGGCGAGCATGTAGGCTGGGCATGGGTTGGCGGAACTACCGCCAAAAGTTTCAGCAGTTGCAGATAAGATTAAAGGAAGTTGACACACCACTTGCAACAGCTCTGTGGCCCTCATTACGACCCTGGCGGAAATCGAAAAACGATGGCGGAAATGCAATACCGCCATCGAATAGCGCTCGGTGCGATTATGACCCGTCACTGTAAAGTACGATGCCATTAGCGACACCGTAGAGAACGCCAACGCTAACTGCACCAAGTACGCGCACGCGCGCCATGCCAAACCGTAATTACCACCTTGGCGCAACGGTACGCGAATTCTGACCCTAGCGGACATATACCTAACGCCATCAAGCATGGCGGAAAGTACCATTCCGCCATGGTGAGAAGTACGGCATCGCAAACCAACCGTAAAAGGCCCTTCTGAGTGCCTGTACACCACTCCCTGGCCACATTGCACAACTCCTCATAGGTGCAATGAAGTCACAATGCAACCAGTGAAATGTACAAGTCACCCATGCATGCCAACGAACAAATGAATCTAGGGGCTCCAAGTGCCTTGTGAGTGGCCATCCATATTTGCCATGGCACCATTGCCGTACTGATGCAGCACAGGCATGTGAAGGTTCAAGTCCAGCAACATGAACTGAAATATGAGACAAACAAAAACAGGCCCCCCATCGCTTGACACCAGTGTAAGGCAACATTCAAAGCAGTATCCTGAGTGAGACTGCACCAGCCCTGTACTCCTGCCAGTAAACAAACCAACCATCAGCATAAGCATGTACCACACAAGTTGGCAGAGTGACTGAGCAGCCAGGCTCATCTCAAGAGGGGCCAATGGGAGCTGCAGGGCACAGATGGCACGAATACAGAAGCTATTCCAATGGACATGACCTCAGTCTCCCTCCAAGAAACGCACGCAAACACAGGCACCTGTGACCAGCCATATTCTGATAATCACATCATTCCACCAATCCACCTGGCTGACCGGCATCTGTTACACAAAAGCTAATCCCCCGCCCCTGAGCATGACATCATTAAAACAGTCATAATGGCAGCCCCTATCCCTGACCTCACTGGGCTTCGTAGGCAAACGCACCCAGTACAGTACCACGCAACTATACTCAGAAGGCGGAACCCAATGCAGATCTTCTCACAATACATCGCTCCACAAATAGGAATATGCTACATTACTTGCAAAGAATAACGCTACACGGTCAATATCATAATCAAAATTTAATGCACAACAAAATCACCAAGCCCATACAGCTATTAGGTCATGAACTCCAAAATATATTTCATTATTGTGGGCTGCATCCGCAATAAATGACCAGCTTCTTCTTGTGTGACGCCCTGTTCCTTCATGGTACACAGGGGCTACATTCACGTTCAAAAAGGCAACATGGAAGCGCCTAGAACCGCAGGGCCGTCCCATTAGGTAGGCACTAGTCCAGCTGAAAGGTCGATATGTTGCTCCTAGCCACTAGTACTGCATAAGGGCATGTGGCCCATTGGCGATCGTCCCATAAGATCGTAATGGTGCTCCACTGATTAACACGAAGCAGCAGGTGTCGGGAGTAAAAGCCATCTGCAGGAGTGGCATACAGATGGCAGCGGCAAAAGGGGAGGAGATACCTGTCACCCAAATGAAATGAAAAAGAATAGTATGGGCATCAGAACTTCATTTGAATTACTCACTTCAATGATCACACTAAATCCACAGCCATATGCATGCTAGCCCACTCAAAAGGATTATTCCCACCCAAAATTCACTTGCGAATCATAACTATATAAATCGAGGTGAAAACACTATTACAAACGAGTGTTTGTGTGCATGCGTCTGTTAAAACAGAATCCATTAGATGGGATTAGTAACGTGCATAGACACAAGTGTTGGAAGGCGCGTCGAGACAGGGAGGGTTCAACAAGGGCAGATAGACGATGGGCAGCCCTGCATCACATAGCGCAGGGGAAGTGGATAGATTCCAAAAAGCCCTGTACATGGCAAACTCTCCATTAAATCATCTGTCCATGCATCCATACATCATTCCCTCATCCCGGTATGAAAACGCCTGATTATTTACTCACAAAACATGTGAAATTTCCATTGAGTCTGTGCGTAATGCAGTCTGCAAAATCCACTGTGCTCCAGCCCGGAATTCCAGTGTTGTGAAGTAACATGTATTTGGGAACGTCCTGCCTTATCGTCCACTACGCTATTGCGCATCCCATACTATTCATATCAATCATTGCATTCTCGCCATGGCCCCTTTCCGAAGGACATTAAACAATAGAACTTCATATCTGCAGTCAGACCTGTGGGCGTCTCCTCGCCGCTAGCTGAAAACCGAAAGCGCTGTCCTTCGAATTCCTCATTTGCAACATCACGTCGAAAAGGCATCTGTGACCGCTTGAAATCACAAATCCATCCATGTAGTGCGGCAGTGTGTGAAAATGGCAACTGGCTTCACTCACAAATGAGACGCCCCGCCCGTCGGTGAACCTCGGTACAGTGCTGCATGAGGGTCCACCGTCAATCGAGTACTACATTCCACTGACCCTTCACAAGTTTGTTCGCGACTGCAAAGATAGTATGTGAAACAATGGGACCATAGCAGAATGAACATATGAACCAATATTTCACTGCCATCGGGATTAAATACATGATTGTAATAGCAAGATGCCATGCGTCGAATTGCAGCGTTGTGTGCGGGACGTGCTCGCCCAAAGGGGATTGCAGCTTGCACAGGTGGAATGAATCACCACAGGTGGAGGCTATACAGCCTGAAAACACATAAATTGCACACCCAACCCCCTCCCACAACCACACCCACTCCAAAATGCTACCGGCAGGACTAGCGATGTTGGCCCTGGGGGACCTGATAGCACTGCAAGTACTCCAACTTCAAGAAGAAGACGAACACCAACTACTACAACAACCGGCCGCACAGAGGAGACGCAGGAGGAGGAGGAGGGCAAGGCAGGGCCAGCAAGGCCCACCAGCACAGCCACTACCACCACGCAGGCAGCCCGCAATCCCACGCCTCCGAGCACATCCGTTCAACCTCACTGATGAGCAGATCCACACCCTCTACCGTTTGGACCGGGACACCATAACCGCCATTGTGGACATGACACACGCTGACCTTGTCAGCATGATAGATAGCCCAAACGCCATCCCACCCCTACTGAAGGTGGTGTCTGTACTCCACTTCCTGGCCACAGGCACCTACCAGCACACAGTCGGACAGTTGCATGGCATTTCACAGCCACTGTTCTCACGGACACTATTGCAAGTGCTCGATGCCCTCCTGAAGCACGCAGACGACTACATCTCTCTACCACGCTCGGAGCAGGAAATTACGAACACAAAAGTGGGATTCCATGCACTTGGCGGCATACCGGGTTGCATTGGTGCCATCGACTGCACCCATGTGGAATTGGTCGTCCCACATGCCATGGAGGCCCAGTACCGCAACCGAAAACAATATCATTCTCTTAATGTACAAATGGTGTGTGACTCCAACAGGATCATTACACATTGTTGTGCCCGATTTCCTGGATCAACCCATGATTCTATGGTCTTGAGGAACTCTACAATACCACGCTACATGGAGCGACACGCAGGGAACAGATCCTGGCTACTCGGTGAGTCTCATTTCATGCATGATAATGTGGGGTATGTGATGCGGCAATGACCTGGCAGGAAGGGGGGGGTGCGTACGTAGCAATGTCATTCCACAAACATCCTTTATTGTCCACATACAGGTGATGCCGGGTATCCACTGAAGAGATGGCTCCTTACACCACTCCGGAACCCACAGAACCAGCATGAGGAGGACTACAACCATGCCCACTCATGTACCCGTGTAGTCATAGAACAGGCATTCGGCCTACTGAAGACTCGTTTCCGCTGCCTCAGCAGGTCTGGCGGGGCACTCCTGTACCACCATGAGAAGGTTGCAAAGATGGTCATGGCATGTGTCATGCTACACAACATGTGCGTACGTAGAAATGTGCCCATGCCCCCTGACGCAGAACTGCAAGCACCTGAAGATGGTCATGATGAGGGTGGGGATGTGGCAGCACCTCAAGGAGTCCGCGAGGCACAGGAGGGCCGTGAAATTCGTCAGATTCTCATAGATTCATGCTTCTAGCACTCACGCCTGGTGGCTGATACATGGACACAGGACTTGTGGCACTGTGTGTGTCTGGAACATGCACAATATGGACTGTACGCCTATAAAGGCCTCGTACACAAAGATCAATGTCCACACATCTCATTGGATGATTGTGCAATGTTTATAGCATATGTGAAATTATGTTACACACCCCATCGACCCGCCACCCAAGTGAGCCCAACACACCCCCTCCACCCTCCTACCTCCCCCCCGAACACCAGTGTCCAAAGATGCTCATTGTCAGTGGGCAGACGCTATTGCAAGCCCCCTCTCCGGGTATCAGGGGCACCCCTGCCTGTGGAGCGCAGGTTCCTCCCAGATCTACGTTGGGGGCTGCCCTGGACGGAACTTGCAACGGATGATGTCTCTGCCTGCTCACGTCCATGCATGTCCCTAAGGGTTTGTGAGAGCTCAGTGAGCACACGGCGCACAGCGGCAAGTTCAGCACATACGTCTTTGGACGTCGCATGCAGTTCCCCCCTCAGGCTCTCGGTGCTTCTCTCCATTTGTACTCTCAGGCTCTCGGTGCTTCTCTCCATTTGTGCCCTTAGTGTCTCTGTACTTCTCATTTCTGCCCTAAGTGTCTCAGTTGATGTTTCTATGGCTGCCTTAGTACCCCACCACTTTAGTTATAATATTTCCAATATTTCAATTGTTTATTTATTCCTGACCAATCAGTGTTTCAAAATTGTTGCCAATGCATTTCGGACATCCGTCCATCATCAGGGCTATCAACACTATTTGTTATCAATCATTGATATTCACAACACCATGACCCATTGGTTCACCCAGACGTGAAATCGTAAAGTAAATGCATGCACATACCAGGTTAAAGTTGTGTTCCATCATGGCGTTCACATCAATATAACAAGTCAAAAAATACAAAAAAATACAAAAACATCCATTATAGATCATTGTTAAACCTCATTTCACAATATAGTAACATCATATACTAAACGCTTTCTACCTGTTTGGCTTTTCGTCCCCAGAGTGTATGTTCACCTCTGTTGTCAGTATCCTTATCTAGCGCGTATCATCTGAAACAGATATTTGTACATATGTGTATAACTATTTCTTTATCTGTGGTCCCCCTCCTTCAGTATTCCCACTCAACCTCCTTTTACGCTGTGCTTACCTCTATTCTCCTGCTCTCCGTACGCGACAGCTATTCAAAAAGAGCTGCCGCCACTCGTAACAGCATTTATCAACACTTCTCATTCCCGCGCATGCGCGCTGCTATGCGCGACACCTTGATACGTTTCACTAATCTCCTCCGCGCATGCGTGAATGTGTCTTTTCAACACTTCAGAAATATTATACATATATCTGCTCGTGTAGCTGTCTATCTATTTAAGTTTAACTCCAAGGTTAACGGACTCTTTGATTACACAACAACTATTATTCTCTATAAGTGTATAAATGTGAATGTTAATTCTATATCAAACACCTACCATTATAACCTCGATCACTTTTATTGGAGGATCCCTAACCCTGGGATCAATACGTACTTACCAATAAGATTGAGTTCACTGTTGGGCAGCGATTAGCTGCCTTACGTCCCACAGGGAAATGAACCCCTGCGGGACGTACTGTGAACTCCAACTTTAGACACATTATTCCAATTAACAACATTATTGAGTAGTGTTAAGCTGCCTTAAGTTGCACAGGGCATAAATTCAAGCATTTTGTCAGTCACGATTTTTCTATACTTCTAACCAATCTTTCTTATGTAGCACACATATTTTCCATCATAGAAAACACATAAAGTTCAACTCCTCATTAATGCCCCCTGGTCTCAGGGAGTCAAGCCGGTCGATCCAAAACGATTCTCGTTGATTCAATCTTCTTCCCAAATCCTCATGTGCATTATTCTGTCTAATAGTCTCCAAGACTTGAATCCTCATCTGGCTGATGTTATGCTTCATTATGTTCCAATGTCTGGCTACTGCCGAATTCGGATTGTTATTTCGAATACACGATCTATGTTCGTTCCATCGCAACTTTCCAGGTCTCTTAGATTGTCCAACATAGTAGATGCCACACGGACATTTATTACTGTATACTATGTTTGAAGTGTCACATGTTGCGTATCCTTTAAGTTTTATTTTTTCACCTGTACGAGGATGATCAACTGTATCCCCTTTTATTATGAAGTTACAGTTACTGCAATGTAAGCAGGGATAAGTTCCTTTTCTCAATATATCCATTGCTTTCTTTTCAGGTCTTGTTTTAACCAATCTATCTCTCAAGTTTGCACTCCTCTTATACGCAAAGGTTGGTAATTCCCTGAATAAGTGTTCAACTCGCATATCACTGGTCAATGTACTCCAGTTCTTCTTAATTACACTCTTTATCTTGTTGCTTTCTACTGAGTAACATGACACATATACTATATTTGGTTCCTTCTTCTCTCTCCTTATGCCACTTGCTGTGGATTCCATCACTCGTTCTTTAGCAGATTCTATCTCTGCTGGTTTGTATCCTCTTGCTTCAAACCTCCTCCCCATGTTCTCAATTTCTACCGCGCATGTTCTTGGGTCATTAACAATCCTTTTTACTCTCATCATTTGACTGAAGGGCAAATTTCTAATTAGACTCGGTTGGTGAAAACTTAGTCGATGAAGTAAATTATTTCGGTCTGTTTCTTTTCTGTAGATGCCGGTCAGAAAATCATTGTTGTGAATACGTATTTCTACATCTAGGAAGTGAATCCGTGTTCTTGAGGTTTCTTTTGTGAATTGTATGCGTTGATCGATGTTGTTAAGATAGGTAAAGAAATCATTAAAAGATTCATCTGGGCCATTCCATATTCCAAAGATGTCATCTATAAATCTGACACACATTGTTATATAATTCCTCCATACTGCATGATCAAGTACATATTCCTTTTCAAATTTGTGCATGAAAGTATTTGCATATGTGGGAGCCATTGAGGCCCCCATCGCTGTCCCAGATTTTTGAATAAAGAATTTGTTTCTATATTGAAAATATGAATTTTCAGATATAAACTGTAATAATACCAAAATAAATTCTTTCATAGCTTTCAAATCACCTTCCTGGAGGAGTAACCATTCTATTGCTTCTAGACCCAGGTTATGTGGAATAGAAGTGTAAAGGCTCTTCACGTCAATTGTAAACATAATTGAGGTTTCTGTGAATACATTTTTCTCCAATATTTCCAAAAAATGATTAGTGTCTTTAATGTAGGTATCTGTCTTTTGTATCAATGGTTGTAAAAACTGGTCAATGTATTGGCCCAATGGTTGTAGTACACTGTCTACTCCAGAGACTATCGGTCTACCTGGTGGTTTCGTGAAACTCTTATGTATTTTGGGTAGCGTGTAGAAGTTCGGTATTCTTGGGTATTTATTTGTGAGAAAAGATCGTGTTTTGGCACTTATCCATTCTAATTCCTCTGCTTTCCCCAGAAGTTCATCTAGATTCTTCATTATCTCAATAGTTGGGTCATTATCTAGCTCAGAATATACATCCATGTTTCTGAGCTGATTCATGCATTCGTCATGATAATCTTGACTGTTCATTATTACAAGTGCTCCTCCTTTGTCCGCTGGGCGTATAGTTATCTTGTCATCTCCATATAAATCTTTCAAGAATTTGAACTCATTCGGTTTCAAATTTCCATATCCCTTCCGTTTAAATGACACTTTCTTAAGATCTTTGAGTACTTGTCGATGAAAAATATCGATAGATGGTACATTTATGGGTGGCATAAAATTACTTTTTTTTCTGAACTCTTGTAGTTCCTATGGGTCTTGTTCTTTAAGTTGTGATGTATCGAGTTCATCAAAAAACACTTTTAATTTTAATTTTCTCACCAATTTGAATAAGTCAATCTTAGTCTCAAATAAAGTTGTGCTATGCGTAGGTACATAACTGAGCCCTTTCTGAAGTAACATTTCTTCACTTTTGGTTAATATTCTGGACGATATGTTCACAACTAACTTTTCTTCTGTCTCGCTCCCCGGGTCTCTACTCTTTGACTTCCTTTTTCTCTTCCCTCGTCTCGTTCTCTTTCTTCTGTCTCTCGTTCTAAAAAAGGTCGGGCTGCTCTAGATGCACTTGCAGATGTGGTAGGTTCTACTTGTTGTTCTATTATCCTCCTTCCTTCGACTGTACTTTGTTTTACTCTAGAATCTTCAGAATCCGTACTGGAGGTATTGTCTGTACTCCCCTGGTGTTGTTTCTTTTGGAATGGGGTTTGATATTTGTCCATCCAAGTGTAAACTTCTCCGTTCAAATAATCATAAGTATCCCGTCGAAATTTCCTCACTTTTTTGGATTCAATTTCACTTTTGTATGATTCAAGTTTATGGTTGATGTCAACCAATATTGCTCCTAATTCTTCTTTACCAATCACTGTACACAATTCTTTTTCTATTTCTTCTATTTCTTCGTTTAGAGTTTTAACATTTTTGGTGAGCTCTTGAATAGTTAAAAGAATCAAGTCTAGCGAACACTTATTCAAAATCGCCTCCCATTTGCGCACAAATTCTTTATCTTCTTTACATAACGTTGGTCTCAAATTAATTCATAGTCCCCTGGGAATTCTCTGGTTTTTAAAGTAACGTCCTAACGTAATTGCATGAAGCTTCCTATTGATTTCCTTACGAATTAGATATTCCAGTTGTTTTATTCTTCTTGTAGGATCAGGATCATTCGTTTTTGTTTTCCATGTTGAATCACTGATTTCTGTCAGGATTGCCTCGGCTTCTGCCGATGTGAAACCTAAGGTTTCTGCTCTTACATTTGTAAGTTGTTCAATATCTTCAAAGGACATATTAACGCGTGCCTCCACCCAATTAGTGTGCCACTGGGAGCAAATGTACAATTAGGAAATGGGGTGGGCACTGCTTTGTTGCTACTTGTTCACTTTTCTACAATCAATTGTGGGGGCTCACCCTTGAGCCTAGGCACTAGGTTCTGAAACAATATCCATACGATAGGGCTGAATAACTTCGAACCCTGGCTGAGCTCGCTCTTTCTCCCCTCGACGGGTTTCAATTCTTTTTCATTAGTAATTTATATTTCTTCGTTAAGTAATCCACCACTTTAGTTATAATATTTCCACTATTTCAATTGTTTATTTATTCCTGACCAATCAGTGTTTCAAAATTGTTGCCAATGCATTTCGGACATCCGTCCATCATCAGGGCTATCAACACTATTTGTTATCAATCATTGATATTCACAACACCATGACCCATTGGTTCACCCAGACGTGAAATTCACTTCCTAGATGTAGAAATACGTATTCACAACAATGATTTTCTGACCGGCATCTACAGAAAAGAAACAGACCGAAATAATTTACTTCATCGACTAAGTTTTCACCAACCGAGTCTAATTAGAAATTTGCCCTTCAGTCAAATGATGAGAGTAAAAAGGATTGTTAATGACCCAAGAACATGCGCGGTAGAAATTGAGAACATGGGGAGGAGGTTTGAAGCAAGAGGATACAAACCAGCAGAGATAGAATCTGCTAAAGAACGAGTGATGGAATCCACAGCAAGTGGCATAAGGAGAGAGAAGAAGGAACCAAATATAGTATATGTGTCATGTTACTCAGTAGAAAGCAACAAGATAAAGAGTGTAATTAAGAAGAACTGGAGTACATTGACCAGTGATATGCGAGTTGAACACTTATTCAGGGAATTACCAACCTTTGCGTATAAGAGGAGTGCAAACTTGAGAGATAGATTGGTTAAAACAAGACCTGAAAAGAAAGCAATGGATATATTGAGAAAAGGAACTTATCCCTGCTTACATTGCAGTAACTGTAACTTCATAATAAAAGGGGATACAGTTGATCATCCTCGTACAGGTGAAAAAATAAAACTTAAAGGATACGCAACATGTGACACTTCAAACATAGTATACAGTATTAAATGTCCGTGTGGCATCTACTATGTTGGACAATCTAAGAGACCTGGAAAGTTGCGATGGAACGAACATAGATCGTGTATTCGAAATAACAATCCGAATTCGGCATTAGCCAGACATTGGAACATAATGAAGCATAACATCAGCCAGATGAGGATTCAAGTCTTGGAGACTATTAGACAGAATAATGCACATGAGGATTTGGGAAGAAGATTGAATCAACGAGAATCGTTTTGGATCGACCGGCTTGACTCCCTGAGACCAGGGGGCATTAATGAGGAGTTGAACTTTATGTGTTTTCTATGATGGAAAATATGTGTGCTACATAAGAAAGATTGGTTAGAAGTATAGAAAAATCGTGACTGACAAAATGCTTGAATTTATGCCCTGTGCAACTTAAGGCAGCTTAACACTACTCAATAATGTTGTTAATTGGAATAATGTGTCTAAAGTTGGAGTTCACAGTACGTCCCGAAGGGGTTCATTTCCCTGTGGGACGTAAGGCAGCTAATCGCTGCCCAACAGTGAACTCAATCTTATTGGTAAGTACGTATTGATCCCAGGGTTAGGGATCCTCCAATAAAAGTGATCGAGGTTATAATGGTAGGTGTTTGATATAGAATTAACATTCACATTTATACACTTATAGAGAATAATAGTTGTTGTGTAATCAAAGAGTCCGTTAACCTTGGAGTTAAACTTAAATAGATAGACAGCTACACGAGCAGATATATGTATAATATTTCTGAAGTGTTGAAAAGACACATTCACGCATGCGCGGAGGAGATTAGTGAAACGTATCACGGCATCGCGCACAGCAGCGCGCATGCGCGGGAATGAGAAGTGTTGATAAATGCTGTTACGAGTGGCGGCAGCTCTTTTTGAATAGCTGTCGCGTACGGAGAGCAGGAGAATAGAGGTAAGCACAGCGTAAAAGGAGGTTGAGTGGGAATACTGAAGGAGGGGGACCACAGATAAAGAAATAGTTATACACATATGTACAAATATCTGTTTCAGATGATACGCGCTAGATAAGGATACTGACAACAGAGGTGAACATACACTCTGGGGACGAAAAGCCAAAAAGGTAGAAAGCGTTTAGTATATGATGTTACTATATTGTGAAATGAGGTTTAACAATGATCTATAATGGATGTTTTTGTATTTTTTTGTATTTTTTGACTTGTTATATTGATGTGAACGCCATGATGGAACACAACTTTAACCTGGTATGTGCATGCATTTACTTTACGATTTCACGTCTGGGTGAACCAATGGGTCATGGTGTTGTGAATATCAATGATTGATAACAAATAGTGTTGATAGCCCTGATGATGGACGGATGTCCGAAATGCATTGGCAACAATTTTGAAACACTGATTGGTCAGGAATAAATAAACAATTGAAATATTGGAAATATTATAACTAAAGTGGTGGATTACTTAACGAAGAAATATAAATTACTAATGAAAAAGAATTGAAACCCGTCGAGGGGAGAAAGAGCGAGCTCAGCCAGGGTTGGAAGTTATTCAGCCCTATCGTATGGATATTGTTTCAGAACCTAGTGCCTAGGCTCAAGGGTGAGCCCCCACAATTGATTGTAGAAAAGTGAACAAGTAGCAACAAAGCAGTGCCCACCCCATTTCCTAATTGTACATTTGCTCCCAGTGGCACACTAATTGGGTGGAGGCACGCGTTAATATGTCCTTTGAAGATATTGAACAACTTACAAATGTAAGAGCAGAAACCTTAGGTTTCACATCGGCAGAAGCCGAGGCAATCCTGACACAAATCAGTGATTCAACATGGAAAACAAAAACGAATGATCCTGATCCTACAAGAAGAATAAAACAACTGGAATATCTAATTCGTAAGGAAATCAATAGGAAGCTTCATGCAATTACGTTAGGACGTTACTAAAAACCAGAGAATTCCCAGGGGACTAAGAATTAATTTGAGACCAACGTTATGTAAAGAAGATAAAGAATTTGTGCGCAAATGGGAGGCGATTTTGAATAAGTGTTCGCTAGACTTGATTCTTTTAACTATTCAAGAGCTCACCAAAAATGTTAAACCTCTAAACGAAGAAATAGAAGAAATAGAAAAAGAATTGTGTACAGTGATTGGTAAAGAAGAATTAGGAGCAATATTGGTTGACATCAACCATAAACTTGAATCATACAAAAGTGAAATTGAATCCAAAAAAGTGAGGAAATTTCGACGGGATACTTATGATTATTTGAACGGAGAAGTTTACACTTGGATGGACAAATATCAAACCCCATTCCAAAAGAAACAACACCAGGGGAGTACAGACAATACCTCCAGTACGGATTCTGAAGATTCTAGAGTAAAACAAAGTACAGTCGAAGGAAGGAGGATAATAGAACAACAAGTAGAACCTACCACATCTGCAAGAGCATCTAGAGCAGCCCGACCTTTTTTAGAACGAGAGACAGAAGAAAGAGAACGAGACGAGGGAAGAGAAAAAGGAAGTCAAAGAGTAGAGACCCGGGGAGCGAGACAGAAGAAAAGTTAGTTGTGAACATATCGTCCAGAATATTAACCAAAAGTGAAGAAATGTTACTTCAGAAAGGGCTCAGTTATGTACCTACGCATAGCACAACTTTATTTGAGACTAAGATTGACTTATTCAAATTGGTGAGAAAATTAAAATTAAAAGTGTTTTTTGATGAACTCGATACATCACAACTTAAAGAACAAGACCCAGAGGAACTACAAGAGTTCAGAAAAAAAAGTAATTTTATGCCACCCATAAATGTACCATCTATCGATATTTTTCATCGACAAGTACTCAAAGATCTTAAGAAAGTGTCATTTAAACGGAAGGGATATGGAAATTTGAAACCGAATGAGTTCAAATTCTTGAAAGATTTATATGGAGATGACAAGATAACTATACGCCCAGCGGACAAAGGAGGAGCACTTATAATAATGAACAGTCAAGATTATCATGACGAATGCATGAATCAGCTCAGAAACATGGATGTATATTCTGAGCTAGATAATGACCCAACTATTGAGATAATGAAGAATCTAGATGAACTTCTGGGGAAAGCAGAGGAATTAGAATGGATAAGTGCCAAAACACGATCTTTTCTCACAAATAAATACCCAAGAATACCGAACTTCTACACGCTACCCAAAATACATAAGAGTTTCACGAAACCACCAGGTAGACCGATAGTCTCTGGAGTAGACAGTGTACTACAACCATTGGGCCAATACATTGACCAGTTTTTACAACCATTGATACAAAAGACAGATACCTACATTAAAGACACTAATCATTTTTTGGAAATATTGGAGAAAAATGTATTTACAGAAACCTCAATTATGTTTACAATTGACGTGAAGAGCCTTTACACTTCTATTCCACATAACCTGGGTCTAGAAGCAATAGAATGGTTACTCCTCCAGGAAGGTGATTTGAAAGCTATGAAAGAATTTATTTTGGTATTATTACAGTTTATATCTGAAAATTCATATTTTCAATATAGAAACAAATTCTTTATTCAAAAATCTGGGACAGCGATGGGGGCCTCAATGGCTCCCACATATGCAAATACTTTCATGCACAAATTTGAAAAGGAATATGTACTTGATCATGCAGTATGGAGGAATTATATAACAATGTGGGTCAGATTTATAGATGACATCTTTGGAATATGGAATGGCCCAGATGAATCTTTTAATGATTTCTTTACCTATCTTAACAACATCGATCAACGCATACAATTCACAAAAGAAACCTCAAGAACACGGATTCACTTCCTAGATGTAGAAATACGTATTCACAACAATGATTTTCTGACCGGCATCTACAGAAAAGAAACAGACCGAAATAATTTACTTCATCGACTAAGTTTTCACCAACCGAGTCTAATTAGAAATTTGCCCTTCAGTCAAATGATGAGAGTAAAAAGGATTGTTAATGACCCAAGAACATGCGCGGTAGAAATTGAGAACATGGGGAGGAGGTTTGAAGCAAGAGGATACAAACCAGCAGAGATAGAATCTGCTAAAGAACGAGTGATGGAATCCACAGCAAGTGGCATAAGGAGAGAGAAGAAGGAACCAAATATAGTATATGTGTCATGTTACTCAGTAGAAAGCAACAAGATAAAGAGTGTAATTAAGAAGAACTGGAGTACATTGACCAGTGATATGCGAGTTGAACACTTATTCAGGGAATTACCAACCTTTGCGTATAAGAGGAGTGCAAACTTGAGAGATAGATTGGTTAAAACAAGACCTGAAAAGAAAGCAATGGATATATTGAGAAAAGGAACTTATCCCTGCTTACATTGCAGTAACTGTAACTTCATAATAAAAGGGGATACAGTTGATCATCCTCGTACAGGTGAAAAAATAAAACTTAAAGGATACGCAACATGTGACACTTCAAACATAGTATACAGTATTAAATGTCCGTGTGGCATCTACTATGTTGGACAATCTAAGAGACCTGGAAAGTTGCGATGGAACGAACATAGATCGTGTATTCGAAATAACAATCCGAATTCGGCAGTAGCCAGACATTGGAACATAATAAAGCATAACATCAGCCAGATGAGGATTCAAGTCTTGGAGACTATTAGACAGAATAATGCACATGAGGATTTGGGAAGAAGATTGAATCAACGAGAATCGTTTTGGATCGACCGGCTTGACTCCCTGAGACCAGGGGGCATTAATGAGGAGTTGAACTTTATGTGTTTTCTATGATGGAAAATATGTGTGCTACATAAGAAAGATTGGTTAGAAGTATAGAAAAATCGTGACTGACAAAATGCTTGAATTTATGCCCTGTGCAACTTAAGGCAGCTTAACACTACTCAATAATGTTGTTAATTGGAATAATGTGTCTAAAGTTGGAGTTCACAGTACGTCCCGCAGGGGTTCATTTCCCTGTGGGACGTAAGGCAGCTAATCGCTGCCCAACAGTGAACTCAATCTTATTGGTAAGTACGTATTGATCCCAGGGTTAGGGATCCTCCAATAAAAGTGATCGAGGTTATAATGGTAGGTGTTTGATATAGAATTAACATTCACATTTATACACTTATAGAGAATAATAGTTGTTGTGTAATCAAAGAGTCCGTTAACCTTGGAGTTAAACTTAAATAGCTAGACAGCTACACGAGCAGATATATGTATAATATTTCTGAAGTGTTGAAAAGACACATTCACGCATGCGCGGAGGAGATTAGTGAAACGTATCACGGCATCGCGCACAGCAGCGCGCATGCGCGGGAATGAGAAGTGTTGATAAATGCTGTTACGAGTGGCGGCAGCTCTTTTTGAATAGCTGTCGCGTACGGAGAGCAGGAGAATAGAGGTAAGCACAGCGTAAAAGGAGGTTGAGTGGGAATACTGAAGGAGGGGGACCACAGATAAAGAAATAGTTATACACATATGTACAAATATCTGTTTCAGATGATACGTGCTAGATAAGGATACTGACAACAGAGGTGAACATACACTCTGGGAACGAAAAGCCAAACAGGTAGAAAGCGTTTAGTATATGATGTTACTATATTGTGAAATGAGGTTTAACAATGATCTATAATGGATGTTTTTGTATTTTTTGACTTGTTATATTGATGTGAACGCCATGATGGAACACAACTTTAACCTGGTATGTGCATGCATTTACTTTACGATTTCACGTCTGGGTGAACCAATGGGTCATGGTGTTGTGAATATCAATGATTGATAACAAATAGTGTTGATAGCCCTGATGATGGACGGATGTCCGAAATGCATTGGCAACAATTTTGAAACACTGATTGGTCAGGAATAAATAAACAATTGAAATATTGGAAATATTATAACTAAAGTGGTGGATTACTTAACGAAGAAATATAAATTACTAATGAAAAAGAATTGAAACCCGTCGAGGGGAGAAAGAGCGAGCTCAGCCAGGGTTGGAAGTTATTCAGCCCTATCGTATGGATATTGTTTCAGAACCTAGTGCCTAGGCTCAAGGGTGAGCCCCCACAATTGATTGTAGAAAAGTGAACAAGTAGCAACAAAGCAGTGCCCACCCCATTTCCTAATTGTGCCTTAGTACCCCCACATTCATCAGCATGTTCCTTGAGGAGCGTGGC
This sequence comes from Ambystoma mexicanum, assembly GCF_040938575.1. Taxonomy (NCBI): domain Eukaryota; kingdom Metazoa; phylum Chordata; class Amphibia; order Caudata; family Ambystomatidae; genus Ambystoma; species Ambystoma mexicanum. The sequence continues at coordinate 1,155,341,115 of NC_090921.1, read as the reverse complement.
CAGTTGCTGCTGTTGCACGATCACCTGGTCGAGGGACTGTTGCCTTTGCTGTGCCATGGCCATTTGCGGTGGTGTCACAGAGGGGCTGATCACCTCATGTTGCCTTGCCACAGGGCTTGTGGGGGATGGCCAGTCGTCGTCTTGTGGGTGCCCCTGCGTGGTATCCTCATGGTGTACGGGATGAAACAAACAGGGGGATTGAGACAGGTCATGGATGGATCCTACATCGACATCACCGTTTTCTGTGTCGGAGCATGCTGCCATTAATGCAGTGTCACCTATGGTGCTGCTGCCACCAGAAGCAGTGCCTTCTGTGGCATCCATTGGGGGGACCTGTGGTGGTGCTGTTGTGGGCATGCTGGCTGCTGGGGTGCCTGTTGAAGTCCCCTCCTGTGTGCTGCCACTTGATTTGTGCTGCTGCCGTGTCTTGATCTGTGCAGCTGAGGTGGAGGGTCTTTGGCCGTTGGTCTTGGCCCTCTTTGCAGGTGTGCTGGTAGGGGTGTCCTGGAGCTCGTCGTTTGAATCGGACCCTGTGGTGGAGTAAAGGAGGGCGAGCGTTATTAATGGGTCTGTGGAAATTGGAATGGCAATGTATCACATGCATTGGGGTGGTACCTGAGGGTGATTTGGGTCAGGGCCTTGGAGGTGGTTTCATTTTTGTGTGGAATGAGGATGCAGTTGTTTTGCAGCCTGCAGTTAGGGTGTGCCTGCTGCACGTGTAGAGGGTGTTTTTAGGATTTTTAATTATTTATGTATTTAATGTGACTTTTAAAGTGCGCTATCAGGCCAATGTATGTGGACGTTCTCCTGGCCATGTGTTTCTGTTGCACTATGTGGACACATGGTACTTCACATGATTGGACATTGTGGATTTAGCATTGTTTTATTTGGGCCACCTACCTGATTCTTCGGATGTCTGCACTCCTTTCTCCATCCCTCCGACTCCCTCTATACTCTCCATTCCAATGGTGGAGGCACAGATTTCTTCCCAGGGGGTCAACTTGATGGGTGATTCCGATCCTCCCCCGGTAGCTGTGGCAATGTTACGGTTGGCGGATAGTATGCTCCGTACGCGTATCCGCAAGTCGTCCCATCGCTTTCTGCATTGCTGTGGGTTGCGGGGTGCGGTCCCCACCGCACTTACCCGCTGTGCCACCAGGGCCCATATGGCCTTCTTGTTCGCAAGTGCCGTCCTGGTCATTTGCGTCGAGAAGACGACGGCAGCATTCTCCTGGAGGGTCTCTGTGAGCACGGTGAGTTCCTCACGGGAGAAGTGGACCTGCCGCTTGCGGTCGCACGCTTTTTTCGCTACTTTTCCCATTTTTATTGTTTTCACTAGGGTGGATACGGGTTGGGATGTGTCTCAGGGTAGTATTTTTAATGGTTGTGCGGGAATTCTGATTTTATAGGTGTACGGCGTGCTGTTTCCCGTTCCGGGACCGTGTTTTTACTTCCGTTTCCGTATATTTACGGTCACCGTATTTTCCGATTGCCGCTCATTACGGTGACCGCTATGATGGGTGGCGGAATTGCACCTAGGGCGCCGTACGACGGCGGTGAGGGGCGTTTTGGGGACATTTCCGCCATCGCGGACTTTGCACTTCCGCCATGGCGTAGTGCTCGTGCCCGATGGGTCGGAATTAGCCGCACTTTACTCCGTCGTGCAATGGCGGAAACGCTATTTACGCTATGGCGGTCAGGTCAGTTACTTTCCGCCAGGGTCGTAATGAGGGCCTGTGTCTTTATTCATGTGTGTGATCCTGGCCTCATGGTCCCGCTTTCAATTTAACATTGGTGCCAAGGTTTCCGAACAAACGTGTGCAACGCAGGAAGACACGTGTGCAGTGCTCCAGCCTCCGGCGGCGTACACCGCTCGCAGCAGAGTCCCTGCTGATGTCCTGCTGCCACGTGTGAAGTTCCAGCAGCACTGCATAATTCGCCCACACGCCTGAAAGACAAAAGTGAGTCCTCGACCCCATTGCCTGTAATTACACCCCCTGACAAGCGGTCGCAGCACCATTCTCAGTAATTGAGGGATTGCCGAACACTTGCAATAACAAGCATGTGGCAAATAACTGTCTGCACCCACCTGCCACAGCCACACTGGCACATGCACCACGTGCCTCCAAGTCTGGATTTCATTTTGTCTGCAGCCACTTGTTAAAGCCACATTGGCACATGCTTCACGTGCCTCCAAGCTTGCAGTTTTCCTCTCATCATGTGGTCTGCGTGCACCGTGCCCCCAAACTCAGTACACATAGCTGAAATGTCTTACAACATGCAAGGTGACGAGGCAGTTGGCAGCTCCTGCTCACAAGCCTCACCACCCGATGTTTACACGCCTCATTAAAGGATAGAATGGGGAAACAAATCACTGCAGCTACAGGCGGTCCCCCACTTCGACATCACTCACACCAGCAGCCGAGAGCCACGGTGGAACCGATGGTTACAGGAACTTCAAATAAACATTGATACAACAGGGGTGAGGGAAGAGCGCCGCCTCAGGGGGATACTCCTGCACTCGTCAGGACCAGTAGTCCGCGACATCTTCCTTGAAATGCCATGAAGCTCCACCACTGAGTTTCAAGGTATTATTAACACCCTGAACAACTATTTCGCTCCACTGCGAAACATAGATTGTGAACGCCACATTTTTCATACGTCCACGCAAGAAAAAGGGGAAACCCTCAACACTTTTATCATGAGACTCAGAAAAAGAGTGAAATATTGTGACCTTGCATATTACTCAACTGAAGAAGCCCTAAAATCACAAATAATTGCCGGGTGCAAATCAGCAGAATTTTGAAAATAACTACTACAGAGATCCAGATCAGTAGAGGAAATACTACAATTAGCCAGAGCAGACATGGCTCTCTCAATGCAAACTGAATCATTAGGAAATATTAAAATCACACAGACGCCGTCCACTGATCCACTATACAAGATTCGAGCATCAGAACGAGATAATAATAAAGACCAAAAGAAATGCTACAGATGTGGCTACAATTTCCCTCATGTAGGGCCATGCCCAGCAGTTGGTCACACGTGCGACAAGTGTGATGGTGAAAACCATCTTCCAGTCCGTCTGTAAAAACGTCAGATATTACCAGAGTCCTACTAGCGAAAGTGGGCCGAGCAGGAGACGGGACAGCTCCCGCTCCAGACAACAGACATCACCAACAAGCAGGAGTCAACGGTCTAGGAGCAGAAGGAGGGAATCCCTGCGAAGATCCTGACAAACAAGGGAAAGGAGAGATGAATCTCAAAGAAGACACTTCCATGAAATCACGGGAAGGAGATCCACAAGGCACAAAGTGCGATATATGGAAGTCTCACCAAGATGCCGAAACACATCCGGCTCATCGTCATCCAGCGGTGACCGCAAGCAGGGTTATGTACATGCCCTAGGCAACAAAACAGCGACAGAATATAGCCTGACATTATTATTGCAACTCAACGGCAGTCCCCGAGATTTTCTGATAGATACCAGGGCAACTGTGAATGTAGTCAAAGAGGCAAAATACCAAGGACTTAAATGCAAAAAGACACTACAACCGGCATACATTGACATTTACCCATAAGGAGCGAACACACCGCTAAAATTCAAAGGCATGTTTAAAGCCACCTGCACATACAAGGACAAAATAGCAAAAATATTGATATACGTAATAGAAGGAGAGGGACCAGGTGGCAGCATCCTCAGCTTTAAGTCTGCTATACAGATGGCTCGAGTACACATCATGTACCAAACCATGACAGCATAAACCACAAGCCCAAAAGACATGATGCAAAACCGTTTCCCAGCCTTATTCAAAGGACTTGGTCGGCTCAAAGGAAAGCAAGTCAAATTACATATCAATCACGACATCAAGCATGCTAGCACAACTTTACAGAGGAATACTGCTGAACATCCAGAAGCGAGTAGAAGAAGAAATATAAGCTCTCCTGCTTCAAGACATCATAGAGCATGCAACCCGACCTACGCCCTGGGGATCCCCTATCATCCCAGTCCCGAAGAAGGATAATGGGAAAAGCATCCGTATCTGCGTGGACATGAGGGCACCAAACAGGGCCATTGAAAGAGAGAGGCATACTTCACCGAGAATGACAGATATGATGCGCCTGCTGCATGGAGCAAAAGTCTTCTCAAAATTAGATCTTAATAAAGGCTATCATCAGCTGGAGCTACATCGGAAATTTTCCAGAACAGGATACACCAGGTAATTAAGGATGTCCCACAGTGTCTCAATTATAGTGGTGACATCCTAGTGTTTGGCACCACTCAAGAATTGCATGACGACACATTGTGGTGCGTGTGCATGGCGATGGAAGAGGAAAATCTTACTCTGAATGTTGATAAATGCAAACTCAACAAGACAGCGCTCAAACTCTTTGGGCACATTTTCTCACAAGAAGGCCTCCAACTTGACCCAGAAAAAGTTAAAGGACTTGTAGAAGCGCCTACTGCACAGTCCATTTCAGCCGTCTGTTCCTTCCTGGTAATGGCCAGTTACTGCAGTAGGTATATACAGGACTTTGCATCCATCAGCACCCTGCTAAGACATCTCACAGGAAAGGGACAAGAATGTATGTGGTCAAACGACTGTCAGGATGCCTTTCAGGATATAAAACGTCTGATCTCATCGGCCTCGTGCATGGCATACTACGACCCAAACCTGGAAACAGAACTGACCGTTGATATGAGTCCAGTCGGATTAGGCGCAATCTAAGCCTGGCTCTCCTCCTTCAGAATCATGCCGAATCGTAGCATATGCAAGTCACAGCCTATCACAGATGTTATGTGCTTACTCACAGCCAGAAAAAAGAGAGTTTAGCTGTAGTGTGGGCCTGTGAGCACTACCAGTTATTTCTGTATGGACAAAATGTCACCATCATCACAGACCATCAGCCCCTCATGACCATATCCGAAAAGTCAACAACAAAAATGCCCCCACGAATTGCCAGGTGGGGACTCTGCCCACAAGAATATTCTTTCAAAATACTGCACCAACCCGGAAACGAAAACAACCCGGCCGACTTTTATCAAGATACCCTCTGCCAGCAAAAGATGAATCACAATCTTGAAAGGCAGATCAATATGTAAATTATATCAACACACTTCCCAAGTCACTCACCATTTCAGAACTACTCCACAACCTGAACAAGGACTGGGTCCTCTCCATAATGAAAGAAAGAGTATCTTCCGGTAGATGCAAAACAAATGGAAATTACCCTTTCGGAACAAGAACAGAAACACCTCCGGCAACTCAATCTTCTGAAGAATTCTCTGTCGCTGTCCCCGGAAGGTCTGCTGCTAAAGGAAGACCGGATAGTGATCCCCCACAAACTACAGGCCCGAGTCATTGACATAGTTCACACCGGACTTAGGGGAATAGTTTCCACCAAACGATTACTGCAAACAAAAGTGTGGTTTGCCCAAATGGACACAAAAGTGGAAGAAGTCCTGGGGAAGCATACAATATGCAAGGTGGTTGCTCCCCGCACATCACATTCCCAGAACCCCTAAAGATGACAGGCATGCTGACTCAAGTATGGAGTGAAGTGGCAGTTGACATGTCTGGGCCCCTTCCCAACGGCAAGCACGTCTTGGTAATCATGGATGATATGTCACGGTTCCCAGAGGTGCACTTGATATGTTCTGTAGAGGAGCAGTTACATGCCTCTGCAAGAAATCCCACCCACCCCAACACCTGTATGTTGGAAACTTGAGATTGTGTCATGCTTGTTGCCAGCAATTGTGACCATACCATGGTGAATATTCGAAAGAAGTTACCCACTGAGAATACCTTATCTAATGTATCCCCGCAGAGACGACAATCTGAAGTAGGAACTCCCAGAAGGAATATGAAAAAGAGCAAAAGAGAAGCTGGTGACATCATGAAAGACGAGTGTGACGCCCTGAAGATGCTGGCTGAAAAGAATGCATGGATCGTATAGAAACTGATGACAAAGTTAAGAATTAAGTAAACTTTCATATGCAAAAAGAAGATTGCACATGTGCGAAGCACTGCAGAAAATGCAAGCCATTCAATAACTGTACAGATGCTGTAACGCAAGTAGACTAAGTGATCATAGAAGCTGGCTACATGTAGTCAAAAGACTTCAGGCTAAGTTGCCATTGTATAGAAACTGGAGAGAGGAAAGGCTGAGAACTGTGTTGCAGCAAGAATAAGTTGAGATCATGGAAACGACTGGCGAGACTGTCTGGCCTGGTCTTATGTTATGTTACTTGGCATTTATATAGCGCCTTATGTATCATTGGTATGACCTCAAGGCGCTGGTAGGTTGAACACGCTCAGGAACCGCAGTTCAAGTCAGTAGAGAGACAGAGAGTCATATAGTGCATGGGTGCACCGGATATGTGTAGAGCTGGTGTGGTTGTTGCAGGATAGCTGTTTGCTTCTTAGCGGTAGATGTGGTGCGGAGGGAGTCAGTTGCATGTGTTCAGTCTGGAGGGTGGACACCCAGACTGAATTCTGGCTGCTTTAGGCTTGAGGAGACACCAAAGCTAGCGGTATGTGCTCAGCTAGCTGTGTTTTATTAGGATGAGGAGTTTGTGGGGTCGTGTTAGTATGAGGACAGCAATACCGAATGTGTCATAATATAGCTGTATTATAGTTGAGTGATGGTATATAAGAGAGAGTAAGCGTAATAGTGTGATATGGTGGTTATCAGTAACACGCCTGCGGCCAGGCACGAGAGCAGGACAGGGGGCCTAATAGTGGCATACATATACAAAGGGACAAAGATGGATAGGGTAAACATGTGATACGGATAACCTAGGGATAACCTAGGGATACAGGTATGTAGCATATACATAGCATAAATATGAGATACAAGGATATATCGAGGTATATCCACTCCATCCATTCTATCCTTTCATCTACTCCGTTCACTCTATCCTTTCCATCCACTCTGTTCACTCTATCCAGTCGATCTGCTTCGTCCACTCCATCTATCTCGTCCATTCCATCAACTCTATCTGTTCCATCTGTTCCATCCACTTCTTCCATTCCATCCACTTCATCACTCCCTCCTTTCCATACATTTCATCCTTTCCATACCCTCCATCCTTTCCATACATTCCATCCTTTCCATACACTCCATCCTTTCCATACACTCATCCTTTCTATGCACTCCATCCTTTCGATACACTCCATCCTTTCGATACATTGCATCCTTTCCAAACACTCCATCCTTTCCATCCACTCCATCCTTTCCATCCCCTCTATCTTTTCCATCAACTCTAACTTTTTCATCAACTCTAACTTTTTCATCAACTCCACTATTTCCATCCACTTGATCCTTCCTATCCACTCCATCCTACCAATCATCGCATCATTTCTATCCACTTCATCCACTCCATCCGTTCCATCCACTTCATCCTGTCCATCCACTCCAAAGATGTGTCAAAGATAAGGTAGCCAAGACTGGTTATCTATTCTTGAAGGCAGTGAATATGAGAAGCTGAATCAACCCTTGTTAAGGTGTAAAGAAAGAACACTGAGTGTGCCAGGTTTTATTCATTTAAAACATTTAAACGCTGCAAAATGGACCAAATCATTGTCTCCTGTCATGTGAGCCAAGGATGGAAATAGAGTTGAGCCTGGAGTTCTAGAACAACGATAGTGCATGCTTGCAATCCCTTATATTCCCAGAGACAAGAATACTCTGCAAGGCCAAGTTCAAAGACAATCTTCACGGCAGAAAGCATGGGTGATGAGAGATGATGGGCTAATTGGGTGGGGAGGTAAAGTCAAGTCCACCTCCTGGCACCTAGGTCTGAGCTTGCGTGCTGCTAAGTGAACCAAATCTTCCAGACATGGCATGAGTGTGCCAACCAATTATAGAGAGCCGTATAATGGAGGGCCTTATAGTTTGAGAGCCAATGATAAACAGTGTACTTAATAGTGTTGAAGATTACATGTTTTAGAGGTACAAAAACACCTAGGGTTTACCTGTAAACCGTAGCGGTTAATATTGCATTCCTGCCGTTAAGGAAAAATCATTTTAACACAAAGAACGGTGCTAGGAGAACCATTTACAAGAACACAAAGCTCACATCTTACTAACATGAACAAACATACAGACTGTCCCTGCTGAGAAGAACACCCTGACCCTATTAGGAGTTACTCTCCCTAGGTGCCCGGTGGTGCACCGCCTATCTAAAAGGGAAATGCGAGAAGACTCTCACTCATCAGCAAGCATACACATTTACCTTTAATATAAGTTAAAAAGGCCAGACACAAGTATCTAAGTGTGTAGCGAGACAGTGTACATTAGATCTTGTCTCATCCGTGTGGGACAAGGGACTCCTACTGCATGGAATTTCTATCTTTGTTTTAATCACCAATTGGGCAGTGGCCCCTGTCACATCGGAACTTATTCTGGAATGTTAAAACAAAGAACCCTTGGCGAGGGGGAAACCTAGTGGCGAAAAGCCTATCTAGTACAGGAAATAGCTATGATGTTTTCAAACTCAATTAGGTGGACATCGTCATGCTCATGAGAAAACTCATGGGCATTCTGGTCGACCGGTTTCGATAACCATAATGATTTGGCTCATCTTCTTCAGGACCTAGATTTCTTTTATGCTGGGCTTCAATCCATCTGTGGACCATCAACCCAGTCCAGGTGGCACCTCCGTTCCCTAGAGAGAGACATAAGGTGAACAGAGGGGAGTAATTGCCTCTGTTATGCATTCTTACACAGTGGTAACTAAGTGCTATGCATGTGTGTGTTCAATTTCAATAAGCCAACTATTGGAGGTGTTTATGTGGAAGGACTGACTAATTGTCCTCTTCCAAACACCATAGAGAAAGCAAAGAGAGAGGGGGCTGGAGGGTTCAGTATTGTGAGAAGGGGAAAGCCCAGTGGTTAACCCACACCAATGATACAACATAATCCATCTGTGCAGATAAGTCAGGTCACCTCTGTTGCATCCTAACAGGCATGCAAGTGATTGTTTCTATAGAGAAGCTACGTTCCCAATCTTAAGCAAAGTTTCTTGCACGGTCGGGAATTTTTAGTATGACAAATACAGGATTCAAATCTCCGTCTAGTCGCGGTGCATGAATATCAAAGCATCTATGTATAAAAACATCATGGTATTAAATAGTGCACCATCTATCCAGTGTGCATGATAGTTAGAGAAAGTGGAAGCTTCCTACTTACCTCTGTCGAGGCTAGCTGCTTCGAGATCATTTTGACACCATAGGCTGCCAGGTGTCACAATTCATTGCAATTCGAAATCCTGGTGGCAGTTTGCAGTCTTTAGGTTGTAGACCACACATCCTGCCATTGCTTTTAAAAAGCCTACGTTTTTAGTGTTGGCTATTAGGTGGTGCTAAAGCGCCACCTATGCACCAAAACTATTGCATTACAGTATAGCTTGGGGGAAACTGCAAATGAGCAGGGACACCAAGGGTGTAGGTGTTCTTTGGTTATTTACCCACCCATTGACTGCCATGGCCATGCTCATCCCTATGGCCACTTCCACCCACTTCCTGTCCCATCCTGCCCAAAACACATCCTCCTGGGATCTCTTTGAACTCGTTTTTTCAAGAGTTACCATCAAACGTTGTGCTTGAAGTGCCTGCCAGTGTTTTTTTTCAAAGGATTCTTCTGAGATGTATTGACTTAATTTTAGCTGTAAATTCACTACTGGTGTAGTAAAAATGTCTTAACATAGTCTAGTTTCAGTTTTGGCTTTTGTATAAGCATTAAGCATTTGCCAGGGACTGCTATTACTTGTCAGGCACTTGCAGTATTTTGCAGCTGCTACCATTGATGGACAGTTATTACCACTATGGCGGTGCTAGGCAAATGTTTTTGCCGTGCCTACACAAGAGCCAGAACTGTTGGCAATCCCAATGGTTGTTTAAATAGTTATCAGTCAGGAGTTAAACTATTACTTCGTGCATACGTGCCAGCCTCTGGATTTTCTGTATGGTGGCAGGAAGACAGATTAAAAGCTCAACTTTTGCAGGACCGGAGAGAACGGCCCCAAACAAGCCATGGAGGGGGTGAATGGGTGGAAAAGGAAAAGTTGCAGTGCTTCAAATGGTCTCTTTCTAGTATTGCCGGACCCAGATATCGCGGTAGTCTCTTGGAATGGACATTAGAACAGTGCAAATTATTCACACTAATTTTAAAACATATGCAGAAAGTAAGCATCAGGTTGTCTCAGGAGTTGGGATACTGAAACACACAGCACTATGAATTTCGCGACACTATGGGCCTCATTACACGGTAGGCGGTGGACCAAGGTGCTATTAGTACCTTGGTCCATGCCGGTAAAATACCGGCACCGTTTTGGAGGAAAGGGGAATTACTGCCCTATTACAAGGTTGGCAGGGCGGTAATTCCCCCTTCTCCCATTGCCCCTCCCCATTCCCATTTTTGCCCCATAGGGCTCTATGGGAATGGGGAAGGTGCTAATTACGGTGCCGCAAGTTGAGGTACCGTAATTAGCACCCTGGTCCCTTTGCGGGTTGGTTTTTAACGCCTGCTAAAAAGCAGGCGTTAAAGTACCAACCCGAAAAGGGACCTCGTAGTAAGGCGGTAAGGGTTTACCGGTACCGGTGCCCTTACCGGTACCGGTAAACCCTTACCGCACTACGTGTAATGAGGCCCTATGTATATGAAACATCAGCATGGCAAGTTATAGGACATGGGGCATCCAGGTCTGGATTGGTTGAGCATTTTACACCTGCCTTGGACAAACTTGAGATGTCTGCAACCTGTTTTCGGGTTACAACGTGTGACAAAGTCACTTATTTGAAACGTATTGATGCAAGCATGCAGCTTGTTGTTGTGAATGATGTGAATACAAGCAAGAGACAGTGTACAGCATCTTCAGTTAGAAAAGACGACAAACACAGATCAGCTTTATTGATATTCTTTGATGCAGGCGTGCAGCTTGTTGTTAAGAATGATGAGACTACAAACAAGAGGCAGTATACGGCATCTTCCTTAGAAGCGACAACACTCAGAGACCAAACTTAAATACATTGCAATGTAGTGTAATGCAGGCTGAAAACCAGAATAACTGAAGAACCATTTTCCATAGTTTGTTAATAGAATCCTGTCAGCATAATGCGGGAATGTCACATGAGCGTTTCCTCACAAACTGCAACACAGTCGCTGAGCCGACCCTGACGCCCGCGCCCTCACAACAGGAGGCCGGCGGGCAACCGCATTCTGACTTCCTGGTCCGAAGCTGAGCTCCCGGGAAGATAATGCACAGGAACTACGACCAATCAATGTGGAGAGTGCGAAATGCGTCACGAGTCAGTAAGATTCTGCGGACTTTCCCAGAACTACAAGTTGCAAAACAAAAGCAGGGCAGAGAGGAAGCGAGACTTTTAGGTAGTGGGAACTGGTGACTTGAAGAGAGAACCTATTCAGATGGAGAACCCCGGATACGAGAAGGACAGCCTGCGGGGTCCCCCAGGAAATGGGCCCCCAGCCGGACCCCCGCCATACGGGGCTGTGAACATGCCCCCGAACCAGCCTCCACTTCCGCCCCAGTATTACCCAGGTGCGGAAGGGTATGCCATGCCAGCCAACAGCGGGTTTGCCCCCATGAACCCTCGCTACCAGGGGTATTCTCCGCTCTACAACGACAACGTCAACGGGTCTCTGGTTCTCGTCAGGCCCGCCACCCACACGACCCTCATAGCGCCGGTCTACATGCCCAGCGAGCCGGACTACCTGTGCTACTCCATCTTCAACCTGCTGTGTTGCTGCCTGCCTCTGGGGATCGTGGCACTGATCTACTCCCTTAAGGTAAGTCCTGCCGAGGTCGCGGACACGGCAGGGGTACATGCGAGGGCCCGGGGGCTGGGTGTTCCTCTTGTGACGTCATCCTCGCGGCGAAAACGGCACTCGCAGTTGGGCGAGGCATGGCTAAGCGAAATTGGGAGCATTTGTCAGCGCCCGGTACCAGCTGCACCACGCGACTGCTGCACCCTACCATGGAGGAAGCCATGTTCACCAGCTTTTTTCACTTTCAGCCCTCGAGAAAGGGAATGGAACAGACTGGTCTGAGTGTGGTCATAGCCCCTTATCCCTCCACACACTACTGCCCGATTAAGAAACTAACTTTAGGTTCAGTGTTGGGCTGGTGTTCGCAGTGCAGGCAATGAGCTACATTCATTCCGAGTCAGAACGTTCTACCTGGGGTGGGCAGGGCAGGGTAGAGGCGGCGTGGGTGGGGGCAGGGCTTCTAGTCCAGTGAAATCGAGGGAGACCCTCATTTGGGTGGCGTGGCTTGCAGGATGGGTGTGGCCTAAAAAGTACACAAACCACAGTAAGGTACGCAATTTCATATATGTAAGCATTTAAACACGTATATGTATACATTACTACAGTTTGTGTACTATGCAAGCCATCTTTTATAAACATAGAAATGTTTCTATGTTTATAAAATATGGCTTGAAAAGTACACAAACCATAGTAAGGAACGCAAAGAAATATATAGCATTTATATAATTGTGTGCATACCTTACGGTTTGCATACTTTTCAAGCCATCTTTTTTAAATATAGAAACATTTCTGTGTTCATAAAAGATGGCTTGAAAAGTACACAATTTAATCCATCTTTTATAAAGCTTAGACGACGGTCCGCCATTTTCGATCTATGCAAGCGGACAGAAGTGCCAGCCAGCCACAAGTGTGGCTGCGTGGCACTTCTGTCAGTCAGTTTCCTCCCATGGAGGGGTCACAAGAGGAAGTTACTGTCCTTTTGTTTCCCCACCCTCTCCCCAGGTCACCAAGGCGTCTTTTACCCTCAGAGAACATGGGGACTCCATGCCATATTTCTATGTTAATAAAAGATGGCTTGAAAAATAAACAATTCAAGTCCTCTTTTATAAAGCTTTGACGACTGACAGACACCGTCACATGACCGCAGCTAATGTAGACTCATGGAGTCCACAAATAAATTAGTTATGTGTTAACCACAAACGTGTGTGTTCATTTGCAGCAGGTATGCTCAAATGCCTGCCCGCCCCTACCCAGGTCCAAGACACGACTCTGGTGACGAGGGGAGCTCGCTGCCACCACCCTCGCACCCTGCCGGTGCAGCGCAATGCACCTGTGGTACACAGGGGAAGACACTCCATTTCCGGTCTGGAAACACGCTGGCATCTGAGAAGCGTGGGGCCCCATCCTTTTGAGTACCAGCCGACAACAGTGATCATGGACGAGCCGGCACTCCACCTTTTCGTGCCTTGAAACACTTGTACATGGGCACGTTATAAATGCCATATCATATCATATCACCTCCCTACAGAAAGGTGATCGGAGCAAACAGTACACCGGACAACAGAAGCACATGCCTGCTTCTAGCCTCTTACCTGAGGTGAACAGTCGGTGAGTCAACTGACAGGGTTCCCACCCGGCACTGAATGCCAGAAGCAGGCATAGCAAGCCTGGTAGCAGGCCCCACACAGGCACCCTACAGTAGGCCCCAGCCATCAGGGCACCCCCAGGACCCATAGGAGGATTGAAACTCCGAGGGCATTGTGCCGGCCTGCCTCACCCACTGTGGCCTGGTGGAATACCCAGAGAAGCTAACGTGAACTCACCCAAGAGGAACAAGGCAGTTTTGGCCACACCAAAGTGACATCAGCAGCATGTCTGACACAGCGCAGGACCCGGCCGGGCCGAAAAACAAAAAGGGAGGGATGCGTTCCCACTGCCATCTCTGCTCCCATTCGATACTACAGACTCCACTAGCCTGGGACCAAGATGACCAGATGAATGAAGGAGTTTGATGCATATCTTGACACCGTCAGCCAGCAGGACGATAAGCGCATTATAGGACTGCTCACTCTCACAGCAGGCCCAGAAGAGCGGGACATAATTTTTGAGCTGCCAGAAGATGTTGAGTAAAAATATGACAACCTTATGAAAATACTAAATGAACACTTTTCCATTAACAAAAATGTAGACTACGAGAGACACGTATTTCATACCACGGTGCAATTCACGGGCGAGAGCATGGACACATTTGTAACACACCTCAAATCCAAAGTCAAGCACTGCAAATTCCATCTGTACACCAATGAGGAGGCCCTCAAATTACAAGTTATTGCGGTGTGTGAGTCAATACCCTTGAAGAAAAAACGGATGCCAATGCCACACACGCTAGCTGAGATCCTCGTCCGAGCAAGAACAACCTCGGCACTAGACCTTCAGATATCCATTATGAGCAAAACTCACATCTCTTCAGCATCCACCATCAAGGAAGAAGCCATAACTAAAATAATGACAAACCAACATCCATCACAATACATGTGTTTTGGATGCAGATACAATCTCCCTCACAGCGGATCCTGCCCAGCCATCAGCCAAATATTTTCTGCTTGCGGAGGTGAAGACCACTTCCACGCAATGTGCAGAAATCCCAAAGCCTCCAGTACCGGCCCAGCGGATCAAAAGTCGCTGCCCGGGCAGTACAGGGAGGAAAGGACCAGGTTCTCAGAGACAACACCACAAAGAGAGACGTCACACCTGGATAAAGAACTCTCCATCACCGGTCGACCACCATAAGGGAAGGAGGCAAATTCACCATCTACACATGAACACGCCTTCCACGAGCGAGTCTGAGTCCCAGTCCAGCACGGAACGGAGGAAGAAAGGATATCTCTGTGCCCTAGCCAACCCCACGGCCTCGGCACACAGTTCCATGTTGCCACTAAAAATCCAAGGAACAGACTTCGACTTCCTCGTTGACTCCGGAGCGATCAACGCAATGGCAGAATGTGAATACAGAAAACTTGCACAATGCCCAAAATGAAAGAAAGCACGCATAGCAATCTACGCATACAGGGCAAAAGAACCACTGCCGTGCCTAGGAGCCTTCACAACCTCCTGTTGACAAAAGGACAAACTGGACCACATAATCGTCCGTGTCCTAGCCACGGAAGTCACAAGTGGGTGTGTGTTGAGCTTCAAATCGGCTGGTCAGTTGGTACTCATCCATATACTATATCAAGTAATGGCGTACAAATACATCTCGCCCACCTCCAAGATTGTGGTGAATTTCCCCAAAACTTTTCAAATGGGTTCGGAAAACTGAGGGAGCGGAAGATACAACTGCACATAGACAAAACAGTCAAGCATATAGCGCAGCACTTCCGAGGAATACCATTTAATAATTCAGCACCTGGTGAAAAAGGAACTACGGTCTCTTGTTGGGGCAGACATCATACAACCTGCATCAGGACCAACACCATGGGTCTCACCAGTAATACGAGTACCTGAAAAGGGACCGGAGGGACAAATAAAACGTGTGCACCAAACCAAGCATACTCGGGGAACACCATCAATCCCCACGCATCACTGGTCTGATGCACCTACTCAACAGGGCCAAAGTCTTTTCCTGCCTAGATCTAAACAAAGGATATCACCAAATTGAACTCTGCGAGGAATTTCGGTACATTACAACCTTCAACATCCATCTGGGGCTGTTCTGCTTTAAGCGCTTAAACTTTGGAATATCTTCAGCCGCAGAGATATTCCAAGAGGAAATCCGCAAAATCATCTGCCGTATACCACACTGTTTTAACTACAGCAATGATATCCTGATATTCGGACAATCCCAGGAAGCCCACAATGCCACTCTAACGAATGTCTGTGCAGCCCTCAGCAATGCAAACCTGATGCCTAAGTGTGCATTCAACAAGACCACACTCAAATTCTTTGGTCATATCTTTTTGGAAAAAGGAATCCAGCCGGACCCTGACAAGATCCAAGTGCTAACAGAAGCCCCGAGCCCGACCAAAGTTGCTCAGATGAGGTCCTTCCTGGGTCTAGCAAGCTATTGTACCCGCTACCTGCCAGACTTTGCCACTCCAAGTGCCCCTCTACGCTCCCTCATGAAACAAGACTGCCTTTTTTTAGTGGGGACCAACACACCAGGGGGTTTCCGAGAAAATCAGGAGGGACATCGCTGCAGCCATCTGCATGTCTTACTTCAATCCCAACATACACACCAAGGTGACAGTGGACGCAGGCTCTGTGGGGCATGTGGTAATCCTTTCCCAACATTAGGGAGTGATCATGCACAAAGACGGATAGTCTTGTACGCCAGCAAGAGCCTCACCGAGGCAGAACAACAGGACTCACAGGCTGAGGAGTGCCTGGCAGTTGTCTGGGTGTGCAAGCACTTCCATTTGTTTATATACGGCAAACCCTTCACCATTATCACGGACCACTAGGCCCTCTTCACCATCTGTGGAAGGCCAGCCGCTCAAATGCCACCCAGGATAGTGAGATGGGGACTCTGCCTGAAAGAATATAAATACATCATCGCGCTCAAGCCAGGTCAGGATGAAAACCCAGTGGACTTCCTTTCCCACCACCCACTCGCTGGCCGCCAGTCACCTAACAACCCCGCTGATGGGTACATCAATTACATCGCCCACCAAGCGGTGCCACAAGCCATTGCGATGGTGGAACTTACAAAGTGCACCGCAGAAGATGCAACTCT
This sequence comes from Ambystoma mexicanum, assembly GCF_040938575.1. Lineage (NCBI taxonomy): Eukaryota > Metazoa > Chordata > Amphibia > Caudata > Ambystomatidae > Ambystoma > Ambystoma mexicanum. The sequence continues at coordinate 1,155,324,593 of NC_090921.1, read as the reverse complement.
AGCCTTCATAACCTCATGCATCCTGAATGGAAGGTGGAACTCGGCTGAATCGTCAATATGGAACCACCAGACACTTAACGAACAAGGGTTCAAGTCCCTCGCAAGGTGCAAGGAGGAACTGTGCCTGTTGCCATCATTGCTGATACTCAAAGGGGATTGGATAGTGCTACCAGCGTCCCTTCACCAGGAAGCAGTTGACATCGCACATGTAACCCGCATAGTGTGAACAAAGCGCATGGTCCGGAGGAAAGTATGGTTCCCTGGCATGGACAAATTGATAGAGACAACAATGAATTGTTGCCACATATGCCTCAGCCTGCAACCCCAGCATTCCCTGAACACATGACGACTCTCCCGGAGGGGATATGGGAAGAGGTTGCCATTCACTTTTACGGCCCACTGAGATCGGGAGAATATATACTAGTGGTGCTAGATGAGCACTCCACACATCCTGAAGCAGAGATAGTGCCTTCCACAGCCGCTACAGTGGTGATTCCAGCCCAAGACTGGATATTTTTCACATACGGGGTCCCCAAGGTGGTCTAGTTAGACAATGGACCCCCGTTCACCAGTAAGTACTTCCACAACTTTGCCACCTACATGGTATTCCACCACCGGAAGGTCACACCATGTGGCCCCAGGCGAATGGGGCCATCAAACGCTTTATGGCGAATGTCAAGAGGGCCATCAGGATAGCCAACATCATCCCCATGCCCCTCAAACAATCCCTATCCCAGCTCCTACGAGATTCTCGGAGAACCCCCCACGACTCCACAGGAGTATGTCCAGCAGAGTTGGTGTACCTCGTGTGGTACCTCATGAAGCCCACCATACAGAGGAGAGCCAAAGGGAACAGGAATTAAGAAGAAGAGGTGCCAATGCCAAAGACAGAAAGAAGGAGTATGCAGGCCACTGGAACCGGGCTGGAACCAGGCTCGAGATGCAGATATGAAAAGAGGTGATGACGTCGTAGTGCGAAAGACCTCATCTCACAAAGACTTGCCACATGAAGGGATCTATGGTAACGGTTGAGAGAGCCGGTCGGACAGTAACAAGGAACAGCTCATTCTTTAGAACAACAGTTAACAGTGTACCCCCGACTGATCTGCCATGGAGCTAGGACGACAACAGGGTGTGGGAAATGTCCAGATACTTAGGGGATGAGGACGAGTCGGACGTAGAGGAACATATCCCTCTGAGAGAACCACAAGCTGAAGAAGAAATGCAACCCTGAGCAGGAGAAATGTCATGCCGCACCATCCGTAAGCCAAGAAGATGGAACGAAGAAATGGGATAGGACAATGTTATTTTGGGGGGAGATGTAGCGCCGTCCGTGTCCACTCCATTGTCGGATGCATGGTCACGCAATGGTCACAGTCACATGACCGCAGCTAGTTTAGCACATATTCTTCTCAGGTGGGGCCAGCAGTGCTGTACATACTGAAACGATTCTAGTGTCAGAAAAAATGTCTTTGGCTCGAGTCTCCAATTTCAGCAAATATCCTAAATGCTTCTACTGGACTAATCACCAGACCTCTGGACCTCCCCAATTTCACCAGAGAGCTCTTTACATTTCCTCACTGTCTACCGTACACCTTTGCTCCAGATCATGTCCACAAGAACCAAACCAGACAGACCCTTTCTGCCACCTATTTTTAATACCCTAAAAGGCTCCCAAACCATGCATTAAAACAACGCCCGTAATATGTGCATTTCCTGTGCAAATCCTGCCTGCTCCCTCTCCTTGCACCATCCTCCCACATTCTGCTTGCCATCATTATCTTTCCATCTCGCCGCCCTAGAAACACTTGCATAGGAAGTCATCAATTATGCACCTATCGTCGCTAAGGATACGCACCTGTTCATGCAGTTCACCACATTCTCCCTAGACTATCTAACACCCCTCTTTTCTGCACTACTCTAGCCTTCGCCCCACTTTCCTGAAATACTATGCAGTAATAAAATTGCAGCAAAAATATCGCCTTTACAAAAAATTGCGGCAAAAATGCTGTGGTTTGACCTGGTAAAGGTGAACCCCATTATACCATTTAAGGGGAGCAGGGGTTGTGGGGGTGTCTCTCACTCCCCTTAAATGGTCTTATGGGTCTGGTGGTTTCGGGGGTGTCCCACGCATCCTTTACATGGATTGTGGCGGCAAAACCACAGCCTTTTTGCCGTGTTTTTTGGGTAAGCTGACATTTTTGCTGTGATTTTAACACATGGAACCTTTCCAAGGCTGTCTGTGTGGACACAGTTTCAACAACACGTCAATCCCTTCATTCTTTTGTTAATGGGCCACTTGTGACTGAACAGGGATTAAACATATCATAACACTACAGACTTTGCAAGCTACCCCTCCTTCTGTATTTCAAATATGCAGCTTATAAACACATCTCAAACAGTCACTTTAATAACTGTGTACATGTATTCAGTTTTCCGGAGACACATAAATCACATTTTACATTACAACTTATCTAATACATAACTCACAGGACATATACATTGAATATACTAAAGGCAATAGCGTAGGTAGGGGTTAGTTGTAGTGCCAAATGTGCAAAATACGCAAATAGAGTACAATTTCAAAATTTCCGAAAATTGGAAAAAGTTTTCATACATGTTCACACAGAGAATGTTTTCTTTTTCTCCAGGGGGTCTGGTACATTATTTCTGATGTTTTTGTGTGAGTTATAATCGAGCCCATTGCGTTCAACACGCAAAATGCACACTGTTTGTTAATGTATAGCTCTCACTCTTTCATAATCATTAAAGAGAACACCCAGCAAATTCCCCCAGGATCACTGTTTTCTAATATACCTATCTCTGATTTCATCTGTCACCGGATGTGGTTAAAACCAATGTCGACACGGAGCCTTTCGAACCTTTGCCTCGAGATTCTCCCCACATCCAATGCGAAATTGATTTCTTAAATCTAGAGAGCCATTCTCTTCTTTACGCCATCAGGTTATGTTTCATTCTATATAATCATACAAAAAATGAAATAAGTTGGAGAACCCTTGTAGGCCTACTTAATATGCCCGCATGTATATCTATAAGCTTGGCAGTAACCTCAGTCTGTCGTCAGGCAGGGCAACACTTTATATTTTCTGATTCCGTTGGCTATATCACAGTGTGGGCTATAACAGTCAAATTGAATCCTTCTTTTTGTATATTTCACCACATTGGTCTGATTTTACATCCATTATAATTATTCATTCTTATTGCTTTAAAATGGTGTTAAATAACCTTAGATCCTTTCGTAAATGCCACGATGTGTAATCCTCTATCTCTAGACTATGGGGCGCCCAATTCACCTACAGTCCAGAAATAAACAAAGTCAATGGCCACCATCTTTTTGTTTACTCAATAGATACCAATTTGGTCAAGACATACATGGTGAAATATCACCTTGCTGTGACCTCATCAAAGATATAGGCAATTGAGAATGACATTTGACAGCAAGGTGATTACTTTGTGTGCAAGCAGACGTCTAAGGCCAAATGATAATGATGTGTTATTATATAGCACTTACATTTAAGCGCTTTATATAAAACTAATATACATACAATATCACCCAACCTGTGTTGGTACTCTTTTACCGACCTCAGAAGGATGAAAGACTGAGTTGGCCTTGCCGGGTTTCAAACCTACAACCTTCAGATTACAACACATCATAGCACCCACTGTGCTAGCTTACCAGCTATAGCTATCTTACCTACTATAGTAAAATGAGCAATTACTTGTCTGAATGTTCTGAAAGTCAGAAAGCAAATTACACTCTGTAGTGGATACCATTAAACTGTTAACTGAGATTTAACAGCAGGCCAGTTCATCTGCAGGTCTGGTGCAAAGATGGCCACATGTCAAGCCTGCGTGGATCTACTTTTCAGGCTTAAGAGGTTGGCAAAATACATACATACCATTGGGTGGGTTCATAACTGTGTATTAAAAAATTTAGAGTAGCACAGGGAAAGCTGCTCACTCACACAACATCCTGTACTCTGGTCACTCGTTCCCTCATACATGTAAAAAAACATCCTTAACAGCATGCATTAATTGTGGCACAATGAAATCAAGGGCCACTTTATGTGCTATGGTCAAGCATTTCTACACTGTACACACGCTTTTGGGCACACAGATTGTGTCAAGTGACCGAGGACACAAAGATGGAATGTCTTGTGATGATCGTAACAGAGACAACGGCGGAAAAAACATGCTATAACTACAACTTGCGAAAAACTAAATAGATTGTCCGAAATTGATGCTATTCTACTCTAAATGCTTTTTGGCCGTTTTTGTCTGCTTTGTGAAATTGAGGTGTTTAAGACCGGACTAAATCAGTGACTCATCCCATGAAGTGTGCCTGAAATAAACCTTTAATGAGTCTAGCAATTATTGTGTAGAATTCCAGAAAGACAAATTATTTGGTATTCCTATTCTTTCTTATTTAGGGTCAATGTTCAAAGTGTTACACTTGTGCAACCCCCTGTTATTTTTAAGAGGCCTGAACAAGTAAGCCAATCACTCCAGAAACAAAGAGCCACATGGCACTGGCAGCACTCAGCCGATGAGCTTCTGTTGAACAAAAATAATGTTTTTTGTTGTTGTTTTTTTGGGCATATCAGACACCTCCCAAATGACGTCCCTCCACAAGGGCTCTCATTTTGCCATATGGTGTGTGAGCCGATATGCTACGTCAGGTTTTGCTTTGCATTCTAGAGCGTTTAGATATTTATATATAATGTAAAAAGCAACATTACATGTATCAGAATAATAAGAGTACATCCATGACTGGATTAGCTACTCACACATTAGACGACAACTGCAGAGCTTTGATAGTCCTGAACATAGTATGATCCTAAACTAGGACGAAAGAGAGCTGGAGACTAAGTAGAGTGTATTGTCTTGCAGAAGGTCAGGCAATGGGGACCACTAAATGGGTCTTTACATTTTAATTTCAAACAGTATCAATGTAGGCATAAATTCACAATATCGTCGTAATTTAAGAGCAAATATAGAGCTGAAGACTCGGCAGAGTTGATAGTCTTGCTGCATGCAGGAATTTTGGCAGATTATAAGAACAAATCTAGTTGTTTACAACTGGTTCAGGTAGCTGCTTAGAGCGCTAAGGTCACGGGTTTAGAGACTGTCAAGGAGTTTCAGACACTTAGGGCCTCATTACGACCCAGGCGGTAAGTTACCGCCTGGGCCGTGACTTTACCACCATGGCGTAAACTACGTTTACGCCATGATGGTTGGCGGACTTACCTCCCCATTCCGACCTTGGCGGGGCGGTAAGTCCCCAATCCCCATTTACCCTTCCCCATTCCCATTTTTGCCCCATAGGGCATAATGGGAGTGGGGAAGGCGTTAATTACGCCACCGTAAATTACGGTGGCGTAATTAACTCCATGGTCCCTTAGCGCCATGGATTTTAACACCTGCTAAAAGCAGGTGTTAAATCCGCCATGGCGCTAAGAAGCCTCGTACTCAGGCGGTAAGGGTCGGCGCTGTTTACGCTGCCGTAAACCCCTTACCGCCTGGGTCGTAATGAGGCCCTTAGTGGTTTAAGCATCTGCAGCAGAGATCTATTTTATTATTAGTAGTCATTTATGTTGTGCTTAATGCTGGACTCCTCGAGCTTTTAAGTGCAGGACACCCGTGTTCCATGGAATTGCCTTGTTTCCAAGGTAAGCGTGTTTCCCCTGAGCTATCCTAACTATATGTAACCCAAAAGGCACGGATAAACTAGTTTCTTAGGTTGAGCACTAGTTGCAGAGATCTATGTAACATTCAAGTTACAGAATGAAAGGTTGCTAAGATAGCTCAGTGGGTAGAGAAGCCACTGCAAATATCCAGGTATGCTGAATGTCACAAACTTGCTTTCTTTCAAGAGAGATGAGTTATGAAATACCATGGTCCCTTTCAAAAGTTGCTACAGCTTGAACTTTATTGAAAAAACAAGGACACTAGGCCTCATTATGAGTTTGGCGGTGTGTCCAAAAACGATGGGTTTGGAGGTAAGGTGGAAGAAATCCTGCAACAAAATACTGGAGGTAATTATGATACCTTACTGCAAAAAAAACACCATTTCAGTGGAATTGCCACTTCCCGAATTACCACTGGTGGCAATTCCACTGAAATCCCCATGGAGTCTTGTGGACACTATACATGGGGATTAACACCACCATACAACTACTTGGAATCCTACAGTAATGCCGCCGGACCAAGTGGTGGTAACAGTAAATCTATTTGGTGGTAATTTTGCAGATTTACCACAGAGATACCACCCAACCCATAATGAGGCCCATATGTAAGAGAGTGATTTACAGATTTTCTGCAAAGGAATTGACAGTCCCTCTCAAATAATGTCACTGAAGTGAAGGTGAGGATCATTACTGCAACTCTTCTTACAAACTCCACTTGAACTTTCTGGCACTGAAGGAAGTTTGCATGGGTTTACAAATTGTACCTTAAGAAGAGCAGCTTGCATTCACCCCAACCAACTGGTACTGGCAAAAGAGGCCAGGCCCGCTGCCAGGGCCACATCCTTCAGGGGCCGTGGAAGAAATTAAATGAGAAATGGCAGGGGTCTGCAACCTTTGGTTCTCCAGATGTTGTAGACTACAAATCCCATGACCTCTCCAAATGGACTATGCTAGATTGGGCTGATGGGAAATTAAGTCCAAAACTTCTGGAGAGCCGAAGGTTGTAGACCCATGCAAGGAAAACCAACTGGACTATACTTATATGAATTCAATAAACATAAACCTGTACAGAGGCCATGATTGGGTGTGAACAGAGGCCTACCAGGGCTTTCTGCAGGGTGGGCGTTTGATAATGTTTTCTTCCCTTTTTCGTTTATCCCCTTTTTATGGTTATTTAATTATGACTGCATAGTGGGACATTCTCTTTTTTTTTCTTTTTCTATAACGATGTGTTATTTCTATAGCGCTTTCACCAAAGTACTGGACATAGAACATATTTGCATACGACTATCACCCAAACAAAGCTGGTACTCATTTATTAACCTCAGAATGATGAAAGGCTGAGTTGGCACGGCCGGGATTCGAAGCTGTGATCTGCAGATCACACACAGACCACAGCTGGAAGTTCTCAACCCGCTGAGCTAGGTTACGTGCTGTCCCTCAGCCAGTATATGCTTATAAATGTTTTATTGCTGTGAGCTAAGAGTTTTTTTTATTATACGTTTTGCAATACAAATGCTTCTGCAGCCCCCAAGATATGTTTGATAGTTTATGTTATGAGTGGTGGCAGATGTATAGACATAGGGCCTAAGTCACGTGTGTTACAGGCTGTAGTAGTGTTGCTTGCTAGCATTTTCTGCAGGTTTTAAAGGCTGGCATTTCCAATTTATGTCCGTGATATTACATTTCCACTTATGCACAGTGTCAGGGAGTGCATTGCATAAAATACCTTGGGGTAAGGTGCAGTGTGCATTCCAAAGATAAATAACATGAGTCAAATATAAAACATAGGTATTCAAACAAGAGTACACGTGTCATGACATCTTCAAACTGAAGGAAAACATACACTCAGCCTCAAGAGTTTCATCTTCTTGTGCTGTGTGATGGTTAGCCAGTGCAAATCTACCTTCCAGCGAATGCCATTTCCCATAAAGTACATTTTCATGTAACTTCCATTTTGGGGCGGGGGGGTGGGCAATATCTCACACATCTGGTTGAATCAGTACATGTGTTAACATTACTGCTCGGTTATCTGTGCCTCGTCGATTGCAGCAGTAGAAGCAGCAGCAGCAGAAGGAACATGTTTTAAGTCCCCCAGATGCGGTTGCTCCAAATCCTCATGACCAGGAGCAATATATTGGGAGGATAGCTTAGGAGCAAGGTGCTCGCCTTAGATGCAAGATGACACGAAACGACACAGGTTCAATCCCTGCATCTGCGCTTAGAAACCTCTGAGTATTAAGCGTGTTATAAATAACCAGTCATATCATATATATGCGCAGGGTATGAAGTGCCGCTTACCCTTCACCGTTAGGATTCCTGCATTTTTGGCTGACAGGCTTGACCTTCTGCCTATGTTGATGGCCCCCACTACTGAATAAGTACATTTTGCGTTGACTCTGGCCACAGGTCGCACTAGATAGTTGAGCCCCAGCTGGCCTTGTAATGGCCAATGCTCTATTTTGCTATGCTGTTAAAGTAGATGCTTGTCATGTATGGTCAACAGCTCAAAGTAGAGGTTGTTATGTATGGTCAACAGCTCATTATCTGCAAGTTACCAATCAGCATGTTCTCTGCTGTCCTTCTTGATGTGGACAATTGTTCTGTTGGCTTTGTCTTGAATCCAAGTTTGGTCAGGCAGGTCCAAACAACTTGGAGAAATTACTTATGTGAATAAGACTGTAGATGTAAATATTATTGATTATTACTGTAGCTGTTATACTTATGGGATCAATGTATCTGTAAATATCTCATGTCTGCAAATATGTTTAATCTGATATATGTCAAGCCTATGTCTTCCATTGTTGCCTGTGGTAACTCTTGTAATGTGTATTACCTGCTCTCCAGCATCCAGATACCCACGGGTTTGGCGCGCTCTACACATGTTAAATAAAATAAAAAATAAAAAAATAAGAAGGCAGACCTGGGTGTGTGCTGCTGCGCTCACTGGGGACAGATGGATGAAACTTGGGCGAGGTTAGGTATTTCCCCTGGCCGTGGAGTGTGAGGGCCGGGGTGGGGCCATTGCGACTGCTCTGTGTACAGGTGGAAGAAATGGGCATTCCTCCATTTCCTTCCTGGGAAGTTCTAAGTGACACCTCTCCCTGTTCTGTGTCTGTATTCGGTCCAGGGTCCATGTCTTGCATGTTGCAATATCGACCTACGACGAATAAAAGCATACAATCAATATCTATAACCTGGGTTTAAAATAGTGGCTCAGGTGAACCCTCAGAGCCGACTAAGTCTACTTTGATCCTGGCATTTGTTCCTAAGTGCGGGAGTACGCAGTCCCAACGACACACACTAGCAAAAGCATCTCTTCCTGGTGTTGTACCTCCTGCTCTGAATAGTGTCCCCAGCAATACTACACCGTGACATTCTTTCCCTCAACATTCCAATGGGATGAAGCCTTAGGGGCAGAGCCAGCAGCACTTCCTCGATTAGTGCTGATACCGGTACGAATGGGCACACAAAGTGCCTTGGTACCTGTTTCTGTGGTAGAGTTTTCTGAAGAATTGGCATGCTTTGTTCCCAGAGTGAGCAGCAATGCTGGGTTTCCTGGAGGTGGGCACTTTCATGCTTGCTCCAACTTGCTTCTTTGGAAGCATGTTTTAGTCTACCTGAATGGAAGAAAAAAATATGAAAGTGTGCATGCACAATGCATGTACCTGTTTGCACTTTTCATGCTTTGTTAGGAGAAATACCCATGTTCAGGAACGTGTCTTATTCATATTGCACATTTGCCATAAATAGATTACACATGCATGCAAATCTGACTGATTTCTTCCACCTGGATTGAGCAAAGGTTGAGTACAAGCGAAATAGACAAATGGCTGATTGCACCATTTTGGTGAACGTGTGTGCAACAGTTTAGATTTTACAAGCATTGCCGCAGTCACCCTTTGTTTCTTTTCTTACATTTCCTCTTGCAGTCATTGCATAGCCTTATGCCATTGTCATCAGCATTCCTAACTTGTGACTCGTTTTAGGACAACCAGTCCAGCCCACAAATATACCGATTAATTTAAATAAAGTAACCCATGAAAAAAACGAAAGTCACAAACAACGAATATTGTTGATCGGAAATAAAAAAGGATCAAGATGAGAAAAGAGTAGCTAATTCATGAACAATACAATAGCCACAGAAACATGAAGGGTGAACAGGAATACATGAAATAGTGGTAATTCATGAAAAATTAAATTGTGACAGAAAATGAACATTAATCAACAATTATGAGCAAGATGTTTATTGTGATGTTTGCACGTATGTATGGAGGGGGGGAGGTTTAGGTGGAGATTTTAATAAATGGTTTGAGGCCCCCGAAGTGTGTGCTGAGGTATTTCGAGGTGCGGACATCTCTGGGCATCCCCAAGCATCCTGCCCCAGAAGCATACCTGCCTAACCTCTGGGTTTTCCCCCATAGACGACAGGTTTTTAGCCTCTTCTACGGGTTTCCGGGGAAGACCCTAGAGTCTCTGGGTTTTCGGTCCTGTCCAGTCCTCCATCGATTGTCTACAAAAGACCGCTGCCGTTAGCCAATCCGGTGGAGGTGTGGGCCGAGCAAAATAAATACGTAATACTGCTTTCAATTGAAAACAGTCTTACCGCGTTTATTTTGCTTAAGCTTTCATTCTTCTTTTTTTTAATTTTTTTTTTATTTCGCTTTTATCAAATCAATGATTTTGCAAAAAGAAAGAAAAAATTGGAGGAAGAAAAAGAAAAAGTTGGAGGAAGAAAAAGAAAAAGTTGGAGGAAGAAAAATTAAAAGTTTATAGAGTTCCCTTTTACAGTTCGGTGTTGACGTTTAGGTCAGGTTGTTTAACAAGAACCTAGTTAATCGAGTTCTTTAGATCTAAGGGAACATGCCTCTAAAGCTGCTTTTAAGATTTTTGCGGTTGCAATAGACCATGTCGTTCTGGAACCGCTCAGAAGTCGATTCCACCAGACGTCTTCTTCATTCAAGAGGTTTGAGTTTATCAGAGGACTCGGGTATGCTCTTCTCCATTTTTCAGTTTTGGGGCAATGCATCAGAAGATGTTTTATCGATTCCGGCTCTGAGTCGGTTTCACAGAGGTGGCAAAATTTGGTTTGTGATTGCCCTCTAATGGCCCTGATTTCATTTGTTGGAAGCAAATTTAAGCGACTTCTCAGGAAGATAGATCTTAGACCCTTGTCCGGGAATCTTTTCAGGACTTCCGAGGTAGAGTGTAGTTTTTTGGGGTGAAAATTCAGGTGGGCGAGCAGTTTGTTATTGCCTGCCAATGTGAGAGTCTCTATCCAATCCAGCAGCGCCATTTTCCGTTTAACTTTCATGGGATTTTGCATCAAGTCGTCTTCAGAACATCCACTGATGACCAGGTGAGTGCGCTGTTTGTTCGCCCAAGAGGAGAGAAGTTTGCTCTTACCCTCCATCATTTCCTCATTGATTATCTTGTAAACAGGTGGAGAGTCTTGCATTATTATTTTCCTGAAAAGGGCTATTTCGCCTGCCTCGATGACCGCTTTCAGGGAAAGAGTTCCCAGTTCTCTTCTGATAATTGAGACTGGAGTTCAATTTGGGAGCAGAAGAACTTTCCGCCAGAAATAGGCTTCCAATTTTGGCCAGATAGTAGAGGGGATCGCAGGCATTGCCTCACAGCCGTAAGTCAAACTCGGGACTACTTTGCTCTTGTAAAATTTTATGGCTGATAGGAGCGGAAATCGTCCATATTTTCAGTCAATTATTTTAGCCTGAGTGGTCAATTTGTGGATTTTGTCCCATAGATAGTTTTGCATCGCGATTTCCGATTTTGAATTGTCCATCATCGTCCCCAGGTATTTAAAGGACTTCACCACATCAATTGTTGAGTCTTCAATTCTCCATCTGAAGTTTTTTGCGTTCTTTTCCTGCAGCTTTCCGAGGGTCAGGATTTTGGTTTTCTCTTTGTTTATCTCAAGGTTGTTACTAGAGATGTATTTTGCTAGCATGTCAAGCTGCCTCTGAAGACCAATTGGAGTCTGGTCGACGAGGATGATGTCGTCAGCGTATAACAACCTAGTTACAGGAGTCTTACCAACTTTCGGAGGGAATGATCTTAACTCGCTGGAATTGTCTTTTAGGTCTCCAAGGAAGGAGATGAACAGGGCCGGAGTCAATGGGCAGCCCTGCTTTACCCCTCTAAGCGTCTGGATTTCTTCAGACAAGTTGTCCGCTTGGTCCAATTTGATCCTGATCGAAGTCTTGTCATGGAAAGCCTTGATTGGATCAAGGATTTTGTTTGGGCAGTTCCATTTTTCTAACTTGGACCACAGCAAAGATCTGTCTATTTGGTCAAAAGCTTGACTCAGATCGATAAATGCCAGATGTACTTTCCCGGGCTTGGATGAAAATACAGCCTTTATGACACTTAACAGCATAATGTTGGCAGTAGTCCCTGAGTTCTTCATGAACCCTGTTTGAAAAGGGTCTCGACACGGAGCTGATTTGGCCCAGGATTGGAAACTTTTTAGGAGAAATGACCCGTAGATTTTTCCAATGGTGTTCAAAAGGGCAATGGGACGATAATTACCAGGCTCGGTTTTGTCTCCTTTTTTATAGATAGGTGCAATCACTGCTGTGCGCCATGAATTCGGAATGGATCTTGTGGTGCTGCAATTCTTGAATACTTGTCCGATGAAGTTAGCCCACTCCACCGGGTGGTTCTTTAAATCTATATTTGTGATTCCGTCGGGGCCCGGTGCCCTAGAAGATTTAAGGCGCTTGATGGCCGAAACTATGTCTTCCTCGTTTGAGAAGTCTTCCCAGGTGGAAAATATTGAGTCCTGCACTGCAACCGGTGCTTGATTCCTTGGAAGTTGGAAAATCGTGGAAAAGTGTGATTTCCATGCTTCTTCTGAGACATTGTTTGATCCTTTTTCACTTACTCCCTCTTCTGTGTTCTTTATTGGCTGCCAGAAAGCACCAGAGTTCTTAGAGGCCAACTTTCTGAGCATTTCTTCAGAATCACGCTAGTACAGAAGGATTCTTTGTTGTCTGAGCCAGGATTTATATGACTTGTGTTCCTTTAGGTAGAGGTCTCTTAGACCCGGTGACTTAGAAATAGCCGCCTGCTTTTTCAGCTTTCGCAAAGTACGCCGTTTCAGGACCAACTCAGTGTCGTAGATGTGTAAAGGTTTTTGAGTTGCTTTATGATTAAGTTTCCTTGGTATCAGGTACGGAACCAAAAGAGGCTGGTAGTCAGTGGGGTTTAATTTCGCCCTGTTTCCCCGAGAGCAATGCGTCGAGTAGTTTTTGGTCAGTTCCTTGATTCTCTCTGATGTAAGCCTGAGACGGTTTCCTTGGTTGGTAGATTCGTTTTTTTCCATCATTTGGGTTCTTTTTCTAACTGTTGTCGGCCAAGAGATTTTCAGAATGTTATGGTCGCTTGCTTCCGTCCTTACAACCTCAAATGATGTAATTCGATTTAACATCTCCTGTAATACAAATATCTAATCAATTGTTCCTTCTTGCAAACCTCTTTCCCAAGTTGGAATGGGAACAGCCTGGGGGAGAGAGTGGGCGATGTTAAAAATGTTTCTAGAATCCATGAGCGACTGCCATTGTTTTCCCCGTGACTCAGTCTGGGTTACTTGGCGCAGCTCAAGACCTCTTGGTTGACCCGTAGGGCATTTAGCATTAAGGTCGCCACTTAGAATTATAAGTGGATTTTCCTGGGTGGTCATGATCCCATCAATCTCTTTTTCAATAGTCGCTAAGAAAATTTTATCTGAAATGACTTGAGGATTCCAGTAAGTAGTGATTATCGTAATCGGAGAGGAAATCAACGATCGACTGTTTTCAGCTAGTCGGTCCCACTTTAGTTGTACTACTAAGTGAGATTGAGTTGCAGCAATCTTTTTCTGGATCGAAAGCCCCGAGCCCGATCCGACTACTACTAGAAGGCCTGCTGATGGACGGCCGCAGCAGCCTTTTTTTGCTGGAGAAGTAGCAACTGAGAAGCCATCTATTGTTGGGGAATCAAGTAGCCATGTTTCTTGAAGGGTAATAATGTCAAAGTCCCCTAGGTTAACTCGTCCAGGTTTTGTGAGATGGGCGAAACCTCTTGTATTCCAAGAGATCATTTTAAGTGAGTGGTCTTGGCAATCTGGGTCCTTTGTTGGTGTATTTTGACTTGGTCCATCTTTTGAATCTGTCCCCTGCCTAGCGGATGGAATTTGTTGCTATTGATTTTGGTGTTTCGAGGAAGTTTTCCGAAGCCACGCCAAAAGCTGTCTGATCGGTGCAAATGTTGACGAGTTTTCATTGGCAGCCACGTGGTCCATAGGTCTCGTGGACTTCCGGTTTCTATCGGAAGATTTTTGGTCCGTCTTAGGTTCGATATAGGACTGTCCCCTACCTCTAGCCGGGGGTCTCCCTTCCCGGCTTCCTCTTGATCTTTGTGAGTTTCTTTCGGCAAGTTCCCCATTTGGAGGGGGGATGCTTTTTGCTCTTTCCAATAGACTCTAATAATTGGGCCAAGTCCCGCCTTGGGAGCGGCAACGTGGTCAGCTTATTCGACTCCGTTCTTGACATGTAATGGATGTTCCCAGATGGGTATGCAGTTTTCATTTCTTGCAGTGTCTCCTCGTTTAGGGAGCGTTTCACCTCTGTAATGAAGTAGCCCTTTTTCAGGAGGTCAGCTTTGCCTTTTTTAGACCAGCTACCTTTTGCTTCTGCGCTTACGTACAAGTACGCCTTTGCATGTTGATCCTTGTGGTATGGTTCAACAAGTACCAGGTCCTCTGTTGTCAGATCTTTTAGGTCTCTTGAGTGTTTTAGGATTTTCAGTACTGTCCCCCTGTTTAGAGTTGTCTTCTCAAAGTTTGCTGGAATCTGTTCTAGCTTTAAAATTGTCATAGCTGCAAGCCTTGAGTTCAAGGCTATTTTTTGAATCGAGCTTCTGTCCCCAGAATGTTTCTTTTTTTCCGTCAGTTCGATACGGTCGTTAAATCCTTTGTGCAAATTAGGTTCGACTCTCCGGGTTTTGATGGTATCAGTATAGGATTCTGGTTCAGCATGGTTTCTTTTGTGCGACGTTGGTTTCTCCCTCAAGGAATACGGGCCACGAGGATGTCTCTCGTCAACGTCAAGCCGGGCCCTTTTGTTGTCAGCGTCGGGCTTATGTTTTTTTGGTGGTGATGGTTGCAGTCTTTCGTGATGGTGGTTTTCAATGTGGTTTTGACAGCCGCTCTCTGGTGACGAGTGGAGAGTGATATTCATTAGAGCTTCGTCTCTCAGGAAGTCTTCAACAGTAATTGGCGAATGTGACAGCAGAGACTGAGAGGGACTTCTAACGTAATGGCAGACCTGTATCGGGGACTGAGGGGTGGCACAGAGTTTTATTTCATTCACTGGCAGGTCTTTGGTTTTCTGTCGGGCGGTCAAACCGTTTTCCAGTGGTTTGCTAGCTGAGGTTTTCAGAACAGGAGCTATCACCACTTCTTGTGGGGTGGGTTTTTTCTTTTGATTTCCGTTTGAATTAGTAAGCTGAGGTGGTTTAACTGTTGTTTGCACTTTACCTGGACTCACCCAGGTCGTTGATGTGATTGTTTGGGAGCTACAGTTGGCTCTTTTAGGCAAGGTTTAGCCAGGCCCTTTTTGACTCCTTCAAATAGAAATTTTCTGAGAGGTTCGATGTTTTCTTTTCCTTTTTGGTTTGTTCTGAACTCTTTCCCAAAGTCAAAGCAGATTTTGCTTGGAACCTGTTTTCCAGTTTGTTGGGTTTTCGACCCCGATTCTCTTCCTTTTTCTGCCATTGGGTCGGTCTGTGATGCAGAATCTCTTGTATCTTTAATTAAGATTGAGTGAGCTGATTGAATCGACTTTTCAGTTTTTTTTTGTGAAGGGACACCAATGATTTTGGCATATATAACACTGTCAACATTTTCCTTTGCGGTTATATACCCTTCAAGGTATGTCATTTTCGTGTGAGTCATTGCGATCAGGGTGGTTTGATCCTTTAACATGTCGTTTATGGCTTCATATAATTTACCAAAAGGAGAGAGTGCGATCGTCAAAGCTGACATCAGTGTGGTCAGGTCTCGTTTTTTCGATGGTGTTTCATTGAGGGCACCCTCCAATTGGGTCCCACCAGCACTTTTCCTTCGAAGTGGAATATTATGGCTGCAGGGTGAAGAAGGAGGCTGTAATTTAGCCTTAGGAGAGTGGAGACCTGTGTCCGGAGCTGATCAAGTTGGTTCCTGTTGGTGTTGATTTTTGGCTAGAGAATCGAAATCCCGGGTCTCAATACTTTGAGGGGCAGGTTGAGAGCTTAGTGGACCCTTTGGGCTATTCTTCTGGGGTACTTCAACTAGCGAGGTGGGTGGACTCGTTGGAGGAAGGTTGAACGGAGCAGATTTTAGACTGCCCGATGTTGCAAGCAAGTCGGCTCTTGGGCTTTCCAGGAGAGGAAAAACTTCATAGGTGTTGTCGTTTTCAACAGAAAGCGGTAAAGGATCTTTCGGTGCATAAGGAAACTTGCATGCTTTAGGGCCCCCAGCGAGGTCGTCCGTTGCGTCTAATATTTCAGCGTCCGTCAGTTCTAGGAGGACATCATATTTTCGTTTCCCTTGGCTGACGAAGTATGCTTTTAAAGACATGCAAATCGCTGCGTTCGTTACGAGCTGGTCCGAAGGTTTTTTATACTGTGGTGCTCCACCTGCCGGACCCTTCTTCTTTCTTTGTTTGCTTTGGTTTCTCTTTTTCTTTGGGAGCTCTTTATTTTTCAAACTTTTATTTGGGTGAGTGTGTGAAAGCAATGAGTCAATGGAGGGGGATTCGCCCTCTAATTTCAGCTTAGTTGGAGGCTTTGCAGGTTGAAACTCTGCAGTAGGTGTGTCTTCCTCAGTTTGTTGGTCTTTGGCTCTGCCCCCTTGAGGAAGTGGGCCCTCCTTTTCGGGCGCATGAATATTAACACGCCCCACCTTCTTCTCCGATGATGCTGTCGGCACCTCCGTAGCTTCCGGGACAAGTGCTAGCGAGGCGGCAGGTGGGGGAGCAAGCTCTTGCAGCTCCCCTCCTCCTCGGCAGAGGCCATCCCTGCCACAGCCCTCCGAGCCGTCACACACTGCGCCGGTCAAACCCAGGGCTCCAGGCGACCGAAGAACCTCTGCGGCCCGATCTCTGGTAAGAGGTTTTTGAGAGCCCTCCTGGGCTACAACGAGCGCAGAGAGTGGCGAAGCCGCCAGCGGTTCCCTCGCCGCCCACCCTTCGGTCAACTGCACTGGGAACCTAACCGCGTGGGGCTTCACCAACTCAGGCGCCCGCTCTTGGACCTCACGGGACTCGATTGCCGCAATGAGTCTGGTTTGAAGTATTTCCACACTGGCGGCGTCCTTTTTTGGGGGTGACGCTGGGGCTGCACTTTGACCCTCATTGGTTTTTTTCAAAGCGGACTCGTGTTGAAGGTATACAAGGGAGCTAGCGGTTTGGGGCCCCAAGTTGGTAGGATGTCTTTTTCTTGAGAGTGGACGAGGGAGGTCAGATCTAGTAGACGAAGGTCTTTGGTTTGAACTCCTCAGCCGTCGCATGTCCTCTTCTTCGCCTCTCAGAGGTGATGACGGGGGTGTTTCACCCCTATCGGCCTCCATGCAGGCCGGTCACTCCTGCTCACGGACTGCCACAGACTGCAACTCTGCAGCCAACTCTGCGGCCGCACTGCGGCTAGGAAGAGGTTTTATGGGTCCACCCACAAAAACAGCAACAAGCGTAGAGAAACTCTGGTAGGAAGGTCTGGTAAGGAAGGTCGACTGCCACAGACTGCCACAGACTGCAACTCTGCATAATTATATACAGATTGGCAGAGAGATACTGAACTGTACTCTGTGTATCAAAGAAAGCAGTTTCCATTGCCAGGTCTCAAGTCGAGGGTACACGCGGGTGGACTGAGTTCACCCACATTTCTCAGAGGAAAACCTTTGTATTGGTTCTTGGAGTTTGACATATGCACACATTTTAACGTTTTCATAAACACAATTTGAAGAAAATATCCTTTCTTGATTTTGTGTGTGTGTTGATTTTATGGCTGGCGTATGCCAATTGTCCTATGCAATTTGGGTGGTTATGAATAGCCAATTTATCGACATTTATTCCATTCCACGAGTTTACCTTTTTGGCGTGTTTGGTCGGAGCCGTGTAAAAAAGCAGCGCGGGCGAGGGAAAGAAAGCTGTCGTCACCTGTGCTGTTCGTATTTAAGAAAAAGAGGATAAAGAATAATTAATTATACCTAGTGCACAGAAAGTGAACCAATACAAATAATAATTTGGCATTTCATTGAACATTATCATGGAAACTGAATCTGCAGTTTTTCCATTTTCCAGGAGGAAAGATCGTGGGGGGATTAGACTTTAGAACATAGGGGGTTGAACAGTGCTCTTTGCAATCCGTCCCTGTTTCCGGTAGAATTGTCACTTATGACTTACTAGCATTGTGTGGACCGCTGATTTTTGAAAGTGTATTTTCTTTTTATTTTGCTTTGGGGTGCCCAGTAACTGTTGTTGGTTGATTCATTACAGCGATTGGTCGCTGTGATTTTGCCATGGGTTTCCAAGCCGGTATTGGCTCGTGTTTGGATAGAAATCACACAAAGGTACTGATTGGTGTTCATTTTGAAGAGTTTAGCTTTTTTTGGTGATTGCGGATATCATGTTGCCCACAGTCGTTTTGCTAAGTGGTCGGTTGGTTACCAAATGTTCTTAAATCTAGCTTCTTTTGTTATAATTCTCTTTGAAGGTACGAAAAAAAATAAAAGGTGCCTCGGGAGATAGTTTGTCGATGTACATTTTGAGGGTTCAGATGGGGCACATTTAAGTGGCAGGCTACTCATACACGGCTCCACTGTGGTTCTGTGTAATCTTGAGGTGATCTTGAGGTGATATTTGGTGTCCTCATTATAAGTCATTGTAGCATAACGAGAAGCCTAGTTAGCAGTGTGGATCATAAGGGCATTAACAGGCAATCGGCATTGATTCCCTCGGTCTCATCGTGCAAAATATATTGTATCATACTCTAGTTGCAATGAAAAAGGGTGATTGGTTTGGTAAATGCCAGAGGTTTTCATTTTTTGCAGGTTACATGTGTGAGTTGTAATGTCTTTTCCTTTTTACCTAAATTTTTTGATCATTGAGTTGAAGACTTGATTGGCACTCTTGAATTACTTTACACGTACAAGCCTGAAATTCTATGAGAAGGGAGGGCATGAGGCTGGCAGCTTGGTATCAACTTTCAGATTTTTCTTCTCCATAAAAAAAACGAAATAGGTGGCTATTACCAGCAGTAGCAAATATAGACTTGCACCCTGTGGGTATTTTGTTTTGTGGCAAATACGTGTGAACATTGTCATTTGCACATTTAGTGGCAGGCTATGTGTGGAAAGGATGTCTCGTGTGTGCACTAGAACATATCTCAGGTTTAGTCTTGGATGAACTTTCATCACATGTATCAATCCACTCCTCTACACTTGTGTTGTCAAATAAGCCAAAGGCAAAATCACTCATTTGGGAACTGGACATGCTCCTTAGTTTCAGGCAATCGGGGTTCTCTCTCCTGGCTGACTCTGACTTCATTGGTAAACTGTGGAAGGAGAGGAAGTGACACCAATACTGAGGGCAGAGGGAGTAAGTTCCCATCAGAAGATTGTTAAACGTGCATCAAGTAATTGGAACTACAGACTACTATTGTATTCTCCCCATATGTCATTCCTCACGAAAAGCACCATTGTTAGCTATGCATCAGGAGCATAAGCTACAAGATGGTGGCAGGCAGCCCATTGTGCGGTGCATGCAGAGACTCATGGCCTTGCTATGACCTGGGTTGTGTATGTAAGGAGTCACCCAGGTACTTTGTGGCGGAGGAGGCGGGGTACAGACTTCTTCGTATCTGGGGCACGTAAGTCTTGGGCGTACAGAGTGAGTGCCAAAGAAGTGCAGTGACGCTGCTGCAATGAGTGGGAGTGCCATACCGTGAGCCCTGTCGGCAGTGCGCAGCAAGGACATAGTGCAGCCTTCTTTTGCTGGCCAATTTCAAGATTTCCAAGATTTACTGTCTCGTATAGCCCAGAAATTAACCACTTGGGGAAGGATATTGCAGTTCCCCGGAATAGAATACTGATTAAGGCTCGCCTGAGAGCCTGTAATGGTAATCTCTAGAGTGACTGCGTTGTTTTGCCGATATATATTTAAGGAAACAACTTTAGTTGCAGGGATGTTAAGGTGAGCAATATATTGTAACAAAACATTTGAAATTATGTCATTAGTGAGGTCACCAGTGATTTCATCATTGTGGTTATAGGTTGCGCAATAGGGGGCGCAAAGTTAAGGTGGCTTTAGCTGAATTTCAGGGGTTTTGTTGGGTTAAGTTTTCACCTTAATGTCCCTGCACTAAAGTTTTTTCCATGAATTTCAAGAGTTTTGTTATGCCATGGATTGTTGCTAAACATGGCCAATTGCCACATCCTGCGGCCGTGCACACTGTATATTTTAGAACACTACCAGACCACTAGCAACGGCTGGTAGGTACGGCCACTCTATATTTTAAAACACTTGCAACCCATCGCTCAAAGACCTTCATCCACCACTAACTGATTTTGACCTTTTTTGACAGTGGTATTGATATGTGTAAAAAGGTATCCGGTCATATTTTCGAAAACGTATTTCCGAAACACCATTTTGTCAAAAACATTTTGCCGATTTTTTTTTTCCGAATGTATTATTTTTTATTTATATGTTTTTTGTATGTTTTGTAAGTTAAAAAAAAGTGTTAAAAAATGGACGTTTGGGGAGTACCCCCCAATTAAAAAAAGAAATAAAAAAAAACATTTGAAAAAAACCTTTTCAGCAAATTTGTGCCGACAAAATGCCATTTTGAAAATATGGCATTCGAACAAATCACTATAAACCGTGTAAAATATTGCAGGCTTGGAGAACTCACAATGTTTTTAGGCGATGCGTAGTGAGATTAAATTATTTGCCATGGATCACACACTTGCTTAACCAGCATGCTACACACCCCTTTGTTTTATGGCCGGTCTGTTGGTGACTGTTCCGAGACATGGCACAACCCTGACTAACTGCTTTTAAGCAGCACTGAAAAGGGAAAAAATGACCCGCTGCAAGAATAACATATGCCCAAGTAGTTTTGCCACCATAGCGAAAATGAAAAGCTGGCACCCATCAATAAACACAGAGTAAGTGAACATATATATTAAAGTGAAATATACAATTGTAGTTCAATTGACCTTCCCCTTAGGAGAGAGTGCACTGGACAAAATAGCATTGGACTTTTAACAAAAGTAATGAACACTAGAAAAATAACCTGAGAGAGGAAATGGCCCAATAAATATGCTGACAAAGTATAAAAGGTGCTCACCTTTTAAACCCAGCAATCAGTTGTGAAATATTCCCTGGAAAACAAAATCCCAATGTGAAACAAATGCTTGTGGTCTTTAAGGTAAGCATCTGCATTGGGAACATGAAAAGCTGAATAAAATCCTGGTAGCCAAAGACTTGAGCTAGCTTCCCAACCTGAAAAAACCAAGAGGGTGCGTCCGACCTCTGAAAAAAGTTACGCGCTCCACCAACACGTCCTTTACTTGTGCGCTGAAAAGCAGCCACATTTGTTGCAGAATAACTGCCCCAGTATCCAGGATTGCAAAATCTCTTGCCACATTGTGGGCAAATACTTGTGACTTACTTGCCCTCTCATCATTTCCCCTCATCACCCCTATGTCTGGCTTTCAACAATACTCTGCTTTATAAAGATAACTTGTAAAGTACACATACAATATTGTCACTCACCTATATAAATCCTTATAGAAATATGTTAGGTGAAAAGTGAACAATTGTGGTATTATTCCCCCATCTTGACTGGGGAAACTACAAATACTAGAATGCAATTCAGCAAAAGGCAAAAAAATGGTCTCTAAGCGCAATACTTTCAAAGACTGGCAGTAGCACTGTTAAAAAAAAGATGCAGATTCCTTGTGTTTTCTTAGTGTGTTATGAGATATTTAAAATTAAGAAAAGACACGGCATCTGGGACTGTGGACTGTCTCCCATCCTTGCAGTAACCAGGAACAACCCTGCATGGCTTCAAAGCAAAGAATTTGCATGTTTCCACAGGCCATGTTGCTCTAAGTGGTCTTGGAACTTATGATCATTTATTTGGCAACATGGCCTGAAGTGGCTGGTAGTTACCTTGTTTTGAAGTTAAGCAGGATTGTTCCCGGTTACTCCAGGGATGGGAGACCTGGATGGCTATTGTGGCAAGTGATCTTTCACCCCCAATGTCACTGCAGCTGTAAAATATGTATATTTACTTTTTTTTATATATATATATATATATATATATATATATATATATATATATATATATATATATATATATATATATATACTTCTTTTCTATATCCACGGGTACAAAACTGCAGATACCCATGGCTATCTGTAGTAATTTTATGAATGGGCTACAGATAGCCGCGGTTATCTGTAGTATTTATAGCCGTGAATATCAGAAAAACTACTGAAAAAGAAATCTTTCTAGCCCCCTCAGGCCCTCACCAAGTGCCCCCCTCATCTGTGCCAGCTTCCCCACTCCCCATATGCCCTCCTTACCTCCCCTGCCCTCTCCCATTTCCCCTCCCCACAACACATGCTGTTTCTTTGACGCAGTTTTCTTTAAGATGTCAGCTATTCGCGGATATAGCCGAGGTTACAGAAAATCTTTGTGTTGCAAACTCAGTTCCTAGACCCTTCTCCAACTCCTAAATTTCACTTGGTGTACTCTAGCCACTGCCCTCCCACATCTAGACTAATGAAATATGCATTATTTTTGATATGCAAATGGTTTCATTTTCCGATAACCTCAGCTATATCTTCGGCTTTCTCTCGCATCGAAAGAAAAATCAGATGGCGGCCATTTCATTTTTAGAAACCCCCGGTTTTGACAATTTACCCGAGATACAGATATCTATTTTGGAGAAGGGGGCACACCCTTTGCCATCAAATATTTTAAAAAACGACTGCATGGAATAACCCCAAACCACAAAAAGGCCTCCAGTAAACGCTTAATACCCAAGTTGTTTCAGACATGGTCCAAATCGTCCAGCGGTTTGGAATATGCGGTCTGGCATAAATATACCTGTTTTGTCTATAGGAAAGTGATTGGGCAGTAGGTGGCAAATTTGATTTGTTGTGTTTTATGTATTCTTAACAACTTTAATATTTTGTAATGAATCTTTACAGCTCTTTGCAGTCTGGGAGGGAGGGGGGGCCTTAATTAACTTCAGAATTTCAGCCAAATCTGTCACTCGAATTAAAAATTATTCACATTAGTATATTTTGAGGTTCCTATGGGAGTGAGACTCACCTTAACTACAGGGCAGTGACCGCCGCCCTATAAAGTGTGTGTGTATGTATATATGTATGTATGTATATATATATATATATATATATATATATATATAATCACAACTATGTGGTAAATTGGATAAGGTATATAATGGGTGGTGAGGGTGGAAGTGAAGTGTGATAAGGCCCTTCCCCACTGTTTGTGGTAAAAAAAAAAGTCAGCAAAATAGGGGAGAGGGGGGGGGATTCAGCTTATATTATGGTGGATGTTGCCAGTGGGCCTTCATTGAAGACATAGATGTAAGAATACATTTGTAAAATGACCCTGATCCATCATGTTACGTATAAGTATGGTATGGGAAAAACAGCCGCGTCCGGGGGAATCGAAGCCAATGAATCTGTGTTATTCCTACCAATACCTGGACATGGGTGTATTAGCAAAACAGTTATTGCCACTTTATGTGATGTTGTGTTGCCAACCTTGTAAATAGTTGTAGCCAACCGTTGCATTTCCCCCCCCCCTTTTCAGACCTTGGAAGCCTATGAATATATAACCATATTGGCCAAACCAGGGCTCAGAAATTCTATTAGCCCAATATTGACAAGGAGATTGTATGAATGGCTAGTACCATTTGCATGGTTCTCAACCTTGCTCTCAAGTAGGAAGATGCTTGAAATTGATTTGACATTTACTGCAGCAAAAATTGTTTGTGGCAAATAAGAGTTTCACTGTGTATGGCTGGCTTTTGGGTGGAGTAAAATGCCAAAAGGAAGTTGTGTCAAACGGCACTCCACAGTGCATGAATTGAACAGGACTTTAAAAGAACAGCTATAAATAGGTATAGTAGAGGCATAGCTGAAAACACATGTTACAATATAACCATTTCTATTGATATCAAATAGATAAAAAAGCATGTAATATATAAATTAATGTCATAAAAACATCTTAGACTTTCATGGTAGAAATAGAACACTGATGGCTAAAGTGCTGGGTAAAGTGCTATTGTGTACTGCGTGTAGACCCAGTATATGGTCAACACCGGATAGTGGGAACCAAGAGGACAGAACTTGCGCCAAGGGAAGTGGATCACGTGGCGAAAAGCTGGCACTCCTAATCCCACCCAACACTAAACCTCTTAAACAAACATGAGTAGTGTAAAGTATAATGTTCATGTTTTCATACATAGCCAAAAACACATACAAAATACATATTCTATCAAAAAGTAAAGCATCAATGGTGCTCAAATGTAACCAAGAAGGAAAGAAAAGACACGTGACAAATAACTATTCTGTCAACAAGTAGGGTGCAAGTATTCAGCTACAAACCTCCGGGGACATTACACATGAATATACATAATGTAAACCCATAAAAAGCTTATTAGGCAATAAGTAGTTTCAACGGCATAATGCGTCTAGCTGGACCCCAGCTGATGCCCATCTTCTTCAGGACGAAGCACTCCAGTGTCGTCAAGGCCACATTGCTGATGGAAGCCTGGCCACTTTCACTCATTTGTGACTGAAAGATTATAGCAACCGTGCTTCCTGATATTTAGCACAATCAGAAATACATATTTTTGGATTTCTGTAGACAAAAAAGAAAACAAATGAATGAAAAAGGGAAAGACAGCAGCAAAGTTAAAACTGCTAAAAGAAAGCTTGCCTCCAAGCACGTTCACAGAAGAAGTTCAATAAATTGTACAATGGTGGGGAGAACAATGTATGCCATGTTCTCAACCTAAACGTGGAGTTATACCATGCAGTAACTTGCAGTATCAAATCAAACCCACATGACCAGACCCAAATCAATTGGTCTGTAAAGACTAAACAAGGACAACAAATAATAAAACAGGGGTAGAAGACCCCTAGATTCAGAGTTGTGAGACCTGCCAGCCAAAAGGGGGAGGGTCCTGAATGACCTTGCAGAGAGAGACTCACCTGTCTCGGCTTGCCCTGTCGCTCTCAGTTTGCTGAAAGGATGGCATCATGCAAACCGCACGTAGAGTTCCCAAGCTAAACAATTCACAAGTGAGAACAGCACGCTTGATGTCTCCTTGCTGTACCATATATCATCTGTGGGAAAGCAGAATGGTCCCAAACAATATAAAACCAATGACAAAAACGGTAGATAAAGCACACCATGTTGTAAGTATCACTGTGCCTAATATGAATGCACCCAGGAGATTCCTCTTGTGCTGGGCAAGAGTTGCATAAGCCCTCAGTGAGCACACAGAAACCACAAAATGTGAACATGATGTATTCTAGAACAGTCACTGCCTCGTGATGTTACAAAGAGAAAAACAAACATACTAAACTTGCATGTGAGGTGGAAGAGGGAAATCCTGCCGGCATAGGGCCGCAGCTTCAATAGTGATTGCAGGGCAGTCCAACAAAAATTGCACCACATATGTATTGTGCAGATGGTGTCATGTACCTTTTTACAGAAATCACTGGTAAATATTGTGTCACCTGCCGCCATGGGGCGAGTAGATTTCTCTTAGGTCTAGTATCTTAACTAAGAACTCGCCCTTCAGGTCTAGTAGGATTCTTAAGATATTTTGAGACCGGCAAACCTTTTTTGACCAAGTTCAACTTGTTTGGTTAGATGGAAAAGTTGTTTTGTCACAGAATGCAAGAATGCAAAGTGGTAATGCTACTGGGCGCAGTGGTACGTCACAAGAGTTGGCTCTCTGAAATGGCTCAAAGTTGCTAATAAATATCTGAAAATGTGAAGGAAGTTAAAAGTTGAGGCACACTATGTGAGATAGTGGGAGTGGTGAATCGAAACACTTTCTGGAGAATTGTTGCCCAAATACTCTCAAAACAAGATTTAGCAGAAGCAGTGTTCATGGATGAGTCATTTTAAATTGTTTACATTCTTGGATCATAGAGCACTTCATCCTGTCCCATCTCCAGGGCAGTTTTCAGTCCGGAATTAGCACTGTCAATCATGCCTTATATTTGTTTTTCTTGTCCAGATATTCATCATCATGAAAAGGTGGCTGTAAACAATTTTTGAGTGGCTGTAAAACAGCAATCGACAGTATGGCACAGCCACAGGCCTGGAAATCTCTAATGCCCATGAATATTTCATCTGAACTACTAATGTCTGTCAGGGTTCTCTATAGTATTAACCATGCACTTATTAAGCAGGGTCAGGGCTGTGAGAGCCTTAGACACCAGATACAGTTGACTGTGTGGTTCATCATGGCTGCGTTCTCTCGCCTAACTTACTTTGTCTAGTCATCAATAATATTGCTCTGGAGAGTAGCCTAACGCTGATGCCCCTTTTCCTAGATGGAAGAATCTGGGTATCCTCTGTTTTTCTTATGATGCTGCTCTAATCACAAAACCACCTGAGGAGGTACAGAAGTAACCTAATACATTTCATAATGTGTAGGACGTGATACTGCCAGGTCCTGGGCACTATCAACAAATGCAGTAAATAAATAAATAAATAAATTAGGACAAAAAACCTTCTCATTGACATCCCACAAGTTTGACCTTTCCTGTTATTGATGAACAACACCAAGAATAGCCTTTTTCCTGGCAGTGGCAAATTCAAAAATCATTCCACCTTTGACTGTCTTGGTTTGAGACTTATGAATAATGGTATCTGCAGTTCCCATTTGGAGACAATCAACCCATTTCAAAAGTGCCAGGGGGGACCCACCTCAAGATTTGCAAAGCAATTTGGCGGGTGAGCAATCATCCCAATTATAGAGTTACATAGAGCCCAAGGTCAATCTGCAGCTTTCTCTGAAGCTGAACCACAGGGATATACAAATGCGGGGCACCTCACTGTAAGGAAGAACCCATTTTCAAAGAACCTGATGGCCCTCCCTGCTAGTAGACCTTTTCTACTGCTTAGTCTGGAGTTTGGAGACATCAGTATATGTAAGCCACACAGCGACATTAAGTAACACCTCTGTTAAAGCCAGGATATGGACATATGGATTTATTATCACTTGGGCTACTTTGAAGAAGTGCTGGGTGATGATTTGGCCTGCTGTTCTTTCTCTCCAGCCCGGGCGAAATATTTAAAACAAATGATGCCTTCCATGATTGGGTGCTGCAGGATATCTTAGAAAGATGCTGCAGGGGCTCAGGGCCCATGCTTACCTAGAGACTAAAACCACACTACTATACAATAGAGAACATATCCTACTCGCACTAGATAACAACACTCCTGCCTTCCTGATCCTTCGAGACCTCTCTTCACCATTTGACACAGTCAGTCATTCCACACTTCTTGAATTCCTGCCTTCCTACCTAGGCATACAAGTCCCTGCCCTTAAATGGATTGAGTCTTTTCTTCAAAACCATACCCCACAGTCAAAGTTGGAGATTTCCAATCAAACCCTAGGGAGGTTACTCAAGGAGTACCCCGGGGATCCACTTTATACCCATAGCTCTCAATGCCTATATAAAGCTCCTCATGACCATTATAGAATAATTCATACCTACCTTTCAAGGATATGCACACGACAACACACAACTTGCCTTCTCCATTTCACCAAACATGAAATCCAACCTCTCCATTAGCCAATGACTTACATACAAACAAAATAGATGGCCCAAAACATCTTATGCCTCAACCCCAGAAAGAGAGAGGTCATGGTCTTTGGCACCCAACACAGCCATCACCTTCCTTCCTTACAGATGGCCCACTGAGGTCAGAACCCCTGTTCACCTACTTCAGAAGCACAGAACCTGGGAATCCTAATGGGCACTGCCCTGTCCCTTAAACCACACATAAAAGATCTCACCAATAGAAAAACGATCTCCTAAGAAAGATACTCCCCTACTTGACACATGACCGAAAAATCGTCATCACTAATGTCCTAATACTCTCCAAACTAGAATACTGCAATTTTCTCCATCGGGGTCTGTCCTCAGAAAACCTACAATTACTCCCAATTATCCCAAATATCAATGCAAGATGCATGCTCAACCTCAAGCCGTATGGTCATATCACTCCAGCTCTAAAAACACTTGACTCATTACCCATCAAAACCAAACAAAAACTCAAAATCCCAAACATGACCCATAATACCATCCACTCTTCTAGCCCCTCATGTCTCCAATCATTCCTTAAGCTAGCCATGCCATGTATATACTTACGGTCATCCAATAAGAGTAAACTAGCACCTCCCAAATCTTGGCAGAAAAAACACAGAGGCACATTGTTTTCTCATAGTGCCCCACCCTATGGAACACCTCACCCGGCTGCATCTCACAAGAACCCAAATTCAACACCCTAAAAAAACTATTTAAAGACAGGTAAACTGCCAACCTTCAATCACAAAGATAGCACACCGCCTGTTTCAACTGTTTAACACTTCCCCCCCTCATGACTCCACTCACTCCTTCATCCAGACAATCCCTTTTCAACTATATAAGCACTTAGACACCCCAGAAGCCCCTCCCTTCTTCACTTCTTCCACATTGGTTAACAGTTTCCCCGCCTCCGCTTCCCTCCCTCGTTCCAACTCACTTTTTGGAATAAACCCACTTGTGCCTTAAAAATATTTGCTTACTAACACTTATTAAATGTCAATGGTGTGTACATCCTCCTACATCCTGGATACGACCAGATGACATTTGCGCCATCAAGCACTCGTGCAAACTGGCACCTGTATTTAGGAACCCAATAAAATACAATAAAATAAAAAAGAATATGTGCTTTTTGGGCCAGGGAGGCTACCTCAACTAGATCAAGCCAGCACATGCAAGGACACATTTTATGTTCTACCTGAGAACTCTCTTGTGGCTCCCTTAACACATCACTGGAAGCAGGCCAGTTGTCACAAATGTGTCAACTGTCTCCTCATGAAATATAGCGCTTATTTTCTTTTTATTTACCCTTCATATAATATTAGGAAAACATAACTTCTTCCATGGTTGAGACTACATCGGTTGGCACATTAAAAGATGCAAACCAGGTTTGCAATTCCACTATTCACAAGTATGTTATATTTGCGTTTTCTAGATATCTGAATAATCCCTCAAAATGCAGAAATAAGGCTTTTCAGTTATGTTGCATTTGGAAGCTCTGTCCTCCTTTTTATAGCATTGCAAACTGTGTATTATCAAGTATTGAGGTTTTCTTTGATGGCTTGCACGTTTTAATATGTCAACTGAATGATACCATTATTTGTATGTGTACTGGTGATGAATTATGTACGTTTTATTTTATTATTCTATGGACCTCAACCCAAATAAATCATTTTTGACTTGACATGAAAAAATAAATCATGAAAAATACCATAGAGGCCAAATAATGAAGAATAAGTAAGAGATACGAATGATCAAGATGAATATAAATAAGTATGGCAACTCATGAAACATACAGTAGTGACCTAACAAACATTACAATTGATCAGATATTATTCAAGATAAAAAACAAATTGTGGTGAATCATGGAACATACAATAGTGGCAAAATGTAACAATGATCACAAATAATGATTTATATAAATATAAAACGTGTTAATTCATGGAAAAATCAACAGTGACCAAATATATATCGATCAGAAATAATAATACATAATAGTAATCAAGATGAATAATGAAAATTGTGTTAATTCTTGAAAATATAATATTGACAAAACATGATCAGATGTATTAATAACCAGAGGAATAAACACTATTGGTGGGACTAATAAAGTTGAGACAAAAACATATTTGTCAAAAGTAATAATGATCAAGACAAATAATAAATGTGGTAATTTGTGAAAAATACATTAGATGTGAACAAAAATTTATATTGATCCAAAATAATGATAAATTATAATTAATATGAAAACTGTCATTCATGAAAGATGCAATAGTGATACAAATATTACAAGTAATACATTGAATATACATTTTTTTAAATATAGTAAGAAATGTAAAATAAAATAGTAATACTAAATCAAAGTAACCATATTCAAAATTGTTTCAAAATCTAATAATTAATAAAAAAAAAATACCACAATAGTGACTTTTTTACATTGAGCACACAAGTTCTTTGAAAATCAAATTACAAAAACATTTCTATGTGTAAAAAGTTAGATGTATATTTTATATTAAATTATAAATTATGTTTTATTTATGTTTGTGTGTGTTTAGTTTTACACATGTTTAGAGACTTGCTCTATAAAAATAAAAAGTAATTGGTTTACGTTTCTCTTGTTTTAGTAAAAGCAATTAAAATTATTTATACGAAATACATGATGGCAGATTTTCATTGTTATACTCCTTATGATTTTAGATCGTTTTGAGTATTTCATTTCAAGCCACTCCTCCCCAAATGGAAAAGAAACGGCTTTGCAGTGTCCAGCCTACCAGCACATTGAACAAAGAATATGGCTGAACAAACAAAATGGCTTCCATTTTCAGCAGCTCCAATGCACACTTTGCCCTTTCCCTTGCTCCCCTGAGTCTCAGTCTGCCATTGCCATTCTCCTCATGACTCCTTTGTTGTGCTGTACAATGTGCACGCTCAAACAAATCACACATTTCAACAACAAAGTAATAACAACCTCATTAGTGCCAAGGACGAGTAGGCTTGTCCTTTTTGCATAGACTTGTATAATAGCCTGGCATTTTATTTTGGCCCCCGGTCTCCTTCACCACCAACACCATCCATCGCATAAAAAATCTCAAAAAATGAAATAAAAGTTCACCAGTAGTGAACTACTTATTTCTAATAAATGTAATTCATAATTACCTGTGCTTTAGTAGGATGAAAATGCAAAGATCACGCAGCAGGCCAAAAGAAGCATAGAGGTTCTGCCAGTCACAAGAATGATACGTAAGGGGAGTGGTTGCTGTTTAGCTTTAGCTTTCGCGCTGCATGCAGTGCATGCCATGCACATCTCTATTATCCGGAAGATTTGGCGTGTGACAAATCATTTCAGCAGTTTTTTACGGAAAATGTTTTTTCAACACACTTCCTATATATCAACAATATTGGTTACAGATGTTTGCAGAGGGGAACACTGTGGCACATCCAGAGCACCCTTTAAAGCAATATTAATTGCATGTGCATATATATATATATATATATATATATATATATATATATATATATATATGCTAGTAATCCCTGATGTATGGCTTTTTGTGGTGCCGGCAGAAAACTTTCCAACTTTGAGAAGTTTGCGTTTACCTTCCACCCCACTATTACCCACAAGTAGGACATTGTCAAAATAACGAAGCACCAGTCCTAAACCTGGTCAGCGCTTAAAAGCTTACCCTATGAAGAAGCTGACGGCACTCCATAACTGCACATGCCGCAGCACTCCTTTTCGGTATATATAGCCTTGGCCACATAAAGCTGCCCTCCCTTATTGAATGTTCAGCAGAAGGACAGTGTCCCTCTGCACAGGTAACATATAAGCCACGCCCCCCCCCAATTTCCAAAACTTTTTTCATGCTCAAATATGTCGCTGGACACTCACTTTGCAGTGTAGATTCCTCTTCTGGCCACGATAGGTGGTTTATACATTTTGAAGTTCCTTATGAGTTCCTTCGTCACAGGTCCCATTGAGGAAATCCATTGCGCCTGGAATTGGTATGTCGTTGAATGTTCCTGCCAGTCTCCTTTCTTGTGCCTCTTTCTCTAACAGTTTAGTCCTAGGATGCCATGCTCTCGCAAAACTTTTTTTGCCCCTTTCCTCTGTGAGCACTAAGACAGCCATTCTCTTAACATGCTCTGGTTAACTGGTTTTTGAGCCCCTTCCTGGCAATCCTCTTCTGCCAGGAGATGTTTTTCCTCCATCCCAGTTGTTTCCTCCTTTCCCATAGCAATGCGAAAAGGTGTGTTCATCGTCACACATGGTACATTCTTGTTTGCATCGGCAAGCAGTGCTCATGCATGTACCCTTGTTAGGAGACCAATATGTTCTGTTTCCCTCGGTAGTAACCTGCACCTGCCCCCCACAAGTCTGCGGCACTGAAAGGCTGCTTGGTGTGTTTTTGTGTATGCCTGCCATAATTGCAGCCTCTACACAATTTGTAGAACACAGATCTAGGATTCGGAGAAAAACACTGTTGGTGACCCATTTTGTTGAAAATCACCATTCTGAACATAAACACAAATGGTTAATCTTTGACCTGATTCAACCTGATATTAGTGCATATTTCACACTATCAAGGCCATAGAAACGAACCACTTTGGTTACAAAGGCTTAACAGCCTTAACAGCCATGTGTCAGGGATCAATAACAAATTCGAGTGGCCAATAATACGGTGTAACATATACTGTGTAACATATATTTGTAAGTGATTAGGTGCTTCACACAATTGTTATGTTTCCTTTTCCTTTATATTTATTTCTGCTCATTAAACAATACCTTTAAAGAAAATCCCTTTAGTGGTGCTTATTTGGCAAAGAAATTGGCAAAGGAAATGTTCTTAGGATGTAAGGATTTTAACTCTCTACTGCACTTTTCAAATATGGTGACTATTCTATTGCCTCTCTACAAGCCACACTCATAGTGTTTGAGGTTGCACTACATAATGTCATGACAAATACACAGGATGTCATGACATTTGTGCATGACATCGCACACTGTTGCATGGACTTAATGGTGTTAAGCGTTTTTCCCTCCCGCCTCAAGCAGGACATGGTGCTTTCACAGATACGGCTGCACAGTTGTTACCATTCACTCTGAGTTGCAGCTGCTCCCTAATTGTCCGACAGATGCCCGTGTAAGTGCACACACCCATTTGCAAGCAGATGGATTGGGTCTCTGCAGGCCCAGATGAACATGGATCATTTAGAGTCTCTAGGTACTGTTATGTTTCCCAAATCCTGTGTGGGAGATCGATAGTATCTTACTATGTTTGCTGCAATTTTGCAGTCCTTTGAGCAGTAAGGGTGTAGATATTTTCCCTGTCATATCAAGTCAAACTATCGGGGTGTAGTTTTTAGGATCCTCTCAAACTACTTTTTTTAAAATTGATATTATGTGGGATTTTGTCCAAGTAGTCTGCAACACATTACTCACCTTGCTAAACCCTCTGCAACAGGGGTTCTACGCTTTGTTAACTTACTAATGACGTCTATGATATTCTCTTTCCCAAATGTGCCTTTCCATTGTTGCAAGCAAGGTCCCCAAATATTAGTCTGTAAATTGTTCTCATACTGAAATGTTGTCCTACACAATATCATCCATGCATGCTCACTAAATGCTTGTTTACATTTAGCCATCCAATTCCTCTTAACCAATGAAACATTATTTGGGGGTCAATCAAAAATAAGAAAATAACTCTGACAAATGATGACTAAGTAACTGACACCTTACCCTCAAAGTCATGCATGCAATGTAATTGGCAAACCATCAGATTTCATTGTTACTATTATTGACTATTAAGCCTCCTGTACATATAAAGGTAAACCTCAAAAGGATTTGTGGATTAAAACGTGCACTCAAAAGGTGTGATCACTCACGATAGTTGCCATAATATGCAAGTGCCAAGTTTCTTCCACCAGTGAACAAGACAGAAATATATGATCAAGAGTACATTGATGTTTCCCATTATGCCATATGTACACACCGAGTATGCCTCATTTAACACTCTAGGTAATCCTAATTAGCCCTCATGTTGTCTATAATTCTGCACAGCCTATACTTTGAAGGTTGGGTCTTAATTGTTGCAGTGCCGCCAATGGGCCCGATTACAATCAAGACCTAATTTCAGCCTTGAATACCTCCAATGATGCTGGGCAAACACCATTTAATCCCCTGTCAAAAATATGTACTTCAAACTATTGTTTCCAACAGCTCAGAGTGTATGTTTTCTAATTGAACTAGTATGCCCACACCCTGGTGGGCTGAATACTTTGAGCACAAGCTATTTCATACATAATTTATCATTTTCAGGTAAGACAAACAGCTTGCCAATTATTTATTTCTTTTTGAATCTCGCAAATCTCTGCTGGCGTGTGATTATTAATCATAACTGATCCGCACCCCAATAGGACGGCCCTGTGCCCTGTCATGGGACTTTTTGGTTTTGGTGCCTTTGTTGATGCAAAACAACACCATAACAACACCATAAGGCCAAAACCATGGCTATGGGTAAGGGTAGAGGAAGGAAAGGGCTTTGAGACAAGGACTGATTGTTATAGTAACTAAACTGGTACTCACCTTTATGACCAAAAGTAAAATCCCCAAAATTTGTAGATGGTTGGTATGGGGCAAGTATATAGTAGTGAGGGGCAAGGTACATGTGGTGGGGTGCGAGGGGTCTTCCCCCATATTTTGCAGTTAAAAAAAATCAGTAATAAATAGTGACCTTTTTACGTTTGGACAAAACATTTGTTTTGTTCTAACATAGAACCACAAAAGATGCCTGTAGCATGAAATGTCCAACTTCCCAAGCACTTCTTTCTGAACCTAGTGCTTTGTAAACCAATCAGCAGGAGTGTTATCAACTGTGAGTCAATTCATTTTAAGGTTGGAGAGGGTGTTGGTTATAGATTGGTTGAAAGGGCTGTGCTAAAATGTGTTGTTGGCAAATCAATGCTCTTAATAAACCAATGAAAATGCCTTATTGAGTGGAGAGCAGTGTGTGATAGGGTATGTCTTTGGCTTTGAGTAATGTGTGGGGGGTGTTTGTTATTGATTGTTTATGAGGGTGTAGTGGGTGGGCCATTGCGGGCAGTGTTTGTGCCCCTTTTGGTGATTCATAATGTTTCCTCTAGTAGCTGAGAGGCAAGGTTGGATGTGTGTTTTGGAGAAATTGGAATTTCTTTTAATTGTTTCCTTTGTTGTTGCTTGTGCATTTATTTAATAAGAAGCGGTTTAGGTTAACAAGAAAAGCATGTATTTTAGATGAGTTGACACTGAATGGGAGATGAGGGGACGGTTTACTAGCATATTTACTAGTGAAATGGCTTTTAGAGGAGTGAGGCCCCATTTTGTTTGGCTTGCATTGGATTTGTTGTGCACTTTAACCTTGCTGACCGGAAGGTGCCTTTTACAGCATGAATTTGGTTGTTTGGGAGGGGTATGCTGCTGTACTTGTGGGGTAGGGGTTTACAAAGTTGAAATGAGCCTTGAGCCTCAGGGGGCCACAGAGCAGCTGCTCGCATGTTCATGGTGTTAGTGCATAGCATTATATTTAATAATATTTAATTTGAATAAAAGAATGTGTCCTCTGCTGCGTGTGTGTTATAGGCTGCATTTCCGGGCTGCTGTGTTCTTAATTTGAGACTTTAAGACTTTAAATGTGTGCTTTGGAGCACGTACGTTTTAGGCTGCTTTGCTAGGGCCCAGCAACCATCAGCATTGTTATCACCTTGTTGCCTTGTACTTTGGTTTCAATTGCATTAGCACCTTGCGACAAGGAAGCTTGTTGCCGTGGGTAATAAAACGGGTGGGAGGGGCTTTGGGAAAATGTGTGTGTTATGGATGTACCAGATGTGGTGTGTGGTGGGGGGGGTGGCTGCATGGTTATGTTAAAAGTGTTATGTGGACTGCGGCCTGGGTCCTTAACACATGGATCTCCCACCGTTTATTATTATTAATATTATAATAATGGTTATTATGGTATTTATTGAGCACAGACCTGACTTCGAGAAGCAACAAAACACTTTACAGAGATGTACAAAAATACAGATAATGGTGTGCTTTACAGAGGTATACAACAGTACAGATTCATAACAAAGCACTTTTCAGAGGTAACAGAACAGATAAACAGCGGGGGGGGGTGGGATACAGAGGGGCACAGAGGAGGGTTACAGTAGTAACAGGTTGCAGGGAGGAGAGGGGTGGGCGGCGTCTAGCGAGTCAGGTCACGTGAGGGGCGAAGTGATGGCCTAGCTGTTGAGGAGGAGAGATTCCTTGTAGAGGTGGGTCTTTTCTGAGTTGGAGGAGCTTAAGGGCATGTAATGATAGGCCTTCACACTCTGCTTACTGTTCAGTCTGTTTATTCTGAAGATATCTGCAATAACAAAGACCCCGAACCATCATCAAGAAGCTCTCTTCACCAACCGTCTCCAGGTAGTTTTTACATTCCTTTACAGAACATCCTCTTAAGGTTCCATACTGACATTCCACAAAATCCCCCCTCTAGACATAATACATAACACATCTCCCCCCTTTACTGACCCAAAAGAAAACATAACTTATTGATTCACAACAACGTTATTGAAAAATGTCAAACTTTGCCTATGCTATTGACAACTATTTACATAACAAAAAGATGTTCTTACACACTAACAGCAGTCAAGACATGGAACCCAGAAATATAAGACAATTGTGGCAACTACAACAGGCTCATATACTGTTGATCTCGACAATGATTATCATCTCTCCTCCTCATGTTCCTGATTGGATCTTGGTATAACTTTCATAATTCTATTTTGTACTCTTACAGCACCCCTCAACACATGAGATACTTGTATTGGCTCAGAATTCATGAAATCCCCTCTTTTCTTGATGATTCCCTTCTTGATGCGTACCCAATCTCCAACTTCAACCCTAACTGCACCCCTTATCTTTTCCTCACCTCTTCCACCACACAGTCAGACTCCCTAGCCCTTCCCAGTCACAGGGGAGACACCATAGTATTGGGCTTTCTACCCCTCATCACCTCAAGCGCGCTAACTCCTGTCTCTGCATGAGGCGATAAAAGCAACGCATACAAGCAGTCCCTTACAGCTGTCTTCTTATCATTACGCGTCACTCCACTCATGCGCACGGCATCCATGATACAACGGTTCACCCTTTCCACCATTCCATTTGTCTGAGGCTGGTATAATGCAGTTCTTTTATGTTTTATTCCACACAACCTCAGATAATCCTGAAACAATTTACCCACAAACTGTTTACCATTGTCCGTCAAAATTGATCTGGTAACCCTTCCCGCTCAAAGATATTCTGCAGAAATTCAATCATACATTGTGATGACACATCCCTCACAATTCTAAACTCTGTCCACCTGGAGAACAAATCAATAACCACCACAATAAATCTCCCACGCCCACTTCCCAAATCCATTTGACCAGTGATATCCATGGCAAGATCACACCATACCTCTGCAGGTGCATCCACCTTCAACATGGGTTGGCGTTTGGCCACAATATTTTTCGCAGAAACCTCACATTCGACACATAAACCAATTACTCTCTCTCGATCTCTTTCGAAACCTGGCCACCAATAGTCTCCCTTGAATACCTCCTTTGTCTTAAATATTCCAATATGACCTTTATGACCAATGCAAATTAACCTCCTGCGTAGACTGCCTGGTCCAACAACACAATCCCGTCGGAATATAGTACCCATCCTTACACTCAATTCTCCCTCACCACCCACATCGCTTTCTCTTCTCCGCTTAAGAGCCTCTTTTCAGGACATCCCTGCCAAACATATTCCATAATCCGTCTCCACATTTCATCTGAACTCAATGCCTCCTCCCACTCTGCATGAGTTGTAAGATACATAGATCATATTGGTGGGATTGTCTTCTAGCGCATATTGGGCCTCATTCCGACCCTGGCGTTAACCAAGGCACTATTAGCGCCTTGGTTGACGCCGTTATATTTCCGACTCCGCCATGGTGAATGGCGGAATTACCGCCCCATTCCAAGGTTGGCGGGGTCGGTAATTCCCCATTCACCATGGGCCCTTCCCCATTCCCATTTTTGCCCCATAGGGCTCAATGGTAATGGGGAAGGTGCTAATTACGGCACCGTAAATTACGGTGCCGTAATTAGCTCCAAGGTCCCTTTGCGGGTTGGTTTTTTAACGCCTGCAAAAAGCAGGTGTTAAGTTCCAACCCGCAAAGGGAACTCGGAATAGGGCGGTAAGGGTTTAACGGCACCGGTCTCGTTACCGGTGACCGTTAACCCTTACCGCCCGACTCGGAATGAGGCCCATTGACTTATTTCAGAATCCTCATCCCATAATCTAGATAAATGATCGGCTCTCGCATTATCTTTCCCAGAGATCACTTCTATATTAAATTTGTGACCATGTAGCCTGGCCACCCAGCATGCCACTCTCCTGGATACTTTATCCAAACTTTCCTTTCAAATATAGATTTAAGATGCTTTTGATCAGTTCTTATTATAAAGTCTGCACCCCACACAAAATTCCACATTTTTTAAATCCCCCAATGACATTCCAAAGCCTCCTTTTCCAAAACCGAATAGTTTTTCTCAGCACCCTTCAGCATCCTATATGCATGAGTTACCACCATGTCTCTGCCATCGGCTCCACACATAGACAGAACTGCACCAATGCCCGAGTCACTGGCATCAACCGATATAGTGCATTTTCTTTTAGTATCAAACATGGCTAGTGCTTTGGCCATATCGATCCTCCTCATTATGTCTTGGAACTCTAACTCACATTTACTGTCCCACATAATCTCTTTTCCCTTTTTCAACAAATATCTCTCATTTTATCAACTCTATCCGCAAAATGATCCACAAACCTGTGATAAAACTCTATCATGCCCAGAAACGACCTCAGTTCCGCTTTATTCTTAGGTGATCTTATTTTCTTGATCCCTTCAACTAACTCCTTTTTGGGGCAGAGTCCTTTCTCTGAACTTTCATGTCCCAGATAATCCACAACCCTTTTTCAAATGTGCTTTTTTCGGCCCTTAACGTAATCCCCCTTTCACTTAACACTCTTACCACTTTACTCACATTTTTCTCAAGTATTTCCTCACTCTCTCCACACACCAATATGTCATCCTGGAAGCACCATACATCACCCATGTCTCCCAATAATTTGTCCATCACCTTCTGAAATACTGAAGATGCCGAAATTAATCCAAAAGACATCCTACATAATTGATACACACCATCATGCATGATGAACGCTGTACATTTCTTCAACTCCTGATCAAGCCTAATCTGATAGTAGGCACTGGCCAAATCAAGCTTCATAAAATGCTTTTCCTTCCCAATCATGCTTAACATCTCTGACATATTCGGTAAAGGGTGCCTCTCTGCTACCACACATTTATTCACCTCTCTCAAATCAACACAAATTCTCAATTCACCACTGGGCTTTTTAACTATGACCAATGGATATATCCATTGAACTCCCTTTGCAGGTTCTATAATCCCAGCAATCATCAATTTCTCCAGTTCCTTGTGCACCCCATGCCTGAGCATGAGTGGAATGGAGTTTGGCACTAACAGGCTTACTTCCTTCTCTCAAAACAATCCTGTGCACCATCCCCTTGACACACCCCACCTCTTACGAGAACACATCCGGGAAGCAATCAATCACATTCAACTTTTCTGTTACATTGAGCACCTGTTCCTCCGTGTTGGGATCTAACCTTATCTGCAACCCTTCTGTTCCCTCCATCCAAGCAGAGTTTCCCGATTCCGGGTCACCTACACCTTCCCTTCCGTTTCCTTTCCTTTAAATTTCAATGTGGCCACAAAGTACCCAATCACGTCAATCTTGCCACAATTGTAACCTCCTGGTCTCTTGTCAGGTGGCAATAGCTCATTCACTTTCCCACTCACTGCATCTTCGTATACTTCTCGTGACATTTAAGAGAGTTTAGCACCTGAGTCTGCCATCAGACATACCAATCTGCCATTCACCCGAATAATGGCAAATGGACTGTCAAATTCCTCATCATTGCACATAACCATGTTTACTGTGACTACATCCACCTTTTCATCTTCCTCTTCCCCTGAGGACTGCCATGCTTCCTCCCTTATATATATATATAACACCTTCTTTCCATCACCAATAACATAGTTTTTACAAAAGTTCTCAAAATGCCCCCATCTCTTACATTTATTAGATAATGCCTTCCTTCCAGGACATACTGGTGAGTTTGCAAAGTGCTTAGAACTCGCACAATGAAAGCATAACTTTTCCTCTCTTCTGCTCCCTTTTATACCAAAACTCTTTTCCATCCCTGCATCAGGTCCTTTAAAAATGATTTCCCTACCCTTCTTCTTCACTCCCTTGTGATAGTCCTTCTTGCCTTCACCCAAGCTCAATACCTCACTTGTGTTTTTTTTTATCTCCTTGCTCGACAACTTTGCTACACACTGCAATGTGTGTTCAACTCTTTTTGTGATCCCAATTAGTTCTTCTAAATCACGGTCATCTTTTAACCATATTTCTTTGCATATTTTATCATTTGAGCAAAGTAACATGAATTGGTCATGGATGTGCTCATCTAGTTTGTTGCCAAACTTACAGCTCAGAGCAAGTTGGCGCAATGCCGTGATGTACTCCTCAACACTTTCCCCTTCATGCTTTTCCCTCATACCAAAATTATATCTCTCCAACACTGTACGCAGGCGTACATCAAAGTGACGATCTCATTTCAGTAAGGCAATATCAAATTCACTTATGTTACTTTCAGCATCTAACTCTACAATACCAGGCAATGTGTCAACAATCCTTTCCCCCTCATAGCCAATAAAATGCATTAACATCAACACTTTGCGCTCTTCAGATATGTTATTACCACAAGCAGCCTTAACATAGTGCAAGAAACCCTTTTCCATGCAGGCCATTTTATCTTAACCAGGACTGGGCTGACCATAAACATGGGAGGCCCAGGTACAACCACCATAGCTATCCTTCAAATGTCAAAGTTACTCAGTTCACCACACTTCACACTGTTCACAAGTATTTTGTCTTTGCTCCCTGTGTGCGTTTCGCTTGTCAGGAAATTAGTAAAGTATTCACAGATCACACATAGACATATTAGTTCACTAAAGTGATCTCTCTCACCTCGTCACGTGATGCCGCTGATACAGGCGTTTAAATCAATTTTAAACCAGTAAGTTCTAAAACTTGTACACCTTTCCGTGTGCAGGCCCTAGGTGCACACACGTAAGTGGGTGTGGCTTAACATGCTAGTTCTGTAGACACAAAACGTTGTTTGTGTTGTTCTTGCTCCGAACATCAACAGCTGATACAATGCCCTGCAATGTGAGTGTACGTAGGATATGTTACTTGCTTCACGTTCAGCTGTTGCTAAGATACGCTGCGCGGGCCCACTGGCGGCACTGCTCACTCTCCTTTGTTCCTCCCACATAGCAGACGGATCGCGTAACTCTGTGGACTTGCGGTGTACTCCGTCACAGAGGCTCCAAATGCAGGTAGGAACACTTCTCCACATCACAGTGCTTCATCTCAACTTTAAAAGAAAACTTTGCGACCTTACCAGCACATTCGTATTGTTTTTCAAAAATCCATCTATGCGCGGACCACGTTATGGATGTGGCAAAATTACTTATAATACCTCCCAATCATTGCAAAAATATACGAGCCGCAATCGTGTACCCAATAGCGAAAACAGTACCTTCAATTTCTGGTACAGCTATACCGCATCCAACGCTGCATTAGCAGAGACAGTACCGTCTCTCTCCATGACACCGGAGCCCATTGCGATCAGTCACCTTCTTCACCAACTTCTCCTCCCCCCGCACAAGCTGTCCGCATGTGGCTTACTGGGGAGCGTGCTACTGGCCCACCAGTAGTCAGGGCCAGGTCTCCCGTTGAGATTGTTCTATCCTTCCGTTCCTTGGTTGGGGATCTGGCGCGATTCTCAACAGATCCTCGTTGCCAGTGTAATGATAGGCCTTCACCCTCTGCTTACTGTTCAGTCTGTTTATTGTGAAGATATATGCAATAACAAAGACCCCCAACCATCATCAAGAGGCTCTCTTCACCAACTGTCTCCAGGCAGTCTGCAAATTCCTTTACAGAATATCCCCTTCAGGTTCCATACTGACATTCCACAACATCCCCCCTTTATACATAATACACAACAGGGCAGTCTGATGCTGACAGGGAAGAATGTGTGGTTTTTTTATGTGTTTACCAGTCCTTATGAAATGCCTTTGTACTGTAGGTTCTTCAGCTGTTACCGTTGTTCAGTTGCTCAGTGGTTAAACGCTGTCAGTATAAATTGTGTTTTTGCAAATGCTTGCTTGTTCTCGTTTGTCCTATGTTAATGATTTTTGTGAAGTGTTGATGCCCTTTGGTTTTCTTCAAGCGGGTGTATTTTAGAACATTTATATATGTATTTTGTGCTAGGAATCACAATTCCATCTCGGGGGAATATTTGCATTTTGTAGTACAAGCAATATTTGTATGCTTGGCGTGATGATTAAACTTTACAGCACAGCAGTGGTTACATTTTTAAGCACGGTGACCAGGGTTCTATCATTTCTAGAGTGCAGGATTAAACCTTGT
Source organism: Ambystoma mexicanum (assembly GCF_040938575.1). Taxonomy (NCBI): domain Eukaryota; kingdom Metazoa; phylum Chordata; class Amphibia; order Caudata; family Ambystomatidae; genus Ambystoma; species Ambystoma mexicanum. The sequence goes on along the minus strand of NC_090921.1, from coordinate 1,155,282,333 downwards.
ATACTTTTGTTTTAGCAAGTTACATTTTAAATGCAGCTCATAGTTTTTTAAATAATGATCCAATTAAGCTCCAAGTTGGCATTCTGGTTGTTTGCTGGGTGAGTTCAGGTTATTTTTAAGAGTGTTTTTAAGAGTGTCGCTGTTTCCCAAGAGGCTGAGCATTGTTGTGTCCTGACCTGTTTCCTGCTTTAATCTTTTTCCAAATTTTCACTCCTTCAATCTGTCTTACTTTTTACCCCGTTACCACATATTTGTGTGATTCTTACTCCTACATTACAGGTTTCACTTCCCCACAATTAACTCAATCCAACTTATGTCTTCATTTCTCTTTTATTTGCTTTCACGTCATACGTCTTACTCGAGCTTTACGCCTTTCCAAATTTTCACTCCTTCAATCTGTGTTACTTATATACTTATTCAACAGTTTAGCATTGTGCCTCTTACTCCTGCTTTACTGTTTTTTCACTTGCCCTCACTTTACTCAATCCAATTTACCACTTCTCTACTCCTTTTTTCAATTTTACCTTCTACCTCTGACTCCAGATTGACTCCTTTTTTACCTTCTGTGCTCCTTTAATCTGTGTTATGTCTTCCCTCCTTTTAACATTTTTTTTACTCCTTCTTTACAATGTTCACTTTCGCACAATTTACTCAATCCGACACATATCTTCTTCACTTCTTTTTTCACTCTTACTTCATACTTCTTACTCCACCTTTACTCACTCCTTCAAGCTGTGCTACATCTTTACTCCTTTTAACATTTTTCTTTGTGCTTTTTACTCCTGCTTTACTGTTTTCAATTTCCTAAACCTCTCAATGTGAATTACATCTTCTTTACTGTTCTTCTCAATTTGACCTTAAACTTCAGCTTTACTCCTTTTCCAACTTCCTACACCTTCAATCTGTCTTATTTCTTTAATCCTTTTAACACTTTTTCTGTGTGCTTTTGTACTCCTACTTTAATGTTTTCAGTTGCCCAAACATTTCTGAAACCAATTTACGTCTTCTTTACTGCTCTTTTCATTTTTACCTCATACTTCTTACTCCAGCGTTACTCCTTTACTGCCTTTGCAGTCCATGAAGAAATTGTTTCATTTTTTTACTCCTTTATCATTTTTACTTTGTGTTTCTTATTTTTTTATGTTTTAGAGTACATCCACAGTCCATTGTATTATTTTCATTTTGAGTAATTTCAAATTGCACAAAGGAAACAAAACAGCATTTTGTTTTCTGTTTGAATTCATTTTCTGTATGTTTCTCCACCTTGTGCTGTCAATCCTCACCCCTTGTGCAGCCCCTCCTCCCCTCTTTTGTGGCCACTGTTCGCCATTGCTCTGTCACTCCTCCCTGTGCTCTGTCAGCCATCACCTTACACTGTTAATCCTCCCCTTTGAGCTGCCACTCCTCCACCTTGGAGCTGTCATTCCTCCTATTGAACTGCCACTCCTTTCCCACAAGCTGTTACTCCTTTCCCCTTGTGCCTGCATTCTTTCTCTGACTTGCACTGTCATTCCTTCCCCACTGCTGTTATTCTTTCATTCCCACCCCCTCTTGCCCCATCATTCCCACTCCCTCTTGCCCCATCATTCCCACTCCCTCTGTCATTCCTGCCCCCTTGCCCTGTCTTTCTGGCTCCCTTGTCCTGTCCTTCCTGCCCCCTTGCCCTGTCATTCCTGCTCCGACATTTTGTTGTCACCCCCCTTGTGCTGACACCACCCCCTTGTCTGTCACTCCTTTCTCCCCTTTGCATTGTCATTCCTTCATTCAAATGTTGGACAATGCTCCTGTGTACTGTTGCTGGTCTGGCTCTCCATAACAGCTAACACTGCACACACCACTTCTAACATTGACTAACTAAACTTAATTTGTAACTCCTGTAATCAATTTGGGCAACTCTATAAGCTGACTTGTCGACACAGAAACAACAAACATTACAGCATATATGTGACAACTTCTACGTGTATTTTGGATGGTGGGACGTCAGTGGATTCTAGCATTATTTCCACCTGTCTTGAACAAAAGACTACACATAGCAGAATGCAGTTCAGTGGAAGGCTAAAAAAGTGTCAGCAGGGCCCCTCTTGAATACAGTCAATGTTATCCTGTATACAAGTGGCAGCTGGTCGGTGCTAGGCACTCATGAGCGTGGGGCTGTGGGTATGGCACAGTCTGCCAATGGCTAGGCAGTGAGTAGCAATGCAGATTTGTGGAGCTGTGCTCAGCCCCATGAGAGTGATCTATAGTGACCATTATTACCATTATCATTAGGGCTCTCTCGTTTCTCATGACCATGCGCTAGAAGGCCATGCAGATCTGTTTTCTTTTCATTTTGGATACCGGGCCATTGTCGATTTTTTTTGTTCCCATTTGAAATTTAGGAAAACTACAATGTCCCAGAATTCAAAGCAAAAACTAGACTGGATCACCTTCTCACACATGGCCTGAGAAACTTGAGAGCTCTGTATTAGTGGCAAAAACAGAATGTGACCCCAGCCTCATGCAAGTGATTTGCATTCACCATTATTACTGGCATAGATCGTTATGGCCAAAGTCTCATTAACGTGTTTTAAAATACTTCCATGTACTGTTTGCGACCTGGCATTTCTGGATGTTACCTGGACAACCAATTGTAAATTGTATTGTTTTTCTTCACATATTTCTCAAAACATTTGCTTTAAAATGCACAATTTGAACACTTTATTTTTAAATTGTTCTTGGTGGGTGAGCTCTCCCAAACTTTGCTATATTGGCTCCCTGACTACGCTTGTGCTAATTGCTGGAAATATATAGGACCCACACTGAAAATAGCCACCTGCTGTGACATCACACTTCAGAGAACAAATTGTAACTTGTAACGGTTTTTACTCAATTTTTTCTAAAAAATATTGTGCTTCAAAATGCACCATTTCAACTTGTTATTTAAAAAAATGTATTTGAATGAGAACTGCCCCCCCGCCCCCTCCTCGCCTGATCACATTTAAATAATTTTGGGCTCCCTCGCAACGCTTGCACTAGTTTTTCGGAAATATATGTATTTCAAGTGAAAGCTACATCAGGTCTAAGAAGTCTCTCGCCTCATCGATTCTCCACATACACGCATCACACTTCTCGCCAAGAGTGAATAATCACTAGCCAAGTGGCTAGTGCTGAGTGGACATATTGAGACCTGGCTGTTGGTTAATCATTTTCCCCCTGCCGGAAACGAAAGCTGCCTCTGCATTGGATACCAATTGCTCCAATGCACACTGGAGACGCGGCTGCCTCACTCCCCATGGTTTATCATTTTCTGTTTAAACAAATTGTTGGCTGGAAAGCCCCAGCCTTATGACTGGTTCCTCGTCAAATAAAATGCCTCTTGTCAGTATTTAAAGGGATAGTCAAGTAAAAAATTTTATTTAAAAAATAAATAGGCAACATAAAAAAAAACGAGCACTTTTTTTTTTAAACTTCCTATGTAAAATGTTGAGCTATTCAAGAATTCGCAAAAGCAAGCACATGGGCGCATCCATTTTGTGAAATGGATGCCCGCCTGTGCTGGCTTTTGCTTTTGCGGCACTAATGAAGGAAAAGCCAGCCAGCTGTAGTAAACAAAAGCTACCGCTGGGTGGCTTTTCCTTCATTGGTGCTGTACACGGAGGACGGGGACCGGAGACCAGAGCAGGAAAGCTGCAGCTGAATCTCGGTAAGTGCTATTTATTTTTTTTAAAAAATAAGCACTAGCTACGTTTTTTTTTCTAAGTTTTCCGGGCTGGAGGAGCCCTCGGAAAGAAAAACCGCAGCGTTTTCAAACACAACCGCGTTGTGTTTCTGCCTGCTGTGGCTAACACTGTGTGTTTGCAGGATTTTGCTCGCATTCATAACTTCTAGCTCCTGGTGCCAGCAACGTGGAACATGCCAACAGCAAGGAGCTAGAAATCCGAAGTGCAAAAACACAAAGGACAGTGCTCAAAATCCGTAAGCACTGTCTTTTGTGTGTTGGTGGGATTTTGCTTGCACTTCGGATTTCTAGCTCCCCAGTGCCGGCATGCGCCACTTTGCCGGCAATGGGGAGCCAGAAATCCTGAATGCAGGCAAAATCCTGCGAACACAGAAAGGACAGTGGTCACGTCGGTGAGGATCTCAGGGCTTCGACGTGAGCACTGTGGTGTTCCTGCCAAATTCTGTATGACATCTAGTTGCCAAAATGGCTTTGTACTGAAATGTTCGTTGGGGAAACGGGCAAATGCTGGTGCAGCGCACAGCTTAATGTTTCAGCTGGATCCCTGTGCAGGCGCCATGCCTCAGTACAGTCTGATTGAAGCTGACTGTGTGGATGTATCTGCTTTCTCTATGCATTGGTTGGTTCCTCTGAAGTGACCTCACTTTCGAGGCATCAGAAAATAAACACAGCAGGTGAATAGACCTGTGCAGCAAGCATCACATGGCCCTTATGAGATTAGTTCTTCGCTCTGTCCACTTAAATAGGTTCTCGCCTTTCAATCAACACTTGAAAGACCCAAAGTGAAAGCAAAGGCAGGCAGAAACACAACGCGGTTGTCTTTACATGCTGCAGTGTTTCTGCCTAAATCTGATTTCCCATTTGGGGCTCTCGGGCTCCCCACGGGAGAGCCCCAAATGGGAAAGCAGATTTAGGCAGAAACACAACCGCGTTGTGTTTCTGCCTGCCTTGACTTTCACTTTGGGTCGCCGGTGCTCCCCTGGGGGAGCACCGGAGACCCAAAGTGATAGCCACAGCAGGCAGAAACACAACACGGTTGTGTTTGAAAACGCTGCGGTTTTTCTTTACGAGTTTCTCAGGCTCCTCCGAGCCGGAGGAGCCTGAGAAACTTGGAAAGAAAAACCGCAGCGTTTTCAAACACAACGTTGTATTTATGTTTGCGGTCGATTCAAAAGCAACCGCAAACATAAATACAATGTTTTTAAAGCTGCGGTTTTATTTCTAAGTTTTCCGGGCTCCTCCAGCCCGGAAAACTTAGAAAAAAAAACGCAGCTAGTGCTTATTTAAAAAATAAAAATAAATAGCACTTACCGAGATTCAGCTGCAGCTTTCCTGCTCTGGTCTCCGGTCCCCGTCCTCCGCGTACAGCACCAATGAAGGAAAAGCCACCCAGCGGTAGCTTTTGTTTACTACAGCTGGCTGGCTTTTCCTTCATTAGTGCCGCAAAAGCCAGCACAGGCGGGCATCCATTTCACAAAATGGATGCGCCCATGTGCTTGCTTTTGCGAATTTTGAGCTTGAATAGCTCAAAATTTTACATAGGAAGTTTAAAACAAAAAGTGCAAGTATTTTTTTTTTTAATGTTGCCTATCTATTTTTTAAATAAAATGTTTTACTGGACTATCCCTTTAACTGTTATCCACCCTCCCAACAGGTTTTATGTTCTGAAGCGGGCGAGACGGCATGAGCACCAACATCAAATAAAGATAAGGCAAGGGCCTTTTGTGACGTACGACGACCAGAGAGAAAACAATCATTGGCAAAGCCAACAGTTTGGGCAATGCACCTGCTACTAACAACGTCCAGTTAGTACCACTATGGCAGTGCCTTTTTTTCAAAGGTTTTGTGGTATACAGTAGACAGGAAGCTAGTAAGAGTCTGCAAGTAAGTGTTCGATATAAGTTCCTTATTTAAGTTCATTGTCTTAAGTAAATAGTAAGTACATAGCAGTGACCATCCATGTATTTCACAACAAATATATTTGATTTTCCTCTTACTCGTTTCAACTTCTTGTACTGTCCCTTCTCATGTAGCCACTAAGTGGAATTGCAGAAGCAGGGAACACGGGGGTAAGGCCGAGCCAAGATCAAGCCTTTGTGTCTGGCTGTAGATGCCCAACATGGGCCAAGCCAGAGTCCCATGGTGGCTGGCCCAGGGGTGGAGGCCAAGGGGGATGGTGGCATGAAGGGTAGGGGGGGGTTAGAGGGGCAGAGTCAGTCTTTTTATATGGGGAGAAGGGCTGGGAAAGAGATCAAGGGGATGTCAGTGCTGGGGGTGAGGAACAGCACTGTCCTCTGTGTGTTTGCAGGATTTTGCTCGCATTCCTAACTTCTAGCTCCTGGTGCCAGCAACGTGGAACATGCCAACAGCAAGGAGCTAGAAATCCGAAGTGCAAAAACACAAAGGACAGTGCTCAAAATCCGTAAGCACTGTCTTTTGTGTGTTGGTGGGATTTTGCTTGCACTTCGGATTTCTAGCTCCCCAGTGCCGGCATGCGCCACTTTGCCGGCAATGGGGAGCCAGAAATCCTGAATGCAGGCAAAATCCTGCGAACACAGAAAGGACAGTGGTCAAGTCGGTGAGGATCTCAGGGCTTCGACGTGAGCACTGTGGTGTTCCTGCCAAATTCTGTATGACATCTAGTTGCCAAAATGGCTTTGTACTGAAACGTTAGTTGGGGAAACGGGCAAATGCTGGTGCAGCGCATGGCTTAATGTTTCAGCTGGATCCCTGTGCAGGCGCCATGGCTCAGTACAGTCTGATTGAAGCTGACTGTGTGGATGTATCTGCTTTCTCTATGCATTGGTTGGTTCCTCTGAAGTGACCTCACTTTCGAGGCATCAGAAAATAAACACAGCAGGTGAATAGACCTGTGCAGCAAGCATCACATGGCCCTTATGAGATTAGTTCTTCGCTCTGTCCACTTAAATAGGTTCTCCCCTTTCAATCAACACTTGAATGGTCATTTTAAAAATGATTTTCCATAGGAACCTTTTTTTAAAACACTATCAATAACATTTTTGAGTGAACTACCCCTTTAAAGAGGAACACAGATCAATGTGACGCATGGATTTACATTGTATTCAGCAAAAGAAAGATCAAACATATTCTGAAAACAGATTTTCCACACTAAAATGCATGGTATCTTTCACATTCAAAGATGGCAGCTAGTTTCGGCTTGTTTCTGGAGAGCTTCCTTAGAGACAGTTATCCAAGATGGCCGCCTCCATGGAAGAGTTCAAAGAGTTCCGAGATGGGCAGGAAATGGGTGGGATTAGCCATAGGGATTAGCATGGCTAGGGGCAGGGAATGGGAGGGATTCAATAACCGAGCAACTGTGTATCCCTCCGCAAATGTCATCTCCATTGAAATGCATTACAGACCCTCATTCAAAGTCCATATTTGAAGCTCTTATGTTAAAGCTCTTACTTTAATGAGAATAGTTTTGGCTTAAAGGTTGCACTTTCAGCACCACCTAATAGCCCAAACTAAAAAGAGTACAATACAAACAAACCCTTAAACGTACACACCAAGATAACTATTTCAAACAGAAGTAGGATAGGAGTATGACAAGCATATTTTGAGCACAAAAGTCTAAAAGGCTTGGGCAAAGAAGAGGAGTATTTTTCGCATTCAGTTTTAGAATTGGTATGTAAAGAAGTGTGAAGGACATCTGGTGGCGCCGTCTGCTAAGTGGGAAAAAAAAACATTGGACGATAGCAGCCACAAAAATTCTAGAAGCCGCACTGCTAGAATGTCTGAAAAGTACAAACTCATCATCCTAAGGCATGAAGCCAGAACGAAGACAGACAGACAGCAACCAAGAAGAGGACAGAAGCAGAAACACGGAAGCAGAAACAAAGAAATAAAGAATCAAAGAAACAAAGCAAGAAAGAAAGAAAGTACAACAAACAGCTCGTGATCAACAATCTGCAAACAAAAGCTGAACCAACAGATTCTGTCTTTGTAAAATCAATACATTTTGATAGTATACAAAGTAAATACATTTTTTTTTAAAGTGTTTTTTGGAAATAATGTGTGGTAAAGGCATTTGCTATAGCTGTAACATCCCACAAAATATAGTATACCAAAAAAATATGGTTTAATGTGGAAATGTCTTTTGCAAGATGGTCAGCAGAATGTGCCCCTTTTTTGCAGGCTGTTTTTTTTTCTTATGTTTCTCTTATTGAAGAGACCCATCCCCAATCCCTCGTGTTTCCCATTCCTATCTTTTTTCTCCCCAGATATTATTTTGACTACTGGTCAAGTCCTAAAAAAAAAGTGGGGGGACTCGTTAACATACTAATTGAATGTGCCATCACTAGAGATTAACAAATCAAGGTGCCCTCTGAAAAAAGTGGTGGGACTCTGTCCACAAGTGTGTACCCTCGACTTGAGCCCTGATTTTGACCATTTCTTCAAAATATTCTGGTTGCAATTATTTGTTTAAACTCTCACATTCACCTGCAACGTACTTGGTCGAGTTACTTGCTTTGGGCTACATTGCCAGTCTGCTTAGCCCTGGACTATTTGGCCACGTTGAAATGCATGCACACTTTAAAACTGAAAGACGAGGTTCGTGTAGAGGCTGGTGCCACCAAATTGAGTCACTTGACTTGAGTGGTGTTCACTGTTAGACTGAGCACTGCAATTTCGTCATCACTATTATTGTGCATACGAACACACTTTGCACATTTCCATGATGTCCACTTAGCATATATTGCAGTTCCCACAGATTCCCAGTATGTGCACTTTGCTGTCGGAAAGTTCCTAATGGGTCAGTTGTTGTTCTCATTCTGTCAACGCTGTTGTGTTGATCCTCTAATATTGAAATGCTGGTCAAAGCAAAGAAAATTCATCGACATTGATCGACATTAAGGAGTTTGATAGTCGGAAAAAAGAATGTTTTCCTAAACATATAAAAGGACCACAACGACTATGAAGCTACGAACGACCGTCACTGTCCACTCTGTTTCATTGCACACTTTGCAATTGTATTTTTTTTAATCGATTTAGATATTAACACTTCATTTTCCAATAATACCCCACTTTAGCACAGATTGCCACTCCATGTATGTGCTGGTATAGTATGAACACTTTCTACGTTTCAAAAATGTTGTGCCTAGCGTGCAGGCACAGCTATTGTTTGATTATCCTTCTTTACTATATGTATTACAATGTGGGCAGTGGGTTCAAGTTCTTTGTCTCCTTGTGGGATTAAGTTCCTTGCCCTGCTTTAAATGGTGTAGGATGTCTAAGGCTAGTCAAGTGTCTGGAGGATGGAAGGAGGGCCAGGGGACGATTGTTGGACCTTCTTGCAACAGTGCCTTCCCACTGATTACAGTGGTTTGTAAGGTGGGAGCCTTCCACAGGTCACGCTAGTTTAACGCTGCAACCAAAACATTTGACAGGTGGAAGATTCTAAATAACACGGAACTACTGTCATTGTTCTGGACAAGCCTCCACAGCATTCTCTTTCAGCACATCTGCATTATTTTAGAAGAGGACCATCCATATGCAAATCAGTCTTGGTTCTTTAAACTATGGAAGAAGCTCTGACTCACCTGCTAGGCAATGTCCCCTCCAGGGACATCTGTTGGGGGGTCGCCAGGGGTTGCCAGAGCGACCCCTGGGGCATCCTTTGCTACCCCTGTGGTCTCCCTATCGACCCCTAAAAAAGAAAATTATTTCACCTTTTTTCTTTTTTTTACATTGAAGCTCCTGGGCTGTGGCCAGTGCCATGTGGCTCTTTGTTTCTTGAGTGGCTGGTATTTTTGTTGAGGCCTCTTAAAAAAAAAACAGGGGGTTCCACACAAGTGTAACACTTTGAGCAGTGACCCTAAATAAGAAAGAATAGGAATAACAAATAATGTGTCTTTCTGGATTTCTATGCAATGCTAGACTCATTAAAGGGGTGAAAGGTTGTGTTCTATCGCTTCCCATGATGTCACTTCATGGTGGGGTCAAATGGCATCACTTCCTGTGATGTCATCAGCGGTCAAGTGTCATGTGATGTCACGTCGCTACCCCTGGCATTTTGGTGAAATTACGTCCCTGGTCCCCTTTGCATGGAAACACAAGCAACCCAGACATGTTTGAGCCTTTCTGAGTCTCATCAGTGAGATATGCTTATTTCCCTAGGCAGAGCGAGCAAGGGACCAAAGTGTGGGCATACCTGGTCATTTAGGGAGACAAGCCGTAACCAAAAAAGGTGATGGGTTGAAAGTTATTAATTAAACGTAACCACAGGCATTGCACTGGTCAACCGTCTACACCATCGTTTTGAAGCCAATGGCGTTGAAATATACCAAGAGTTACTAGTGATCTCTTGCAGAAGGGATGTGACCTAGCAGTTCTGGCTGGACCTCCGCTTTAGGGGTGGAGTCCAAGTCTGGTTTACGTTTGGTCTTTCTCCTGCCGTAATGGCTTGGTAGGCTGAAAAATGATGTTCTGGAGGGTTTCCCAGAGCAATCCCAGAGGTTATCAACAATTCAAAACTTTCCTGCCATCAACCTTCAGTTTTGTCAATGTCACTGCAGGCAGGCCAGGTCCGGCCAGATGTGGGTCCTGAACCTGCTGTGCATGGGAACCATAAACTACACCTCATGGATGATGCACAATGATGCTGAATCCTGTTTGGGGTTTCTCGTGATCTTGTGCAGAATGGATCTGACCTAGCTGTATGTGAGTTGAACTGGCCCCTTTGAAGTGGGAAGAAGCCTGAATACTGTAATGGCATGTCAAGCTGAAACAGGGTCTGGAGGGCTTCTCTAAGTAATGGCCAAGGTTATGATTACCTGTGTACTTTCCAGCCATCAGCCTTCAATTGTATTCCTGTGCTGCTGCAGCCATTTTGCTGCACCACACTGATTTGAAATGGCCCACTTTTCAATATCATTTTCAAAACACTGGACTACATATTTTTGTGTTGGATTGTCACTCTAACAGGCGTGAACGTACTGCTTGCTGGGGGTATAGGTTGTGCACACATGGCCATATAAACATGCCAGCGTCACTGCAATTCAGAGAGACTCAGGTTGATACCACATTTAAAATACATGTTCATGCTGATACCTGTTAGCGCTGTGATGCTATGCTCTCTGCAATGCACGCCATTACAAAATGCCCACAAAGTAAAACTTTAGTAGTGACGTCAAACTAAGCTCTTGAGTACGGTTCTTGATGCTCCGGTTGCATACGGTGGTGTCAGGATCATGTGTGAGATTCACTGCGGGGCCAGGAGGATATCTCAGGGGCAACGCCATCGTGTTGGAAGCGAGACAACGCATAGCAACACAGGTTCGTTTCATCTGGGCAAAACTAACCAATTACAATTAGAAACGGATATGACGTTCTCAAACTGTTTCGTAGTTCTCCCCATTCCTTGCCTTTTTATATGGATAAAGATGACATTGGGCAAGTAACTGCAAGTGTTGTAAGAAAACTGCAGTGTAGTCAAACAAATCAATGAATGCGTAGATTTGTTGAAAAGGTTATGCCGGCCTATCCATCCCGGGTTCTCACAGTCTGTGATCTTATGCATTTATGATCACAAGGAAATGTGAAAAGACAATGTAGAAATAAAATGATCTTATCTCTATCACATTTGCCTCTTAAGGTTGTACATGGAGCTTATTCAGCCCTACAGAGACTCTGCATACCAGCCTTCTTTACTCCCCTAAAACAGGCAAGTACTCCCAATGAAGTAAAAGGAGGAAAACAACTGACAGGTAGGAGCCTGCCCTGTGCTGCTACCTACACTGCTCCACATGTATGTTTGAATCACGGGTCCCAGCAGAGCAGTGCCACAGGATTGAGCTTCACTAATCTTACTGCATGATCTGAAGTGGAGTTTTAAGGTAGACATACATCTTTTGCTTGACTTGCTAGGTGAAAGGATGTATGGAACAGAGAAAGATGTTCCTTCATATAGAGACCTACAAAGCTAGCTAAACCTCACTGACTGAATCTCAGAGCAGGGTCAATGCGCCTCTTCCTCAACTGCGTCCTTCCTTCATTCTTCCCCAATACTCCTTTCACCCCCTCACTCCCGTCCAAACTGCTAAACATCCTAAAAACAGCCTCCAGCATTGCTACTTCCAAGGTCCTCAACGAGGTGGACGTAAACCTGTGATTCTTGATCACCCTTCTTTTCTCATTCCTTCACCTCACCACTCCTTCCATCTCTGGGGGCTGCCCTGGCTCCTTCCCCCGGCCTGCTTGGAGACATGCCCAACTATCTTCATCTGCTTGATTCTACCTCCAGAGTCTAACAATGCAGTAAGAACCTATATTTCTGGTTTATCATGTATGGGACTTCCCACGAAATATCGCCTTAATGATATGCCTCAGAGTAATACAAATGAATCGAAAAAAGAAAATCAAACACCATTTGTTTTAGGGTTAAAATATATTTGTACTCGCCCAAAAAACATTACCATCGCGAACATGAATTACTTTTGTACACCTTAAAAAAATATAAATGTATTTCTGAGGCTTGTGGAATCTGCTTAGATCACATGCTGTGCATAGGTCGACATCTAGTGGAAGCTTCAGAGTATTACAGTTTGTTTTTCGAAACTCGGAAATAGGCGTTGACGCAGGGCATGCCAGTAATACTATCCCTAGTGTGACGTCCACTGTACCCATGATCCCTCACGCGTGTAGGACCCTCAGATTGTTTTTTTCCGCCATACTTGATGGAAGCATTCTGTGGAGTTCCCTGGCTTTCAGCCAGATTTTGCTAAATATCATAATATTGCCCTGTTTCTTCCACTCCCTCGTCGAGTCATCGAAGTTCGACGCCGGCCTGGAGAAGAAACAACCGTCGAGAGCTGCACGACGGACTTTGGGCCTCGGAAGGCCTCTGGCCTCGGCCTGGGCCTTGGAAGGCCTATGGCCTCGGCCCTGCAAGTATGGAGAGTGGGGGTGGAAACATACTCTACACTCTAATATTTTCCAACACACACTAGCCCGCTGCCACAGGGTGCGTATGGAGGGTACCCCTTTCAAATTTTGCCCCAAGTGCACCCGCAAGCATGCTTGCGGTTGACAAACACGCCACCTGTAATCTCTGCTTGCCGAGGGACCACCCCGAGGTGAACTGTAGAGTGTGCAGCCGGTTCAAGGCTAAGACACTAACGGACCACTCGACCAAACGTTGGGCCCACCACGCCAGGCAACGCGAGGCCATGGAAGCGGAGGGCACCTTCAGTGATGGCAGCGATGCCGTACTTTCGGACGGCGAGGGCAAGGAGGTGTCGAAAGACGCCCAAGCGCAAGTCCTTGACCTTGGAAAACTGTCCGGCAGGGCAGTTATGGGGAACTCACCCTGCGACCCGAGCGCTACCCACACCACTTCCACACCTAAACACTCGAAGCCCAACTGAGACTCGAGGCGCGTGTCGAGTTCTCGGAAAGAGGCACACAAAGAGCGGTCCACCGAATAGGTGTCCTCTGGGCATTCTCGGTCAAGATCACCTCACAACACCAGGCAATCATCCACAGTTGCCAAAAGTGCCTCACTCACCAAAGTCATGGAGGTACGCTCGTCAGAAGATGAAGCCGACCGCCAGCCCCAGGCCGCACACCAGGAGTCTGCTACAGCAGACAGTTTGGCGGCTGCTTCCGAACCCTGACGTCCTCACTCAAAGGAAAGGGACACTACCCCCGAATCTCGACGCCAGGCGTCGAAAAGCACTGAGAGGGTGAAAACACCAGGGAAACACTCTTCCACTCATGGGGAAGGGGGGAAACAGCAGAAGAAACCATCTCACCCTTCTTCTGCACCACAGTTACATAAAGACAGTTCCAAGTCTTCTGATAAGCATCTAGCCAAGACTCCTGCACATGCCCATAGGTCCAGTCAAGTCATAGAAGGGGAACCCTCTCAAGAAAGGGTCATTCCCAGCTCCAAAAAATGGACCAGTGAGGATATAGACAGGGTTATAACTAGAATGTCCTCCCTAGGAGACTTCTACTCCACGAACCCAGAACACTTCCTCACCTATACCCCTGACGGTGCTACTCCCTCAGGATCTAGGGACCCGCAGCCCCCTGGTAAGAAACCTCGGTTTGAGACCCCAACGCAAGGTCTGTCTTCAGACCCTTTTTACATCCAGCCTTACACCCAGTATAGTGAGGATCCACTACAGGATGAGGATCCAGACTTGGTGACGTTGGACGACCAAACTGGGGTGGACTATTATGGGGACGACGAGGACCAAGATGAGGAGGAAGATGACCCAGAAGTCTACATAATAGACTCCCCTGTATGGGTATCAGGTAATATTATCCCCATATATATGGTCGCCGTAAATAATATCGCCAGGAAAAGGTTGTGGCGATATTATATGGGTGACCATATATATGGGGACAGGGGCAAAAAAAATAAATAATAATAATTAAAAAAAAAACTAATTTGGGGGTTGCGGGGGTGTCCCCCGCATGTTCCATGCAATGTTACCACACAAAACGGCAATTTTTCCGCGATATTTTTGCATGACGAGGTTTTTGTTGCGACATTATTACATGGAACCCCTGTATGAAATGATATATTTTATTTGTATCGCGCTCATACACAGGTGTTTCAGAGCGCAGCTAGGCAAGAGAGGGGAAACAATGGAGAACACAAAAACAACAACGATCTTACTAGGCCCAGTGACATTGGTAATGCACAAGTGCATGGGACGGGGAAAGGGGAAAAGTGCATGGAAGGGGGAGAGTGGAAAGTGCAGAGCAGAGGAGAGGAGAATAATAAATAAAAAATAGAAAGCAGGCAATAAACAGTGATAGTGCAGCCAGCATGTGGCAAGTGCTGTGTTTATGGCGACAGACTGGATAAGTCTGATAAGTGCAGAGAAGAAGAAAATGGGGCGGGGGGTTGTATGGGTACAGATACAGTCCATCCAGTGCAAGGGGTGGCCGGGAGGCAGTGCAGGAGGGTGGCAGGGTGAGCAGGTACCTGGAACCAGAGGAAAGAGGATGGCCAGGTGCACAGTGCCAACAGAGAGCGGGTCAGCAGGGGAGAGGGGGAGAGAAGGCAGAAACAAAGAGGAAGGTCTTTAGGTGCTTCTGGAACCGGAGATGGTTCTCCTCAAGTTTTAGAGTGGCAGGGAGGCTGTTCCAGAGGGAGGCCCCAGCCGAAGATAGAGATCTACCCCCAGCTTGTTTCTTTGAAAAACGATTAACCCGGAGGGAGTTAGAGGTAGAGGAGCGAAGAGCTCGAGAGGGGAGGTATTTGCGGAGGGATAGCTGAAGATATTTTGGACCCAGGCTCCAGAAAGCCTTGTGGACAATGCAGAGGGTTTTGAATTTAATCCTTGCATCCACTGGGAGCCAATGGAGAGATTTCAGAGCTGGAGAGATACGATCCCAGGGCTTGAGGCCAAGGACAAGACTTGCAGTCCTGTTCTGGATAAGTTGCAGAGGGCGGAGAGTAGAGGCAGGTAGATTTAGAAAGAGGATGTTACAATAGTCCAACATAGAGAGAACCAGAGCTAGAGAGACAGTGAGCTTCTGAGGGAAGGAGAGGAAAGGCAAAGTACCTCTGAGGAGGTGCAGTAGGATGTTTGACTTTTTAGAGACCTCAGCGATATGGGCGGAGAAGGAAAGTGTTGTGTCAAAGATGACCCTGAGGTTATTAGCCTCGCAGGTAGGGGTAGGGGGCGGGCCAAGGGATGCAGGCCAGAGAGTGAGGGAAAAGGATGGAGATGGTGTGCCGATGAGGAGGATCTCAGTCTTGCTGGCATTCAGACAAAGATCATTGGCGGCACACCAATCTTGAATGGCGGTTAGGCAGTCAGAGATGAGAGATGTGGAGGAGGTGGATGAGGGCAGCCGGAAAATGAGTTGTGTCGTCAGCGTAGCACTCGAAATTTGAGCAGAAAATGGCAATGCAGTGGGCAAGAGTTGCCAGGTATTGGTTTAAAAACCAGGGTGAGAGGTTAGAACCCTGGGGAACTCCGCAGGTAGAGAGGAAGATAGATGATAGGAAGGACCCGAGTTGGACCTGGGAGGGTCGATCAGAGAGAAAAGAGGTCAGTCAGGCCAGAGTCTGATCAGTGATACCCAGGTTATCACAGAGCCGGTTGAGCAGGATGGTGTGGTTGACCGTGTCGAAGGCAGAAGAGAGATCAAGAAGGATGAGGACAGAGGGAATGTTGGAGTTCAGATTGGAGAGCAGATCTTCACGGATGTTCAGGAGAGCAGTTTCCGTGCTTCTGGCTGCTCTGAACCCAGACTGGTGGTCATGAAGACAGCCAACAGAATCTGAATGTAGGTTAAGTTGAGAGATGGCCAGCTTTTCCAGGAGTTTGCCCAGAAAGGGGGTAATGGAAATTGGGCAATAGTTAGCCGGACAGGAAGGATCAGCTGTGGGTTTCTTGAGAAGAGGATGCACAAGGGAGTGCTTCAGATTGGAGGGGAAGGATCCTGAGGCAAAGGAGTGGTTGCAAAAATCAGCAAGGGCCGGAGCAAGGGTGTCAATGTGGTCTTTGATGGTTTTAGAGGAACAGGGATGAACCTGTATTGATGAGGCTTTCATAGATCGGACTTGTCTAGCGACCTTGTCAGGGGAGAAAATCGGAAAGGAAGAGAATGACGGTGGGGGGGTGGTTAAAGGGGGTCTGAAAGCACAGACTGAGGGGGAATAGGAGGGGCAAGAGAAGAGAGGGTGGACAGGATGTCCTGGGTTTTTGAGATAAAGTGCAAGGCAAGGGCATTGTAGAGAGCCTGGGAGGCAAGAGGAGGGGTGGAGACTGCCGCAGGGTTGGCAAGCTCCTTCGGCTGAGTTGTTAGATGCCGCAGAGACACGGGCTTGAATGTGGACTCTCTTCTTAGTCCGGACAAAGAGTCGGTAATGCCTTTGGAGCAGGCGACAGGCCAGTTTGTCAGAGGTTGAGCAAGAAGCCCTCCATTTCCTCTCAGACGCCCTACACTTTCATGTAAGTGTAGCTAGGTCGGAGTCATACCAGGATTTGCAATTGGCTTTGGGCTTCAAACGAATCCTCATGACAGGGGCAAGAGCATCAAGAGTGTCGGAGATAGAAGAGTAGAGAAGGGACAGGGTAGTGTCTGGGTGAGAGTCAGCCAGAGGAGGGGGAGGAGGAGAGAAGGTTGCTGCGAAAGCCTCAGCTGACACATGCTTCATGGGTCGGATGTCCGTGAAAGTAGGCGGCAGTGCTGGGTGGGATTGGCTTGGGGCGAAGAGAGTGAGATATGGGAGGAGTGGAGGCAGTGGTCACTCCAGGAGAGAGGAGTGGTCTGAGGGATAGAGAGAGGCAGGCCAGAGGAGATCATGACATCAAGTGTGTGTCCAGCAGAGTGCGTTGGGCCAGAGGGAAGGATAGAGCGGGACAGTGAGTTGCAGAGGTTTCGAAAGAGCAGAGATGAGGGACAGGGAGAATCGAGGTGAATGTTAAGGTCACCAAGGAGGAGGAGTTGAGTGGTAGAGGCCAGGAGGGAGGAGGAGAGGTCAACCCATTCAGAGAGAAAAGAGGTGATTTGCCCGGGGGGGCGGTAGAGAGTAGCAACAGTAAGAGAGTATTTGGGAGAGAGTGAGAGCCTGCAGACAAGGCATTCAAAAGAGGAGTAAATCTGAGTGGGAATGATAGTGGCAGAAATCCACTCAGGAAAGATAAGGGCTATGCCCCCTCCAGGTCGAGTAGATCTGGGTGCAGAGAGGATCTTGTAGCCATCAAGGAGTCGAGTGTCGAAGCTCGTGACAGAGCTGGCCGTGAACCATGCCTCTGTGAGACCGAGTACATCTAGGTCCAGTTCTTCAAGGAGGTGGCAGATGTCATAGGAGTGTTTGACAGCTGAGCGAGAGTTGAGAGTGGCTAGAAGAAGGAGGTTGTCAGCCTTAAAGACCTTCCGGGGAGGGGTACAAATCACAGGTACGCCCTACAGAGTTGTGGAGGTAGCCTGAAGAGTGGACGAGGAGGGGGGAAAATTGGGCAAGGTAGCCAAGGAGTGAGAGGAGGGGACAGCTGGAGATGTGAGGAAGTTAATGAGGTGAGGGAAACGTCTATCGAAGAGGAGGAGATTGGGCTGAGGACCTTGGACCATGACAGTGCCATTTAGGTAGACATTAAGGATGACTCTGGAGGAGTCAAAGGAAGCCATGAGGACATCCCAGCGAGTGCCGCCATTTATGGGAGAGGAGGAGACAGGACACAGCACAGAGATCATATGGGGGGTCCATAGATCCGGCGAAGGAACAACAAAGAGGATGTCGGTGAGGGTCTGTCTGGAGGAAGCGCTGGTATAGGTATAAGCAATAGGGAGACCAGGGTTGGAGGCCAAGATATCCTTTTTGAATTTCTTTTTTCCAGACTTAGTGAGAAGGGCAGGATAGTTGATAGAGAAGCAGTTGGAGTAGATGGGAGAAACAGAAAGCGTCATGATTGGAAAAAGAGGAGGCAGAGGAAGGAGTAAGCAAGCCAAGCAGTATTGAAACAGTCACTGGGCTAGCAGGTTACACTCAATGGCCAAAGTAAGATGCAGAATTACAAATGCAAAAATTACACCCAAGTTTGACTTTCAAATAAATGCAAAATTACACCCAAGTTTGACTTGCAAAAATAAATGGGAGACCAGCGGTTATGGAATTTAGAATGGTAATCAGATGGTAATGAAGAGTATAGATAAGGCTTCGAATGAGTACATAACAGGGAGAGTAAAGAGTACCATCCGAGGAGGATGTAGACGTAGACCAAGAGGGAGGGGAACTAACCCAAACAGAATATGGTAGGAGAGTCATGGCAGTCCAATAGTCCAAGGGTAGCAGCATCACCGAGGTTTTGGGCTGTTGCAGCCTGTGAGAGCAGACAGGCAAGCTGACAGGGCCTTAGAAGTGGGCCTTAGACTGATTGGGCTGGCTAAAAGCCTGCCGGCCCCTCATTGGTCCAGAAATGCTAACTCCCCACCAATCAGGGAGCAGGACGGCAGAAGGTGCCCAGATCAGCAGAGCCTCCCTAGTAGAGAGGGCCCAGGCGGCCATGTTGAAAGCACCGCATGGTGCAGAGAAATGCAGGCAGGGAGGCTTCAAAACAGTTGCAGGGCAGCAGGTTTCCACAAAATAAAACGGACTGGAGCGCGTTTGTGCGGCGCTCTCATTAGGGCAGATGTAAAAATATTTATTTTCAAAAATGCCAACATTTTTGATTTTTTTCAGAAAATTTGCAAATATTTTTCAGGATGCAGCTGGGGTGCAGGATAAATGCACCTACCTTGCCCTGGGGGTTTAGGAGCAGCAAGGGCCTTGAGCCGAGCTCCACAGATGAAATGGAATGTTGCAGGAGAAGGAAGGAGCGTTTGTAGACCAGGTGCTCCGTCGCGTAGTGCAGAATGAAAGCAGCTCAGATGTGGAGGGGCCGGCTAAGCCTGCCGGTCCCTCATTGGTCCAGAAATGCTAACTCCCCACCAATCAGGGAGCAGGATGGCAGAAGGTGCCCAGATCAGCAGAGCCTCCCTAGTAGAGAGGGCCTAGGCGGCCATGTTGAAAGCACCGCATGGTGCAGAGAAATGCAGGCAGGGACAGGCAGTGAGGCTTTAAGTGCAGGGCAGCAGGTTTCCACAAAATAAAACTGACTGGAGCACGTTTGTGCGGTGCTCTGATTAGGCAAAGAACCTCAAGTTACCGACTCTCCAGTCGACAACTAGCCCCTCCTAAATGAAGTTTTAACTAGAGTGGCAGAACACTTCCGCATAGACACTCAGGGAGCACAGGAGGAGAGAGACTTTGCTGAGGAACTAGTGGGAGAAAAGAAACCCATTGCCCAAGCCATTCCAATTCTCAAATCCATCCAACGGAGAATTAATCCTTCCCTTCTCAATCCTAACCTCACCAGGGCAGTAAACCCCAGAATCGAGAAATTGTTCAGGGCAGCCCAATCAGACCCGCTTTACATAAGGGGTCAACTGAAGCCTGACTCCCTGGTTGTTACTAATACCCGGAAGAGGGCAGGAACACCTCTATCATCATCTGAGGCTCCCCCCGACAAGGTGAGCAAGAAAATCTACGGGTTGGGAAGGAAGGGATTCTCCACTTACGCTTATCAGGCAAGTATTGCCAACTCCGCCACTCTGCTGGTTAGTTAAAACTGACACCAGTGGGGGCAGGTAGCTGCCCGCAATGACTCCGCACCAGAACCATTAAAGGGCCAGTTGGCCCAGGTCGCGTCGGAGGGGAGATCCGTGTCCGGTTGCATCCTTAAGGCAACCTTTGATGCCGCAGATAACGCGGGCAGGCTAATAGCAGAGAGCACTGTTATTAACAGGCATCCTTGGTTAAGACAGTCAGGGTTTAAACCCGAGACACAAGCATCCTTAATCGACATGCCGGTGGAACCTAATCTACTGTTTGGCAAAGCGGTAGGGGATGCATTAAAGATGCCAAAGACGAGTATGATACTCTGAAATTCCTGGAACAATTGACCAACAATCCCCCCTAATCAAAGAGGCAATGGTAATTTTCGTCGCCCACGCGGCCAAAATTCACAAAGAGGCTCCAATTATACACAGGGGCAGGGTACATCATGGGGTAACAACCAGCAGACTACCCAAAGTTACAGCAGAGGAAACAAGAGAGGCCGTGGTAAAGGTAGAGGCAGCCCCAGCAGAGGCGGCACGTCTCCCGCAAAACAGTGACGCCGCGCTCAGGGTCCCTTCTCACGCATCCCCTGTAGGGGAACGCATTTCCAACTTCACCCAAGCTTGGGAAGGGATCACATCAGACAGATGGGTGCTGTCCACAGTGTCCGCAGGATACTGCATAGAACTGCTCGAGCGTCCCCGAAACCACCCTCCACGTCAAAAGATACGTTCCTTGGACCACCAAAAGATCCTGCTTGAGGAGATCGTCAATCTTCTAGCAAAGGACGCGATAGAACTTGTCCCGGGCAACCAGGTAAACAAGGGTATTTATTCAACTTACTTCCTTGTGCCAAAAAAAGATTTGACAATGCACCCAGTATTAGACTTACACTCTGCAAACAAGTATGTCAAGCCCCAAAAGTTTTGCATGACTACTCTCCAAGAGGTAATCCCACTCCTATAAAAGGGGGATTACATGGCAACATTGGATATGAAAGATGCTTATTTTTATATTTCCATGTTCCCAACGCACAGAAGATTCTTGCGTTTCAAGGTGGACAGTCAGCACTACTAGTTAAAGGTGCTGCCTTTCGGTATAGCCTCGGCTCCAAGAGCATTCACCAAGATACAGGCGGTGGCGGCGGCACACCTGCGCAGGGAGGCAATCCCGGTGTACCCATACCTGGACGACTGGCTCATCACGGGAGAGACCCCAGTAATTTGCAGGTCAAACATTCAAAGAACGATCGACCTCCTCTTCGAATTGGGTTTCTCCATAAACGAGAAAAAATCAAGTCTGGTGCCAAGCATCTCCAAACAGTTCTTAGGAGCTGTCTTAGACACTCAAGAGGGGTTGGCCTTTCCATCAGAGGAAAGAATTCGGAATCTACTACTGCAAATTCCTTTTTACCAGCCCGGTCGCCAGATAATGGTGCGCAAAGCGATGCATTTGCTAGGCATGATGGCGTCATGTATTTACCTGGTCCCCCACGCGCGCCTGCACATGCGACCCATGCAAGAATGGTTGGCGAAACAGTGGTCTCAGGCAAGTGGTCAGTGGGATGATCTAGTGGTCGTTTCGACAACACTTGTTCAAAGTCTTCACTGGTGGACAAGAAAGAACCTGTCAAAGGGGAAACCCTTCTACGATCCAGAAGTACAGGCTGTAGTCACTACAGACGCATCCCTGTCAGGGTGGGGAGCATACCTCCTCCACCACACAGCTCAGAGTCTGGTCTCACACAGTAGCCAAGAATCATATCAATCTGCTAGAGCTTCTGGCAGTATTCAGAGCGCTTCAGGCGTTCAAGCCCCACCTGTTGAACCTGTTAGTGCAGATCCTGACGGACAGCACAACAGTGATGTTTTACTTAAACAAACAGGAAGGGACCCGTTCGCCAAATCTGTCCAAGCTTGCCCAGAAAATTTTGAGATGGGCACTCAGATGGAACATTTACCTTGTCATCTCAACATGTTCCAGGGGATCTCAATTCGCTAGCGGACGCTTTGAGCAGAGATCCCCTCCCAAGAGAACACGAATGGTGTCTACTCAGAGAAGTCGTAGAAGACATCTTCTCACTGTGGGGTTTCCCCACTACAGACCTATTCGCCACAAGCAAAAACAGGCAATGCCCAGGATTCACATCCAGGTTCCCCCAGCCAGACTCCAAGGGGAACGCCCTGTGGATGAACTGGTCAGGGATGTTTGCCTACGCTTTTCCACCAACCCCTATCATGAGGAAGTTGGTCAACAAGATGCACAGGGAATTGATGATGCTCATCCTAGTTGCTCCCATGTGGGTGAGGCAACTGTGGTTCCCACACCTACGCAGACTAGCGCTATGCGAACCCATCAGACTCCCGTGCTGGTACAACCTACTGTCCCAGCACCAAGGTCAAACAGTGCATCCTCAACCCAGCTCAATGAACCTGGCAGCATGGCTCCTGAAGTCATAGAGTTTGGACATCTCAATTTACCACAGAGATGTATGGACATCCTAAAGGAATCTAGGAAACCTAACACGAGGCAATGTTATTTTGATTAATGGAAAAGATTTGTTATCTGGTGCCAGAATAAGCAAATCAACCCGGTTGATTGCACTCCTTCCAATATTGTGTACATGCTCCACCTTCTGGATGCAGGGCTGGTATTTAACTCACTCAAGGTACATCCGGCAGGGCCGTCAGCCTACACCACTTCCCACAACAAGGATTCGTGGTGGAAAGTGCCAGTGGTTAAAGCCTTCATGGAAGGGGTAAAGAGACTCCACCCTCCAATTTCAAACCACCACCTGGTTGGGACCTTAATGTGGTGCTTGCTAAGCTCATGGGCCCACCCTTTGAACCCATGCATAAAGCCAGTCTCAAACACCTGACCTATAAAACTGCCTTGTTAGTAGCCATTACATCCATAAGAAGGGTCAGTGAAATTCACGCTCTGTCAGTGCAGGATACTTTCTTTACTGTTCATAAGGATAAACTGGTTCTACGAACATACCCTAGGTTCTCACCTAAGTTTATTTCTAAATTCCACGTTAACCAGTCCATCGAGCTTCCGGCCTTCTTCCAAGAACCCAAAAGCTCTCCTGAGGTGAAACTACACACTCTAGATGTGCGAAGAGCGATCCTCTACTATGTAGACAAGACCAGACCGCTAAGGAAAACAGACCAACTGTTCGTCTCTGTAGCTACAGGCAGAGAAGGAGATCACGTCTCTAAAGGTGCCATCTCCAAATGGATAGTCAATTGTATCCAACTATGTTACTCCTTTTCTGAAAAGACTCTGCCTTTTACTCCAAGAGCCCACTCTACAAGAGGCATTGGGGCCACTCTGGCTTTCATTGCAAATGTACCCCTTGACACCATTTGCAAAGCAGCTACATGGAGCTCTATTCACACTTTTACTCTACTACTGCATTGACACTCATTTCAAGACAGATACTCAAGTGGGACAGGCGGTTCTAAGACATCTATTTGCTCATGACCCTTCTCACATCCCACCTCCTTCTGCTAACACTGCTCGCTAATCTATGCACAGCATGTGATCTAAGCAGATTCCACAAGCCTCAGAAGGGATACATTACTCACCGTAATCATATTTCTGATGCTTGTATCTGCTTAGATTCACATGCGACCCGCCCTTCCTCCCCTCTGAGAGGAGGCGCTTGTAGTCTTATCTTATCTTTCTATCTATCTGCTTGGATAATCTGTACTCGCGCTACTCTTCATGCTACCTCATGTCAGAAAAAATACAATCTGAGGGTCCTACACGCTTGAGGGATCATGGGTACAGTGGACATCACACTAGGGATAGTATTACTGGCACGCCCTGTGTCGACGCCCATTTTCGAGCTTCGAAAAAAAAAAAACTGTAATACTCTGCAGCTTCCACTAGATGTCGGCCTATGCACAGCATGGGAACCTAAGCAGATACAAGCATCAGAAATACGATTACGGTGAGTAATGTATCCCATATATTTTATTCCCAACTTTAAGGAATAAGTAGTAAAATACTCTGACTTCAAAATCTTATCTGAAGGGCTGAGGTTACGAAGGACACAAAAAACAGCAGGTGTGAAGGACAAGTGTTAGGTCCTTTTTCGAAGTTCAGAAGTGATCTTTTAACTGAGCAGATACAATGGACTGGGAGCCATTACTTTTAAAACAGTTGATTAAATCGTTTGCAACTTTTCAGATAGGAGTGACACATGCTGTCTATTGCCTCCATTAATGCTTCCCCAGCAGGCTTTTTTCTTTCAATTGACCCGATCCAAACCTTTATTTGATATACACTAATGGCATAAAGTGCTTGCGAAGATCGCAAATGTTGCTTCACTTCGTTATAATTTTATCGTCTGTCAATTTCCCAGCCACAAATACATCCCATTCGTCTCTTTTTCAAAATTTTTGCAGCACTTTCTTTTTCTATACAATTCTGGCCTTCATTTTGTGAACTGCTTTTAATCCCTGAAACAATTACAAAGTCGAAGCTTTTGTCCTGCTGACGGGGACTGCTTTGTTACTGCAGGCCTCCTCCATGTCCCAGGCAAAGAAATTTGCGCTGGGATCCTCATAGGGTGGTTGGCAATGTACAGCTGTGGTTGGTTATTGTTGGCAATGGTCAGCCACAGTCTGACAATGGGCATGCATAGTCTGGTGATGGCCACCCATGGTTGGTATCATGGTGGGCCCTGGCATGCTAAAGGTTGACCAGGGTCTGGCGATGCTCGGACATGGACTGGAGAGCTCAGCCATAGTCTGGCGATGATTGGCCGTAATCTGGCAGTGATTGACCTCATTCGATCATGGTCGACTATGGATTGTTGATGTCCACTATAAATTACCATGGAATGCTGATTGTAGTGTTGGCGATGGTTGAGTGTGGTTGGGAAAAGTAGAGTATGGTTGCTGATGGAGCAGGTTAAAGTCCCTGACATCCCAGATGTCTGACCCTAAAATGGATGCTAAACGAGGGACAAGAAAATACATCCAAACAGGATCTCTATCTGCCTCTGGTCGGCTAACCCTCACCTTAACAAATATACTGCATTCATTTTAACTCAAATATCACTCCATAAACTAAAGGGAAAGAGATATGGTTGCAGGACACAAAGTACAATCTGCAGCTCCCTTAAAGTACAAAACAGGGTGGCCCTGGCACAAAAATGGAAGAGCCCGGAGACCCCATCGAAGGAGGTCTGGTTGAAAAAGGTCAAGAACATGTTTCTGATGGACAAACTAACGGCAATGATGAATAACAAGTTGGGCACATTCCAAGCAAACTGGTTCGGGGTACAGCAGACCTGGGGATGGGACGTTCATTGACCTACGAGGGGGAAAGAAGGAGGGATCGGGCGCCCACGGCCCAGGGTATGGTGGACGATGTACAGCCACAAACGTAGTCAATGTTCAACTTTTTTCTCGTGCTCCGGACAAATAATGCTCCCGCAGCGTCTCCCCAAATAAGGAGACCCATCCTGGTCAAAGTTTCAGGGGGGGAGGGTCTGTTTGGGGAGGGAGAGGGGAGGGGGAGGGTTGTTGGGCCAGCTATTGGTATACCCTTTTTGAATTTGCCTTGAGGCCTTTTGTTATATTATAAAAAATGCTAATAAAACAAAGTTTAAAAAAAAAAAGTACAAAACAGCAAAGTAAAAGGTTACATTTTGTTCTCATAGCATTGTTGCCTCGCAAGCATTACCAACAGTAGTTGTAGTCCCAGTAAGAAGGATAGTAGTATTTGTAGTGGTACTTGTATCAGCAGAAGTAGTACTAGCAGTAGTTGCAGGAATACTATCATACTATCAAATACTATCAAACTACCATACTTCATTTACTACATGCAAATGTCCCTTTCTTCTCCTCAATCTCTATTGGCCACGTCCTTTTCTTTGGCTCCACACTTCTAAACTCATCAATACAATTCTGCTATTCATCTCCTCTTCTGTCTCCCTCCTTGTGATTCAATGTCTTCCTCATTGTTTTCGCCTCCATTCCGCTGTTCGAATATCAGCTCCTGTTTCACTTTCTATTGTTTTTTAAATGCCTTCACTGCCTTGCTCCTTCATACCTTTCTTCCCTGGTCTCCTTCTAATCCCTTACTTTTTTCTCTTTGCTCACAATCTACGTTCCACCTTGCAGTTCCTAAACCTCCCTGCGTGTTTTCTCGTTTTCATTCATTTTCCCTACTCGCCCCCTTTCATTGGAATTCTCTACCTCTTGCCATCCGCTCCTCTGCGACCTTCCAGACTAGTCTTAAAACCCATCATCTGCTTCTTCTCGCTGGCTCCTAATATCTTACCTGCATTTTTGTACTTCCATCATTGCATTATTGTTTTGTACCATTCTTTTTCTTTTATGTTAAGCATGTTGGTGAAATCGCTATATAAATCTCAATAAATACAAATACGATAGTTATAGTATTACAACTACTGTCAGGCAAACTATCCCTGCAATTACGAATCAGAAGTATCAGTAGGAGTAGGTATACTAGTAATATTGCCAGTGGTGATAGTATTAGACAATATCAGTGTACTATTGCTACTAGTAACAATATGAATGTTAGTACTGCTGGTATTACTAACAATAATAGCATCTAGTACTGCTACTAATAGTATCTGTTGTATTACAAGTGATACAACTAATATGTGTACTAACAGCAATACTGCTTTTAACAATGTACACAGTATAATAATATGTTTAGTAGTATTTATATCAGTAGTAGTACTGTTTATGTTAGACGTTCTTCTATTACAAGCCGTAATAGTATTAGTTATGCTTGTATCAGTGATGGTGCTACTACCAGCAGCATTAGAACTAGTCACTCCAGTATTAATAGTACAAGTAGTAGTACTACGATCATCAACTTTCGCCCCCTTTGATGCTCGCCCCCTTTGATGCACTCCTGAGGGGTAAAGATCTCAAGTGTTTGAGTGAGTTTTGAAATGATACGATAAATTATGTCATCAATAGTAAATCACAAGTGTCTCTACCTGAGTGACACAATGTTTAACAATTATATACATGTGTCTGTGCACATTGTAACAGAAAACAGAATAACACGCGCAAATCTTTATTTCATAGAAACAAGTATAATATAGTGTAGTTCTGGAGGCTCACTTCCATCACATAATTCATATAAAAAATAAAACAATGTAGAAAGCAAAACATGAAAAGTATAGTCTGTTCCTTCACAAATGATAATTTAAATGATAATTTAAACAGAGCAAATGATTATGTTGCACATCCATGCACAGATCTGTATTTCCAATACACTGGTGCATGAATAATTCAGTCACATATGTATGTATGTATCTCCTAATACACTCCAATGATGATACAAAATTGCCACCGCATTTCAGATAACAACAAAAATCCTTCTTCAGGGCCTTGGGGTACTTAGCTTCCTAGGCGTGATACAACATATTTCGGCAATGCATCTACAAAACAATGCGTCTAGACCTCTCTGCAGCATTCGACACAGTCAACCACAACATCCTCATCATGAGACTGGAAGAATTCGAAATCAGAGACAACGCCTTACTTTGGGTCAGACCTTTCCAACGAATAGTACAGAAACAATATGGATGAATCCTTACAAATCAAGCCCTCGAGAATCATCATGGAGTCCCTCAAGGATCATCCTTCTCGCCACTTACATTCAACATCTACCTGTCACAGCTAATTAACATCATCGAAAGACATGGCCTCACCTGCTACAACTACGCTGTCGACACACAAATAATCTACAAAATACAAGACCCACAAGAAAACAACGCAGCACTAGAGAACTGCCTTCGTGAAGTATACAACTGGATGAACTTAAACTAAATCAAACTCAACCCAGGCAAAACAGAAATAATGATCATCACAAGAAACAGAGATGCCAACCTCTACATCCCATGGCCAACTGAACTTGGTGAAACTCCAGCCCCATCATCAACTATAAAAAACCTGGGAGTCCTGATGGACAATAAACTCACGCTAGAACCACAAGTAAACGCCATAATCAAGAAATCCTTCTTTCTCCTGCGATCATCGCCCTCATCATGTCCAGACTAGACTACGCCAACAGCCTATATCTAGGCCTCCCTGAACGACTCCTAAATAAACTCCAGTGCATACAAAATGCGGCAGCCAGACTGCTCCTTAAACTACCTCGAAGAGAACACATCACACCAGCACTGAAAACGTTACACTGGCTACCCATCAAACAGAGGATCAAGTTCAAATCAATGTGCATAACTCACAGAGCAATCCACGACGAAGGCACAGAGTTCATCAGAAGAAAACTAAACGTCCACCACACTGCAAGACCACCCAGATCCAGCAGTGACATCCGTTTGGAACCCAAATTATACAAGAGAAAACTTGGAGGGTCCTCCTTTTCTCACCTTGCCCCAAAAACCTGGAACAAACTACCAAAGAACATACAGAACACCCCATAACCAGATGGAATGCCCATAAGGACATACACTGAGGAACGAGGCAGAGAGGAAAACCTACCCTAACTCCCTAAATCACCAACCGTATAACTCCAGATTTATGCCCGCACCCTGGATGCACCAAGCTCAACAGCTTAGCTGGGGGCCATACGTTTCCCCGGCTCTGAAACTAGACAGTCAGAAAAGGGAAGAGAAGTTTATACTACCCAATGAACTGCTGACCGTAAATAGATAGAAAGAAGCTAAGTAATGATAATAAAACCCCACTATCGATCTAGACACAATGCTCACCTAACCTGGGGTACTATGCCATTTTATCTGCTGAAATAGCCACAGAATCACCACAGAAACTAGACAATCATTAAACCAAGCGAGAGAATATACCAACCCACTATGACTACCTGATACATAAACTAAACTACAGGGATTATGAGACATATAACTCACTAACCAAAACCTCTAATTTCTGCTTACTTAATTCACACAAAACCAACACAACCACCTCTCTCACAGCAAACCGCAAAAACAAACGACCAACACATAGATCGCAACAACAGCACGCGAGGTCCCGCTTCGATCCTCTTTGCACACTCAAGCTCAGCGCACAGTGAAAACCGAACTGAAGCTGCCAACAGTACACCACCTCTCACTTTCCTACGCCCTCTTCACCCACTAACCCACCCCATCCACCTTTCTTTACAGATCCGCCTTAGCGTCAGGAGACCAACTCCGTTGGTGACGGCGCGCTATATAAAAAGCTTTAACATTGACATTAACATCATTGTGACATTAATTTACTAAATGTTTCAATTCTCAATTGATATCGACAATCCACAAATTGTGCTACACATATTAACTCAATTTGTGAGTCTTTTTTCCAATAAACCTATGCATCCAAACATAGATTAAATGCGTAAATAAAAAAGATTCTCATGCCTGGCCATTTGGCACTTCTCCTTTTCCCTCACCCTAGCACTTGTGCAATCTGAATGACACAAGGCCTAGTAAGATCGTTTGTTTTGTCCTCCCTTTGTCCACCCTTCCTTGTCTTGTCGCACCTAGAAACACTTGTGTACACAGGCTCGTTATAAATGACTTGTATCATAAAGCAACTTTATCAGCACTCTGACCTCTACTATCCCCTAGAGCTGCCCTCTCACATGTCTATGATGTTCACGGGAGAAATGCACATGTCCTTTTCTTACATTTGACTCGATTTTCAGATCCCAAACGGATATTCTGCGGAGATTACTATTCTTTGTGGCTTTTTATTCTCTTTCTTTGGAGAACTTTGGCCTGGCTAGTACCCACAGACATACGATAGGAAATACATGTGAAGTGTAGTTCAGGGGACCAAAACAATAAAACAGTTTTTCCACTATTTAATGATTTAACTTCGTCGAGGTCCTTGGGCTCCTAGGCTTTGGCTCACAGAATGTGCTGTATCGCTGTGATTAGTTTTGCCTCATATATGCTGCTTGATCTCTAAAATGAGTTTCGCTCATACAAGGCACTTTTCCTTCGCAAGGAGTTTGGGTTCCTATGTGGTGCTATAGTACCACATATGTTTGGCTGCTAGATTGCACTTTAACGACAAAGTAAGTTTTGGCTCTTAGGCAGTTCTTCAAAGTGATCTTGTGCCTCAATTAGTTTCAGCTCAAAATCTGGTGCTTTAATTGCACATTTAGTTTTGGCTCATGTGTGGTGCTTGTTAGGAAAGATTTTCTTTTTGCTGCTTTACTCCCATAAAGTTCTAATTGAAACTTTCTGCTGTGTTTTGACTGCTCAGCGGACTTTTTGCAGATAAGTAAAGCCTTCTGCTTTACATACCTTGTCTTTTTGATCCTGTTTTATTGGGAAATCTATTAGTCCGCAAGACTATCAGTACTAGGAGACAATGGGCCTCATTACGAGTTTGGAGGCAGCCATGCCCTTAATAAGGGCATGGCTGCCTCCAAACTCTGGTCCGGGTTCCCTGAATGGGGAACTACCAGGCCATTCCGACCTTGGAGGGCCTGGTATTTCCCCATTCAGGGAACCCGGACCATCCCATTCCCATTTGAGCCCCTGTCGGGCTCAATGGGAATGGGGAGCATGCTAACAACGGGCCCGTTAATGAGGGGCCTGTTGTTAGCATGCTGGGCTACTCGCGGGACCCGCTAAGGACTCCTGGTAAAATCAGTCCTTAGCGGGTCCCGCGAGCAGACCTCGTAATAGGGCGGTAAGTGGTTAACGGCTCCGGCACCTTTACCGCCCACCTCATAATGAGGCCCATTGTATCTCTTAGTGAAATTCCTGTATTTAGTGTGGGCTATTAGGTAGCACCTTTTGTGGCACCTATAAACTGAAACTATTGCATTTGAGTACAGATAGGAAGAAATGGCAGATAAGGAGGGACACAAAGCTTGTGGGTGTTTGGTTATTTGCCCACTCATTGATGTGCCCATGGCCATGCTAATCCATATGGCAATTCCTGACCAGTTCCTGCCCTACCTGTCCAAAAAACCTCCCCATAGGTACTCTTTGATCTTGCTTTAATCAAGCCTTACCATCAAACGTTGCACCCAAAGTGCCTCTGTTTTTCCAAAGCAGTCTTCTGAAGCTTAATGACGTAACTGGAGTTCTAAACCTGCTACTGTTGTCATGAAACTGTCTGAAACAGGTTTGGCTTCAGCCACTCGATTTATCAGCACTATGCGTTTCCTTCACTGAATTCCTCATAAAAACAATCTTTAGCAAAGCCAACAGTTTTAGCCTGTGTGTAAGTATTAGGCAATTGCCAGGCACTGCTATTAGATGCTCAGGTACCATCAATGGCCAGTTAATACTGCTAAAGCAGTCCTTGGCAAGTGCCTTTCCCATGCCTAAACAGAAGCCCAAACTGTTGGCGTTGCCTTTGCTTGTTTTAAAGTTGCACTCATCACCTTCATGTGAAGTGTGGTTGGGATTAATTGTATTCTTGTAACTTTTTCTTTTCACCTTTTTGTTTGCAAATACAATGTTTCCAGGATGGGCTGGTGGCAGCTGATATTTTTGTACCATATGTTTGACTGTTTAGTAGTGCAGTTTTACCGCATAATGCCATAACGAGTAACATATACTCTAAAATAGCTGTGTCATAGAATGTTTGCCTTTCCTTTTGGCCATGTTATCATTTCTTCGTCCTGCCCTCTCGTGTCTGAAATTGCCATATTTAGGAACAACTTCCCCAGGCAAAGCCTCTGGATTCCTGGGCAAAGGGGCAGTCCATGTGTGTGGCCAGATATGGGGGCTGACACTGTCTGATCAATGTTTGATATCTAGTGAAAAAATATAGACTGCACGAATGGTAATACAAATGTCGACCCACCATAACAAAGACTGAATAAAAGGCAGATTGTGTGTTGGTGGATGGTTGGTTAAAGATATGAGGATCCCTATATGATAAGTGGGGGGGGGGGCAGGGTAGCAGACTGTAAGGTAAGGTGGTGCCTTGGAAGGGTGGATGATTAAGTACATAACAAGCTGCTGCTATGAATAAGTGTTACTCTTTATAAAAGAGCTGTCATTGGTCCATTCTGCTATGGCCTTCATTAAGTTAAATCAAAAAGTCCTGAGAAAATCGTAGAATAATGCATAGGTTGTATTTTTCTTGGGTGATTAATGCTGAGACTTGCCCGCTTCTCAGTGCCCCCAGTACTGGCTGCTAGGGTAACTGTGATGCACACACAATGAGACATTCCCTACAGTCGCGTAGTTTGGTCAAATCCGGATTATAGACAGGATTTGAACGCAGGTACTATACCTGCCTCCTGCAGTTACTTTTCTCAACAGGGATTTGAACCACGAGCATGCCGTCCGTATGTAGATTGTTGTTATCTGTATAGCGATTAGAGATTTAAAGAAGAATGCACTAACCTGCACATCCAGCGGTAACCAGGAAAGGCAAAGGTACTGATGATAGTGAAGGCTTCCCTTTAAGCCCAATCCTCCTCACCCGGATTGAACAACCAGGAGCAGGAAGGACTGTGCCCCCAGGGAAACCCTCTATGGGAAAAAAAACCTGCGCAGCACTGAAGACACTGGTTCTGGGCTGGGTTCAATGTCCTGGAATCTTGCGGGAACTGTGATGCTGAGGTACTAGTTCGGAAGGAAGGGTTCTGTAGAAATGAGAAAGAGCTGATGAGAGAGGTAAAGGTCGGAGGAGGAGAGTTCCCCAGAATCCCTGCGCCTACCTATATCTGCCTTGGATGTTATAGTGCAGACAAATTGCACTTCTGGAACTCGGAAGACGGAAGAGATGGAAGGAACACTCCTGGAAGGTAGGGAAGAGGAGGAAGGTTAGCAGAATGACGGGGCTAGGAAAGAGGAGAGGAAAGGACCTTAAAGTAAATACCATAGAATGAAAGAGCTTGGGCTGAATGCGGATAGAGGTCCGGAGATACACTGCAGGAGGTCTTGGTAGTTGAGGTCAAAGAATCCCTGAATTCTGGAAGAGTCAATACTAAAGCACACAAGAGGGAAAGAGTTAGCAATAGAACACAAGTCTGAGAGTAAAGATCCCTAGAAGGCGATCACTTACGAAGCGTCTGGGCTAAAGGAGTAGCGACGCGCGGAGGCAAAGCGCTCAGTTCCTTATATCCGGTCACATGACCCGCTGGCGACGTCTTAGAAGTGCATGAAACAACTAGACCGGCACTCAAAGGATAGCAAGAAAGATACGTCACCATGCTGGGGGGATTCACGAATGCCTGCCGCGATGCCACAAAGACCAACGTTTATAGCAGGTTGTAACAATTGTCTCAGGAAGTGCATGTACTAACTGAGCTCTTTACGACTGGGTGAATGTTGACCCGCCGTATTTCATATGGCTTTTGGAAGATGGTAAAATAACCGCACAGCAAGAATTGGGGCAGAGGTCGTCTGTAAGGCAATCAAAATTTTCATATGTATGGGTGAATACATAAAACAGAAAATATGAACTGAAAATCTTGAGAAGAACGCACTGTATGCCCATGTCGATGCTTAAGAACCTCCCTTTTTGCGATGAGTATCTTTGCCCGAGCACAGTCTTTAAGACAGCTCAGTGGGTTGAGCGTTTACTTCACAGATCTTTGTATAATGTAAAGATAAGGCTTTAATTCACCAATATGCCCATTCCATCACTTGTTCTTGCGCTCACCTATCCATCCATTCATGCATCCAATGCTCACCATGTCACCCACTTAAAAATCCATCCATCCATCACACATCCCCTCATTAATGTTCTCTCATCAATCTTTTCATCCAACACGTCCCTTACTCTCTCAATCACAAATCAATCCATCAGCCACTATCTCACTCAGCGATTATTTCAACTATTGCCATCTCACTATATCACATCAATCCACACCTCTGTCCAACAATCGGATAATGGCTTAAAATTCGATCTCCATCTAATCATTCTGCCTATTTTTCTTATCACAGCCGTTACGATAACTGCCTAAACTATGCTAAACACCTCTATTTCTCAGATCTTCTTCATACTCAATCTGCTCATCCTGTGCGTCTTTTCCAACCTTTAACACGACTTCTCTCTCCTCCTTCCTCTGACCCTTCTATTAATTATACCCTTTCTGCTTCTGATTTTGCTTCCTTTTTTTCCTCTAAAGTATATTCTCTACATCAGGACATTGTTAACTCATCCTCCTCTAATACTGTATTTTCTCCCTCACCTAAACCCTTAACTTTCCTCTCAGACTTTGCTCCTGTTTCCAATTCTGATGTAACACTCCTGCTGGCCAAAGTCCATCCTACTGCAGCTCCCGCGGTTCCTATCTCATCTGCTCTTATTCCCAAAATCTATCCTTTCTTTGTACCATTCCTTGTCTCACTCTGTAACATTTGTCTCTCTACATCTACCTTTCCTACAGCTTTCAAACATGCTGCCACCATTCCCATTCTAATAAAACCTTCAGCAAATCCTCTCATGGTTTCTAACTTTCGCCCTATTTCTCTTCTACCCAATTTATCTAAGCTTCTGGAGCACCTAGTCTATTCTCAGATTTCCTCCTTTGTTAATGATCTATCTCTTCTTCCACGTTTTCAGTCAGGGTTTCGTCCTTGTCACTCCACCGGGACTGCTTTAATGTATGTGCTTAACTCTCTTTCTGTCAGCTTGTCACTCTAAACACTCTTCTTTTCTTATTCTTTTTGATCTATCAGCAGCTTTCGACACTGTTGACCACTTTTAGCTTTTGGATTCACTCTCTTCATTTGATGTTTGGGGTCCTGTCCTTTCTTGGTTCTCTTCCTATCTTTCTAACAGAACATTTTCTATCTCGTGGGGTGCAAAGACTTCCTCATCTGTCCCTCTTGAGCACAGTGTTCCCCAAGGTTCAGTCTTGGGCCCGTTTTTATTTTCACTCTATACTGCTCTACTTGCTCCTATCATTTCTTCCTTTGGACTTTCTCATCACTTTTACGCCGACGATACACAACTTTTATTTATCCTTCTCATCTTTCACGTCGGAAATTCACCACACTCTTACCACCTATCTCTCTGCCATTAAATCATGGATGGCATCTCACTTCCTCATGCTAAATGCTGGGAAAACTGAGGTCCTATTCTTCCCTGCTAACACAATTCCCCCTCACCCCTAACCACTGTCTATCTTCTTTCCCCCTTCAACTCTTTCTATCTCCCCTACTGCATGCAATCTTGGTCTTTATCTGGACTCTAATCTTTATTTTACTCATATCTCCCTCACGTCCCGTTTTTGCCGCTTTCATCTTATAATGTTCACTCCTCCCTTATTTTCCATGCGACTAAACCTCTAATATTGTTCTGACACGCTCTTTGGTCTCACTTCCTCTCGCCCTACTCTTTTGAAATCAATCTACCATTCCTCTGTTTGTGTACTCTGTCTTCTCTCCTACCGTAATTCTATCTCAGCATCACATGCATCTCTTGGATGGTTACCTTTCCACTCCCAACTTAAATTTCATTTTCTGTGCTTAGTTTTTAAATCTCTTTATGGGCTAGCCCAGGACTATCTTGCTGCTCTTCTATCCTTTTATACTCCTTCTCGCTCTCTTTACTCTTCTTGCCTTTTTAAGTTGACCGTTCTCCATTCCCCCTTGTGTCCAGTCCTGTTTTCGTACCTTTAAATTCTTGCTCCTCTTCATTGGAATACTCTTCCCCTATCTCTTTGGTCTATCACGGTGTACTCTCTCTTTCAGGATTCTTTGAAAAATCATCTTCTTCACTCTCCATGATTGTTCGCTTTCAGATTTGATGTTTGATTTACTCTACAGTTCATTATTTTTTTACCACTGGTTTTAACTTTGTGAAGCGCTTTGGACAAAAGCGATATATAAGATTCAATAAAATACAAAATACAAATACAATGTCACCAATCCTGTAACGGTTTATTGAGAAGCCATCCTCAACACTGGGAGTTCCTTCCCTCCCCACTCACGTGAATATGCAACAAACTGTTTAACAGATTCTCTTTTTAGCCCTATCTCAGACAATAGCATGCCCCTTGGATCCTTCTCTCCTGAGCTAACAATGAACCAAGAACAAGGCCGGTGTACAGGAAATATATTGGTATTTATTTAAATTTGAAGTAATAGAAATTACCACAAAAATGTTAAACACCACTTTACTCGTAGCACAACACAATCAACTCCTCTCAGTATGATTAAATCACAAAAGTGAGTTAAAATGAACACAGACACAATTCTTACTTTCTGCAAATTTCTCTGCACAAAATAATTACACTGATCAATAACAAAGGCACTTATATAATGTGTGATTTTGATTTTCCTGCAGGCTTAAAAGGGTAGCAGTAGGATTTCAAGATTATTAAAAAATACTTATGGAAATTATAATTTCACCCACGCTTTTGGTTTAAAATAAAGACAGGGTATTTTTCAGAACGCCCTTGCTTTGGTCTAGGTTGGAAGTCAGACAGAAACATTGGAATGCTTTGGGGAATTTTGGATTTCAGACCACCCCTACTGAAAGGCCTGTGTTGGGGAAGGTGGATAAAAAAGTTGGACTGATTAAGGAACAAAGACACCCCTCTTCCTTAAAGAAGTCGGGGTCAGGTGGACAACAAGTGAGCTTTGTGAATTTTGAATTTTTACGAAATTCACCACGTCATTTTCTGCCAAACGGGGAATTCATTAAATTAATATGTTTGGTAAAATAGGTTAAGGATCTACACAGTTTTGCCCCCTTGCTCACTATAAAGGGAAGGGATTCAAGGCAAGCAGACTCCCTCACCTTTTGGTTTCCCAGGTCTCAGTTCTACTTACATAGCAAGCCTCTGTTTAAGGTTCAGGAAAGCCAGCTGCATCTCAGGACACTCTGGAAAGATAGGGGAGGGTTCTTGTCACTCCACTCTCAAAGATGGCCCCCGCTTTCCACCATAGGACCCAGTCAGCTTTGAGGCCCTCCCAGGGATAGACAGCTCCACCCAGATGTACTCTCAGGAAATTCCTCTGGTGTCTCCTTACAGCTGTCCGATGGTAAGTTCCAGCAGCCTTCCCGGTGGTCTGTCTCTTCTCTCTGTCCTTTCTTTGTGTTTCCTTTTTGTTATACTTACCAATACTTTTCTGTGAGAGCAAGGTTTTCACTCAGTGTTTCCCAAAACAATAAGACAAAAATGGTTCCTACCTTGTACCTTAATCGGAATGAAGCTAAGGAGACTTCACCTGCCTCGCCCTCTCCCCGCCTCCAACACGGCGGACAGAGGATGCGACGGGGAAACCCTCAGAAGGGAGAAAACCCTGAGTCGCAGAAGAGCGGAGGTGAACAGGAAGCAGACTGGATCCCGGTCGTTTTCCCTGGAGGTGTTCCTTCTAGACGCGGAAGTAAATACCTTTGAGGTCCGGAAATGGGAGCGGGTCTGTTTCAGCAGCTAACAGGAGCTTTAGGATGAGAAGGGAAAACAGGTGAGTATTTGTGTGAAAGGAGGTTTGACAGATTGGAGAGAAGAGAGTGGTTAGGATTCTAACCGACCTGGTAAAGGTGCGGGTTGAAAGAAAGGAGGAATTCCGGAAATGCGTGTTGGGAGTTGTAGTCCGAAATCAGCTGATCCCTGAATTAGACGGCAAAGTGAGGTGTAAGTATAAGACAATGTTTCGTTAGGGTTAGTAGAATGTGGGACAGGAGAGGGAAAGAATATGACCTACAGGTCAGAGGAGACTCGAGTGGCTGATCCAGCTGTTGATGCGATCGTTAGCTCGGCGCAGCGTTTTCGGAAGGGTGGAAACGTCTAGGAAGAAGGCAAGATTGGAAAGGAAGGATTTCATATGAGGAAACTTCGGTAATAAGCAATAAGTATCGGGCAGTGAAAAACAGGAGTTTCCTATGCGGGAACTTACGGAGCGTGACCGCAATAAGCAGTAGCAACGCACTGCGGTTTCTCATCCGGTTTCTTTATATACCATGACCTGGTTGGTGGGAGGAGACTCCCCAGATAACAGTGCGAACACTAGAACGTCTGTTTGAACACACAGCGCCATCTTGGGAGAAATGTTGTGAAGAGGCGGCATAAAGCGCCAGCGGCGCAGCACAGACCACCTCTGTGCGATGTTCGTAACAGTATGCCCCCTCCCAAAGGAGGTGCAACCCGGCTTCCCTGGGTGGCGGCGGTAAAAGGCACGAACCAGCCGAGGGGCATGAGCTGCAGATGCAGGCTCCCAAGACCTCTCGGCTGGGGAATAACCCTTCCAATCAACCAAAAATTGGAGAACCCCTCTATGAAAGCGTGTATCACATATGTCGGACACCTCATATTCCGGGCCATCATCCCTGAGTACCGGAGGTAGCGCTTTAGTAGTGACCCAATGAAAGCGGTTCCCAACATCAGGTTTCAACTGTGAAACATGGAAAGTGGGATGGATACGATTCCATGATCGCGAGAGTTCCAATTTAAAGACCGCACAGCCCCTTTGTTCCAATACTTTAAAAGGACCATAATATTTGGGAGACTGTTTAGATGGAATGAGGCATCTGGGGAGAAATTTACTACCCAACCACACATAATCCCCAACATGAATGAGGGGGGGGGGGCGAAGATCGGCATTTATCCGCCTGCTTCTTGCTTCTGTCCTGTGCTGTCCTTAGGGCTTCCAACGCCTTTAGATGTCCTTGTTGAATAGAGTCCACTAAGGTCCCAAGACTAGGGAAAACTGAAAATGAAGGCATTGTTGAGGGAAAAACAGAGGGGTGGAATCCGTATGTGCAGTAGTATGGACTAACTCGGGTGGCGGAATGAGTAGCATTCTTATATGCGAACTCTGCAAGCGGTAGTAGGCTCTTTCAGTTGTCTTGGGCTGCTGAAATATAACATCTGAGATATCCCTCTACTGTCTGATTAAGACGCTCCGTTTGACCATTTGATTGTGGATGGAACCCCGAGCTCAAGGCCCGAGAAATACCTAGCGTTTTGCACAAATGTTTCCAAAATCGTGATGTGATTTGAGGCCCACGGTCTGATATAATCGTATTTGGAAGACCATGTAATGCGAAGATACGATCCAAAGTAACTTGGGCCATATGCTTCGCGGAAGGTACCGTGGGAAGAGGGAGGAATAGTGCCATCTTGGTTAGGGAGTCTATTGTGACCATTATGGTGGTGCAATGGTCTGAAGGAGGAAGACCCACAATAAAATCGGTGGAAATGATTTGCCAAGGCCTATCTGGTAGTGGCATTTGTACCAATTTTCCTAAAGGAGGTTTTGGGGTGATTTAGTTTGAAGCAAGATTGCACAAGAGGCAATATAGTCCCAAACGTCCTTCCTCACTGCGGACCACCAAAAGTGTAGGAGAACTAAATCCATGGTGTTGGTGAATCCCCTATGTCCGGCGGCTAAAGAATCATGACATAATCTCAATACTTCTTTACAAAGAACATCAGTCGGTATAAATAGTCTGTCTCCCTTGAATAGGAGCCCTCCACTGTGTGTCAAATCTTGTTGAACTGGGAGGTTTGCATTAAAGGCCAGTAGTCCTTTATCCTGATCTTCTATCTTCAATAAGAAATGATGGATTACCGGGATGAATATCGCCTTGGGGAACATAGGTTCGGGGTTAAAGGTTTTATGTTCTCGACATTCCCTGCGAGACAGAGCATCGGCCTTCAAGTTCACTCTCCCTGGGATGAATGTGAAAACAATCCGAAAAGGCGAGAAAAAATGAGCCCATCTAGCTTGCCGACTGTTGCACATTTGTGCATTCTGAAGGGTTCGCAAGTTTTGATGATCAGTCCTAACCTCAATGGGGTGTTTGGCTCCCAATAAGAGTTGGTGCCACTCCTCGAATGCCCGTTTAATGGCAAGGAGTTCCTTTCCCAAGACCGTATAGTTGATCTCGGCAGCAGTTAAAGTCTTTGACATGTAGGCCACCGGTCTCTCTG
The DNA here is from genome assembly GCF_040938575.1 of Ambystoma mexicanum. Taxonomy (NCBI): domain Eukaryota; kingdom Metazoa; phylum Chordata; class Amphibia; order Caudata; family Ambystomatidae; genus Ambystoma; species Ambystoma mexicanum. The sequence goes on along the minus strand of NC_090921.1, from coordinate 1,155,242,689 downwards.
TGTTCTGTGCGTCCGACTGTAACAGGATGGCGCCGATAGCAGACTGAGAGGCATCCGATTCTACTATGAAAGGCAGATTTTGATCTGGAACTGCCAGAATCGGAGATTCCATGAATACGGCTTTCAATGCTTCGAAAGAATCCTGTGTTTTAGCGTTCCATGTGAAAGGAATCCCTTTTTTAAGGAGGTGAGTAAGAGGTTGTGTCAAGAAAGAAAAACATGGAATGAAGCGCCTGTAAAAATTGGCGAACCCCAAAAACCTTTGTATATCCTTGACTGATTTGGGTGATGGCCAGTCACTAATGGCAGATATTTTTGTGGGATCCATAAAAATGCCGTGTGGAGATAGGATGTAACCTACATAAGTGACTGATGTTTTATGGAATTCGCACTTTTCAATTTTACATAACAGATGGTTTTCTTGGAGACGTGCGAGGACATTACGGACATGCTGGATATGTGTGGATAAGTTGGGAGAAAAAACCAAGATGTCATCTAAGTAAATGACAACGTAATGTAGAGAGATGTCTGCGAATAAGTGGTCCATGAATCTATGAAAAACAGCTGGAGTGTTGGTAAGGCCAAAGGGCATGACCCAGTATTGATAATGACCGAAAGGAGTATGCAATGCTGTTTTCCAATCATCCCCCGATCTTATGCGAATCAAGTGGTAGGCCCCCCGCAGGTCTAGTTTGGTGTACACCTGAGCTCCTCTGACCGCCTCCAAGATGTCCGGTATCAGAGGCATGGGGTATCTGTCTGGGACTGTGATTTTGTACATGGACGCAATTCGGTAGAGTTCTTCTTGGGGATGAAGAACAAAGAGGCTGCTGCTGGGGAGTTGGACTCAGTGATCAACCCGTTCTGTAGATGTGAATGGAGATATTCTTTCAGGACTTCTTTTTCTTTTGCAGAAAGTATATACATTCTTCCAAACGGCAGCAGACTATCGGGAACTAATTCAATTGCACAATCATCTCTACGGTGAGGGGGCAGGGATGAATATTCTGTCTGAGAAAAGACATCCTGGAATTGATTGTAAACCGGGGGAAGGATAGACACTTGGTGAAGCCCCTGGCTGATGGTTGCACTGTTTGTAAGAGAGTTACTAGTTCCTAGACATTGTTGCACACAATGTTCAGATCCTAGAAATAAGGTGCCTGCTACCCAAATGATCCTTGATAGGACCGGAGGTTAACGGACTGCCATCCACGCTTTCAGCAGGTATAGCTATGGTCTTTGCTCTTCTGGGGATGCCATGGCGTAGTGCCCACGTATCATCAATAAAGTTTCCCGCCGCCCCACTGTCGATTAGAGCGGACACCCTTTGTAGTTGGAAGTTATCCCAGGCTAAGGACACCTCGAGAACTATCATGGTACCTTCTGGGGTCTTGAAAGAGTCTGAGTGAGCAGTAAGTAGGGAACCTGTAACTTTCCTTGAGCCCTGAACCGTTGTTCCCTTTACGGCCGGGCGTTGGCGTTTCCCGATTTCCTGGGGGGAATGAGAGGACACTCCTGAACCGTATGTGAACTGGCTCCACAATACATGCACAGTCCTAAGGACTTGCGTCTGGACCTTTCTTCGGAAGATAAGGGTCCTTGCGTGGAACCTAATTGCATTGGCTCCTCTGAAGGCGAAGTTTTGTGTACTGGGGCTGCTCCGTCAGAGTACGTTTTTTGTGGGTGACCCTTCCTTCGTTCTCTATGTCTTTCTTGGAGATGATAGTCTAACTACATTATTAAGGCTATGAACTCTGACAAGTTATGGAAACAGTGTACTTGAGAGATCTAGTCTTTTAATTCTTCAGACAAGCCCCACCGGAGTATGGTTATAAGAGCATTGTCAGCCCAGGATGTGTCTGCCGACATCTGGTTGAACTTGATGATATAAGTTAAGATATCCTGACTTCCTTGTTTGAGGTCCAACAGACGCTCTTGGGAGGCTATAGTGATTTCCTGCCTACCAAAAATACTCTTGACGCTATTACAAAAAGCCTGATAGGAATTTCATATTGGATTATCACTGGTCACTAATGGGGTAGCCCATGCTAATGCGGCTCCCGTCACTTGGGAGCTCATATGACCAACCTTATCATGATCCGTAGGGAAAAAAGCCGCCTTGAAGGCAAACTGGACGGTACATGCTTCCAAAAACTCTTTGACGGTATGTGGATTTCCGTCAAATCTCCCAAAAGGTAAGGGGCCAGGAGGTACCTCGGAACTCAAACTGGCTTTCTCCTGTTTAAGTTGTTGAACCTCCACAGAGAGGGCTTGCTTAGCAGCAACTAACTGTTGGACCTGTTGCTCGATAAGTATTTCTTTTTTGGGTTACCGTTCTAAGGGGAACACTGAGTGTTAGCTGGTAGACAGCTAAGACGGGCGTTGCTATCTGTTATACTTACCAATACTTTTCTGTGAGAGAAAGGTTTTCACTCAGTGTTTCCCAAAACAATACGACAAAAATGGTTCCTACCTTGTCTTCTTAATCGAAATGAAGCTAAGGAGACTTCACCTGCCTCACCCTCTTCCCACCTCCAACATGGCAGACAGAGGATGCGGCAGGGAAACCTTCAAAAGGGAGAAAAAACGGAGTCGCAGAAGAGCAGAGTTGAACATGAAGCGGACTGGATCCCGGTCGTTTTCCCTGGAGGTATTCCTTCTAGACGCAGAAGTAAATACCTTCGAGGTCCGGAAATGGGAGCAGGTTTTTTGCAGCAGCTAACAGAAGCTTTAGGATGAGAAGAGAAAACAGGTGAGTATTTGTGTGAAAGGAGGTTTGACGGAGTGGAGAGAAGAGAGTGGTTAGGATTCTAACCGACCTGGTAAAGGTGCGGGTTGAAAGAAAGGAGGAATTCTGGAAATGCACGCTGGGGGTAGTAGTCCTGAAATCAGCCGATCCCTGAATTAGACGGCAAAGTAAGGTGTAAGTATAAGACTATGTTTCGTTAGTGTTAGTAGAATGTGGGATAGGAGAGGGAAAGAATATGACCTACAGGTCAGAGGAGACTCGAGTGGCTGATCCAGCTGTTGATGCGATCGTAAACTCGGAGGAGCAGTTTTCAGAAGGGTGGAAATGTCTAGGAAGAAGGCAAGATTGGAAAGGAAGGATTTAGTACGAGGAAACTTCGGTAATAAGCAATAAGTATCGGGAAGTGAAAAACAGGAATTTCCTATGCGGGAATTTACGGAGCGTGACCACCATAACAGTAGCATTGCACTGCGGTTTCTCATCCGGTTCGTTATATACCGTAACCTGGTTAGTGGGAGGAGACTCCCCAGGTAACAGTGTGAACACTGGAACATCTGTTTGCACACACAGCGCCATCTTGGGAGAAATGCTGTGAAGAGACGGCATAAAGCGCCAGCGGTGCAGCACGGACCACCTCTGTGCAGTGTTTGTAACACTTTTTCTGTCTGTTTGTCCTAGTGCAGTCCCCCTTATATAGCAACAATGACACCACCAATTGTACAATCTTGGGGAAGTACCCTGCAATAATCCCTGCAACTAGGATTGGACAGTTACCCTTCTCTGTCCTCCCAAACCCAGCCTCCAAGTCAGGATTGGATTAGGGGGTTGGAGCAACATATGTAATTTCCCATTTGTCATCATACTTTGTTCTCCTTTTAACTTTTTGGCAAAAACGAGTTATGTAGAACAACTTCATAATATTACTAGCAACTGCCTGACTAAACGTATGTTCTGCTCCCACCAATCATGGAGAATTAGACAAGCCGACCACCATCTGTATCATGTAGCATGGCCATGTGGCACCTTTCTGCCGTTTCCATAAAAGCATAACAGAACAGTTATGAATATGTAAATTATCAAGCATATACCTAATTTCAATTTGCACCCACTCACCAACTCTCACATTTGGAACATGTTCAGATCAGCCAGAAACCTAGTTTAACTGGCCTTTACAGTTCCCAGAGTCACAGGAAGTTGAATTTTATATCTCCAAAAGCACCTTGTTATTACATAAAAAAAACAGTACATAGATGAAATCCATCTGCCTTATGATGGCTGATAAAAAGGCCTAAATGATAATAGTCCTTTTAAATAAATTGTGAATGTTCATATGGGACAAATGGTCCTGCTCCTGCTTCCGGCCATTTATTTTCACTGGGTCAACCAGTACCTTTATCAATATCCTTTCTGTTGGAAGCTTTCTCTTTGAAGTGGGTGGCCCTCATTTTCACACATATTCGACGTGCTCCAGCCAATGATGTCTTTTCTCAAAGTCCCTGCTTTCAGAGCCAGCCGGTCTGGAGTTCATTGAATTTCAACGTCATTCGCAGGACATTTTTATTGTGGTTAGTCATTGGATGAGAGATGTGACATCCAGGCTGGAAGTGGAAGATGGCATTGTGAAGTTTTGCCCAGAGCCAGCAAAAGGGTCTGCGTTGGGCTGACATTTTTTCATGAAGACAAAGTGGCTCTTCAAATGTCACCGGAGTTTTGTGGTGAAATGTAATATACAGCGCTCTTTGTGAACCCACGCATCATGCTTTGTTTTCCTGACATTTTCCTATGCGCAGAGCTATTTCTTTCACTTTTACTTTTAAAACCCTTTTTTATTTGCACACACATTTGCAAGCCTTTTTTGTTTTCTATGTTTAAATATCCTGTTTTCCATGTGACAGGGATCTTTGTAAATTAAAAGGCTGCTTGTCTACTGGTAATGAGAAGTATGCCCCTTTCCACATGACTCTTTATCTTTACTTGAAAAACAAAAACAAATGCCAGGCCGTTTTTGTTTCAGTGTTTAAAATCTTGCTATTCATGTGAAAGGGACTTTTGTTTGCGGCCTATAAATGTACCCCACAATCCATCCATCCAGCCACACCCTCTCAGTCGTGCAATCATCAATTCTTCAATCCACGAAACACTCACTGGTACTCACCAGTCCATCCAAATATCCTTCAAAGTCTGGCTCACCAATACACCCATTGCTCACCCTATCACAAATCCATTTTCCCGTCCATCAAACACTCAACCTCTCATAATGTACCCATCCATCCAAATCCAACCATCCCCTAGCCTCTTACGGACTCACTACCAAATATAATATCCAACAGGCATCTCACTCTCTCACTCACAAATCCATTAATCCATCACTTATCCTTCCATCCAAAAAGTCACTTTCACCCCTCTCACTTGTACATGAATGTATCCAACATATAGCCTCTCACTCACTCTTTCAACAACCCTTCCATTCATGTCTCCAACTCTCAGCTGCTCAATCTTCCTTACAAATCCAGCCAACATTCATGAACCCACTCATTTATTCTGTGACCCATCAATCCATGAATTCAACATGCATTCAACACAACCTTTAACCCTCTAATTAAACCATGCCGCCCAGACCCTGCCCTGCACTCCCCCACACCTCTTCCCGCAGGGCTGGAATGGGGGCTGATGGTCCGGCAGCCCAATTTAATGGCCTGAACGAAGCAAGGGTTGTTAGCAAGGGCTCCAGGCCATTACCCCTCCCCATTCCAGCCCTTGGAACTGGTTGTTAATGCCATTAGCACCCCGGGCTACCACTTTGGTAATCAGGGGTGCTAAAAAAAGTAGTTTCATTAATTGAACGGTACTCTGCGCGTGTGCTGTTCAATGAATGAAACTATTTATCTAAAATGGCCACCATGGTTGTAGAAGGTGGGCTACATACAGAGCCCCTCTTCTATTACCATGGCAGCCGTAAAAGGGAGGAGGGAAGCTGATGCGTCGGCGGCTGGTGCCACTGTTGCCACAATAAGCTAAGTGGGGCAGGGGAACTGAGGTTGGGAAATGAAAAGAAAATGGGAGGTTGGGCAGAAAATGGCAGCCCACAGTGGGGGCGGAAGCCTACTGATTGTGTGGTATGCGGGCTGAGATCAGAGATTTCAGCCCACGATCTGCGGAACCTGATTGGCTGCACTCTATGCTTGGTGTGCTAATATGAATGTTGGCAGAGAAACAGCATTCCCAGTAACTGTGTCTATGGCCCTATGCTGCCACATTGTTTTCAATAGATCACCAACATTCACATATTTGAATTAAGCAGAATAGATGGAAGCAGGGGTCATGATTGTGGAATAACCACCCACGGGCACGTCATTGTCTGAGGTGAATCTGAGGTCGTTATCCCTCTATCATGAATGATTCCTTCCGAGTTCTATAAGTCTATTACCACACAGAGCTGTGCAACCAAAAAGGAAAGTGAATGCTTATAGTTTGCTGGTCATATCACAGTGTTTCGAATAAGGTCTATAGCAGAGACTACAGACTGCTTTCTGATCATTCTGATTGGCTGAGAGCATGTCTTTATTGTAATTCCATGTATAAAGTCAGTTTTGTAGACTTGATCCGAGGCTGTGCCAGAAGTTATGGTCCCTGAAGACCAAGTTAAAGCTTGATGACAGCAAGACTTATTAACCAGGTATAACGACCCATAATTCATAGCACGGCCTGAGGTCTGGATCTGTAAAGCTGTTAGTACCAGTTGCACAAAATTAGTCCTGGCACTCTGGAAGCAGGTTTGGTATCATCAAATTGTGCAGTAATAATGTGTTTTGGGTTTTTATCTACGTTTCTGTCCGTAGTGGAGGTTCGAGAATGTGTAAGACACACACATCTTAAGGCTGTTATCCCTGAACAGGGGAAAATGACACACTAACAGTATGTTTTCTATTCTGGTTTGTTAGCTCACAAATTGTCCAATGAGAGTGCACAATGACCTTCAAAGGGTGTAATACTCTTTACAGCACTCGTTTTTACAGAGGCATTAGCAGTAATTGCACCATTACGACGAGTACAGTAAGTATTAGGAACAGGGGTGTTGCTAGGTGTGGAAAAGACCCGTGGCTACGCTAATGTCGGGACTGTCGGGACTCGGGGCTAACTAGCCGTTTGGTTGTAGCTCCTGAGATTCTTTTTGGCTTACTGCACAAAAACCCAGACTCATTTAAAAGTGGAAAAGGTCGCTTTAATGTGACAGGCCAAAGCTTACAATTAAACACTTACCTGGCTCCATGGCCTTACAAACTAAAGAAATATTTAAACAACTAATTAACTAATTACACATTTTCATTTCCCCCAACAATTAAATAATTAAATAAAGCCATTTCCTCCCTAACTGTCCCTTGGACCCTACCGTCTCCTTACCCCTTTTCCAGGCATCCCGCTTTCTCCCCGGGGCCATGCCCCTCCAGGCTCAATACCTGTGCCCCCGGGGTGGCCCGCTTGTTCAAACAGCACCACCCCATCCTTTCTCGTGTCATTCCCCCATTGTGCTTCCCTCCCCCCACATCAAAAGGGGCCATGCCCTCGGAGCCCAGAACCTCTTCAATACCCCTCAGACTCCCCTCTACACAAATCTCCCCCTTCCTATGACCTGCAGCCAGTCTGACCTGCCACATCAGCAACAGAAAATTTTACATCACAACTTCACTAATGCCCCAACCTGTCACACAAAACTACCAGCCAATCGCTCCTTAACAGACACAAAACAAAAACCTAAAAAACTTGACATGGGACGTAAAAAAAACCCAGCATAACCAAAATACAATGCCCCCCCCCCTTTAATAATCCAGATCTAAACCAAAATGAAGGCGTGGGAGGGCGGTACAATCGCCAAGTCCAACCGTCACCTGCCTCCCAAACCTTCCCTGGACCCTTAAATACCCCGGGGAGGCACTCTGCCCCCCACGGACACTCGCTGGCCGTGTGCAGTGCCAAAAACCTCCCGGGGGGGAAAAGCTTTGCGTTCCCCCCCGGGGCCCTCCTTTTGGCTTACTGCACAAAAACCCAAACTCATTTAAAAGTGGAAAAGGTCGCTTTAATGTGACAGGCCAAATCTTACAATTAAACGCTTACCTGACTCCATGGCCTTACAAACTAAAGAAATATTTAAACAACCAATTAACTAATTACACATTTTCATTTTCCCCCAACAATTAAATAATTAAATAAAGCCATTTCCTCCCTAACTGTCCCTTGGACCCTACCGTCTCCTTACCCCTTTTCCAGGCGTCCCGCTTTCTCCCCGGGGCCATGCCCCTCCAGGCTCAATACCTGTTCCCCGGGGTGGCCCGCTTGTGCAAACAGCACCACCCCATCCTTTCTCGTGTCATTCCCCCATTGTGCTTCTCCCCCCCACATCAAAAGGGGCCATGTCCCCAGCACCAGAAAAACCCTCCCCCGAGGTGTTCTTTCTGCCCCACCCCCACCACTTTACTTTACCTCCAACTCTTTAACCAATCTCCCAGCCAAGAGCCCAGGTCCGCCAGATAATGATTATTCCTATAAATCGACAAGTGTACACCATCCTCTCTAAAGATCATGATACCTTCATACACTATTTCCTTATGTTCCAAAACCTGTACCACCACAGAGGCACAAAACTTAACCATCTCTCTGTTGATCCCTTTCCTAGCCCGCTCTATCGCTTCCTCACTTCTCGCTCCCCTCCACACTCTCCGCGGCAACAACTTAGTCCACACTACCGCTGCTTGAGGCCACATTTCACGCACCCAGACTAAATCCCTTTTCATTTTCCTTAGCAGAGCCACCCCCGTATCCCTTACCAGGTCATTCTCTCCAGCATGAATAATCAACACCTCTGGAGCCCCATAGCGTTCCCGCAACCCAGCCAACATAGGAAGCAACTGGTCCCAGCGCAGACCCCCTAACCCGTGCCATCTTACCACCACATCCTTATAGCTACACCCCAGTTGCCTACCCAGAACCCTTTTCTCCGCTTCTTTCCCAGCCCATTTAACAATTGAATGGCCGACAATCCACACGTGCGCCAACTCCCCCTCCTTTCGCACAGCATCTGAAAAAGAAATTACAAAAATTACAATAATACATTCTACAAAACGCTGTTGTCAACCAAGTCCTCTGCCACCTTCCTTCAAAATTCCCCTTTATCAAACTCCCTGACATACCCCTTGTATCTCCCGGACCTCCAACGCCCCAAACTTTTCACCTTATCCTCCGAAAAACCCAGCCTATTACCCTCAGATGCTGCGCCCATCCTGGATGAATGTGTACCAAAATCCCCTGCCTTTTCTCCTACCACTACCAGAGCCTTACGCAATACCCCCAGGACTTGTGCCGCTGAAACCGGCGTCCCATCCTCATGCTTAAACACCAAGCCTGTCTTACCCCCACAACGCTCCTTCCACAACCTGCCTGTCTGCACTGGGCATAAGTCCTTGCTCCCCTGACCCAACAAAACCCAAGAACCCTTTCCCTTTTGGTCCGTTTTAGACCTATTAATCTTGATGTCCAAACCCAATTCTGTAATTTGCACATCCTCCCACTGCAATCCCCCAAACCCCCCTTTTCCCCCCACCAACTCCGAAACCCGAAAAGCCCCGAAGAATAACCAAGTAAAAAAGTCGCAAACAGCTCCCCCTCCCATACCGACCAGCAAACTCCCCCCACTGCCTTAATCAACCTCTGCAGCAATTTCGCCGATATCAGCCTCCTCTTATCCTTGTCCCTCCTACTCTCCCTTGCCCATCCTTCCAACATCCTACTCGCCATTTCCCCCCACTCGGCTGAAAACCCCAGAACCATTTCCCGTAGAAAGCAATCCCAGCTAACTTCCCTGCTATAGTTGCTCTTGACCAGCCCCTGTCCATGCACCTCAGGAGGAAGTTCATGACATCGTCCCTCCTCCGCTTTTCCGCATCCCATCTACCCTTCCAACTACAAGCTCCCCCTCCAATAAAATCCTCCCAGGCCCTCCTGTATGACTCCTTAGATGCCCCGGCAAATGAACCCTCCACCAAAGCAAGCGCTCTCAGCTTCCTATCTTCCACAGCTCCTCCGGAATCTGCTGCCCCTCCTGATCCGCATCTGGAGCCAATCCACGGAATCTCTGCCATTGAAAACGAGATTATGCATCAGCGATGCCATTATCCTTCCCTGGCACATGTGTTGCCTTAAACACCACATTCCATTCCATGCAGCGCAGAACAAACTCATAAGTCTTGCCACCCTCTGATCCCATGCTGACTGCCTGTTCACCACATGGACCACGCATTCATTGTCAACATTGAAATTCACTTTCCTATTCTGCAAATCCTTCCCCCACAACTCCAATGCCACCAGCAAGGGGAAAAATTCAAGGAATGCTATACTCCTTCCCTCTTTCAACCACAGAGCTGGCCACTTCTCCGCACCCCATTTTCCCCCCCAAAATACTCCGAAACCTCCTGCTCCTGCTGCATCAGAAAATATCTGTTCTTCCCATGTCACCGGGTCTCCCTGCAACCACATTGACACCCCGTTAAAACTCTCCAAAAACCGCAGCCAAATTCTGCAATCCTCTCTCACTGCCCCCGATACTCTTATCCGATGATGTGGGCACTTTGCTCCCGCCATAGCCCTCCCCATGTTCCTACAAAACGTCCGCCCTGGGGCCACCACCCTGCATGCAAAATTCAAATGCCCTACCAATATCTGCATTTCAACCAGCATCATTTTCTTGGCCCCTACCGCTCTCTCCAGCAGTACCACCAGTTTGCTCACCTTGTCGTGTGGCAAGCGTGAGGGTCATGGCCACTGAATCCAGTTCAATTCCTAGAAATGTCAACACCACTGCCGGCCCTTCTGTTTTGTCTTCGGCTAACGGCACACCCAACTCCTCCATTAGCTCCTGAAACAACTTTAGCATTTCCTTGCACTCCCCCTCTCTTTCTGCCCCGCTAATGAACAGAAAATCATCCAGATAGTGCAGCACACTCTCTCAACCCGAGTTAAATGAAAAAAAACCACTGTAAGAAGGAGCTGAACCGTTCAAACAACGCACAGGAAATTGCACACCCCATTGGCAAGGCTTTGTCTATGTATATGCGGTCCTCGAACTGCAAACCTAACAACCAAAAATCCTCCGAGTGCACCGGCAATAACCTGAAAGCCGCCTTGATGTCACACTTGGCCATGAAGGCCCCTCGCCCTTCTTTCCTTACCAGCTCCACTGCCTGGTCCACACTTGCATATACAACCCCACATTCTTCCGGGGCAATGAAATCATTGACTGACATGCCCTCCGGCCATGACAAATGGTGTATTAATCTGAACTCCCCCGTAGCTTTCTTGGGCACCACCCCCAGTGGGGATATAACTAAGTCACCCGGCAGGTCATCAAATGGCCCTACAATCCTTCCCGCCGTTATTTCTTTGTTCAATTTTTGTCTTACCACCTCAACATTTTCTTTGGCTGACTTCAGATTTTCAGCCCACCGGCGCACCCTTGGGCCCTGGTACCCCAATCTGAAACCTTGACAAAACCCCTCACTCAAAATCTTAGCCCCTTCCCTGTCCGGATAAAATTGCAACCATTTTTGCAGCACCCCCACTTTAATTGGAGTAAAAGCTTTTCCCCACAACCCCTCTACCTGAACCTCTCCCCCTCCCCCCAGGGTCCTTGTGCAGCCGTCCTTATTAAATGCCCAACATGCTGCTGAGGACTGCCCTCTGCCTCCTCCCCCTGCCCCTTCATGGGCGGGGCGACCAAGAAAGGGCCGGAAAGGCACCGGCAGCCCACTTGCTGTGTGCAATGTCGGGGCAGGCCTCGTTGGAGCCATCCATTGCAGCCAAAGATCCATGTCTATCTCCCCCCAGACCGCCTGACTGTCCTCCGCCATTCTCGCTCTGAATTCCTCATCATACCTTACCCAGGCAAAGCCCCCAAAACTCGTGAAAGCCCTCCTAATTACGTCCATATATTTAAGCAGGGCCACACAACGCTCCGGGAATTTTTCACAATAAACACTGGCATAAATGATAAATGCCAACGTCCAATTCTCAATAGTCACCGGGACCCTTGGGCGCGAAGCCAGTTCCCTCTCTTCTTCTGTAGACCCCTCCTTAGCTCTCACTTTCCTATGGAGCAATTTAAAAACATCTACAAATTCCCCCGCCTGAATCTTTTCCCTGGTTGCTGCCATCAAGTGCGCCCCCAACGGTTTTGTTATCCCCATGTATGGCAGTTTTTTCTCTTTGCCTTTCACTTCCAACTCCTTTTCTTTCCCAGCTTGCCCCTCAAGCACCAATGGCTCCACCACCTTGTCTGTTTGGACCTCCACTGAGCAAATGCCCTTCTTAACCCCCAAGGCTCCAATGGCCTGTACACCAATGTCTTTCCTTATCCCTTGCAATCCAGACCCTTCGTTTCCCTTCCCCCCTCTTGTGACCCCTCTCTGCCATGCAGATGACCATTCCCTTTCCCGCTCACCTCTTTCCAAGCCGGCCGTCTGCTGTCTGGCGTCCACACCGATGCTCCTCATCTCTTTCTTAGGGGGCTCCTACTGCGGGGACAAAACATGTCAGCAGACTTACCCAGCCAACAGTTCCCCCGACCTCTTGCCCCCGACCACCCTGCACCTGCCTTTCCAGATCCCACCACCAACTTCTTCTCTCCTCCCCCCTTTCCCCTACCGCCCTATAACCTTCCACCTCCCATTGCCCCACATAATCCTCCAATCCAACTTCATCACCCCTCAAATACCATTGTGGATGCGAGCTCATACCCCAGTCAAGTTGATCTTCCTCTTGCGAGCCCGGGGCGTCCGCCCCGCCACTCCTTTGACGTCTTCTCGGCGGGGCGGCGGAATACCCTGCCTGGTCCTCTTCTCTCGGGCGAGGCGTTCCGTCCTCCACCCTGGAATCCTCATTGCTAGGGGCCGTGCTGCACCCTCTAGGCTCTCCATGCGCTGACCGAGGAGGGGCCGTTCTAAAACCGTCTACCTCCACCTGACCCTTGGGGGCTGCGCAGCGCCTTCCGCCCTCACTCCTCCTACCCGGGGGGGGGCGTTCCGCGCCCCACTCTAACCTCAATTGATGGGGACCTCTCCCTCCTTCTCCCACCTGCACTCTTCTGCAGGTATTTACCCCCCCTTCCCCTCTGCCCTGTCACACCCTTTCGCACCCCCTCACTGGCTCCACTGTGGTTCCCTTGAGCCACCTCCTTTTGAGCACTCCCAGCTTCCCTAGGGCTATCATTAACGCCCTCCCTCACTGGCTGCCCACCCGAAATCATTTCTCCCCCGGATGCCCTCCTGTCTATCTCCCTCCTCATCTTCCTGCCCCTGGATTCCCAAACCTCCCCTCTCCCCGCCGCGGGGGTGCAAGCCACCACTTCCGCGAGAGCCCCATCTGCCGCTGCTCTATGCTGCGACCTACCACCACTTATCTCCCCTTCCCCCCTGACCTCTCCACCAGTGACCTCCCCCACTGCACCTTCCAGCTGGCCCCTAGATGCCCTACTAATTATTTCCAAGCCCTCCCTCAGAGCCTTAGCATCAACCAGACCCATCTTGCTGGCTCCCTGGCCCACCATCGTGCACTCCTAACCTGGTTGTGCACTAAAATATATATACCCCTTGAAAATTAACCTAGCAAACCTAAACCCCTGAGCCAAAACTACCCGTGGACCTGTACCCCAAATTGACCAACTACCAACTTCGAACGAGTTAAATGAGCACTTGCCAACACCCACCCGCTAATATAAAATACCCCCTGCTGTTCCAAAAATTATTATTAAAATGTTTTTTTTTTTTTAATACCTCTATTACCCCCTAAAATACTGCCCTCGACCCTGCAACCCTCTGCCCAGGCAATACAGTGCCACAAGCAAAAGAAAGCCCCAACAAACACATGTCCCACTAGCACAGGGGCCGAGATGCGTCCGTGTCACACTGCCCCCTGGCGGGGTGTAAGCAGCACCGCACCTAAAGAAACTAAATAAATGCGGCCCCTTTAAATGGGCGCACACCGCCCCCTCTGTCACGTGAAGGCTACCGCGCACAGAATTCCCCTCTCCCAGCCGAACAACAGGGACCAGGCGTTCCCCTCCTACTACCCCCCGCAACGATCCATGGACGAGAGGCACAGAACCCAACAGCCGGCTAAACCCGTCCTCCCTCCCTACTGAACCGCATTCCCCTGCCCGTACTTCACCCCCACCCCCTGCAGCACTGGACGGAAAATGCCGTGTCACACTGCCGTAGCTTATAGGAAGAAACCCCTACGCCTGCACACCGACCCACTGGACCCGGAGCCTGCAAGAGGGGGTACCTTATCTACGGTACCCCTGGCTACAGAAACAAAATTATGCGATCAAAGAGATTACTAACTAAAACTAACCTCCCCCACTGCTAAACACTATCCCTCTCACCTACGCTAGCCTGCAGTACCGAAGGCCCAGCATCACAGGGAAGGCTCGGGAGCAGGCGACAGGACTGACCAACAATCGCCAAGTCCAACCGTCACCTGCCTCCCGAACCTTCCCTGGACCCTTAAATTCCCCGGGGAGGCGCTCTGCCCCCCACGGCCACTCGCTGGCCGTGTGCAGCGCCAAAAACATCCCCGGGGGAAACGCTTCGCGTTCCCCCCCGGTGCCCCCTATCTGGGGCTACAACCAAAAGACCAGGGGCTATAGCCCCCTTAGCCCCCCCTAGCAACGCCTCTGATTAGGAATAGCAGTAATGGGTCTATGTTGACAAGCCCACCAGGTATGACGACAGGAGACGACAAGAGACGGGTTCACCAAGTTCAAATCTTTGAAAATGGCATAACAGGCGAACAAGGTAAGTACATAAGTGTGAGAGGGCGTGGTAGAAGGGTCACAGAGTATTTACGTGGACAGTGTGGGGTGGGCCTTGGATTGCCTGGTATGTGTAGTTCTCTGTAATAAGTGTTCTAACTGCACTTCCTCTCCTCCTCGGAGGCTATGTCCGGTTTCGGTGGTTAAGCCAGTGAACAAAATGGAGAACAGTGAAGTAAAACACAGTAACAAAATCTTCATCATAAAACAGAAGCAAAGAGTATTTAGCAGGAAATTCAACATTTTAATTTGTTTTAAAAAATGTTTATTGTTGTCTCTTAAGTATGGTGGATAGTTGGGAAGTGTTCACTGCGCTTTCTTTCTCAATTTTTCCATACTGTACGTAAATCTGTGAAGTGTTAGGTGCCATACATGTGCATGAACTCTTAGCAGAATAAAACTAGTGTCTTGATAGACAAGCAGGTAGTTATCGATACAGAAAAGGGCAGGGATAGAAACAGTTATGGGCAGGAAACTTTTCTAGTATGCCATATACACAGGTGGACACAAGTGTGCAGTGCCCTATTAACACACGTGGACTGGCCAACAAGGAAGTCTAAACATTGTGCCTGTTTGGTGACATTGCTCAGATTTTCTTTTTGTTGCTGCATGCAGATCACACCATTAAGATGCTATGTTCGCTTGCACGGTGTAATATGGGGCCACTTTGAACAAAACTGATCCAGGGCCTCTTTTGGTTCTCTGTCCAACGCTGTTTATAAGTGTACAATTAGACGGGCAGGCTGTCCAACCAGGGGAGAGGCAAAACCCACTCTTGCGCACGTTGTGCAAGTCGTGCAGTAAGCATCCATTTTAAATAATGCGAGAGAGAGAGAGAGAATCTCTCATCTTTGCACAGAGAGAGAGAGGGACAATCTTAGCACAGAGAGAGAGAGAGAGAGAGAGAGAAAGAGAGAGAGAGAGAGAGAGAGAGAATGAATCTTTGCACAAAACCGATTCTGCAACATGTCACTGCAATCTCTTGCCACTAATCTAAGCAAATAATACATCAATGTCTTTTCTGAAGTACTTTTTGTACCTTACTTGACATAATTACAGCAAAGTCCCATCTTTGAAAGCATAAGCAAGAAGATAACCCCCCCCCCCCCACCCCAATGTCTTGAATAGTCAGGCATTGGACTTTCCTCCACCTAGTGGGGATGCCCTGTGGTCACTCGTGACCCCACAGGCACAAAGAAGGGATGAACAGGCAGGCAAAGGAAAGCCGGGAAAGGAGAGTGTGGACAATGAGCCAGGCTTGCGCGGAAGCCAGAGAGAAGGGGGGTGAGGGGGGCGTCGTCAAGGTCTTAATGAAAGAGCACAGGCAATGAGAGAGGGTCCCTCTTTTGCCTGGCATCCTCGATGGTAGGAACTAGTAAATCAATGCTATTATGTGAAGGACTGTTTGTTTTTCTTCTTGACATGTTTGCAACTTAGAAGCCATCTTTGAAAACCTAAGCACCAAGATAAACCATATGATAAGCCTAGATATGTGCCCTCGATTGTACAGGTAACTGCAAGCATGCCAAGCAGAGGTGCATCACAAAGCTCCCCCGCGGAGCGAAGCTCTGGCAGTGCGGCACAGCAAGTAAGCGTATGATGCCCCTGGTCTCATGCTCATGTTCCTCTTGTTTTTCAGACTCAGGACTGCAATGCCCGCGGAGATGTGGTTGGCGCAAGGCATAATTCGCAAACGGCACGCACCTTCAACAGGGTGGCCCTCGCACTGGGAGTTGCTATTTTTGTTATGTGTCTGCTTTGTGTGATATTTCTGGTAATTATTCCTCATAATCAGCACCCCGATCAGCCACCTCCTTTTCATTTCGGGGGCTAGGGTGACTAAATGCAGAGAGGGGGTCATGTTCAGGGATCATTGGGAGGAATATTGTAAGGGGAAGAAGCATGAAGCTCATATTTGTAGTGGGGTCTTTGTCCATGATATATGATCTGGAGAACAACAGTGATAACATTAAGTTCAGTTAAAGAATTGGGAATGTACATTTGGATGGTTGTTGAGTAAGGGGGCAAATAGTCATATTTGGGCAGGAGCAGGGAATAGGGAATGGCCATGATGTCTTCAACATAGCAGCCTCTTCCTATCTAAATGACTACACACTCTCTCTGGAACACAGGCTGTGTACAATTGGAAGAATATGGAAGGGAAAAAATGAATACATTTGCAATACTGGCTTTTAGCCATGCCTAGGATTTTGCGCTAATCACGGAAACCTGCAGTGAGATCCAGGAGACACCAAGCATCACTCAGATGGGATCTGTCAAAGCTCAGCGGTGCATGACAACAAACACCAGAGAGAACTTGGACCACCAATCTTAGCTAATGGAACTGAGCTGAAACACTGACATGTCATATTTAAATAATGTGTATTTGATAAAAGCACATCCTTCAGAGAGGCGCACCCCCAGGGCTCGGCTACTTTCTTAATTAAATATAAACCGAACATACTAGCAGAAATCCTGCTCCAAATGACTATCAAATTGCCTCTTGCATCTCAGGTTTGAGCCCCTGGGCCTTGAAACTATACACTGTGGCCCTGATTCTGGGGTGCCTGCAAAAATAGAAAAGTGTTATTTCACGAAAGAGGAACCCTTTCTTATAAGCATCATGTTCTGTCAAAGTAATAATGTGGCGGCCTGATATCAAAGCCTTGACTGTTCCATGTGCCTGATTTATGGCTTGACAACAACCTTAGCAACCATCAGACATGCAGAACCGGCACTGCAAGGCCTGTCAAAAGTTCTGGTTTTGCATCTGAAAAGAAAGGAGGCAAAATGCAGCACCTCTGAGCGGTTGTTACCATCTACTGCACACTTTTTGCTTTTTTAAACCTGCAGCACCACTTTTCTTATTTATTGAAGAGTCAATAACACTTTCTTAAATAACAAAAGTGGCAGACTTTTTGACATGCTCGCAATGAACTGGTACGCACGCTGGCCCAAAAACAGATGTTTTCAGCTTTTATAATGATGATGTGTTATTTATATAGCGCCTTAATCTTTTACAAAAAAAGCTTTTATAGCTGGAAAGCACGACATCTCCCCTCCAATATTTCCACCCACCTCAGAATGTTGGTGCAGGGAAACTGGAACTCCGAATCTCGCACCTCTACACTAATTGTATCACAAGCACAGAATCACGCCCGAGTACCTTGTAGTTGCCCTAGGAGCAGTGAAGTCGACCCTTCTTACTGTGCAGCTCTGACCCTGTACGTTTTCACCCATCAGCTTTGTAGTGTGCCCTACTGCTTGAAGACATGTTCATATGAGCCTTGGCCTTGCCTCTTGGGCAGCGGATTGTACGTGGCACAAATATGATATTCTGTGAATCAGAACATTGCCTCTGAGCATCCAACTGTCTTCTTGAGCAGGTGACTTGGCTGAGTGAGCTCTACCATTGCAGAAGCAGCTTATATTGCAACATTAATCACCATCCTGAACATGCCTCTGGTAAGGCTTGACTTTACCCCCATTAACATTGATGTTCCCACTATCAGCATCGCATACTAGGCACCCGTTTATTTTTTTGCAACATGCTATTTGGGTTAGAAACATGTGCTATTCGATTGTGCTCGAGCACCCTTCCATTTACATAAGGAATGCCCTCACTCTGAGGAAAGGTGGATTGAATGAAAATATCATAATCATATTCTACACCCTTTTACAGTTTTAATTAAACATTGTTTTTTTGTTTAGAATTAATTTGTTAGACTTCTTTGTGTTAAAAACATTTACGAAAACTAGCACTTGTTACACTAATTTTAATTTGTTTAGTACATCTGTAGACTTGTTTTCTACTAAGAAGTAATCATTATTTAATAATACACTAGGCAGGTTTTGGTGTGCTTTTTGTTTGAACCTCCCTACAGTTAAAACAGTCAACCTTATCACCAATTTATTACGTATTTAACAAACCGATTTACGCCCCGTTGACTCCACCGAAAGTGCTGTGCTGTTGGCTGCTTACTCATTATTCTTTACATATCACTGTAAACACTCCTCATCTTATGGCTGCTTTCGATACTGTTGATCACACTATACTTTCTTCTGCACTCTTCCTTGGGATTCTCTGGTTCTGCTCGTCTCTTTCTGATTGGAGGTACTCTGATTCTTGGTTTGTCCAGCTTTCTCTTGCCTTCCTTTTCCGAAACAGGGTTCCTCAAGGCTCCGTCCTTGGCCCCCTTCTCTCCTCTCTTTCCAATAATCCACTTTCTGCTATTATCTATGTGTTTAATCTTTCCTAGCATTTCAATGCAAATGATTCGCAAATATTTTTCTCTTTTTCTTCCTTTTCTGACTCTCTCGCCTCTACTCCTTGTCCTCATCACCTAGCTTTACAGTATTAGATGACTGTTCATTCGCTTTATTTGAATACTTCTAAAGCAGTGTTTCTTTTTCTTTTTCCTACGGTTTCTATTTCACTTCTTGTTCCGCTTCCTTTCTTCTCAGTCACTCCAACTCAACTTCCTTTTCTGCCTCTGTTTAGAATCTTGGTGTTATTTGTGGCTTTTCCCTTTTTCTTCTCATAGTTGCAACATTGCTAGAGCCTGACCTTTTCGTGTATATAATGTACATAAAGCGAAGAATATTAGATTGTGGGATCGATCTCAAAAGTGTGCTAGTCTCCACTATAAAATTGCACAAGTGATTCCAAAAATATTGGGTAAGTTCCTTGGCAGCGAGAAAACAACCAGCTCCCTCAAGCCTCCCACAAAGCCTGCATAAAGAAATGCTTAAATAAAATGGTTATCTAGTCCACTTATGGCCTGATATAGATTAATGTTCTACATTAACTTTGGATTCACCAATAATAATAAACAGTGACGAATTTCCACTGGAAGATGCCAGTCTATTCTCCTAAACCAGACATAAATTACATGGAATTAATTTAGGCCTTGACAACGACCAGGGGTCGAAACACGTGTCGGCTGTTTTCTTCTATCACGAAAGAATAAACCATAACTCATTACCAAGTTGATTTTTCAAGTTTTCTTGGATCAATTGTATACTAACTAGAGTTGGACTTTGAGCGCGAGGCACTCTCCCGAACCACTTTATTTAAGCAATGTACATAAAGCGTATACATTTTGGTCATTTCATATTCTAAGCTTCTTGTTTCCTCATTGTGTTCTCATTTTGATTACAGCTGTGCACATATAATTGGTCTTCCTGGCTACCAATTAGCTCCTCCATTTATAATTCTGCCATTCGTCTCATTTCCTATCTTCCTCCTAGGGATTCTGTTTCTGCTCCACGTGCTTGCCTTTGTTGGCTTCCCTTTGAAGCTCATTTACGCTCTAATGTTCACGGTATTGTTTTTAAGTGTAATCATGGTCCTCCATATCTTTTCTTCCTGGTCTCGCTCTACAAGCTTGTTGGCCTTCTCTGATCTCAATCACGTTTTCTTCTCACCTTTCCTAAACCTTCCCGCGCTCAGTCTCCCGTGTGTTCTATCTTTTAGCTCTACGTACTTGAACCAATCACCTCTCTCAGTTCAATCTTTCTCCTCCTTTGTTTATTTTGTTCTCGAGTGAAAGAATATTTTCTTTTTCCATCTCATTCATAGTTTTTTATACTAATGAAATTGTCATTTACTGATGTTTGCAGTGGTTTCATTACAAATTGTACTGATTTAATTGTCAAGCGCTATTGACGCCCAATAAAAATACAAATGATATTAAATACAGATTAAACAAAATGTCTGGGCACTATTTTCTATACACAGATGTAACTTATTGTTAATACCATTTCTCAGTGGAAATGGCAGTGAGCCAGTGTCTGTTCTAACAGCTCAATGAATTCTGCCTCTACATGTTTTTCTTCTTTACTGTTGACCTTCGACCTTAAACCTCTGTCTACTCACCTTTGAAACTTCAGCACTTGATCCCATGTGGTGAAATCTGCAATCAGAAAGGGACAACCACCTGGGAATGAAACATGTTAATGAATTTATGTTGTCTAGATTGATGATTGGACAGGGGCCGACCCGGATACTGGCTCTAACTGGTTTCTTGACCAGATAGTGAAAAAGAATACAGGATTTATGATGGCGGACACTGACCAACTTTCACCTTTTCCCTTTTAAGTGACGTCTTATGATATCTGTTTTGATAAGCTCAAGTTTTTTTTTGTTGTTGTTTTTTTTTGTTTGAGGATGTTGATTAAAATGTTCTTTTCCTTCTTTTTTTGATGTGGTATGCTTTTTGTATGAAGTGAAAGGTTTATACCTTTGTCTGAACCAAAACACTTTTTAAAAAAGTGTCCCATGAACTATGAAAAAAC
This sequence comes from Ambystoma mexicanum, assembly GCF_040938575.1. Taxonomy (NCBI): domain Eukaryota; kingdom Metazoa; phylum Chordata; class Amphibia; order Caudata; family Ambystomatidae; genus Ambystoma; species Ambystoma mexicanum. The sequence continues at coordinate 1,155,221,786 of NC_090921.1, read as the reverse complement.
CAAAGTCTCTCTCATGATTGCTGTATTTGCCCCAATTTCCTTTGCTATTGCTCCCTTCAAATCTCCACATCATAAAGATTTGCCTCTGCTTTCACCACCTCCATCATCGCTCCACACGAGATGAAGCCTAGTCCCTAACCATTTTAGCTGAAAGTTGAGTGGCTACAACCACTGGATATAATCCAGGTGCCATTCCTTCCAATATATGGCTTATTTCTTCACTAACTGAATTGTGTGTTTGCTCTCCTTCAATTCAGTGTCAATGGTAATGCTAAAACAGTCAGGATTTAAAAAATCGTGCCTGTTTTATCACCACCATATTACAGCTGTGATAGCAAATGGCACTGGCAGCATTTCAAGAGAAAACCACTGGTGGTAAATATAGCTGGAATTGAAGGTGCATAATCCCTTAGAAGATCCCCCATTGTCTAGCTCAACCCTGTCAGTGGTGGTGCAAGTTGTAATGTCCCTGGAGCAGGCTTTCCCAGTACAGAAGGGAAGCACGAGCACTTCTCTTCCATACAGGGAAACAGATTTCCCAGGGAGGAATTGGTAGGCGGTGAATGCCTTAAAGGCTCAGAATCAACCATGCCGTGTCTTCAAAATATGAGATAACCCTGTAACCACTACTGTATGGAATCCATACCCACCCTCATAATGAGAGTGAAAATGCACAGAAAAACAAATTACCAATATTCCAAGGTTTTTTTCTTCTGAAATACCGATTGCGTTATTTCAGAAACTCCACTACTGTTCCCACTGGTACTGTGGTATTCCTGTAACTGGGTGACATTTCAGATTACACCCGGCGGGAACGGTAATTACTGTTGATGGCAATCCACCTCAAATGACCTAGCCAGGGTTGAAGATAAGTATTCCAGAAGAGTGGATGACTCCTTCCTCAACAACCTCTGGTGTCTAAGAGAGGGTTACCTGCCGGTAGAGCAAGGTCCAGTTTGATGATGATAATACTGGTGTCCAGGAAGCTCCCGACTGGTTCTGTGGCAAGCCCCCTTGCAATTAACGTTGGCATACCTCCCTGGTGTGGGGAGAGCATAAAATGGCCCTAAATCTTCAAGGTAACCTGCACTGTTACTCACTGCATTTCCAAATCTAAGGACGCTAGCCCCTGGCAAATGCTTTTGCTCTGCTTAATAACCTTTCTTTTGAATGCAAAGTCGCCTTAAGACCCCTAATTGAACCGCTTGATGCTTCATGCAAATTGGCGCCACCTGTGCCCGAAATGCCTGCCACTGGAGGGAGTCGTCCTCGTCTGCCGCAAGGAAAAGTGCTCATAAGTCTGTATTGCCGTTCATTCTGCTTTTGAGGCCAAGGTAGTGAACCTTTGGGCTAGATTCTGCACTTCCAAATATTGTAGGTAACGTGACTCTCTGACCTTTGCCTTGGGCCTCAGAGACTGGTTGGGACCCCTTTTCCTACCTTACATTTTTAAAAGTCACCAATTTTGTGTGTGTGTTTTCTCTGTTTTATTTATACGTGCCTGCATATGTTATTTTCAGTGCTTTAAGTGGGGTAAGAAATTGAGGGGGGGCCCTCGTTTGGAGGCGTGGCCTCCATTGTGGGCGTGGCCTAAAAGTGCACAAATCATAGTAAGGTGCGCAAACAAATATATAAATGTATTTGAGCATTTATATATTTGTTTGCGTACTACTATGGTTTGTGTATTTTTCAAGCCTTCTTTTATATTCATAGCAATGTTACATATTTCTATGTTTATAAAAGGTGGCTTGAAAGTGCACACACCATAGTAAGTTACGCACACTTGTGTGCTTACCTTACTATGGTTTGTGTACTATTCAAGCTGCCTTTTATAAACATAGACATTTGTAACATATGTCTATGTTTATAAAAGACGTCTTGAAACGTAGGCATCTTTTATAAAGCGTTGAGGACGGACAAAACCCAAGGTGGCTTTGTCCGTCGACAAAGCTTTATAAAAGTTGCTTTGAATTGTGTACGATTCAAGCCATCTGTTATAAACATAGAAATATTTCTACGTGTATAAAAGATGGCTTAAACGTACACAGTTGAAGGCATCTTTTATAAAGCCTTGCCAAAGGAGAAAGGCGCCTCGGGCTCAGTGATCTCTGCTCAGAGCACTGACCCCGAGGCGTCTTTCACTCTCTGCGAACCCGCGGGCTCCGTGATCTAATCTACATATTAGATCATGGAGCCCGCGGGTTCGCTGAGGGTCAGTGACCGGGCGAGGGGAACTAAGGGACTGTAGCTTCCTCTGATGGCCCCTCAGATGAGGGGTCATCAGAGAAAGTTACAGAGACTGACGGAAGTGCCAGCCAGTCACAGCGACGCTGTGGCTGGCTGGCACTTCTGTCAGCTTGCCTGACGTTTAACTGGCGGGCGCATCTCTCGTTGCGGCTGCGGCCGCGGCGGGATAATGCGTCCTGCCATTGCGTGGTGGGGCTGGGGGCCCCGGCAGGGCCCCGGCTCAGCCTCACTTTTTGGAGACTGCCGGGGCCCGGCCCCGGCAGGCCCCGGCCCACTTAAAGCACTGGTTATTTTCCCTCCTGCCATATAAAACCCAGAATGTACAGTCTAAGAATAATTAGTTGGAATCATCTATTAACTTGGCATATGTGGATGGTTTTATAGTGTTTTAATGAGTTGTCTGTTTTTAAATAAAATAATGTGCACAATGTCATAGAACCTTGCTTGGGCATTCTTTTAATTGGTACTTGCCATTCTATTCCTGTTGGATTGCTTCTGTTGTTAACTCGCATCCCATGAACAGTGCAACCTGCCCTTGGCCTAGGTTTCCAAATGTAGGGCAAAGGAGGTTGACTCACCACTTTCTAACCTTTATCAACGGGAAACTGCCTGGCTGAGTTGCTATAGAGAGCTGAGCATGGTGCTCTGCTTTACTACAGCTGCACAGTATCTGTTTCATCACACATTGAGCCTCCGTGGCTTCCCAGTGAGCAATTGTTTTGTTTCCTTGCCATTCACAACAAAGTGTAGACTATGGTTAACCTCTGTCATCGGATTCTTTCTGCTTAACTTCATCTCTTTAATTTTGGCCCTACCAATCTCTGGGCCCAGGTCAACAAGGCTCACCACTTCTCTAACACTTGCACCCTGGCTGCACACCAGCCTGAGCCACCTGGCTCTCAGCACCAGCTGTAACCTTTGGCCCTCTTGGAATGGTCAATGATGGCCATCAGCTCCTCCTCTGATCCTTCTCCATTTCTAACCCCTCTCTCTGCTGATGTCCTCCTCGTTCCTCTTCTCTCTTCAACTCTTATTCATCCTTTGTTCCGCCGTCAATTCCAACCTTTAACTCACTCTTGTGTGTCTCTGGGCCTCATTACACGGTAGGCGGTAGGGGATTACCGGCACCGGTAAGGGCACCGGTGCAGGTAATCCCCTACTGCCCTACTACGAGGTCCCTCAGCGGGTCCCGTCCTTAACGTGTGGTCAGACCACACGTTAAGGAAGGGACCCGCTGAGGGACTTCAGAGCAAATAACGGTACCTCTATTAGCGGTACCGTTATTAGCTCTTTCCCCATTCCCATTGAGCCCTATGGGGGCTCGAATGGGGAATGGTAATTGGCATGGGGATTTACTGAGTCCTCCAGGGTCGGAATGACCCGATAAGTCCCCATATCGCCTACCCGGACCCAGAAGGCGGTAAGGGGTAGCCATGGCGCTAATAGCGCCAGGGCTACCTCCTACCGTGTAATGAGGCCCTCCATCTCTCTCCTCCTCCTGCCTCTATCCTCTCTTCCTCCTCCAGTGCTAACCTCTCCTTCACACATCTTCCTCCTCCTTAATCTTACCTCCATCCAACTCCAACTTCTTCCTCACATGTCTGCCTCCACCTTCCTCTGGCACAGCTCCATACGGCATGTCTACACTCCAGCACCCCCTTATCCAGACTGACGCAATAGAGCCTCTTTTATACTTCCCAGACCAAGCTAACTTCGCTCTGATAGGCTCGAATGGTCAAACCTTTGCCTGCCGTGATTTGATTGGCAGTAAGACTTTGTAATTCAGAACTCATGGGTCAGGGCTTTAAAAAAGCATGGTGGCTATTCTATATCCATGCCATGCTTTCTGGATGTTTGTTTAGCGAGAGAGGTTCTACATTTCTCCCTAATTTTCTGTCCTTTCTGAAGGTAAATCAGTATAAGCCTAGGTAATTTTAATTCTGTAGGCAACATTTAGCTTCCCTATTTCCTTAGGAGTTTCTAGGTGGTGTTTCCAGTGAGGTTGTAAGCGAAAGCAAACCTTTTTTTTTTTTTTGTGTGCAGGTCTTGCTTCTGAATAGGGAAGGGGAGGTTTTCCAATGTGTTCTGGGTCAATGCAAGTTAGCTGTGCATGAAGAAGCGGTTGTGCATTTTTCTTTCCCCGTCTGGTGTTTGAGGTACCTTCTCTTTGGTCGGTGGGAAGTGTGCATGCGGTTTCCATTTAAAGTGATGGCGTGACTCCCTTTTGGATGTGGTAGTTATTAGGATGGGGCTGCTCCAGCTTGCATTGAGTAGCGAGTGGCTTCCTGTAGCCCCCAGAATCCAGGGCCCAGGGCTCATCGTCTTCCCCCACGGGTCTATTCAATAGGACTTTGTCACATGGCTCAACATCTTGGACGTGTGGACATGTGCCCCCTGGCAGCTGCACCTCCCTCAGCCATTCTTCCAGGTATTCCGGATATTCTGACACTGCTCCAATAACAAGAGCTTCGTCATATTCAAATGATGATGAGTACAAGAGGAACAGTCTCCATCTTTCCTTAGGCCACTACACCTATCCCCTTCTATTGCAATGGCAATGTGATCAGGGTAGGCACCCACCTGCTACAGCAACTGCAAGATGCTCTCCAGTGTCTTCCTCTGGACCAATGGCAATTGCATACTGATTATGATGGTGAGTTTTCTGTGTGTCCTCTTCACGCTGATGGACTCTGACAGCTGTCACAGCTCTGGCTGGTGGATCTCTCCTCCATCCTTTCCACATGCTAATACCCCAGTGGCAACAGGATTCACAGTACCGCATTCCCTACTACAAGTGGTATAAGATGGAGTAGTGCAGTAGAAGGAGCAGGGGTTGTGTTTTGCCTGGCAGATGACCTCCTGGAAGTATTACTGCTGTATCGACCCTCTGATACATCCATTGACTGAATAAGGATGGGCGACGAACAGGTGCTGGGGATAAGGTATTGGGAGTGGCAGTGCTGGCATGGTGTTGGTTGTAAGAGCAATGGCAGTGCTGGTGGTTTGAACTGTGCCAATTCAAGCAGTGGTGATCTCAGTGGTGGCAGTGTGGGCAGTAGTGAGAGAAAGGTTGTCATAACTTCTGACCTTGGTCCAAAGATCAGTTGATTTAAAGCCAGTTGATTTGAAACCTGTGAGACTAGCAGATGACATGCAGTTGGTAGCTGAAAAGAGATGTGTCGGGATGTGCTGGACCCTAATTTCTTATTGTGGCCTCTCTGTGAGTCCTGTAAATTGCATGTCTTTGCCTGCATGTTTGGTTTAGGTATAGTGTGTCTGGGCTATAATCTACGTTACACAGATATGTAGTTTAGTGGAAGGCATCACAATGGCCAACTACGCATTTACTCTGTTACTGTGCATGTTGTGGCTATATGATGGCACAGCCATGTTGTGACTGCACAGACATATGGACTTTGGGCAATTTGGCTATGATTTGTCAACCAATAACTCACTTCATTACGCACCTCCTCTACCATGGGGTCTGGCATGGATTAACATGCTCATGAATATTCCCGTCAGGCTGGGAATCCTTGGTAAAAGAAAAAACAGTTTCACTTTAACTTTAAAACTGCATTTCTTCTCTGAACCAATCACTGTCCTCTGGGTCATACTGCCTCCATCCAATTGCAGTCCTCTACCTAAGCTCCAACCCGGGTGGCCATCTTCAGATTTTTACCACACTATTCAGTGTTGGGAGTCCTAAAGTTGTTCTCCAAGCTATTTTCATGTTTTTTCAGATTTGCATCCAAAAAAGTTAAAATTTGGACTGATTTGTGCTTAAATATCGTCGACGAAAGACAGAGGTCAGCAGCGGGGATCCACTACTGGCAAAGCTCTTCATCCACCATGTGCTCGTCATCGAAGTTTCGAGAATTCCCGGCCTCGGGCCAAATTCATGCCTTTTCAACCATGAGTGAGGAGAAGAAGGAAAGTCAAAGCCTCTTGAAACTCTGAGTGAAGTGTGGATTAAGGAACGCCTTCGTGGAAGATCGGCATCATAAATACTTGCATTGCCTCCATCCGGACCACAATGTGAAGGGATGCAAAGTATGCAGTGTTTCTCAAGAAAACCAAAAAAGAGAGCTACAGCAGACTGTCGGCATGGCTCAGGTTGAGCAAGGCCACTGACTCAGCCACAGGGCAGAGTCAAGCCTTATCTAGGACCGGCCGGTCCGAGGAGCAAAGCCCCTCCTAGAGGAGGTTGAGATCCTTTCAGGACGCCCTGCTCACGGGGGTCCAAGAGAAGGCCAAACTCTGCAACGCTAGCGTTGTTGATGTGGTAGCTGAGTAAGGCAAAAGGCGATCACCATCACCAGTGACCTCTAGGGTGAGCCTAAAATCAAAAGGGTCCCCAAACCCGGCAAAACTATGTGTGTATACGTGGATAAAGACATCGCAACATGCAAGGTCAACAGAGTTGACGGTACCATCGACAAAGGTGACGACAAGCTCATCATCGTCGAGGTCAACAATGGCCGCTGCAAAAGCGCTGAAGGAGAATGAGTCAGCAAAGGAGGTGGCGGCCCCTCTTCGGGTGTCTCTACCCCTGAGGCGAGATACAGCTGCGGAAGCAGTGATGAAGGCGTCAGCCATTCCGGGGTCAGGGTTGGACTCGATGGCCACAGGGAACCAGCAGCCTCATGAGAAGGCACGAGAGAAGGCACGGTCTCACCGGTGGAGCTTCCCTGATACTTGGATCAGGGGGCTGTCCCATACAGACCAGAGCAGATCTACTCAAGTACCAATGAGGACAATGATCTGCAGGACGATTGCTGCACGGATCACGAGGGGTCACCTGCTCGCAAAAGGAGGCCCATCAGCCCAGACCCATTGCTGCTGGCTTTGTTCACCCCTAGACATGGGGACGTGTCCCTGGTTATTCTAACGACCCTGCACACACTGGTCATGAAAATCCAGCAGAGGGTGCCTCCAGGACCTACACCTTCACAGGACTCACAGGAGCCCCAAAGGTAAGCTTGCCTGTGTGAAAGAAGAAGACCAAAGAGGCCGCTGGTCCTGGCCATCATCCGACTCCACCACTACCTCATTGCAAAAATACCCCACCCAGAGCCTTGGAACCGCATACGGGCGCGGAAACAGCCACAGGCACCAACGAAGATGATTATTTCATCATGGCTGATGGGGAGACGCTGCATGCAGACAAGCCCCATCGGGCCTCCCCACCCAACGAAGTTGGATTCTTCTATTCTGTTATATCAAGGTCCTCAGAGTTGTTTCAGTTAACCCTAGAGGAGACCAAGAAGGAAGGCTTCTGATAACAACGGCGCAAGTTGAGAAGAAAGACAATCATGCCTGTTCCCTTCATGGACATCATTTAGGAGGAGGTCCTGGCACTAATGAAAAACCTAAATACGGCCCAACCATGCGGGACAGACTGGAAAAGAAGTGCAGGGTCCTGGGTTCAGTGCCCAGGTGCTTAAGGTCTCAGCCCTTGCCAGAGTCAGTGGTCTCGGCAGCAGCCAGGAAGCGCTCAGCAAACCTGTCTTCGGCAGCCATGATACCTCCGGACCAGGAGGTGAAGACGCTGGATGCAATGGGCAAGAGAATAATTTACACGGCAGCCTCTACCTTCAAGGCAGCTAATGCCTTAGCCATCTTGTCCCAATATGACCGGGAACTGTGGTTCAAGTTGGGTCCTATTCTGGTCTTCCTGGTCAACAACAAGAAGGTCGAGGCACTGGAGCTCTTTCAGGAGGGGGAAGTAGCCTTGGATCACGCCATCACAGTGGCAGTGGATCAGATGGGGAACAGGGTGTCCCTGCATCGTAAAGGTTGGTTGAAAGCAACTAACTTCCGCCCGGACATGCAGACGAAGGTACTGGATATGCAGTTCGATGATGACCTCTTGGAAAAGGCAGTCGATGAGTCTGACACAGAGATGGCATGCTCCTTGGGAACTTTGCAGCAGAGATAGCAGTCGTCCTTTCATTCTTCCAGAGTAAAACCAGGAAGATCCTCGAAGGGATATAACACGCCGTACCAACAGCCTTCACGCTCCTCCTCTCAGGAAGCATACAGGGGTCATTCTCAAGGCATCGGAGGGCAGCAGCGCCGCCACCTGCAGGGCAGAACTCCGACCCCCAAGAAGGCTGGAACCAGCAGTGACCGCGGGCCCCCACCTAGGCACCCCAGTGGGAAGCTGGCTGGTGAAGTTCGTCGTCATGTTCTCTAACAGGGACACACCCTGGCATTCCAACACAGGTGTCTGTGTATTCAGCCAATTCAGCGACAAGAACAACACAGACTACAGCTTCTGCAGGAGGTGTGGGTCATGTTACAGAAAGGGGCAATAAAACCCACCCCCCAGCATCTCTTGGGCTCCAGGGTATACTCCAGATACTTTTTGGTTCAAAAGAAAAAGGGGGTGGAGGCCGATCCTAGATCTTCGTCACCTCAAGAAGTACTGGAAGTCCCAAAAGTTCTGGATGGTCATGCTGCAACACGCCCTCAGCCAGCTGGAGCAAGGAGATTTTTACATCCCCATTCACAAGTAACACTGCAAGTTCCTATGGTTCGTATTTCAAGGTCAGGATAACGAGTTCAGGGGTCTGCCTTTCGGCCTGAAATCAGCCCATGGGTGTTTATGAAGTGCCTGGCCTGGTGGTGGCACATCTTCGTCTACAAGGCATCAACGTATACCCCTACCTGGATGACTGGCTGGTGCATTGGCGCTCAGGTGCGGTGGCGGGTGACCACACATCGAGAACCCAAACTCTGTAAGCATCTGCTTACCGAGTTTGGGTTCTCTGTAAACTATCCAAAGTCTTGCTTGACACCATCTCAGGACATGCTGTTTCTAGGTGCCCGTCTCAACATGGTGACATGTCTGGCGTCGCCCTCGGAGGACAGGGTGAGAGTCATCCAGGGAAAGTACAGCACTGCTCGTCGATGCAGATGGTGACGGCTCGATCCATTAAGTCGCTGCTGGGCATGATATCCTCCTGCATCAGACTCGTTTGCCTGTGCAGACTTCACTTGAGTCCTCACCAGGTGTTCCTGGATGCGAGGTGGATGCAGGTGTTGGAGAATTTTACAGACAAGATCTCGCTCAACAAGGAGTTCCTTTGGGCGATTCAGTGGTGGGGCATATGGCCAAACCTTGTCCAGTGAGCTCTGTTTCAGGTTCCTCTTTACCAGGAGACGGTCACCACAGATGCCTCCCTAGAGGGATGTTGAGCGCACACTGGACAGTTGCATGCTAGAGTCCTCTGGCAATCGAAGGAGAGGGACCTACACATCAACGTCCTAGAACTTCAGACAGAATTCTGGGCCCTCAAGTTGTTTCTTTAATCTTTGAAAGGCAAGGTGGTGAGGATCTTCACAGACAACACGACCACCATGTTCTACATCCGGAAACAAGGTAGGAACCACTCAACAGCGCTTTCCAAGGAAGCCCAGCACCTGTGGCGCTGGGCCGTTCATCAACACATGTTCCTCGTTCCATTTCATCTAGCAGGAGTCAAGAATGCCATTGCTGTCTCGATCAGCAGGGAACTGCGCTCTTGCCATGAGTGGGAGCTTTGCCAGGAACAGGTGGATTTTCTGTTCAGCAAATGGGGCCAGCACCAGATCGACCTCTTCCCTATGGTGACGAACACCAAGGGTTAAATGTTCATCAGCAGGTTCCCCCGACCAAGGAGCTTGGGGAACGCATTGTCTTTCCCGAAGGGACAGTTCCTGCACGCCTTCCCGCTGTTTTGGCTCCTCTTACATGTTATCAACACACTGAGACGGCACCACTGCCGGATGATACTTGTTGCAGCGCCATGGCCAATGCAAATCTTGTATCCTGACTTACTACGTCTGTCAGTGGTCCCGTCCATCCCGCTGCCTCTGTTCCCGGACCTACTCACCAGAGAAGGGTGGGGGTGATTCTGCATCACGACCCGGAGTCCCTGAACCTGAGGGAAAGGCTCCTGCAGCCCTAGAGTTTGGAGGTTATGCTTTACCCACATAATGTAAGGACATCCTGGCCAGGGCCAGAGCCTCAACAACGTTGAAGTGCTACAGACATAAATGGAAACGCTTCTCTGTGTGGTGTCGGACTCAGAAGATTACCCTCTGTGTGTCACAGCTCTGCAACTTCTACCATACTTGCACTTGTTGGCCAAAGATGGACTGGAGCACGCCTCTATCTAGGTGCATCTCGCCGCCATATCCAGGTACACCAGGTCCCCGGGCAGACCATTTTTGTGGTCTCACAGGTTCATCAAAGAGTTCCACAAGGGACTCTTCAGGACTTTCCTGCCGGTGAAGGCCCTGGCCCCGGCTTGGGAGCTCAATGTTGTGCTGACTAAACTGATGGGAGCACCATTTGAACCTATGCACCAAACCCCTTCCTCGTGGCTATCACCTCGGCCAGGCGGGTCGGGGAGATTCAGGCCCTGTCTTGCAAGCAGCCTTACTTTTCTTTCCATGCTTCAAAGCTGGTACTGCGTACACACCCAAGCTTTATGCCAACGGTGGCGTCAGAATTCTACCTCAACTAACCTTTGTGTTAACTGTCTTCTTCCCAAATCCAGGGCCTTGCATTAGCTGGACGTTGCTCGTGCCTTGAAGTTATATGTGGCGCGTACAAATAATTTTTGGAAGACTTCTTAGTTGTTTGCCAACTTTGGACCTGTAAATCAAGGAAAGGCCTTGTTGAAGGCCTCCATCTCCAGGTGACTCTCCGGCAGCATCACGTACTGGCATTGTCTGGCTAGCAGGCTGCTGCCAGACCGTCCGAGAGCCCACTCCACCAGAGCCATCGCAGCAACAACAGCATTTCACTCTGGTGTGCCCCTGCTTGACATCTGCAGGGCTGCAATGTGGAGGTTCACGCACACCTTCATGAGGTTCTACTGCATCGACAGGGATTCCAGGGAGGAGTCCCCAGTCAACCAAGCGGTGCTACGCAACCTGTTTGCTTGAGGTGAGTCTGTTCCAGAGGTGAGTGTTTGTTTCTGATGAGCCTTGCCTCCATACTGCCACTTTACATGCTTACCAAATCTGAAGACTGTCGCCAGGGTTGTAGCTTAGGGAGAGGACTGTGATTGGATGGGGGCAGTGTGATTCAGAGTACAGTGATTGGCTTAGAGAAGAAATACAGTTTTAAAGTGAAAGTGAAACTGTTTTTTCTTTTACTGAGGATTCCCAGCCTGACGACAGGGAATATTCATGAGCATGTGAATCCATGCCAGACCTATGCTGGAGAACAATAGTTACAGGTAAGTAACTTAAACATTCAAAGGGAGCATGCGGCCATGTGATTTACTGGAAATACCTTTTCCTCATCCCTGCTCCGCTTCCCATTCTTGGGGAGTGCTGTGATTACTTGCATTAAGCATGTTGCATTGCTAATGAAGTTTCTTGCTCGGGTAACTATCCTTGCCACGTGTGGTAATGTGCTGCTTTTATCCTTGCATTCTGGTTCCTGCCGTTATCTGTTGATGAGTTATGCTCAGTACTACATTGCCCAGATTGGAATCCATGTACCACAAGGTTATTTGAGAGGTTGGCTTATAAATGGGCTCTGTGCGGTGAGGATTGCTTCATGGATCTTAAATGGCATGTGGCCACATGCATTTGCATTAAGTGTTTAATTGTAAGACAACATTCATGACAACCACGTGTTTTATGTTTGTACCCACCATTTGCTTGCAATCCAGCTCCCACTTCCCGAATTTCAGCATCCTTAAATTCCAGTGCAGACCAGCTAGGTCCAGGATGGATGCAGTTCCTACCGGGGGTGGAGCATAAGCAGCAGGACACTGGTTTCCCTGACTTCTGGCATTGGACTCTCAGCAGCGTTCAGCCATGACAGGTTACATCTGCCAATGAAGGTCAATCCAGCTCTTTTTTTCTTGTTGCCAGTGCTCCAGGAGTGGGTGTATATAAGTAGTACATGGGGTCCCCTTTTTACATTAAGTAAATTTTGACATGGTGGGATGGCCCTTTTGTGTTCTTAGACCCGCCCACTTTTGATAGGGCTTTGAAATAAACTTAATATACATTTAATATAAAAATTATATCAAATATGTTATCAATTTTGCATCAAATGTATATAATGTGTTTTCTAATTTTATATAAAAAAAGACATAAAGTGAGTATACATTTTATATTAAAATGATATAAAGTGGATATAAAATTGATATAAAAACATGGCTGGGAACCTGTGGCTGCGCTGCCTACTGGTTATGGGTTGAGGGCGAAGTGAGCTGTGAAGACAGACTGGGAATATAGGGTTTTGCTGCATGTTGCAGCGATGATGCCAGAGCGGGGTCCTGCCCGAGGTGTCAGGAAGCAGATATACATTTTATATCAAATGGACAAGCCCCCAAAGTTTTTGATAGACATTTTTATTGAATTCCAATAATTTTATATCAACTTTATATACAGTTTATATATTTGAAGAATTTCAAGAATGTTTGATATAAAATGATTGAGCTATAAATAGCTTAGGGACATTATACATTTTATATTAGTTGTATATTCACTGGCAAAAAACCTGGAACGTTATGGTTAAGTTGCACTAGCAAAAACCTATGCAATTCAATGGACAAACGCTGTTACAGGGACGTTATGGTTACAGGGAAAACCGAAAAAACACTGAAATTCGCAAGTTATGGTAAGCTAAACAACCATAACTCTTGCCACCAGTGTGCACTGCTAAGACTAACACCCAGGACATCAAAGATGCCATCACAAAACTCATTCATGACATCACTGTTGACATCACATGCGTGGGTCCCTCTTTTCTGTTCACTGACATAAGTAGGCCAGGTGCTTTTCTTCACTTACAGTCAGTAAGTAAGAGTTGAAAAGGTTCTGTCTTTGTGTGCGGCAAACTTTTCATATTTTGTTGCATTACTTTCCTTAGGGTACACTCATATGATGTCATACATATACATATAGGGGAAGAAGAACGCGTAAAACACAGCAAGCATTTCTGTGCATGAAGATAATCAGTTATGTTATGAACAGTTTCTGGTAATAGTGCTCCTTTTATGTTTTCTGTACAGTAGTGCAATTATGTAGTTATTATAAGAATGGTAGCTATTTCTTACATGTTTCACAGTACCCAAAACTGAAAAATGAAACCACTAATGGTGTCACTGTGTGACATGGGAACATTTTGAATATTACACTTTAATGGGGTATGGTGCAAAGAATGGCTTCGTTTCCACATGAGCTGGTTCATGTACTGCAAAGAAGTGTGTAATACAATGGTGTGTATAGCAATGCATTGCACAATGAACTACTTATCTCATGACAGTTCTTCCAATGATCTTTTATAGTTTTCTGCCACCATTTCAATAACAATCCCTTGTGGATGCTTTCCATGAAACCTAAATGCACATGTGATGTCATCAGTGATGTCATGAATGAGATTTGTGATGGCATCTTTGATGTCATGGGTGGTGCGAGTTACGGTTGCTTAGCTTACCATAACTTGGGAATTTCAGGGTTTTTTCGGTTTTACCTTTAACCATAACGTGCCTGTAACGTTTGTCCATTGAATTGCATAGGATTTTGCTAGTGCAATTTAATCATAACGTTCCTTTAACAAGGTTTTTTTACCAGTGAATTTAATTGGTTTTTAGTAGGATATCCTTAGGTTGTAAAGAACAACTGTCCAACATAGTGAAACTGCTGGCAGCATAGTAAGGCAGGCAGCAATCGCGGACTATGCGTCTGGTTGCGCACATTGGGTGGCATCCAACCTGCTCAGGAAGGCACCTGCTTTCTTACATAGTTATGCCAATCACCAAATGCAAAACATATATGAAAACAGTAGCATGGCAAAGAATGGCAAGAGAAAATGGAGTACGTGTAGAAATTATGTGCGTACAAAGCACACAGGAGAAAGTCATTGGGAGGACACCATAAGGTAATGCATCAACATCAGAATTAACGTCTGCCTTCACCAATTGTGCCACACTGCTACTGTACATGGGAACAAAGAAGTAATGGGCAGAGTAACGACTGGCAAGAGTTTAGAGCAAAAAGTCAGTACAATGTAGTAAGGAAGCAGAACAGTCACTAATGAGTACACACGTGTAGCAGTATGCAATAGTACATATGTATAAAGTGTTTTTTGTAACGCGGCAATGCCGAGCACCTTCGAGTTCTAGGAAAGAAATGTCCCTCATAACAGAATTACTTTCTACATTAACCCCATTGGTACGGATTTTAGTGTGAATCGTGCATTATGTACTATACATTCCTGCATGTATAGCGAAAACATTCTGTTTTCTGTAAGAAAATATATTGGAAAGGAAAGCAAGGCAGTAGAAGCCGCAATCCTTGCACAACACCATTTGCGCATAGCAAAGGAAAGAAACTGTGCATATAGCAAAATGAATAGGCTGGAAGACAAAGTGAAAAAAATGGGGAACAATTGTGCCCCCTTACAAGTTGAGTACAAACAAATGTTTTGGACAAAATGAAATGGCTGTGGCACACCTGCACTTATACTCCTTTCCCATGTCGCAGGCCGCCATCCCCTCAAAAATCATGTCATGGGAGACGTGACAGTGACACAGCAATTTCTTCCTTCCCTAACAACCAAGTTCTGCAAATCTGCATTTCCCCACAGTAAGTATGGAATTGCTCTTCCCCTTCCCTTCTGTAATGGGTTGTAGGAATGTGCAAAGTTTTTGTGGTATGTTTTTTTTTTCCTGAAATGGCGTTCAGACTATGCGGCACACAGCCCTCCATGGAATGCTTCCAATTAACCAAAAGATGAGTGGCTTCTGAATACCCACAATCACAATGTAGGCATCAGTACGATGACAGCAGCTTCCACATGGCCGCATGTTGTCTACCACCTAGCAATGTGTGTGGAAACGGACATTTGTGTGTACTGCAAGTACAGGCATGTGTATGTGTGCCTCTGTGTCCTGGTAACATCAGCACTCTGCAGCATATGCAAAGGAACGTTAATGTGGTTGGGGCATGTACCCACGTCCTCCAGATAGGTATGCAAATAAGCATCCCACCTGGTGCACCCTATAAGTAGCCAGAATCTTCCCAAAATGCTCGGCGCACGTGTTGCGCACTATTAGTCCGTAGAAAATTGGTAACAATGTGCATAGTATACCCACACACATGCGCACAACGCAGTGCGCCCAAAAAGCATCCAGCGGACAGTATTCCAAAAGCATACATGCCAACATTCTGTGCCCAAAAATATGTACGGATGTTAACATTTCAAAAATCATACCTACCATACTGATGACATAACGGGAAATGATGCCACATCAACTTCTGTCAGATATGCTTCCAAATACAACCGGTTCCTTCCCAACCACGGGTTCCCTTATGCCCTCCTGCTCACCTATAGTCTCTTCTTCTTCCTGAAGTCCAAATCTCCTTCTTCTCCACGCCTCTTTTCGGGAAGGCAGATGGGGTCTGCCTCGAGAGGAAGCCACCCTGCCCCTCTGACTCGGGGCTTAAGGGGGGCCCCCGAACCGGGGCAGACCGATGCAGGGGGAAAAAGCCAAACGGCACAAAAAACCCCTCTTGATGGATAATCCGGCGGGGTTCCGAAATGGAATCGGAATGCAGTTCGAGACTGTCCGCCCAAGATTGGAAGAGAAGGAGAATAACTGAGGATCCGAGAGGGGAGCGAGGATGAGAGGGAAGCTGGAAGGAAGGGAGAGGAGGAGGGATGTTGTGAGCAGAGAGAGAGTCTGCACGGAGTGGAGCTAGACTGGCAGAGTGATGAGCCCAGTCTAGCAGGAGGGAGCCGGAAATCAGGGAAGACGGGGAAAGCAACGAGAAGGAAAAAACACAGAGGACAGTAACAGGAGCGACTAACCCAGAAGCCTAACGCGGTTTGGGTTGCAACGCGCGGACTTCCGGGTTGACGCTCCTGATATGCGCGCCGTCGAAGAGACGGCAAAAACGCTAGAACGTTGGTGTAGAACGGACGGCGGCGTAGCGGCCATATCAATGGCCGCCCCAGCGCCAGCGTCTCCATAAGCACCAGCGGTCGCGGCTGCGGCCGCCGTGCGTGACAGTATGCCCCCCTCCAGCTCCTCCTCCTCCTGGTTTACCCGGATGATTCCGGTGAAAACTCCTTAACAATCTAGGAGCATGTACATATGACCAGGGTTCCCAAGAATCCTCTGAACTGGGATAGTTCTTCCACGACACCAGATATTCCAATCTGCCTCTGCGATATCTGGAATCCAATATGGTGGACACTTCATATTCTTCTGGGGTAGACTGGGGATGACTCCCTAGTTTAGTGGCCCTTTTGACTGGTGTATCAGGGTCTACTAGACGGAAGAGAGAGGAGTGAAAGACTGGGTGAATCCGAGACATAGACTTGGGAAGTTGTAGTCTGTAAGCCACTGGGTTTATCTTCTTGAGTATCCTGAAAGGTCCGATAAACCGGGGTGTAAGTTTGGTTGGGTGGACCCATTTAGGTAGATACCTAGTGGACAGCCAGACTCGCTCTCCTTCCTTCCAGTCAGGACCTGGCAAACGAGCCCTATCCGACACCTCTTTATATTTGTGTCTGGCAGCTACCAGACTTCGTTGGGCGGTAGAGTGGGCTGTAGTTATGCGATCCAAAGTGGATTCGATGGTAGGTATATTAGAAGGAGAAGAGAAGACTGGTAGTATGCTTCTAGGGTGAAAGCCATAAGAACAAAAGAAAGGGCTGAGTCCAGTTGCCGAATGCACAGCGTTGTTATACGCGAACTCGGCGGTGGGTAGAAGACTCACCCAATCGTCTTGATTCTTGTTGACATAACATCGAAGGTATTGTTCCAGGGATGCATTGAGGCGTTCTGTCTGACCGTTAGTCTGAGGGTGGAAACCAGACGACAAAGCCCTCTTGATACCCAACCGATGACATAACGCACCCCAAAATCGAGAGGTATATTGAGACCCCCTATCCGAAATAATCTTATCAGGAAGTCCGTGGATTCTGAATATGTCCCTAAGGAATACTTCTGCCATTTCTGAAGCGGAAGGTACACCTTTGAGTGCTGAGAAGTGGGCCAGTTTGGAGAATGAATCAACAGTTACCATGAGACATGTTTGTCCCTGGGATCGGGGCAGGTCTACTATGAAGTCAGTAGATATTTGAGACCATGGTTGGCTGGGTAATACTGGTTGTTCCAACAACCCATAAGGCTTATGAGTGGGGTTCTTGTTTTGGGCGCAGATCCTACACGACCTACAATGTTGTTTCACGTCGTGAGAAAGAGAAGGCCAAAAGAAGGAGCGAGTGATTAGTTCCAAGGTACCTTTGACACCCCTATGGCCGGCGGTAACATGGTCGTGACCCCATTCCAGAATCTTTGATTGTAGGGGTTTAGAAGGGATGTACAACCGTTGCCCCACCAGTAAAAGTCCTTCAGACCAGCGAAGATGAGGATGTAACTCGCCCGGCACGGAGGTTGTCAAATTAGGATGTGTAGCTGTCTTAACTTCTTGAAGAAAGGAGGAGACTATTCCCACTATCCTGTTGCGGGAAAACATTTTTTGACTGGGTGACGAAGAGGGATACTCGGAGGATAGACACCTCGATAGAGCGTCCGCCAGGCTATTTTGGGTACCTGGAATATAGGAGATAGAGAAATCATATTGGCTGAAGAAATGTGCCCAGCGAACCTGTCTGGAGTTAACACATTCCATGTTTCGAAGGATCTTTAAGTTCTTATGATCCGTTCGTAAAGTAAATGGATGAGTACCACCTTGAAGTAGGTGTCTCCACTCTTCGCAGGCCACCTTGAGAGCTAAAAGTTCCTTTTCAATCACGGAGTAGTTCAGTTGACTTGGGGATAGAGTTTTAGACAGGTAGGCGATCGGGTGTTCTAGTCCGTCCTTGAGTTGAAGAAGTACTGCTCCCAATGCGCTTGCGGAAGCATCAGCTTCTACTATAAAAGGTTGGTATTGATCAGGTTGGGCCAGTATCGGTGCGGAACAGAATCTCTTCTTTAAGTCCAAAAAGGCATGGTTGGCCGTATCAGACCATTGAAAGGGCTTGGCATCCTTCTTGAGCAATGAAGTGATGGGTAACACTATTTGTGAAAAATGTCCTATAAACTTCCTATAGAAGTTGGCTAGTCCCAAAAATCGTTGGACATCCTTCAGAGACATAGGTGCGGGCCAGTTCAGAATGGCAGACACCTTTCTAGGATCCATGGTGATACCTTTCGGAGATAAGACATATCCCAAATAGGGAACAGAGGATAAGTAAAAAAGGCATTTCTCCGGTTTAACCAATAAATGTTGATTCTGTAGACGATGAAACACTGTCTGAAGATGGGAAGAATGTTCTGAGAAGGATTTTGAGAAAACCAAAATGTCATCGAGGTAGACAATGATATTAAGGAATAATAAATCAGAAAATAAGCGATCCATAAAACGCTGGAATATGGCGGGGGCATTAACCAAACCAAATGGCATCACTCGGTATTCGAAAAGTCCAAAGGGTGTCCGAAAGGCAGTCTTCCACTCATCTCCATCTTTTATTCGGAGGAGGTGATAAGCACTCCGGAGATCCAATTTTGAGAAGATGGTTGACCCTTGTACCGCTTCCAGTATGTCTGATATTAAGGGCATAGGATAACGGTCACGTACTGTGACCTTATTAAGACCTCTATAGTCGATACAGGGCCTTAACTCCGAGGAATCCTTCTTTGGTATGAAGAATAGAGATGCTCCAGCCGGTGACTTAGAGGGACGAATGAGACCATTAGTCAGATGAGAGTCCAAGTATGTTCTGAGCGCTTTTTTTTCTAACAGGGACAAGGAAAACATGCGACCGAATGGAACTAGAGCGTCTTCTACCAGTTCAATGGCACAGTCCTCTGGGCGATGAGGAGGAAGATCCAGGATCGAATCGTCTTTAAAGACAGCTTGGAACTCGGCCAATTCTGGAGGAATTCTACAAACCTCATGTATCCCTTCTTGTTGAGGGGTGAATACATGTACCATATCTTCGGAGGCATGGAACAGACAGTTCTGCTTACAAGAAGGGGAGGTGAAAGCCAGTGTGTTTTGAGTCCAGTCGATGAGCGGGTTGTGCCTCCTTAACCACGGGATGCCAAGGATAACCGGAAAATGGGCCGCTCGAATAAGATCAAACTGGAGTTGTTCGGTATGTTGAAGAATGCTCATCTTCAAGGGAAGGGTGGAATGTGTGATGGGTCCCGACGACAGGGGAGTACCGTCTACTCCTTCCACCTTCTGGACTTCATCCAGTTTCTGTAGTGGGATACTATGTTTGTGTGCCCACTCGGTGTCCATGAATACTCCTGCGGCTCCACAATCCAAAAGCGCCGTAGTAGAGCAGACCCTTGTTGGGGTTTCCAAGCGGATAGAGACTGCCATGAGGCGAGAGTCCATGGTGGTTGACTGGGATGCTACAGTCACCGTTACATAGGGACTTGTTGTCGAACCTCGGTTGCTTGTCCCCTTCAGTTCCGAGGTCGATCGTTTCCCGAGCGTCTAGGAGGGACTTCCGTACAATTCCGAAGTAAGTGTGAACTGGATCCACAGTACATGCAGAGACCTGCATCCCTCCGACGTCTTCTTTCTTCCGGGGTCAACGGAGACCGAGTGGAACCGACTTGCATGGGTTCATCCTTATTGCTGGAATGAGACAGTGAGGGCATAGAGTAGGCATTGGATGGAGGGTTGGGATACCCCTTTTGCTTCTTCTTCTCTGCCTTGCGTTCACTAAGGCGATAGTCGATCTGAGTAACTATTGAAAATAAGTCTGACAAAGTAGTAGGACGGGCTATTCTGGCCAGCTCGTCCTTTATCTCCTCCTTCAAGCCACGACGGAAAATAGTGTACTGGGCCCTTTCCGGCCATCCAGCGTCCGAGGCCAAACGTTTAAAGGTGGAGATGTAAGTCATCAGATCCTGGGAGCCCTGTTGCACATCCAAAAGTTCCTCTGCTGCTACCTGTGTCGTTTCAGGTTGTTCAAAGGCCTGGCGCAATAAGGCCAGAAAACCCCCATAATCTCTAATAATTGGGTTGTTGTTGGTCACAAAGGGAGTGGCCCAAGCCAAGGCATTTCCGCTCATGTTAGAGATCATGTATCCCACCTTGGCCTGATCATTAGAAAACATCAGCGGTCTAAATGCAAAGTAGACAGAACATGCCTCCAGAAATTCTTTCAGACGTTTGGGTGTGCCATCAAATTTGCCAGTAGATAATGTCATGGGAGGTAGGTCAGAATCTCTAGCTTCTCTATTGGAAATCATCTGCCGCAGAATTGCATTGTCGGCTTTTACATTCTGCAATTCCACGTTCATGGCCTGGACCGCGGCCACCAATTCTTGGATCTGCTCAGGTGAGGCCATCTTGCTTTCTGGGCGTTGCAATCTGTCAGATATGCTTCCAAATACAACCGGTTCCTTCCCAACCACGGGTTCCCTTATGCCCTCCTGCTCACCTATAGTCTCTTCTTCTTCCTGAAGTCCAAATCTCCTTCTTCTCCACGCCTCTTTTCGGGAAGGCAGATGGGGTCTGCCTCGAGAGGAAGCCACCCTGCCCCTCTGACTCGGGGCTTAAGGGGGGCCCCCGAACCGGGGCAGACCGATGCAGGGGGAAAAAGCCAAACGGCACAAAAAACCCCTCTTGATGGATAATCCGGCGGGGTTCCGAAATGGAATCGGAATGCAGTTCGAGACTGTCCGCCCAAGATTGGAAGAGAAGGAGAATAACTGAGGATCCGAGAGGGGAGCGAGGATGAGAGGGAAGCTGGAAGGAAGGGAGAGGAGGAGGGATGTTGTGAGCAGAGAGAGAGTCTGCACGGAGTGGAGCTAGACTGGCAGAGTGATGAGCCCAGTCTAGCAGGAGGGAGCCGGAAATCAGGGAAGACGGGGAAAGCAACGAGAAGGAAAAAACACAGAGGACAGTAACAGGAGCGACTAACCCAGAAGCCTAACGCGGTTTGGGTTGCAACGCGCGGACTTCCGGGTTGACGCTCCTGATATGCGCGCCGTCGAAGAGACGGCAAAAACGCTAGAACGTTGGTGTAGAACGGACGGCGGCGTAGCGGCCATATCAATGGCCGCCCCAGCGCCAGCGTCTCCATAAGCACCAGCGGTCGCGGCTGCGGCCGCCGTGCGTGACAACTTCACCCAATGAAATGACAGGATATAACATCACAGGAAATTATTACACATTAACTTTCACCTTATAACATCACAGCAAATTACCTCAGTTGGCATATGGCCTTCAAGACATCACAGGAGCGGAGTGCCTGGTGTGCTCCATCCCATATCCTCTGAGCCATCATGATAAAGAGAAGTACCAAATGACTGACGTGTACATAGTGTCACCAGTTTCTTCCTCAACAGAACACAATTTCCTCTGCAAACATATCAATAAGAACAAAGTAACTCACCATGCACTTTGATTTTTAGAACTGGATGAAACTTAGTTAACAATGTATGAGATCACGACACATGTGCTACTTCTGTACGAATGAACCATTTTAATAGGTCTTCGTAAAACAAACGACATGTCAGTGAATAAACACAAGCAAGTAAAGAAAGAGATAATAGTGTACTCAGTAGGGAAATGCATTAACTTTTTTAATAGTAAAGAGTACCTTGGCATCAAACAGTTTCTTTTGTACAAGCCTCATAAAGCCTACACTACTTAGCCAAAACAACTGTATTTGGTGTTACAAACCGTAATGGTACATTGAAATAAGTAAGCATCAAAAAAATGGGGCCAAAATATGAGCAAACATACAATACAGGGTTCCAAAAGCAGGGCAGCTGGGAGCAGTGTAGAAGCTACTTGTTGCAGAGAAGGGCCTGCCTAGCTTAACCCTGAACAGTTAACAAGAGCTACATTTGACTCACACACCAACTACTGGCAAGCAAGCACAACTATGTCAATGTGGGACAATCTGTAATTAAACATTATGACACATCTACATGAAAATCATTTGACAAAAGAATCCTTAGTTATTGAAGAAAAAGTCCTCTACACGTGTTTCACCACAAAGTGTGGATCTTCAGGAGGTGAAAAGTACTCTTAAGTTGTTTTATCCTATTTCTAACTTGTCAGTTTGTGTTATAATTTCACCACACAATTTGTCAATGCTTTTTGTACTGTTTGAATGGAATGAGTTTCGTAATTCAATATTTCTTTCATGGAGAGGAAGAAGGAGATACTTCTTTCCTTGGTGCCGTAAGCAGGAGTTTCTTTGTTAGGACAGGTTATGCTTTAAATTTGCTTTTCTTTTGTACATTGATTGTATTCTTCCGATTGGTGGAAGGATTGAAATGTGTATAAGGTCTTTATAAGATTATATCACTGTTACCATGAGCCAAGTATCCCTATGTAACTAAGACATGTTCATGTAACAATGACTGTCTCAGACAACAGTGCCTCAATGCCCTTGGGCTGCTAGTGCGCTGTACAAATCCAAATAAATAAATAAACAAAGAAATAAAATATCATATATCACTCAGTTTCTTACACAGGCAATGTGAACTGACAAAGAACATATACAGTATTGGGGGTTTGTGAAAGGTGCATAGAGGCTCAACGAACATATCACTAACTTTTCTACACCCTCACTCAGACCTCAAAGGATACACATACACCGGTGGGGGTCTGTGCAAAGTGCATTACCGACTTGCATAACATATCACTCAATTTCCTACACAATCTTTCAGACCGCACACGGTAAACAAACACTGCGGGGGGGCTCTGAAGTGCTGTGTAGTGTGTTTGCGCCTATTCTAAGCAGTGGATATGGGTCATAAGTTTGCCTTGCAAGTAATGGTACACCACCTTTGCTCATCTACAGTGCATCTGCAAGTATAACCAGCCACGTCACTGTGTTTAAGTATGCACACTAGTGGTGACAATTATAAACAGACCTTGGTAGCACCCACACCGGCAGCAGCGATAGTCGGCATTGTCGCAATGTCATTGGCAACTTCCTGAAAAAGGGAGTATACGCACATGTGTGCACCCAAGGACAGCCACGGTCTTCTCCACATGAAGCACAAACATTCCTTCTACCCTTTCCATTTTGTTGTTTACAGCACAGCATCACTAAGTAGTGGTAAAAAGTTGCACACGCTTCCACCAATGACAATGAAGAGCTCTCCACTTCACAGTATTATTTCTGTACAATAGGCCTCTGCGTACACCCCACAGCCACCAACGCTTTTGCGCAATCCCTGTGGCTGTACAGTCCCATTTCCATGACCACCATCCTCAAAGTCCCCGGATGTGGCTTTGGAGCTGGGTGCGCCCGTGGGGGAACAACTTGCAATCAGTGTACGGGAAGGGTGTTGTAAGAGACGGCTGTCAAGAATGCATTTTCTTTTTTCTTTACAAACTTGCAGCAAAACACTATTTGCTTTTCTGGGTTCTTGTGCGGACATTCTTAAAGAAAATTCTTCACTGCTTCTTGTAGACGGCCAAATAACACATCATCACCAGTGGGCGCCAAAGAAATGCCATTTTCTTGAAAATACTCATCATTTCCGCAACAAATGAGTTCATTGTTGCAGAAGAACATTCCAGCACCGGACACAAAAGTGTACATGCTTCTGTTAATGAGACGCCTTCCTCCCTTTGGGCTGGAAACAACATCCAGGAGCACTGTCCCATACTCTGTGTGGAGTTATTCATGAGAAAAGCACCTTCGCAGTGGGAAAAAGCAACTTCACTACATTTACGAACCTCCTCAGTCGACAAAACAAACCTTCACAACGTACGTATCGTGCATGCCACCGTAGTGGATGACGACAATATCTGCTCTACCAAAGGAGGCCAAGTCTTTGCAAAGTGCATGCATGTCGGCTAAACTCCGCTCGTACACAGCATTCCACAATGCGTCCACTCCTTCCAAGCCAACATTTCAAGCAATGTTTCTTTCCAGGGCATACTTGTGCAAATCTCTCATGAAGGCATCTCCGAAAGTCCACACAATTCCGTTCCCCATGTCGGCCATCTTCACTACGCACTGTACAATGTACAACATTTTCACTGTCCATTCATGTAAACCACACCCACAGTACCTCATTGGGTAATCCCAACATTCCCATGGCTATTGGCCAGCATGGTGAGAAGGACAGATAGTGGCATGTGCGGTGCTCAAAAGACTGCAAGGATCGCACCCCAGTAAAGCAGGAGTTGTCCATCTTCCCTTTCCACTAGCTTTTCTCTGCAGCTACCTCATTGGATACCTGTAACTAGGCGCACACGATTCCACCAATGGCATAGAAGACATTAGCATCTAACGCTGTTTGTTGTACACAACACTTTGTTGGTACCGTTACAAAATGAGCCTGCTACTGTGCTCTTACTGCACAGCATATGCAGTCCAAAAGTTAGTGAAAAATTGCAAGATTGCTGCATCGACATTCACCCACATAAGCTCCCAGCACCGCAAAATGAAGGTACGGAAACTTTTCCAGCAGTATGTTTACTACTGTACTACAAGTGCCTCTGCACACAGGATGTGCCACACTTCTGCCATTACATCCTTTAAAAGCATACAGCTTTCTTTCCCATCCGCTACCATCAAGTGGAACTTCAGTGACATGTGCCTGCAACCTGCTCATTTACCCATATCGACCTTGTAATACCGAAACAGGATCTCTCTGCTTTCCTGTCCAGAATGCCACAAAATATTTCCCCCACTAACCCATCACCTACAGATATCATCGAAATATACCACCTACAGCAGCATGGAATATATAGTTCCAAGGGAAATCAACTGTACAAAACATAATTATCTACACAGGTCTACTTATTTGTGGGCTACACTATTGCAACAGTCTCTTTTCAAATGCCCCACCTTGTACTCTACGCCCTCTACCACGCATGTAGAACAGTAGCGCCCAACTTCAAATGGTATCTCCCCTACACTCAAATATCGTTATAGCTCCCAGAGGCTATTAGGCCTAAAGTGAAAAGACTGTGCATTATGCACAAGGCCTTCTGGGCCCTGGGACCTCAATACCTTTGCCTCTAACTTTCTATACATGTCCATGCGCAAGCTCTTTCTGCATCCGCCTCCAACTCCCTCAGGGTCAGTCGCTTTTCCAAGAACCCAGTTGGTGGTACATGTTTTTTTCCCCTGAGGCCTCCCTCTGCAACAGCCTCCATACCTCCCTCAAAGTTAAACATAACCATCACTGGTTCCCAAAGCACTGCAAAGGCTTTCTCTTACCGTCTGCTGTTTGTGCTCCTCTCCCCGGCTGACTGCCTACCAAACACTGGCCACCTGCCCACTCTCACATGTTGGGCCCATGTGACCTGCCCCCACCATGCAAACCCCTGCCATGCCTTTCAAGCAAACTCTGCACTTGGCGAGTATTTTCTGTTGCCCTAACAGTTCCTCCATCACCTCATGTGTCCACTTATCCGTGCACTTGGCGCCAGTGGGATGTATTTTCACCTACTATTACTTCTTGTTCATCCCACGTACTGTACCTTCCCATCCTCCATACATACACTTGGGCGATGTACGTCACACCTGCCCTAGTAAGGTCGTACACTCGGTCTCCCCTCTGTTTCCCATCCCTTGCCACATTATGCTTTGGTTAACGTCTCGAATGCTGCATTACAAATTCCATAGCATACAATTCCACATCATACCATACCATACACAGAGTTAATGCACAACAGTACGATAGATGCCACTTACTGTGTTCTCTACAAAAGTCTTCCATTTTTTCCCCAGTACCCCATTAAGTTCACACTTGCCAAAAACATTGCTGAAAAGCAACAGTGCTTCCATGTTACGCACTTCAAACAAATGCATACCATTCATGCATACCCCCAGGATACCAGCCCCTTACCTTCCACACTTCCACCACACCCTTCTGCACTTCTTAGTACAAACAAGCATGCTGCCACAGTGTGTCCGTACACACCAGACCCACTAACCTTCTACAGTACTGTCTGTTCCTCCAGACATTCATTTCCATGGCTTCCATGTAAAAAATGGCTGCATGTGGCACGTGCAATCGTGAAAGTACAGTGTAATCCATTCACTGATCATACTAGAGAAGGGTTAAGGGGGGGGGGGCAGAAAGAATGTGAAACATAGTAGGGGTTTCGGTCTGAAGAACTGTCGCAGAAATCACTTGTTTTTTCCATTTTTTTTATCCTCTCGTCCTATTTTTGTTATGTACGCGCTTGCATACAATTTTTTTGTTCTTTTGTCCTTTTTCAATGAGTGTCTGTTTCCTTCTCCTCGTAACATTTGTAAGTACTGAACATGAACACTTACCTTACACTTCTACAGGATTGTGGGCTAAGCTTCCTACACAGTACAAAGCAAAACAGTATTGCCAATGGAGCCCAAAAACAAGCCATTTCCTTGAAAGCACTGCAAATGTTGCTCATTCATCGTGGCATAGTCAGTGCTGAACATCCCAGCACTACACATAAACGCACACATTCTTCTGTTCATAAAACACCTCCCGACCTCTACCTGTGGCCAAATTACACCAGCATGGTCCCATACACCTCTTGGTGGGATGCTGGAGAAAATCAACTTGGCTGTGGGAAAAATGTGCATCACTGCTCTCATCACCTTCTTCAGGTGACGGAGCAAACATTACCAGACCATGTACCCCAAATGTATTCCTCCATAATGCACGACCACAACATTCACAGTATGAACGGAGGCCACACATGTACAAAGGAAAACCATGGCACAGAAACCCCACTCAAACACTTTACCCCAGAAAGCCTACACACCTTCCAAGTGAATGTTACTATCACAGCCTCTTTCCACGCCATACCTGTCCAGATCTTGCACAAAGGTATCTCCCACGATGAGCAGTCTGCATCTGTTCATGTCTGTAAACGTGACTGCATCGACCTTTCATGAAACATTTCACCGGCCCTTCCTGTGAACCACACCTTGCACACCTGCTTCCACAATCCCCATTTTTCCACGTGCAAAAGCTCCATCCAGAAAAGGGCACATTGCAGGACATGCGCCTTCCCAACTACAGTGAGGGCCATATCCCACATAACCACACCCACTCCGTCTTCCGTTTCCACTACTGAATATGCTACACTCTTGCATTATGGCAGTATGCAATGCTCACCCACACATGTACCATTCACATCGAAGCCCTCCCTACCGAACACTATCATTTCTGCACTGCACTACACACATAACTTTGCACACTCAAAGGACAGGTCTTCTGTCATGAGAAAGCACCTCCAGGTTACAGCTTACGAAACCCATCCACCCTTTCAGCATCCATATTCACCCAGAGCGTCACCCACCACCACCAAGTGCAGGTACGAATATTTCTTCTCCTCCCAGCACTGCACCCACTCCAGATATACAATAGTTTAAAGTGCAGTACACTAGTTACTAATCTGCACAATGCACACTACTCAAGTACATACACTAAGCGGATAAACCCTATGCAGTACTACAGACACACTTTCTTACCGCAACACTCAGTGGACACACTATATAACTGTCCACTCCATAACCTTCTGCCATGCACCCAACACTCTAGGACTTGGCCACACCCACCACAACTTAACCGAGCCATTCAGGCCACCATGTTCTCATGTGCCAGGGTCCGTTCACCCAACAGAAAGAGAGAGAGCTGCACCGCCAGGAGTCCCACATGAACTCCTGCGTGGAAAATACGACAGAACACACGATAAAAGGCAGCAAAGGACAAGGATACGGAGGCCCTGTCCCTCCGATGCATTTCCAGCATCACAGTCGCCCCCCCCAGACTGAGGTGGAGGGTGCCTAATCTCCCACGGGATAGACACCCTAATCCAGACGGTCAACATACCTTCTGGAAAGGCCATCTGCATTATCGTGACTCTTCCCTGGTCTGTTCTCTATGGTGAAGTCTAGTCCTTGCAGGCTAATTGACCACCTGAGCAGTTTCGGATTTTCACCCTTCATCTGCATAAGCCACTTCAGAGGCTTATGATCTGTTTGGACCTTGAAGGTAGACCCCGTAAGGTAGGGCCTAAAATGCCTAAGGCTCCAAACTATACTAAAACAGTCCCTTTCCACAGTAGCCCACCTAAGTTCTCTACCCTTGAGTTGTCTACTGATGAATATGATAGGATGTTCTCTCCCTTTGTCATCTTACTGGGACAAGACAGCTCCAATTCCGGTGTCGCAGGCATCCGTCTGGACGATAAAGGGTCGGCTGTAGTCAGGCGCACACAACACATGTGCCCTACACAGACTTTCTTTCAAGCCTTCAAAGGCCCTCTGACAGTCTTCAGTCCAATTAACCTTCCTAGGATGTTTGGGTGAAGTCAGAGCTGTCAGGGGTGCAGCTATGGTTCCATAGTCTGCCATGAAATTGTGATAATACCCAGTGAGGCCCAAAAAGGCTCTCACCTGGGTTTGAGTAGTGGGAGTCTCCCAGTCCTGCACATCCAGTAACTTACTGGGGAGAGGTTGGATTTGACCCCCTCCTACCTCATGACCAAGATATGTGACTTTCCCCTGAGCTATCTGGCACTTGGTGGCCTTGATAGTGAAGTTAGCCCTTTTCAAGGCCTGCAACACCTTACCCAGATGTGTCAAATGCTCTTCCCAAGTGGAACTGTAGACGGCAATGTCGTCTAAATAAGCCACACAAAAGGCTTCCAGCCCACTGAGAGCATGATTGACCAATCTCTGGAAGGTGGCACGGGCATTCTTCAACCCAAAAGGCATGACCCTAAACTGGTAGAGTCCCTCTGGTGTTGAGAACGCCGTCTTTTCCTTGGCATGGTCCGTCAGAGCTATTTGCCAATAGCCTGAGGTGAGGTCAAAGGTGCTCACAAATTTGGCAGCACCTATGGTGTCCACAAGCTCATCAGCCCGGGGCAATGGGTGCGCGTCAGTTTTGGTGACGGCATTGACTCCTCGGTAGTCCAAACAGAACTTCCAATCCTTGGTACCTGCCTGGGAACTTGCCTTGGGGACAAGGACCATGGGACTGGACCAGGGACTGGACCAGGGACTGGTTGAGGGTTCAATAACACCCAGATCCAACATCTTGACGACCTCAGCCTGGATGTGGTTCTTAACAGTATCTGACATACGGTAGCTCCTGCTCTTGACAGGCACGCTGTCACCAGTGTCAATCTCGTGCTTACACCATGGTGTAAGGCCTGGTGTCAGCGAAAACAGAGAGACATACTGCTGGAGCAAAGTCCTGCAGGCCCTCTGCTGCTCTGTTGTCAAATCTGGATAGAGATGCACTCCCTCTACTGAGCCATCCTGAGGGTTGCTATATAGCAAACCAGGAAGGGGCTCACTCTCATCCTCTTCTTGCTCTGAAGCCAGCAAGAGACATGAGACTTTGGCTCGCCTGTGGAAAGGCTTGAGCCTATTAACATGGAATACCTGAGGGGCTACCCCTGGGATTCCCATGTCAACCAGATAATTGACTTCGCCCATCTTGGAGATTATCCTGAAGGGTCCAGCCCATTTATCTGCCAATACCCGAGGCTTGGTAGGCTCCATCACGAGGACCTCCTGTCCCGGAGTCCAATCCACTTGCAATGCTTTAAGGTCATGCCAGAATTTGTTCAATTCCTGGCTGGCCTTGAGATTCACTGTTGCCTGACCCATCATCTGTGTCATCCTCCATCTGAGGCCTAACACATAGTCCCCCACTTGCTTGGCGGGACCTGGAGGGGTGGCTTCCAAACCTTCTCTGATCAAGGAAAGGGGCCCCCTCACGGGATGTCCAAAGAGTAACTCAAAGGGGCTGAAACCAACACCCTCTTGAGGTACCTCTCTGTAAGCAAACAGCAGGCATGGCAGGAGGAGATCCCATTTCCTCCTTAGGGGCTCTTCCAAAGCACCTATCATGCCCTTGAGAGTTTTATTAAATCTCTCAACCAGACCATTGGTCTGGGGGTGGTAAGAGGTGGAGAACTTATAGGTTACTCTGTAGTCTTTCTACATGATCTTCATGTAACTAGACATGAAGTTGGATCCTCTGTCAGAGACAACCTCCCTGGGGAATCCAACACGGGTGAAAAGGCCCAGGAGAGCCCGGGCCACCACCTTGGCAGTTACAGTTCGAGGGGTTAAGCCTCAGGGTACCTGGTGGCACGATCTACCAAAACCAGGATGAACTGATGTCCACCTGAAGTGGGAGGGTCCAGGGGACTGATGATGTCGATGCCCACCCTCTCAAATGGTATGCCAACCACTGGCAATGGCTGCAGTAGGGCAATGACACTGCCTCCAGTCTTGCCAGACAACTGACAAGTTGGGCAGGTCCTGCAGTGGGACTCCACTTCTACTCCCATCCGAGGCCATTAGAAATGGGCAGAGAGCCTCTGCTTAGTCTTTTTGGTACCAAGATGACCAGCTAAGGGCACCTCATGCGCCAACTGCAGTAGGAAGGACATGTAAACCTGGGGTACCACCAACCTCTTGAGGGCACCAGGTTCAGGCTTAGTGGGCTCACTAACAAGGAGCTCACCCTCCCAATAAATCCAGAATGTCCTAGGCGCTTCTCCTTGTGCCTGGGACAGGGCCTGTTTCCTCAGACCCTCGAGAGAGTGGCACTCTCTCTGTCCTTTACAGAAGTCTGCCCGGGAGGGTCCCCCTTCAGCTAACAAGCTTTGAAGATCGGGATGATCCTCCGGGTTGAGAACCTCTCCCACAGGAGAGTCTTCTGGCTCTTCTCCCACAGAAGTTGAGACAGGGTTTACCACTGGACCCAGCCCGTCCGGAGCTTGGATCCCAATGGGTGCTGTAGGAACATCAGGAAGAGAAGGATCTCCCTCCACAGAGGTGGCCTTCTTGTTCTTCCTTGGTCTTGCCTTAGGCCGCGCCTTTGGCTCGGGTACCGGACTCACAGCCAGACCCGGGGTCACCTGTGACCTAGTGACCGCAGCAGCAGTCATGGAAAGACCATCCGAGATCAATCCCAACTCGACTAGATCATGACCTAACAGAATGTTAGCAGGGACATTGTCCTGAACCAGGACAGGAAGCTTTGCTGTCTTGTCTGCAATTACGAGTGTGACTAAGGCTACAGGCGATAATTTGGGAGGCCCACCAGCTAACCTGGTGGTTCTCAGAGGAGCACCTACATAGTCCTCTAGCTTGAGCAGGGTCCTGTACACCACTGTCATGCTTGCCCAGTGTCTCTCAAACCAGTAGAAGGCTGGCCATTCAGGAGGACACTTCTCATAAATATACGGGTGTTCTGTGGGATAGTCACCAGTACTAACGCGTACTGGTCCCAGGCCCCAAGAGACACTAAGGAAATCTCTACAGGAGCACCATATGTGATCCCTGTAGAGGAGGGGAAGACAGTGGCCTCCACCTCAGACATGGGTTAAGGGTAGGTCAGGCTGACAGCCTGTACTCCAAGTGCCTTACCTTTACACTTGGAGTCACCCCTCTTGTGATCCAGAGCCCCACAATCCCAACAAGTGCCGGGAGTGCGGGGTACGGTACTGGAACCACTGGGAGCCTGCTTGGCAGCAGGTGGACCACTACTGTTATTCCCACCCACAGATGACTTATCCCCACTAGATTTTTGGGTCTTAGGAGAGGATGGTTTAGGTTTACCCGACTGTGACTGCTTTTGGGACTCCTCAGCTTTCTGAGAGGCCCCCTTTTCTTTGTCCGTGTCCTTCCCACTGGAGTCCTTAGGGGACACCCAGTGGGAGACCCACTTGTCAGCCAGCCTAGCCAGTTTAAAGGGATCCAAAATGTTCTGGTCAGCAACATACTGACGCAGCTCCGTTGAACAGGCTTCAGAAAAATGCTCAAAAACCAACAGGTGGGACAATTCAACAAAAGTTTTCACCTTGTAACCATCAATCCACCCCATCATGTTCATGTGCGCAGCACTCACCCAGTCAACCCAAGACACATTCTCTCGTTTCTTAAAATCCCTGAACCTTTTAAGGTATTGGGTAGGTGTCTTGCCAAACTTGGCAATGAAAGCACATTTCATACACTCATACTGACCCCTTTCTTCCACACTCAGCTTCAGAATACAGTCATACCCAGTCTAAGGCACTCTGCTGAACCAACACTTAGCCCAATCTCTTTTGTCAACATCATGAATTGCACAAGCCATTTCAAACGCTTCAATCCATTGGAGGATATCAGAACCCTCCACAAACACACCAACCAAATCTTTCATAAACTTAGTTGCCGGGGACCTGACACTCTCACTGGGTTTCGCTGACGTCTCCACTCTAGCTGGATTCTCTGACATTCAGTGTCCTTGTCTTTGAGTTCAAGATCCCTATTCTTGAGTTCCACTTGCTGTGCCAGCTCCTCTTTCTTAAGCTCAGCAACTATTTCCAACTTGCGATATTCAAAGGCCAATTTCATCCTTAATAACTCAAGCTCCAAGGAATTGCTGGGGTTCGGAACAGAGGCAGCAGGAATGGTGGCATTCCCAGAAACAGATTCAGTAGAACCCCCAGGGGCAGAGTCCTCATTGGTTGCATTCCCCCCCTCATCAAGAGTTTCACCATCAGTCTGGTAGTCCACCAGGGCAGCTATCAGCTCAGCCCTAGACTTATCCACAAAGTCTAACTCCCTGGCTTCACAAGCACTCTGGAGAGCCTCTAAGCACATCCTAGTCAATTTACCATTTGCAATATACTCCATTGCTTGTAATACAGTTGTTCTGTACACAACCAAACCTTAATTTAATAAAGTGCAGATATTTTGTAAGCGGCACGGTTATAGACTGATTCTTAAAACCATAAGCATCCCACCGCTGCCACCAGTGTGAAGAAGTACTGGTGGGGGTGCCTGTACTTCCGCTCTCTATATGGTAGAGGAGAGGCACAGAGGACCCCAGCCAAGATTCTCAATTGGTAGCAATGGACGAGCAATCAAGGCCTAGCTTCTCAGGAGGTGATGCGGGCTGGTTCTTAAGTAAAGTGTAGTCCCCGAACCACCACAAAGGAATGTCCACACACTGTATTACTGAAAACACAGTCTTTATATAATTAATATTCAAAGCTATGTACACGATCACAATAACGCACTTTGTACTCGGAAATCAACAATTGATAAATATATACAATTCTAAAGTGGTACCACCAATGTTATCAAATCTCATTAAAGTGCATCAACTGTACGGTTAAAATGTCCCACAGATCAATAACGAGGACACCAGCAATAGAGATAGGAAGGAACGCAAGATGGTTGAAACAATAGGCAGATTTCTGACCCCTACCCTTAGGCACAGTTCCGTGTGGAGATCCCCCCACCTGGGCAACCTGTAAAATAAAGATATATAGCACAAGCCCAGTCCATATATTGTTCACTAGTCTTATTTCCTCCGATTAAGGTTTTACCCCCCCCAATGTACCTGGTGGAGTAGAGTTCTTCAAAGACGCGTCGAAGGATCCTTCTTGAGTGACTCCCTTTAAAGCAGGAGCCACGGATCATCGAGAGGCGTTGAAGATGGTGAACCTGTCGTCAACGGCGGCGATGAGAAGTTCAGGGGTGCTGAGACCCCCGATGTCGATCCAGGCGGTGCTCGTCAGCGATGTCCTGCGAGGATGAGGTGTGCAGGGCACCTCGGTGATAGATTGTTCGGGACCGCAAAGAGTTTCAGAAGAGCTGTGGCCCAACGAGGGCGTCAAGCCGTCAAAGTCTTTGTGGCCTTCAGGTGGCGGGAAACCCACTGGCGGATTCTCCTCGGCGCGTTGGTCGTCCTCGACTTTCTCGCGGGACTAAGCAGTCGACGATGCGGACAAGGGAGTCCTTGGATTCAAATGTTCTTAGGAAAAGGAGCGGGCGGCTCCGGTCGTCGGCGGCACGGCGTCAACTGGTCCCCACGGCTGGGCAACACAACTTCGACGGGCCTCCAGCGGTTACACAAACCTGCGAACCCTGGTTGACGGCAATGGACTTCGACAGCGGCGAAGTCCGGGTGCTTTGCTTCATTCTCCTCAGCGGTCCCGTCTCGGGGCGGCAGCCTTTCGAGGGTCTGACTTCCAGGGAGCTTCGGCGAAGGTTAGCGGTGCTCGATGGTCCCTCGGAGCCCGGGAAAAGGGCGCCTTACCAGGTCCTCTCTCGGATCAGTCTTCGACGGATTTGGCAGCTTTCAGATCGGTCGAAGCAAATGCAACAGCAAGTCTTCTTCTTCCAGCTGGGCATCGAGAATCAGCAGTTCCAGTTACTTTTAATGTGAAGACACAGCTTCTGAACTATTTCCAGTGGTGAGAGGTCCCTCTCATCCACACTGCTGGGTCACTCTCAGCAGCCAATCATACAGAAGGGCATTCATGCATTCAGTCAGCCAATCAGGCACACAGTGCATTCAGGCCATCCTCCTCTCTCTCAGACACTCACAACAAGGAATGTGGATTGGGACAAGTACCCAGCCATTCAACACTACACACTGCATTCAGGCCAGTTTCGGGCAGGGCTGTCTCAGTCTTTGTCTCTCATCCCAGAAACCAGACAACCACAACAAGAAGTGCATATTGGTCACACACTCCATTCACCCAGGTCCCACCCACAGGAGGTATCCACAACATACAATCACTGGGAAGGCTCCAGCTAGTCTGGCCGGGCCTTCACAACAACACCATATATGGTACTCCCTCCCAACAGTCAGTCAGGGGGAAGGGACAGAGTCAGGGTTTCCCAGGACTTTGGGAAAACAATGTAATAGGTAATAGAAAGCAAGAGGCCACAGGGGCCATCTTGTTTTCCATCAGGAATCAACTGATTCGAATGGCAGAGCCTGGGTATCCCAAAATGGAGGATACTCAGCGCACCTGTCAAATTCAGCATGGAGCTGCCACCAGCCTATGGCTTTCGGCTATGCACCCGACACTCTAGGTCTTTGTCATACCCACCACAACTTAACCAAGCCATTCAGGGCACCATGTACACATGTGCCAGAAATAAGAAAGCCAACATACCCTCCACCAGTTCCACCCAACCGCCACACCACAATGCAGGGATACAAATACACATGGTCCACTTACCGTAACGGTCAAACATATTGCATGTATTTTGCACTGCAAACCACTTTCCATCACAATACGTTGAAAGTATGGCACCCCAGGAGCACATTCTGCTCAACATTAGGTCTGCTCTCTGACCCTGTACTACGTGCATAAAAGCAATGTTGCATTCAGAACTGCAGCACTTACTAATCTGCGCACAGCACTCACTTCAGTTGCTCACCCAAGTGTGCAATATCCTCTACAACTATCTCTGCCCACCACAAGTACTACAAATACATGCTTAGTTACAATTACATAGCTACATTGTGTTGTGCTGCCTGTGAGGAAGGCCTAGTCTGCTGGGTACATAGCCGAAGGCCTACCACCATCGGCCATGCACCCAACACTCTAGGTCCTGGCCACACCCACCACAACTTAACCGAGCCATTCATGCCACCATTTACAGATGTGCTAAAAATAAGAAAGCCAACATACCCTCCACCACTTCCACCCAACCACCACACAATGCAGAAATACAATCACACATGTTCCACTTATCATAACGTTCAAACATATTACTGTATTTTGCACTGCAAAGCACTTTCTATCACAAATCGCAGAAATTATGACACCCTCGGAGTGCATTCTGCTCAACATTGGACCTCCTCTAGAACCCTGTACTATATGCATACAAGCAATGTTGCACTGCGAACTGCAGCACTTACTAATCTGTGGAAAGCAATCACTTCAGCTTTTTACCCAAATGTACAATATCATCTGTAACCATTCTGTCCACCTCAAGTACTTCAAATGCATGGTTTTTCACAATTACATGGCTACATTATGTTGTGCTGGCTGTGTGGAAGTCCTAGGCTATTGGGCCATGCAACCAACACTCTAGGTCTTTGCCATACCCACCACAACTTAACCAGGCCATTCAGGGCACGATGTACACATGTGCCAGAAATAAGAAAGCCAACATACCCTCCACCACTTCCACTCAACCGCCGCACCACAATGTAGGTACACAAGTACACATGTTCCACTTACCGTAACGGTCAAACATATTGCTGTATTTTGCACCCACTGCCATCACAAGACATTGGGCCTCATTACACGGATGGCGGAGAACCATGGCGCTATTAGCGCCATTGTTCATGCCGGTAAAATACCGGCACCGCCTTGGCGGAAAGGGGAATTACCGCCCCATTCCAAGGTTGGCGGGGCGGTAATTCCCCCTTCCACCATTGCCCTTCCCCATTCCCATTTTTGGCCCATAGGGCTCAATGGGAATGGGGAAGGCGCTAATTACGGAACCGCAAATTGTGGTACCGTAATTAGCTCCCTGGGTCCCTTTGCGGGTTGGTTTTTAACGCCTGCAAAAAGGAGGTGTTAAATCCCCCAACCCGCAAAGGGACCTAGTAGTAAGGCGGTAAGGATTTACCGGTACCGGTAAATCCTTACCGCCATCCGTGTAATGAGGCCCATTGTGATTATAGCACTCTCAGAGCACATTCTTTTCAACATTGGGCCTGCTCTCGAACCCTGCACTACGTGCATACAAGCAATGCTTTATTGCAAACTGCAGCACTTACTAATCTGCGCAAAGCACACTATGGAACCACACACAAAAAGCATTAGTTAGCACTGTAACGTCATCCATATGTACAATATTCCATTAGTGCACACAATGCACACACTACAGGGCTGATCACGGGAACATCTACACCCTCACACCTACAACTTTATGTTGTTCTGAAACACTTACTAATCTGTGCAAAGCACACTATGGAACCACACACAAAAAGCATTAGTTAGCACTGTAACGTCATCCATATGTACAATATTCCATTAGTGCACACAATGCACACACTACAGGACTGATCACAGGAACATCTACACCCTCACACCTACAACTTTATGTTGTTCCGCAACACTTACTAATCTGTGCAAAGCACACTATGGAACCACACACAAAAAGCATTAGTTAGCACTGTAACGTCATCCATATGTACAATATTCCATTAGTGCATACAGTGCACACACTACAGGACTGTTCACGGGAACATCTCCACCCTCACACCTACAACTTTACATTGTTCCACGAATCACCACACCCATACAACCACTCACAAATGAACAATGGGGCACCTATTTTAAACCTGTGGACATAACTTTTTAGCCAGTGGACATATTAACCTCTCCTACTGATGCAGCGATGCATCGAATACACTACGGACTTACCTCTTACGGCACACCATTGTCCATGCTAGGTTGAAATGGTAGTGTCTTCTGCAATGCACTCCCTTTTCCAAATGTTCCTGCCGCCACTCATCACATCAACCCATCGCCCTTGCAGCTACCATGCAATCACCACATAAGTTTGTAGCCTCTTCACGTAACCGCACATTGCCCTACTGTACACTGATACCGCTGCCACACCACCCACTTCTTCTCATAACATTTCTCACATGAAGTGCTTCTCACTCGGACCCCCTTTCCATACCTTCTTCCCACCACCTCCTGCTGTGGACTATGGTCTTCAGTCCCTTTTGCCACCCTATTGTCCTCCCATACAACATGGTGCCATCATAGCAAATTTTTCTAACACATCCCCTCACCGCCCACTGCAGTACACTGAATATTTTGCCCGCGCAGTGACCACCAAAAATGGAATGCCGGAATGGAGCCATATACTACTACAATTTTAGTGCGCACAATGCTGCCTACAAGAGACCCAGCCGCGCACACTGTCTCCGCCCACATTGACACACACACCACAACCCTATCCTCTGATACACCATGGTGCGGTCTCCCTACAATTTTCACACACAGCACGCTTCCCTCCAGCTAACCATTTGCCACATCCACTGTTCACCGATATCACGCTGCGCTGTGCAGCAATCACACTGCGGTCCGCGAAGCGACAGGAAAATGTGTCCGTGGAGCAGACCCAGATATTACTCATTTTTGGAGATGTACATTTCACTTCTTTGCAACAAAACTACTCGTCGGATTTCCACCGAACACACAAAAGCACGCTTTCTGACCCAAGCCTTAACTTTGGTCCCCCCTCCCGTATGAAACCTCACCCAACATGGCGAAAAAATTCAGAGCTACCCATATTTATTTGCAAAATTTGGTGAGGATTCGTCCACAGGGAGCCAAGTTATAAACCACCGAAAAAGTGCTCTTCCTATGAGTTTAGCAACTTAACCATAACTACACAGCCACTATCACGGGCCAGGTAATAAAATTCATATGCATTTTATATAAAAATATTGATATATTTAAATTTTACAATTGGATCTACACTTTAATATGAACTTGATAATAAATCTATAGATAGTATAGATGACGTTAGTCATTTTACACGGCCTATGGAGTTTACTGCATCACTTTGTAACATCTAACTTTGATAGAAATGTAATATAAATGTTATACATAGGATCAATGATATTATGATTGTATAATCTCAATGACAGTCTACAGGGTTATCGAGTGTAGATAGATACAGATTTGATATATATTTCGATCTAAAGGGACAGCCTAAATCTATGATGGCATAGGGAGAGGGTCTTACAACCCAGATATGTAGCTTTTGTGGTAGGGATGGAAAACAAGTGCGCTCTTCCAACCAGCCTGGGGCTATTCAGGAAATGACTATGAACAGCAATAGTTACGATAAGGGGGAAACATCCCCATGAAACCCCAGGGATTCAGAGGATAGTTATACCCCTTTTTGTTATATGGAGTGTGATGAGCTGGAAGATACTCAGGACTTGATGATGGATTGTGAGGCCGGTGATCTCTGTGAGAACATGACTATACTCTCTCTCGATAGCAAGCCTGCGCTCACTGATGCGGCTATCCATCTGTTGGAGATTGCATTCAAAACATTAAGGAGCACATCCCCATAATAGTTGCTAATCCGTAAATGGTGACCTGGAATGGTCATGATGTGGTTCTGGCCCTGGTGGCAAGGCGACCATCCGCGACCGATGGATGCGTGCTCTGAAGACAGTGGCCCTCATTACGAGTTTGCTGGTCTGGTAACAATGGTACCGGTAAGTTTGCCGGTACGGTTGTTACCAGACCAGCAAACTACGAGGTTTGCTCGCGGGTGCCTTTCCGCCCACCAGGTCTGACCTGTTATTAATGGTGCCGGTGCATCTGGCGTCCTCATTCCCATTGAGCCCTATGGGCCTCAAATGGGAATGGGGACTAATAAATACCGGCACCCGGCAATAGGGATGTACCGGGTGCCGGTAAAAAAATCCACTCTGGCGGCAGCCCTGCCGGTAATTACCAGCACAGCTACCACCGAAGTTGTAATGAGGGCCAGTGGATATGAATCTATGGTTTTGCAGGCAGATGCAGCCATGACACCAGCGAGTGATCTATCCCCAACAAATGCTCACAAATGTTTGTAAAAAGCATACATGCATAATTCGCTACATAAAATATGTCACATGATGAGCTCTAATGGCCTTGCAGAAATGATGTGGGTGATACAGTCGCTAACACAGCTAAGGGTTGACGTAGGGACTGAACGATGCATATCTAAAATATTGTGGGCTATACACACGGAGAATAACCCCCTTTTGAAAATGAAACAATTTGGAGGGGGTGTCCGATGTGTGTTAGAAGCATTATTGAGAAAACAGTTTGCAAGTGGGGGAATAAAGTATATCAATGAAAGTATGGTAGAACAATGTGCATGGAGCCCCATAAACTGACCTACAAGGATTGAGACTAGGGCCCTCATTAGGACTCCGGCGCTAAACCATGGTGCTATTAGCACCATGGTCCATGCCGGAGTCTGCCATGGAGAAAGGGGGAATTACCACCCCATTCCAAGGTTGGCGGGGCGGTAATTCCCCCTTTCTCCATGGCCCTTACCCATTCCCATTTTTGCCCCATAGGGCTCAATGGGAATGGGGAAGGTGGCAATTATGGTACCGCAAATTGCGGTACCGTAATTGCCATCAAGGTCCCTTTGCGGGTCCCTACTTTAACGGCTGGTCTAGACCAGCCGTTAAGGTCGGGAGCCGCAAAGGGACCTCATAGTAAGGCGTTTAGGGGTTAACGGCGCCGCAGCCTTTTACGTCGCCGTTAACCCCTTAACGCCGGGGTCGTAAAGACCCCCCAGGTGTTTTCATATGTATTTGCACTGATTTGCAGGAGATAAAAAATTAACATCTGTTGTAAAGCTATCAATTTAATGGGAAAACCGCCATTGGATATGTACAATGATTATTGCTGGATTTACTTAAAGACTGTCTAAGTACTATATGTCCAAGGCTGTTATGTTATCTGGAAGCACCAATGGAGTTATACAGAAGGGAATGTTGCAATCTTTTATGCATTGCAAATATATGCGTCAACACCAGCCACAACTACTGTGAAAAGCATCACAAAGGGGGTTTTGGCGATTTAAGGTCGCCGGTGGGACCCTAACTGCGAGTTAAGGTGGCCAACCTGCAACAGAGTTTTCGTTGCGTTAAAGGACAGTGGCTGTATGACAGAGACCTTTATGCATTTTTTTCACACATTTATATGTTATGTATGTTTGCTTATCGACACGGTGAAAGACAGTCTGTGTATGAAGAAATTGATGATAAATCAAAATTTGTATCTGAGAAGATCATTGTGCAACATCTCATAACTCAAGTTATTTAATGTGAATACAATCTGATTAAAAATACATGTTTAAATGTCAATAAAAAAATCTGTTTTTATAAAACCTGGTTATGTCTTTAGGTTGAACGGTTATGGGGGTGAACATGCCCGGCAAAAGCTGGCAGAAATATATTATGACAAATGGGTGTTAAGGGCTTGTAGCATCATCTGTGAAAAAAAAGCCAACATTAGAAAATGACACCAGAATTTTAACTTGTGTTTTAACTTATATCATGGGATTAAAAACATAGAAACTGTTGCTCTAGCCCATATCAAGTTGTTGACCCCACCAAAACCTAACATTATACGTATGAATGAAATACACTTTAAAAATCAACAAGTGATGTGTGTTATTATCCATAATAAATTGGTCCATATAATAAAGACACAGGCCATTTTATGAATTGTAAACATATTTATTTACAAAATAAAGTTATGCACAAACAGTTCAAAGCAGAAAGCAAAACATTTAATGCAAAATAAAAAATAAACATGCAGATTCAAATGCCCAACTCTCAGACAAATAACTAGAAGGGACATGTCACTTATGTGGCGTAGATGATTTAGAAGTAGAGAGATGGCAGGGGTGCTGTGGAATAGGGTAAGGGGCTGGTAAAGTTTAAAACCAAAATATTTAATAGCCATAGGGGTGCATCAGTCCGCCTGGTGTCAGTGTTCTTTTATCAAACACAATACTGAGCGACTTTTGTAGAGTGACAGTGCACATTTCCCACTGTTTTTTATTGCGCATTATACCCGAATGTGTAACGATGATAGATTGTGGGGTGTTACACACATCTTCCTGTATAAAGGATTGCCCTAGATCTTTCAAACTGTCAACATTTATTTGGGCCGTGTTGTTAACATTTAACGTTATACCTTTTACTTTCATGTTGACGGTTCCTAGAGATATATAGTAGGTGTATGTTTTAGGGCCCACGGATACCAATTCCACAATGTATTCTTCAAGAGCTAGCTCTGAAGTTAAATAGCTCAGATAATTGCCAGTGGGCGGGTTGACATCCCCAGGTCGGTTGACAAAAATAATGCTATCCGTATTGTGATTCAGAACCCGCTCTTGTGATTGTTCCACCACAGCAAACAGTTTTAAGTGTGCGTGTGTGGTTTTGAACGCTGCTATGAATATGTTTGTGGTGTCTGAAGTTGTTGGATATTCCATGGCGTAGTGCCAGCACAGACAAGCCGTTCATTGTATGAACACACAGCTGCTCACATCATAAGAATGATCAAATAGATAGGTGTGAAGCACATCAGGGTCTGTGATGATGGATGTGTTGGACAAATTAA
Source organism: Ambystoma mexicanum (assembly GCF_040938575.1). Lineage (NCBI taxonomy): Eukaryota > Metazoa > Chordata > Amphibia > Caudata > Ambystomatidae > Ambystoma > Ambystoma mexicanum. Next base: position 1,155,179,624 of record NC_090921.1, on the reverse strand, counting down.
AACTTTGTGCAAACTTACCCGCAGTTAATTAAGCCAAGATTTTGCCAACAGCCGCCGAGTGGGCTTGTCCTCAATGTGCTCCATATGCAAGCATATGCCCTAATGTTTATAATAATCATTAATGTAGCCCTTTTTAGTGGCATTGTCGACACAGCCGACAGAAAAGCCTGAGGCTTCCTGTTTCTGCCGTAGGAACATGCATACATAATCACAAAAATGCTCGATTGTGATTGTACCCTAGGCATATTCCCTTTTTCAGAACTGCATGTAGCTCGATTGTACACCAAGTTCCGGTCAGGCATCACTCTTTATTTGTGTGCTCGCAACGTGCCTGTTTTTTCTCGACGCATGTGCAGCAAAACGGAAACATTAGTTTAACATTGCATCTATAGGGTAACACAGGTGTCTACAGACCTTGGATGGATAGACTTGCATCTGATTAGACAGTAATATTGGTCTGTATTGTCAAAATTGTTACAGATGATCTCGGGATGTCCCACAGGGTAGGGTTTGTCATTATTTACAGAGGGATATTGACTGGTAAAATATAGATAGTGTATTTGCTCACCCTCTGAGACGCACTGATGTACCTTTAAAGCATTTGTGCAGCCACCGTATAGTGCATCTCAGATGTTTAGGTGGTCAGGCATATTCATTTCTTTAAGAAAACCACACACATCAGGATTGTTCTACACCATTGCATGCCACTCGTGTTCCCAGAAAGGGATGACGCAAACACCCACCTGGCTAGAAAAGTCTGTTTCAACAGAGTGTGTCTATACAACTATTCCTATGTAGTGCCCGTCAAACTTTTGAAACCCCTGATGGGATAACAATCAGGACAGCCATGATAAAAGCAGCCGTTAAATGAATAAGCTGTTTCCACTCCCTGAACCACTGCATAGCCGTCCAACCAATATTGTCGGCAGTGTTTCTCACCACCTCCAGTATGGGCGTGTTGTATAGAGATGTTGTCTGTTTATGAGATGTATAAGAGCCACTAAATAGACGGCGTTGAATACAATTTTTTCCATCCATGATATGAATCATGGGGCAGCAGCGTGACTGTTTTTGGTATAGTTGTCTGTAGATCTGCATACAACAACTAGCCAGTGTGATATTTTGAAAAGGATTGACGTATGACACATGCATTTTATCCTTTATAAGTGTTTCCTGATGAGTCATTTAAATGATTCCATCCCTGAACAAATTACAAGCCTGTCTTCAAATGTTGACATCTTCTTGACAGTAGGCCCGCAACTCTTGGCGAAAGTCGAATACAAGATGTTTAGTTGCCTTGTACCATGTCATTAACTGATCTTTCTCACTAGGCATCATGAATTGAACACCATATTGAGGTGGGGGTGGAATTGGGCATATGCAGTTTTGATTAGCAGACGTGTTGAAAAGATGCGGAAAGAAGCCCTTTGAACTGGGAAAACTAAAAGCTTTTTGGAGCTTCCTGAGAATAATGGGTAAAATGTTCAAGGAATCAATAAAGCGCATTTGTAGAGGTACCACAAAGATGGCCATCAGCTTAGCACCGTGGGTGATATGTTTCACTTTAATTTGTTCCCGAACCAACTGTCGCAATATAATGTACCCATCATACCTTTTGGTATAATGAGCTAAAAAAGTGTAGCCCATGAATTTGCTCATTTTAAAAGTGCTAACAAAGCAGCCACACAATAGTCTTCTGTGAATTCCCAACAGCTGTACCCTGTTAGATGTCTGGCATAGATATAGTTTGGTTGATGGGTTACATTCTCTTGGAGAGCCTCCATGTCAATACTATGTAGTTCTCAGTTTTTTAAGTTGGCCCAGGTGTTATGTAACACAAGTGTTCATCCGTGTTGACAACTGAAACTTTGCACACCCCACAGATTATTCTGTTACGGTTACGACTGTCGGGAAGACATTTTCCACACGTGTGACGGTCAAAATGTGGTTCACAGATGACCTTCCCCAATGCCGCTTTCTGAATGTGCGCGTCTAGACAGCCCTGAGATCTTGCAAATGCATTTGACACTCTTCTCTTAAACATAAGTGACAGTGATAGTGGCAACGTCATCTAGGTTTTTTTTGGAAATGTGGTGACAGTGCTGACAGAGGTTTCTAGTACCCAGAAAATCTTTTAGGTTGAATATACCATAGGAATGGTCATCATGGTTTAAAACATAGCAGGAAATATTGCCACACCAAGTTGTTAAAGCAAAGTATCTTGATGGGACTATCAAAATACTCTTCAAAGAGAGCCAGCTGTCCAAACCCTACAGGAGTATCCGTTGGGCGTCCCAGCTCTTCATGTACTTGTAAAGCTGTTGCACGTATGGCGGCATTTGTTATGATTCGCGGTTTGATTAATCCTATGAGACCAGACACCAGACAAAGATTTTAAGGCCTGTGATCAAAATGTAACAACCATCTGCTTTTGGCTTTTATGATGTGGTTATGTAGAATTTTGTTTAAAGGTTTATAAGCACTGCCAGAACGAGGTCTGACAACTGGCGGCATGCTTCTTGGTGGCGCAAAACACATGAGCTCGGTCTGACTCTGCAGAAACCTCTAAAAATTCTCCAGAAACTGCAAAACGCAGAAAGTATCATGAGGGAATCGCCTTGTTTTTTTATTTATTTAATTTATATAGCGCGCCTGACCCAGGGGTATCTGGGCGCTTGAGGTGAAGGTAATGGTTACAAGTTTTCTTTTTTCAGTACGTAGTAGTTTAAGTTCAGGGGTGAACCAGGAGTTCAGATGTGCTCTGGGGTGTCCTTGGCAGAGTTTTAGCGGGGCAATGGTGTCTATGGCTTTGCTCATGGAGTCATTTTAGGTGTTAATCAACAGATTCAGGTCATTTGTGGCAGGTAGTGCATTGAGTTTGGGGACTACCAAAGGTATTATAGCCTCAGCTGTGATATTGCATTTGTTCCTAGTCAGACAAGGTGGTGCAATAGGGGGCTTCTTTGGCTCTGAGTTGTTGATGTTGATTTCTAGGGATAGGAGGTGATGATCAGTCCACACGAGTGGTGAAGAGTCCTTTAGGGTAATATTGCAGTTGAGGTCTGCTACACAATCGAGTATCCTGCCTTTCTCATGAGTGTGTTGTGTACTTATTTGTAAGAAACCCTGTGGCTGGTAGGTCATTGGGGTCATTATAGCCAAGGTTGAAGTCACCTAGGATGATGTTTTGCGCCATGGGTTTAGTATTCTCAGCTACTAGTGACGTAATGTCTTCTTCGAAAGATCTGGGGGGACCTGGAGGTCTATATATTAGGTGGATGGTGATAGTATTTTTAGGAGACGTTTGGAGCTTGACTGTGAGGAGTTCACAGGATGCCAGAGGAGAAGAGGTGGCTAGTCTCATGTAAAACAAGGGTCTGTTTAAACACTCCGTCTCCATTCTTATCTGAACAAAATCATTGGAACCGACAGTTTCCAAAATCTGTCGAACTATTGTTTCCACAGCCTCTGTTATGGCCATTGGTCTGTGGCCCAGAGAGCACAGCTGGTCCAAATTCATGAATCCGAACTCCTCATAATGCTCCAAGGCTAAGAATGTTTAATATCTTCTGTGATAGGCCTGCACCCTCTCCAAATAAATCGAGGGCTTAGGTGTCTGTGGGTTTGGTGCCTGCAGTGTGCTAGGCCGATCCCGTCTGAATATAACCAAGCAAGCTTTTTTAAGATTTTAAATATCCGACACCTCTGAGCTCATGCTCTGCTCCATTTTAACTTTCACCTCCTGTTTTTAGGGCTCAGTCGAAACGCATATCCGCCCCCGCTCCTGACAATCACCCCATTTGTAACAGTGGCTGTGACATTGTCTGTGTGTTTAATTTCACTCAGTCTCCCAGAGCAAAGGGGGATGTGGGCTTGTTCTTGAGTGTTTTTTGTGTTTTCTGATAGGGGTGGTTTGCAGGGAATCGTCACTAGTTGATATTTGGGATATTCCCTGAGCTGGTATTGATAGGAGGCTGGTTGTAGTAGCCATAAAGGGTATCTGTGGGTTATCGGTTGTGGTGTGATCCTCTGAACCCTAGGGAACCTCTGGGTTAGTGCACTGTTTTCAGCAGGTGGGGACTTGTCTAGTGCAGTATCAGGCTGCACCGCTGTGGATTGTTTACAAGGCACCTCACAAGACCCTCCTTTGACTAAGGTGTTATGTTTAACAACTGGTCACTAGCTATTGCGGTATCAGACTGCACCCCAATGGTTGACTCACAGGCTCCCACAGCTAAGGTGGTAGTATTATTCCTCAAATGTTGTATCAATGTAAAAAATGCCGTTTCCACATGTTCAAAAGTGCCCTGGACCACAGTTTACACATTCTTCTTTTTGCAGTATGGCTTTAAACTTTTGACAATGCTTAGCAATTTCTTATAATTTTGTTTTAAAGTGGGCTTCCCCCATCTGATTTTAATGACTCCTTCCCAGTCTGTCGGGGTCCTTTCTCTTCTTGTTCTTTTGAAATAAATGATACACACTTACATGTAACCGGAGTAATATTATTGAAGCTGACAGCACTTGAAGTGTTAATGATGCCAACATTGTGCTCAGACCCCACATCATGACCACCTCCATTTTGTGTGACTGCATCAATATCACTATCCAAAAATAGAATGGGTTTATTGGGATGTGTTTAAACAGATGTATCACTGTTAGTGTGGGATGTTGATGCAAGCTTAGGGTTAACATTGGCCTGTGGTTGAACACTTTTCACCTGAGCATTTGAGATGTTATCGATACCTGCTTTGTATACATCCCCATCGTTGTGCCCACCCTCCTCTTGGAAATCAACAGCAGCAGTATTAGGGGCACCAGCATCTTGACTGCCAACAGTATTGATGCATGCACCTATTTCATTGGTGCCGTTAACAATGCCAACATCCTTAAGAATCACCTCACGAGATAGATAACAGCTTGTAGGGATAGTGTCTGAAAACTCTGAAGGTGGTGAGGTGGTAGTAAATTGTAACCCATTCCCCTGCAGAGCACTCATTAGCACATCTAACTAATTTATTGTGTCAATATGGGTAACAGGGATAAAACCGGTTGTACATACCCCACACCTCCCTTATTCACCACTGCCTGAGTGTCTTCCTGAAAAGGTGTTACAAGCTTGCCCGGGTGCATAGATGAAGGATGCACAGATGAGTTCTCGACAGGGTTTACTGGTGCATTAGCTAGGTCATCTAACAGTTTGACAATGGCAGAGCTGGAGGCGTTATTCTTGCCTTCAGAAATAGCAGCAGCTACATTCTTAGAATTAGTTATTGGTACATCGGTGTTGTAGCACCAAGAACAACCTCGTCACTCATGCTGAACCTCTGCTGCACATAACTGCTGGTAGTGACCACCCCTTTCTGCACAGATGCAACACCTTGTGCCTCACCAGTGTGAGGATTTTTCTTTAGCCGCAGTCAGGACACATGGCCCCATGGTTGTCTTACGACATTGAAATCATTCTCAACATTGTGCAGCGAATTTTGCTGCTTGGAGCATTCTGAATTTACATCACCACACCCACACCTGGCCTGCAGCTATACACTTTTAAAGGAGGATTCCACCCCAGACCCAGCAAAAGGTGTGTCTGAAAACGCTGATGATAAAGTAGCTCTCACCGCCACACTGACAAAAGAAGTTTGGGCATTTAAATGCCCTGCATTTTCTGTCAGAGCCCTTGAGTGCACCGGCGATGGAAGAACAACTACATAACTAGGGACTGAAACCAGGGTGTTCCCTGTAGCGCTTGAGTGCTGATGACATGCTAAATGGGTTATCCCCATTTTTAAACCCCTTGAGCTACTAGAATTCCAGGGGTGAGCTTGCCCTCACAGACCCCCGGTTAAGCACCCATTTGTCAGCCCATTTCCAAGCTACTGGTTGTCACGATTTGATGCAGAGATAGCACAAAAACCGTAATGCTTTGTTAGATCCCTGACATTGCAGCGGGCGTTGCAAGGGATAAATCTGCAGAACAATTCTGCTGCGTTTGGCCCCCAAATCGAGCGGGCCTTGCAGGTGCAACAAAAACATGCAACCCCATCCTTGAGCCCTCAAAATATCCAGGATTTGTTGATCCACCAGAAACATGCAACCCCATCCTTCGGCCCTCAAAACATTCAGTATTTGTTGATCCACCAGAAACATGCGACCCCATCCTCGGGCCCTCAAAACATCCAGGATTTGTTGATCCACCAGAAACATGCAACCCCATCCTCGGGCCCTCAAAACATCCAGGATGTGTTAAATCACCCGCAGATATCTCCATAAAGTCAATGGGTGCCTGGCAGTGTGCTCCACAATCCCCATCCAGAGAGCCTTCCGGTTGTGTCATCATTCAGCTGTTGGAGTACATGCTGCCCCTAAAAATAAAAAAATATACAATCAGCATAGAAAATCTTTTACACAGTAAAAATCAGCACATTACAAAAGTATGCCAACTCTAGCAACACTCCCACATTGAGCCAAATATACCACACTGGTACTAGCAACCCTTAACAATGTCAAATTCTTAGTACAAAGTTAATTGCAGAGCCAGTGTTCAAACCACCTGTGTGATCTGTGACACATTGTCAGAACTGTCATTATTCTATAAAACACAGCAAAAATTGAAAACATATTTTAAATTGATAACACACTTCTTTGTCACGTTTGTGTTTTAAAGCACACACTGCAGCTTTCACGTATAAAGATGCAGGCTGACACTCTGAGCGGCCCTGCACATATGTCAGTTGTAGCACTTTTGCTGCACAATTTGTTTTACATTGTGTCACTTTGCGCATGCTGAACAAAAATGTAAATTGTGGACCATACTTAAAAATACAAGTTGAGTCCAGCACAATCTACAACATAAACTTAAAAGAAGCCAGCTTTCACACCAAACATCTCTTTTAAAAATGATTGACAAGTACTATTCCAACTGTAGGAACACATCTTAAACTTGATGCAGCATCCTAGCACTTGTATCATTAAAAAAAAACAGAACAATTCCATCCCCTTGAATAAAAATCCCGGCTACACCTTTTCCATAACATGTGTGCTGTTTGACAAAAAACTCAAATTCATCCTTGCACGACCGGCCAGACTGGGTTCCTCACAAAGCACCTATATTTTGTTTACATGACAGCACTACAGAGGGCCAAAGCGGGTCTCTATCCATGGTGCGCAGTTACAGCCTTAAAGGCCTGACCATTATTTATACTTAGAGCAGTGTAGAATTAATTAATTGTACGGATATATTAGGGAGGGATTTTAACCCCTCTATAAGTATGACCTTGTGCTTTCTTTCCAAGCTTTAATATTTAAGTGCTGGCTTGGTTAAGTAACAGCGCCATAAACAGTTGCAAACACCTCTTCACATTATCCTAGCCATCATGCAAAGCCAGAAAACTCTACATGTTTTAAACATGTCATTAAAAAAGCACACAGCTGTTTCTTTGAAAAAGTAAAGGCCTTCACACCCCTGTGAAAGACTGCAAAAGATTGATAAGAAAGACAAGTGTGATAAGAAATACAGAATGTCCCTACAGAATCCCCACAGCAAACACAAATATAAGTATAGATTGAAAGCATGCCTTATCTCCCCCAAAACCCATTCTGCAGACAGCTTTACAATGTCTAACTAACATTTTTATTCGCATTCAGTTTCCCACATTGTGTAAAATAAATGTTTACAGTGGCTTGCATTTTAAAATCGCTGTATGTTGAATTATTAGCACAAAGCCACACTTTACAGTCAATCTTTGCCAGTGGCAAGCTTACATTTTCTTCGTGTCATGTTTTATCATATTCTTTAACCTTGCCTTGACAATGTTATCTTCTAACTCATAATTGAGTTTTAAAGGCGCATTGCAGCTTCCACATATAAAGATGCAGGCTGGCACTCTGAGTCTCCTCGCACACATGTCAATCTTAGAGCACTTCTCTGGCCCTGTGTCTAAATTGCAAAAATAGCGTTTATATTTCTGTGCTGTCAATACATGAAAATAGGGTTTTCTTCCATGTTCACACAAGTCTAACACTCTGAGGCTCCCTTACACAAAAATAGACACAAAGGTTTTCTTACACTGGCTCACAAGTGTATATCTCTCTGCTGGTTGATACATGAAAATAGGCTGCTGCTGCTCTCAGCCTCTAGAAATGAAACATCATCATAAAATTGTAAAACCATAGTTCCAAGCATTTGAAATGTGAAAAAGCCTAGTGGCTAAATGTTATAAAGAATATTCTTAATAAACTGCACATCATTTTAGCACTATAATCTTGAGCTAGGTTAATGCAGAGTCCAAGCCTAAATATATTTAGGTCTGCCTGAAAAAGGCCTAAATACATTATCACAAAATTCCAGAAATGTTTTTTTTTAAAGCACGTGCTTGTCATCAAATGCATATTGTTGTTTTATTTTAAAAGTAAACATAACTCACCTTTTTTCTTTCTTTCAGAAAGAATATGCATGTCGTCAGTCCTTCCCATGCTGTTTTGATTGTTTTTGCAAATTTAATTCCGAGCAGTAGTAAGTTTCCATGCTGTTTTACACCCTTTCTCAAAAACATCCTAAATGTCAATTCCACCCGCCTTGTATGGGCAGACAGCATTTAAAAGAGCTCCTGCGGATTCGCCTGTTCAAACAAAATCCTGCCTTCGATTGGCTGGCAGGTGGATGACAAAATGCAGGACTGCAGTCATTTGCATTTGCATGCAAAATGGCCTGGGCATTGAACGGATGTCGAAGTGCGTGAAACTCAGCTGCTAGTAAGCCATGGTGCTCTCTGTGCACAAAGCTCTAACGTCCTCACAGCACAAACAGGATTTGTGGCAGGCTTTGTTTTCCTGTCGTTCTTCCACCGCCTGGATGTGCCAATGACACAATACATACCTTGATTCTGTAAGATCACGACGAGCAGAGTAAGGAAACCTTTTATGATTATACAACATGCCTCCAGCTTCTCAAAGCATATTTATTTCTGAAATATAAATCTCGGAGAGGCAGTTTACTGCTCAATCCACGCACTCAGCAAACACGTTGTTAATCAGCAGTTTGGCTCTCAGTTTACCTCTCTTTGCAGCCTCACATGACCATAACCACAGGCTGGGTTTTGAAGACACCTGATACAACAGAAAGCAGGCCTGGCCTGCGCAACCTCTCCATTACTGCCTCACTTAGGCATTGGTACATAGGGCCTATCCCTGCAGTCTGGGTTAATACACAGAGTCATAGATAATGTTTGGAAGTGTACTATTTTCAAACTGTAAACAGGATAGGGTTGTTGCATATTTGCGTCTATCTCAGGGAAGAGCTCCAATGAATCAAAAATGAGACAAAATGTCCCATAAAGAAAGCTTTACAACTGTAACATTGAAACAAAGCCTTTAGATTTACAATGCCCTGAAAATTCTGATGATATCTTCATAAGTACAGTTATAGCCACACTTAAGGAACTCCCATATCCTGCCATCAGGCTTTTATCTGCAAGTTCAAATGCATGGCCAGGCCAAAAGTATGCATTGTGTGGTGGAGTGTGGCGAGTGCGAACCAGTCTGGCAGTCATCGCTGAAGAGTCTGTCTCTGCTTTCCATTCACTGAGGCAGAGCTGTGCTTAAAACCATCACCACCTCTTGGAGCGAGTTGCTGAGTGTGGCGAGTGTGAAGCAGTCTGGCAGTCCGGCTAGTCGGGCCAAGCGGGATGAAAAGAAACTGAAGGAACCACTGAGAGGACATTTACTTCCTAGTTGCCAGTAACTCATTCGCCCGTGCAGACGCAACACCACGGTGAGTGAAAGGTGATGTATTGCCACCCATTCCAAACTTGTATGCGCCACTAATACGAGCACTGCGGGGACAGTTCTAGCAGGCTCGAACATTAAGGTATATGCCAGTCTCTCACACGCCCCTCTCACTCAATGACCTTAACAGGCCATTAGCACAAATGAATCACTATGCTTCTCGAAAATCTACATTATGCAGCGCAAATACTCGAACAACAGGTGCTGCCAATAAGCTACCTACAGTCCCAAAACCGAAGCCTGCATCGGTTAAAACAATGACAAATAAAACACATAATGGGTTGCAATCGGCAATTACAGGCTTTTTCCCCACCACGCCCGGCAACAGAAGTAGATCATCATTGGTGTCTTCTATTGGTTCACTAGACCAAACACCCTCTAACACCATTGACAACAATAAATAATTCCTTACTGAAATTGGTGGTGAGGCTGCAGCGTGCCTCACTGGGTGGTGAACAAATTACTATTACTCAAAACCACGAGGAGGAAATATTAGACATGCATCTGGGAGGAGGAAATATTAGACATGCATTTGTCCAACTCGCCAGACTTGGTTGCCTTCGTTTCATCCTCGGATTCATCAGAACTTCATGAATCGAGCGGTGCAAGCGACGAATCCAACGCGGCAGGCGCAGAATAAACCTAGCACCATGAAGTGAATGTTTCCAAAAACATAGCCATCCTTCTTGCTAAAGTAGACACCTTTTCCACTCTACTGGCTTCAATTGTCAAAGATCAACTGGGAGTCAAAACACGTTTGACTAAACTCCTCATTAGAATTCAGAAAATGGGAAAGAAAATCTCACCACCCTAAAATCCTGTTGGTTTAAAAGCCCTCGAGGAAGAAACCGTCTAAATTGCTACTCTCCCCATCAGATGGAGGCTTTAGCTCTCATTCTGTTACTCTGTGTCCTTTCATTCACGATAATGATGACCCATCAAAGGCCCCGTCCCTCCTTATCCGTCCCTCACTACTCTTTGGCCATTTTTCTTTTATTGTCCTATTTTTCATTTTCATTTTTCTTTTCATTTCTTTTCCATTTTCTATTTAAGTGCATTTTCCTTTTCATTTTCGTTTCCCTTGGTTCATGTTCTCCTTTCTTAGGATCCTTCCACTACTTCTCCTTTCCCCTCCAAAATTCCATTGCTTCCCCTTTTCCCTTGGATGTCTCTCTATCTGACCGCTTTAGCACCCCACTCAGGCCCCTCCTTCCCCTATGCACCCTCCTGTTCCCAAGAGCCCCCCCCACCATTGCTACCTTTCCCCCGGAGCTTAGAGTCATTCCTTTCCCATCCTATTCCCCTTACTCACGCTTAAAATGTCTTCCCCAGCTCTCCCCTCTTGCTCCTCTTAGGCTACTACCCCCCAACTGCCAAGTCCCCCCCCCTCCCTCCCAGGCACTCCCCAGTGTTCTCCCTAAGCGGTCCCTTGTAACTGCCCCAGTTCTCCTCCTAACCCCTCCCTAGCTAACCCATCGTTCCCGGTTGCCCACCCCCCCAACTTTTCCATCCTCCTTGCCAACCCTGTTTAAACTAAAATTCTTTCATTCCTTCCCCTCCCCTTGTTGTATTCGTTGTTACTCTCCTTTTTCTTTTCCCCCATCGATGCACTTCCCTTTTTCCCCCCAACCATTTTTGGAGTTGGAAGGTCTTACAAGCCCCCTATCCCTCCCCTTTTATAGGGGCCTCATCTGAGTCTAGTATTCCTGGGCGCCGTTCATTCTAAGCTGATGGCTGTGCAGTTCCCCTTGTGGTACCCGCCAGTACTTTCTAAAGGGAACACCATGTAACATCCGCTGGGCATGTCTGAAAGAGAAAACAGAAGAATAACATATGCATTGAAAGGGCAGGTGGGAGGGCAACAATCAGGAAACAACAAAGAGTCTGAGCCCACAGCTTGGGCCCCCTTTAAAGGGCCAGGTCTGCGCCTGTCACACCGTGCTGCGTCACCCTCCTCTGGGCGGTGCCCCCTCCCGCCGTGGGCCTGCCCCCGACCCTGCCGTGCCCAATGAGGGGGGCTGGCACTAAGGGGGGGCCCCCTGCCATTGCCATTCTTTGAATGGCACGGGAGCCCGGCGTAGCGCCGACACCCTTAGTGGGGGCACGGCTACACCAGCTGCTCACACACACACACCCTGCGTCCCCACATTTCCTACCCGCTAACCTCATCCCTGTGAACCCCCCCACCACCTGCAGCCCCAAATGAGAGGAATGACCAGTTGTCTGAGTGGAAGTAAAATTACTGCAGCAAACTTTATTAACATACATAAAGTTAGGAGTTAACTTACAGGTGTTCTGTTTCGCTGCTACCCTCAAGATTCTGCGCTGAGGAATAGCATCCTAACCCCCTCCCCCCCCTGTGCCCCTTCCAGTCTTTGCGGACCCGTCAAGGGCCCCGTTCCTCCTTATCCGTCTCTCACTACCCTTTGGCCATTTTTCTTTTATTTTCCCATTTTTCATTTTCATTTTTCTTTTCATTTCTTTAACATTTTCTATTTAAGTGCATTTTCCTTTTCATTTTCGTTTCCCTTGTTTCATGTTCTCCTTTCTCAGGATCCTAACACTACTTCTGCTTTCCCCTCCTCATGCTTCCCTTTCCAAAATTCCCTTGCTTCCCCTTTTCCCTTAGAGGTCTCTCTATCTGATCGCTTTAGCACCCCCCTCAGCCCCTCCTTCCCCTATGCGCCCTCCTGTTCCCAAGAGCCCCCACCCACCATTGCTACCTACCCCCTGGAGCCCAGAGTCATTCCTTCCCCATCCTATTCCCCTTACCCACGCTTAAAATGTCCCCTCCAGCTCTCCCCCCTGCTGCTCATAGGCCACTACCCCCCAGCTGCCAAGTGCCCCCCTCCCAGGTATTCCCCAGTGTTCTCCCTAAGCGGTCCCTCCTAACCCCCCCTACTTTTCCATCCTCCTTGCTGACCCTGTTTAAACTAAAATTCTTTCATTCCTTCCCCTCCCCTTGTTGTATTTGCTGTTACTCTCCTTTTTATTTTTATTTTCCCATCGATGCACCTCCCTTTCCCCCCCACCCATGTTTGGAGTTGGAAGGTCTTCCAAGCCCTGAGGGGCCTCCCTGAGTCCAATATTCCTGGGCGCCGTTCATTCTAAGCTGATGGCTGTGCAGTTTGTAATAACAAGAGGCACACTGGATCTCTCCAGAACTATGCTGACCCTCTTCCCAAAACGCCCCTCCAATTTGCTGAGGGCAGTTTCATACGCCAGCACTGCTCCTTGGGCAGCACCCCCACCTTTGCCATTGTCGGGAGGGGGGGACCAATACCTTTGGGTCAGGCAGGTGTCTGAAAATCCTAAGACCCTCCGTGCCGAGAAAATTGAGCAGAGTCGCTTCCTTGTCCTCATCTGACAGTCTGGCACCTCCTGAAGCCCTCAGGTAAACTTTGAATGTGTCCACCCACAGTTCCCAGGCAATGGGAGGTTCTCCCGGGTTGGGCAGGAAGGCAGGTGGAGGACGAGCGTTACTGTGCTGCATGATAGGTGAGAACCTAAGCAGGAGTTCACTTGGGGCACAAGGGGGGCAGCAATTGTTGTAAGGGTCTTGGCAATGCGGAAGGTTGACCTTGATAAAATGAGGGACTGGTTTAATGTGTTACTCTACTTGCAGGAGGACCTAGTGGAATGATTACAGTTTGAGTTTGGTTCAGTTCACAGTTCACACCTCAGTACGCTCGCAATAGCTGCGTTGAAAACCTTGGTAGGAAAAGGGTTAACCGATGCTCCAAGGCTTCAGCGCGCACGCCTCCTTCAGAGGCTCGTCGGGGCTTGTATGCTGGAGACCGGGGTTGAGACTGGGCCCCGCCCCCTTTGAAGCTTGCAGAGGATGATGATAAAAGCAGGGGTGGGCCTCCACAGGGACTTGATAAACAGTATCAATGGCGCTTCCAATCGGCGCTTAGCTTTCTGCAGGCCCCACCCCTTCCTATGCAGGAAGGGCCGGAGACATGAACGCTGCACTTCGCCACCTCACCTCACCTTGCCCGCCCTCGATTCTGTTCCTCTGTTTCCGTTGCAGGGCTTGGCAGCGCCGCACCGCGCTCGACCCAACAGGGGAGCGCAGCACGCTGCCGAAGAACGTGTATCCTGCACGGCGGCGCTGCTGAAGGGAGCAGAGGCGCTGAATATGGGGAAAGGGAATCCAATGTCCGATGGGGCCCCGCCTCCAAACAGTTCTGTGTGCTCGGGCCTGCAGTCAGGAGGGCGGAAACGGCCGTTCCGATGAGGCGGAGGCTGGTCTCCAGGGAAGGCAAGACAGCACAGATGGTTCAGGCGCGTGGGTTCACAGGTTGATCCTCGTCGCCAGTGTAATAAAGAGAGGCACACTGGAGGTGAGAAACACCTTTATTGATCAACCTGTAGCCAGCGGTGCCACAGCTCCCTCAGCCCTCTCACAACCCTCTCCACTTGACCAGTATGGAACCGCCACCAAAGGTAAACAACATTAGAACATTCGAGGTACGAGCGTGGAATTCTACATGTAGAATTCCACGCTCGTATGTCACGAGCTGCTTACTACACAGTTCCCCTTGTGGTATCCGCCAGTACTTTCTAAAGGGAACACCATGTAACATCCGCTGGGCGTGTCTGACAGACACCTCGTCCTGCGACCGGTGCCTCTGCCATGACTCACGGCAGGCAACCGGCAGCAGTGAGTTCCCCCTCAGGCATCTGATCGCCTGTGCTGCCCAAGACCCCCGCTATAGACCAAACAACGTTCTTCTACCTTTGTTCATTCCATTCGCAAAAGGCACGCTGGCCCTCCGGACTCCACCAGTGGCGTGATGATTTGTGCTGGGGATCTGTCAGGTGTTTTGACCCACGTTTGAATCATTATGCCACAACATTTGGTGCTGTGGGCTTAGAAAAATCCAAGATGGCTGAAAAGCCCACATTTGTGCCAGAATCCAGGAAAACCGTGTAGTTTTGCGCACACCAAAATGGTCGCCTGACCTGCCACCCACCAGTGCGAGCATGATGGGCCAGAAGCGCCATGAGTGAAACGTGGTGCCAAAGTAAAAACAGCAGTGCCGCTTAGCTCAAAAAGCGCCTTGAAATCACCTTTGTTTCTCTGAAATGCAAGCTCAAGATGCCTATTCCAAACATTGCAAGATATTCAAAAATCTCACCGAACACCAGCAGACATTTGGCAGAATGTAGTCTTGTGTGCATACAAAATCTGGAAAGATGAAGAGCCTAAAATAACGTTGATAACAAAACCGGCTGAGCTGTGGATGTCAGCAGCTCAAGTGAAATTAGACTTAAAGCCACTAAAATCGAAATTTTTAAAATAAATGAGTGATTTACTTTGGAGTGTCACATAGGTTGCAACTGTTTAAATGTCATCGTTGTGAACTTAGAATCAGCGTTCTAGCTGCATGTGTCAAAATTTTAAGTTTGATTTGCATGAAGAAAACTGGAACAAAAGTGACATTTGGCTGAAGACTGGCTTGAAGAGACTGAATTCTGCCGGGCAACTACCCCCGACAGGAGTTGAAACTTGCCCAGCAACTGCATTCAAAGGCCTGGCTGCCTTCTGCTGTTCCCACCGAAAGGAGATTACACCTCTCTGATTGAATTAGGGGTGGGATACCTCGGGCTGCAGGAAACAGAACAATGAGCTTTCCTTGGCTCAGGCAAATGTTAAATTAGGGGGGTCGTAAATGGCTTCCTCTTGGAAGAAACTGGGAGGAGCAGTGCTTCTGGGAGCCACCTGAGCTGGAGGCGGGGACAGACAGAAATCCCCCCCATGTGCTTTGGAACCTAAACCACACCCATCTGGGCCAGAGCATAATTTTAATAAGATGGATAATTCATAGTACGAAATTGTCAAAATTATATAATAATATCATTTATTCTTGTGATTTTTCTGTGCACATTTTAAGAGGTGTTAGGACTCTATGGTATGTTCTTGGGGGTAGTAGCGGAAAATAGGGTATTACTCCAAATGTCTGTATGTTAAAAATCAGACACTTTATCATCTGATGGCCATATTCCTTGCGCATGTTTGTGTAAATTCTGGAAAAGTTTAGAGGTTGTGTTCTTGATGAAAAGGGCAGAATTCTGTCAGAAGTGGACACGGCATCTTACAAAGACAGGGATCGGATGATTTGGTGCTACAGAAAATAGGTTAACTGGACATGTAATATTAGAAAAATTGTACATAGATAAATAGGTAGTTGGATCAAAAATAGATTTGTGTGCAAATTGACAAATGGAGGATCCTCTGACCCATAAACCTACCTCATCACAATGACACTCCATTTCCTTCCCCCACTCAAGGGAGAGAGGAGAACTTGGCCAATGATAAGTTGTGAGGGGCAGGCTTAGTGATGCCCACGCACACACCCATTTTTAAAAGACATAAAAAGACCCACTGAAATCCAGGTAGGGACATTCATTTTCCATTTCAAACTGATTTCTTGCGAAGCACTCTGCCGGGCCAGACAATATCAAGAAGGACCATCCAGAACTTAGACTCCAGACTCCAGAACTTTAAAGCAGAGGGGCCTGAACTACAAGCTGAATCCTTTTCAGCAGGCCTCAAAATCTTTTGCAACCTGACTCTTCAACAGCCGGGCTGTGCTGTTTGATTCTGGCTAGAACCCTATGCCAGAACCCAGAAAGCAGTGCTGTATCCAGACCAGACCGCTGTGCAGTGCCAAGAACTTTTGCCAGAACCAGAGATCCAGACCAGCAGAGCAGAGCTGACCCAGATCGCTGTGAGCAGAGCCGGTACCAGAGACCGTCCGTGCGAGAGAACCGCAGCTAAACCTGTTGACCAGATCCGTGACCGAGGCCCATTCCTTCCAAGACTAGGAGTGAGTATCCTGAAAACTGTGCCAGAACCAATCACTTAGTCTAAAATAATCTGATTCAAACCATTTTAACCTGTCCAGAACTGCATCATAGAAATCGTGTCCATTCTGTGACTTTAAACCTGTGAAAGTGTCATTTGCCATTCTGAATCACTACTTTATTTCAGAAAATCTACCTCCACAAAATTGTCCGTATCTTTGGAACCACATGTGCTAGGAACGAGATTTGACTTTCATTTTAAAGCTAAGATCCTCAGCTTTCCAACGACTTTCTATTCCTTATATTTGTTCTGTAATCGCGCTCGACGCACTCGGGAAAAGTGCCGCGAATTGCAACTAGCTCATTTCACCACCTGTCAAAAATCGCTGTCTTTTGCTTTGCATTGCTGAAATCCGTTTTCAACTTAATAATCCCTCATGAATCACTGATAGTGTTGACCTGAACTAATTCAAAGTAGCTGCCACCTACCCGGAATCGCCTATAGGGAATTAAAATCATTTTAAGCATATTTTCACTTCTTTGCAAATCACATTTAAGTATTTTGCCTGTGTTTTAAAATCATCCCTGTGTTCTAAGCTTGCTAGGGGGGAACTGAAATTCGTATTGTATTGTGATTGTATTCCTGAAAACTGTGTGCTTTCCTTC
Organism: Ambystoma mexicanum; assembly: GCF_040938575.1. NCBI lineage: Eukaryota > Metazoa > Chordata > Amphibia > Caudata > Ambystomatidae > Ambystoma > Ambystoma mexicanum. The sequence goes on along the minus strand of NC_090921.1, from coordinate 1,155,162,359 downwards.
CATCTCTTCATATTGCATAGGGGGGAGTGAATTGCCACAAAGGGGAAAAGTGATTATATTATCTTTTGTTGAAACCATATCAGTTTATTTCTGTACTGCATTCCTTTCCACCATTACTCTTCCTTGAAACCATAAAGCATTCTCAGCTATTTTATCCTTTCTGTTCCAACTCCTAACTGATAAAAAAAGTGTGCTAGGATCCATTGTTGATCAACATTATCTTCATAAGTGTGTTATCAAATATGAATTTATTTATAAAAGTGTGATATATATATATATATATATATATATATATATATATATATATATATATATATCTTGTTTAATTTTCCAATAAATTTGTAAATTGAAAAACAACCCTACTTCTTGGCTCAGTGAGGTCAGGGGGATTCAAAGAGAGGGGCGTTTTATATAAGGGTTTATCATCCAGATTATAACTTGTCATAAAAATATATAAATAAGGGCTTCCCTTGGACATCCCAGACAGGCATTGACTTAGTTGGAGTGCTGAATTGAAGTCCCTTAACAGAGTGGGGGCTTGAGCCGGGACATCTGGATTAGGTCTACCACTTGTGCAGCTTGATACTGTGTGCTAACTGATAGGATACATAAATCCTGTTGGGTCACCACGCTGTATTACACTGTAAAAACGCTCCTCAAAGGAACTCTCTAAGGAAACGGTCTGTTTTGCAAAATAAAATACTAACTTCTGTAAGTCAGGAAGGAAATCAATTTCCAGAATGACGACTTTGGTAGATATCAAAATAGCTAGAGAGCACCTCGAACATAAACTAATTGTGAGAGGTGAGTGGACTGAACAGGACCAAAATGTGTGGTTGCAGGCAATCGCGCAACAGGTCAGTGTAACTGGGTCAGATAAATGGAGGGATCAGTGTCCCTTACATGTGGCCCTGAGTGAACTATATATGGCCCCTAAGGTCAAGGATGAGCACAACAAGATTGCCAGGGTAGCGGCATATGTATATTTATATATGGGAGCCATACAGGACAAATGTGCTGAAGACCAAGACCTGGCAAATAGGCAACTGATGGCATTAGAGAAGGCCCAATCTGACCTGGTCTCTTCCGAGCAGAGGCTGCAGAGGAGCCAGGACTCAGAAAATGATAGTAGGTAGTATATCATTAAAATAAAAGAGGATATGGATATCCTGCAACAGGAAAAGTCTGACCAGGATTCCAGATTTCTGGTCTTGCAGAAGGGGTACCAAGAAGGTTTGGACACCCTACTGCAGAGCCAGAAAAAGCTGGAGCAACAACTGGACTTCAATAGGGCATGTGCAGAGCAGGTAGCCACCCTGCAAAGTCATCTAGATAGAGTGAATGCAGAGAGCAAACAAACTGATTTTGAAAGACCTGGATACCCAGACAGAATTTGAGGAAGAACGCCAGAAAGCTGGTGCCTTTCAAAGGCAGAGGGATGACCTGGCGGCACAGATGCAGGCTCTTAGTCAGGAAAGGGACACCTTAGGCCAGGAAGTCTGCCGATTAAAAGAAAAAATTGAAGAAAATCACTTGGCCCTCCAGGGACTGAGTGACCTCCAAAAAGAGCATTAGAACTTGTTAGAGCACACCAGGAGGGCGGAAGATGCTCTGGCAAGAAAGGAACAGGGCAGTAGGGATGGGACTCAGGATGTAACTGTCACGCCCCCCGGTTTCCTAGGGCATTCTTATGTCCAGGGGAGAAGCCTGTGGCGTTTGGCCTGGCGTTTACAGCAACGCCGACGCCACCGCCAGTAAACAACTACATCTCCCAAGAGAACCGTGCCTACAGGGATCCTTGGAACGTTTCACTTTCTTTTGCGTGCGTTTCACGCCTCCTTTGTATTCACTTCCTATATCTGGCCACACCCCCAGTAAACCGGTGCTCCTAAACCATTGCGTTACGCGAGCTACACTCTTGGGATAAGTTGTTCTTTTCCCGATTCCTTGCTTACCTGGTTGCCAAATCCTACCTTTGCCTTGGACCTTGTTATCCGTTTTCCTGATCCTGTCTTAGACCTTCGTTTGACCTCCTCCCCTGCTCGACCACGGAATACACACCGGACTTGCTTTGGGTTCTGCTCCTCATGTCTGGCTCCCGGCTCCCTTCAACCCCGTGTTCCTCAAACACTCCTGGCCATCCGTTCCCCGAGCAAAGAAAGAAACATCCTACATTCAGGCGTTCGAGAAATCTTACACCACTTCTAAGTCCTCTCTGAAGTGTTGTTTACCGCGCTAGCAAGAACGGCGCTATTTATTTACACCCGGTGATTTTTGCTTGATTTTTTTGTTTGTTGTTTTTTTATTTGGACGCTTTGCTGTGCTCATCATTTGTTGGTGTTTTTGGGACGCTTCGCTGAATCGCTCTGTCTCTTTGGACCTTGGGACACTTGACTCCTAGCTTCACTTCTTGGATTGTGGGACGCTCTGCTGTTTGTTTTTACCGCTCATTTGATTTCGGACCATTGGATTTTGCTTTCACTCATGTGGACGCTTTGCTGTTGACGTTACTTATCAATTATTGGGGGAAAGTCTTTGATCCCCCTCCTTTCGAGAAAGAACACTTCCTCTGATCTTCACTCACTCCCAGTCTTGTGTCTTATCACAAGTAGGTATTCCGCTGGAAAAAAGCAATACACAGGTAAGCTTGTGGGTCTCGGAGGGGGTAGAGGGACTGGAATTGTCAACAAACGGTATGTAATATTTGCTTTGTTTGTTTTCTTCCCTCTAGCTCCGCTGTGCGTTCCGCCTTTTTGCCTGAGCCCTTGGCCTGACAGGTGTTCTTTTCCCTGCATGCTGTGCTCTCAGGAAGGAAGTCTGAATTACTTTAGCGGCATCTAGCCCAAGTGATCCCCCAGACAGATCGTGGAACATCCGGAGCGCGACAGATTTAGGAGCCTAATACTGGTGCCTGTCTGTCCGAGATGGATCCTAATGCGGATCCTATGGCTGCTATGATGCAAGCCTTTACCACGTTACGCACAGACATGGCAGCAGCACATGCCGCTTTGCACCAACGCATGGATGTCATGCAAAGCTTTGTGCAACCCTTGCCGGTGGATGAGGAGTTTGGGGATGTTCCCGCTCCTGTACCGCCACCGGTTCCTCCGACACCCATAGCCCCTGTGGTGTTGCCGGGTCCTTTTCCATTGGCACCACCGGAACGCTTCACGGGAGATCCCAAAATGTATAGGACATTTGTCAATCAATGTCGTTTACATTTTCTATGCCGTCCTTTGGCATTCCCTAATTCTGAAACAAAAGCAGCTTTTGTGCTCTCTCATCTAGGGGGTATGGCTGCGGCCTGGGCGAATCCGTTGCTGGAGTCCGATGACCCGGTTTTGTACGATTTCGATGCCCTGCTAGTCGCCATGAATCTGGTTTTTGATACCAGGTATAAGGCTCAGGCTTCGGACTTAGAATTTCTGGCAATATCCCAGGGTAAACAACCCCTTTTGGCGTATTTAGCCCGATTCAATCAGCTGGCCGCAGAAACCTCTTGGCCTGAATCAAAAAAGGTGGCAGTCTTTTATAAGGGATTATCAGACGAACTTAAGGACGCGTTATCTGTCGTCCCTTCTGTCCCTTCAGTATTTCCTGAATTGCTTGATTTGGTGTTGCAGGTCGATGCTCGGCTGCAACAAAGGCGTGGAGAACGCCGTCACCCTGATCTATGTCCTGGCAAACCCGAATCGTGATCCTCTCCCGCTTCCGGGGATGTAGAACCCATGCAAATCGGGGCAGTAAAAGGTCCCCTCTCAAAGGCAGAGAGGGAGAGAAGAATGCAAAACAATCTATGTCTGTATTGTGGACAGACGGGACACTTTATTCGTGTCTGCCCTAAACGCCCTGCTAAACGGGCGGGAAACGCCACAGCCCGTCCCTAAATCGAGCCGATGTCACGGGTCAGCCTTCCAATGGCTCATTCCTCCATGCAGCTGCCGCGCACATATACTTAGATATGTCTTTTATGTTGCCCAACTCTCAAGTTTTTTCTAGTCCAGTCATGATAGATTCCGGGGCAACAGGTAATTATATGGATGAACATCTGGCAGCAACCTATGGTATCCCGGTAGATCCTAAGGAGTCACCAGAACTTGTCTATGCAGTAGATGGCTCCTGTTTGGTTTCGGGTCATGTCGTAAAACAAACACAACCCTTGCGAATGAGTACAACGGAAGGGCATACAGAATACCTGTCTTTCGATCTCATTTCTGCACCGCAATTTGGGGTCATTTTGGGCCTCCCGTGGTTGCGTAAACATAACCCTATCATTGATTGGGTGGAACAAACAGTGCTTTTTTCCT